>NC_134855.1:40925971-41588471 GCF_049852395.1 Peromyscus maniculatus bairdii
TAGTGGATATGTTGTATGCTATATAATGGATACATTGTATCCAGTTTAGAGAGGACTTGGATTTGAAGATAGAAGGAAGTCATTTAAAGCCCATCTCAGAGACTGGGCACAGACAAAGAAGTCCTAATAAATGTATGATCAAAAAATTGATGCGCGTGGACCCTTATGAGACTTTCTTTTTCCTAGATTGCCTTTCAAGTGTCTCTGGAATAACTTTCATAACGAGACTGAGATTTATTTTGAATGACAGTAAAAGAGAAGTGATTTGAATGGAAAAAAGCACACTTTTTTCCTATTATGACATACTTGTTTTATGTTTAAAATACATCAGTTCTTTTTTTTTTTTTACAGGAATATAGACAAAATGTAAAATGAAGTGTTTATCCCTCCAGGTTCTCTGAATCCTGTAATTTCAGGTATTTTTTGATCCTGCATCTTCCTGCCTTCGGGTTGCATTTTAAAACAATCACAAAAGAATTTGGAACCAAGCTCTCCCAGCTGTGTTCCAATCCAGTGATCTTTTCCTCCCTGTGGAAGAGAGTATGGGAGAGACATAGCTCCTTCCTCAGTTAGGTGTGTGACAGCTGAAAATCCCAGCCAAAGGACCAGATGTTATTTATAGTTTGAAAGATTTATTTTAATTTTATTTGTGTATGTGTGGATGTCTCTGACTGAGTGTATGCTGTGTATGTGTGAATGTCTATGGTGGTCTAAAGGGAGTGTTAGATTCCCAGGAGCAGGAATGATAAGCAGTTCTGAGTCACCTGATGTTGGTGTTAGGAACAGAGGATTTTTCTAAGCCACCGAACCATCTCTCTAGCTCCATTATGCCTCAGGCTATATTGATGCCAACATGAATGGAAGACTGATCTCCACCATATTTTTTTGTGCTAACTGTTTTTATTCAGGGCATTGGTGAAAACGATGTATTTCACAGGATGTACAAAATGTCTTACAGAGTGAATATTTATAGTTACTCTTTCAAGAAAACACGGGAAGCCTGTATATAGCATGGCAGGCTGATGTGGGCTATTTCCAGTTCCCTACATGTTCAATATATGAGCTGCAGAGTATTTTTGATTGTTCTTAATGAATCAGATTCCATAAGCTCTAACTTGATTTATAAAACAGTTCCAATGTCAAATTGCTGAAAACAAACAAACAGATATAAGTGCAAAACCAGAAGAGAATTTTGAGAAGACTTGTGTTAAAATGGACTTTTGTTCCTTTATTTTCAGGTATTCACAGAACATCTCTAGTTTCTTACAGAGAAATAAAGGCTTTGTCACATTTCAGCAAGAAACATTTTTTTGTATATTATAGAAGAAATCCCTGTCTATGCAAATAGCAGTTTAAAACAGATGGAGTAAAACCCCTAATTTTTGCAACTTTGTTTTTAAATAGGAATATGTGGGCTACATACCAAATACTAAAACATGACTCCAACCTACTCACAATCTCAAATTGCTCGCTATTCTCAATCAACACCCTTAAGTTCAGTAAAAATAAAATAAAATAAAATAAAATAAAGAAGCAAACAAATAAGAATGCCAAGATATAAGAGGTCACTATAATTCAACAACCTGGTTTGCCACACTTCTCTCCATATGTTAACAGTCTTTGGATGGCCTTTTGCATGTTTATTTTTAGCACAGTCTATAGCAGAGACTTTATTTTTGTGTATATTCAGTTACAGTCTAAATAATACTAGGATATGTGAGCCATGACAGAAAAAGAAAAAAAATCATTTAATCCTTGATGCTGTTGATTGATGTTTTTTGTTGTCTTGCAAGCAGCTAGAGACTGGTCCTAAACAAAGAGCCATCACCTTCATCAAAGCAAGTTGGAGAAGGAGTCATGTGTTCTCGCTTGCATACTCACACTGGGTTCAAAGGGGTTTGTATTTCCACAAATAATGTTTGTGGAAATATCATTCTTTATATAGCTTTACAAAAAGATGACTACAAGTAAGTGACATTCATAAAAACTATAGGCAAGGACTGCATCTCAGGAAGGACTTTAAAAAGTATAATGAACATATGGATACAAACTTTAAAACATAGTTCTCTATCTCAAAATATTGAAACTGTATGAAGTAATAGGGAATAAAACCATTGAATCATTATTTTAAATTGAAACATTTACTATGTTTTTCTTACAGAGACAAAAAACTCAAAAATTCACCCCTGACAGTGGCTCTCTGGACAGTTGATGGTCTCTGGGGGAGAGTGAATCCATTGTCTTAGAGTATGGCCCCTAGTAGGTCAACCATCTCCAGTAGATCACCCCACCTCCAGGACTATGTGGGGAGAACAAATTGGACTTGATAGGTTATGAACTAAAGAAAGAAACGAGGACACAGAATTGGGGGTAGGGAGATGTCCATGGACCTAGGGGGAGCAGTTAGGAGAATATGATCATAATACATTATATAAAATTGTCAAGAATTAATAAAATATTAAAATGGCTAATTCTTATTTTGACTGATTCTAAAGCTGAAGTGTAAATGCTGTCACTTGTTCTGCAAAGTTCTTATAATCTCGACATACAGCTAGATGAATATGGAGTTGAGTGTGGTAAGTCTTTATCTGACTCCAGCACCAAAACAACCATGAAAATAACAATGACAACAAATTAGTTATGCCAAATGTGTATTTCACTCATGAGCGTCTTGGAGTAAATAGAACTGTTTTTCATGATTTTGTCATTTTTTTTTTCTGTAGAATGACTGATTTTAGTAAGTCTGTGTACAAAATAATCCATCTTCCCTGCTGGCTCATGTAGACACTGTTTCATGTTAAATGCTTGTTAACACCTGAGTTTATCTGTGTGTCCTCTGTTCTGTCCATTGTATGTCTGTCTCCGTGTGTGCACTAGGCCACTATTTTTATTATTGTGGTTTTGAAGTGGTTTGGAGAATATAATAAATCAACTACTCCTCAATGCTCTTGGTTTCCAAAGTTAATATAGCAAAGCAGAAACCTTTCTTCTTCGTTATAAACTTTAAGTGTTCATCACATGAAAAATAAAAATCCCCACAGAATTTTATCTCAGGACCCAGCGTAGCACTGAGTATATTGATGGATTTGGTCAGAGTTTATATCTTTTTTTTTTATTAGAAATGCCCTATTCACAATTATACAAACTTCCTCCATATTTTTGTAGAATTTTTTTACTATCTTTGTAGTTTACTTTTCAATATTTCTCCAAATAGACCTTGAGAATTCTCTGCTAAAGTAATTTACTTGTTACAGGCTTTATTAACAATTATTAAATAACATACCATCTTTTTTAAAACCCACAATCTAATAATATTATTTTGTTAACATTAACTTTAATCTAGTAGCACTGCTACCATATCTTATAAAATGTAATTACTTGTATTGTTTATATGTACACTCACAATTTACAGGTATGAATTTTCATCAATTCATACGTTGATTCCCCTACAATGGCAGGAGGGGACTAGAGATACAGCTAAAAGCTTAAATTTAAGTTATAAAATATGATTGAAAAAGTTCAGTGATTATGCCTGGGCCTTGAGTGAGGAGATACATGAAGTAAAGAAAGGAATATAACAATGAACCAAAGGCAGAAAGTAAGGAGGGAGGTTAGAAGGAAGGAAGGAGGGAGGAAGGGAGGGTTATTAAATTAATGCTGAAGAATGTCTTGATCCAGCATGGTGAAGCACATTAAAAAGAAAAATACAGCCATTTTGACCATTTGCCCAATTTTCAGCTGAGTTTTCAGTTTAAGATTTGTGTTGTTATTTTTGTTGTTTTGAGTTCTTCACAGTTTTTCTATTAGTCGTTCTCACAGAAATAGTAATTCTTAAGGAGATCTGTATTTATACTGTATCAAGCTGATAATAGAAAAATAAATAAATTAATTAATAAAAAAAAGAAGATCTATAAAAGATGACCTCTGTGGCCCTATACAAATATAGGATAAAAAAGGAAAGAAAATTACATTTCCATAATTTGAAAAGGAAAATTCGTGTGTTCAAATTTAGCCATAACAATGGCTCTTTCAATTCAGTTGTATATAGATTGGAAGATTATTCAAAAAATTTTCATATCATGATAAGTTTAACTTGCAAATTTAAACTTGATTATTATCGAGATATGATCAACAACTCCTACATGTACTTAACAAACTATCACCCTGAATCCCATTGGTATGTATTATCTACACGTGTGAAGGTAAGTCATGAGGCCAAAACCATGACTGCTGTAATCATAACCAAGGCCTGACTGATGCAGTTTTAGTTCTGGGTACCTGCTAGATTTTGTATTTGGTAAATTAGAACAAAACATTTCTAACAACCCTAGCTTGGGTTGTGTGCTTGGAAAGCAATTCAGATAAACTTTCCAAAGTTGAAGGGTTAAGCTGCAGAAGAGTTTGAGCTTGAGAAATTCAGCCTGTCTAATATCTTTTCCTAGAGAACATTAATCAGGTTGATTTGTTTGCATAATTAAACCTACTATGCAGATATTATATAGCAATAAAGGCACATATAAAATAGATACTATAAGAATGGACTTTGTCAAAGAAAAAGTTTGCTTTAGAAAATGTCATGAAAAAAAACTCTGAAGATTACTTATTATTTCGTGACTCACTAAAAGTGTGCTTTATTTTCTGAAAAACTAAGATCAGATTAGCCAAATGTTTGCTGGTGATCATTTTTGTAATTTGAAAAGGAAAGTTCATATTTCCAATTTTAGCCATAACAATCCTCTCTCAATTCAATTGTATTTAGATTAGAAGGTTTTTCATAGTATAATAAGATTAACTTACAAATTTGAACTTGATTAACACAAATCCAAATTCGTGGATGGTAATACCCATTTCTATGCTTTAGCTCTATGCTAACTGATGCTTCTTATTGTAAGAATTTGATGTGGGGTTTAAAAGAAATCACCTTGGTATTCAGATCTTAAATTTTTCTAATTGCTTTCAGATTTAGAGAGGAATAATTTATTGCCACTTTGTTTATACTTTTACAGTTAATATTGTTTGGGTCAGAATTTGTTTCTAGAAAATTACTTGGTCACAAAGTCACTTCAAATAGTCTGGAAAATAAAATAAAAATACGTTCCAACAATTTTGATGCAACATTTCTACTAAAGGGATTTTATATTATGTAAAGTTTAACTACATTATTTCACTATGAAATTTGTTTATTATGAAAACATCTAGGATATTCATTCAGAGAAAATAGAGTCCAAACAACACAGGTACCCAGCATCCAGTTCATGTGATTTTCGAGTCATAAGTAACATTACATTTACATTTTTGTACACATTCTCTAAGTATGACACTATTTTATAGCAAATTCTATATTATCTTTCATCTGCATGTCTCAGCATTTATGTCTATAATAATGTATTATTTCAAAACCAACATATAACTACAGTTCTATTTTCTTATCTTTAAAAAAGTAAGCAATATTTCTTAATATTACTATTGAATGAAAGTGTAAATGTTCTTGCATTTTGAAACATTTGAATTGAGGCACAGTGAAATCCATTAATCGAATTTTCAATAAAAGAATAAGTAAACACATAAATAATTAATAATTGAAACACTGAACTTGTATGTTGAAAGGTATTTATCTTTCTTCAAGTAACCTGTGCCCCCAAATCTGCCAATTATGACCAGGTGGTTTTCTTGACAATTTTCCCCCATCTTCCCTAAAGCTACGAATAAGGAAAAGAATCTCATTAATTCACGGACATGACAAAGACATGGAATAGTTAAAACACTCCCCAGTACCATTCGTGAGCACAACCACACACATTCTAAAAGGTACCACAAGTGTCAAGTACAGACCGACAAGCTAAACTAGATCTGACTCTGTCACTTCCCACAAAATTAGAGGAAATTTGTAGGAGGTTATTGACAGATGTGAAATTTTATTACAAAACCTAAACAACAATGCCTCATAGAAAAAGTGTTTTCTTTTGAAATAATGCCTTGCTATGGATGGTGTACAGCCTGGCTTGGAGCTTGCTATGTAGACCGGTCTAGTTTTGTAAATGTGGTAATCCTCCTGCCCTGGGTTCTTGAGTACTAAGATTATTGGCATTTATTACAACTCTTGGCGCAAAAGCATTTCTTAAGATTCAAAATACCAGAGTAAAACAGTTTGAAAAATCTGATGGCTATTAGAATGAGGAAAGTATCCCTCATAAAAAGAAAAAAATATCCGGGCATTGTTGGTGCACGCCTTTAATCCCAGCACTTTGGAGGCAGAGGCAGGCAGATCTTTGTGAATTTGAGGCCAGCCTGGTCTACAGAGCAAGATCCAGGAAAGGCGCAAAGCTACACAAAGAATCCCTGTCTCCTGTCTTGAAACAAACAAACAAACAAACAAACAAAAACCTCCTTTATAAACAATGAGGACAGAATAAGTGAAGCTAATGTGACTCTAACCTATATTAATTTTGAGGCCCCTCCCCTAACACACACACACACACACACACACACACACGTATACATGGAAATGGCTCTGTTTGCTTGAACATTGCTATCTTTAATTGTACCTAGAAGATTATTAATGTTAGCATATACCTCAAAGGATTCTGGTAATGGTTCAAAAACTTGAGATGATAAAAGAAATGCACAAAACATCTGGACTTTCATCATGATATTTTATAGACAGGGATTAGTCATGGCAATTCAGCAAAATGCAGGGAGTTATCTATAGACTACCAATATTGCTCGCAAAACTTGTGGTCACTGAGCCAGTTTTTGCCCCAACTAGAGTATCACGCTGTTTTCTACATATGAATCATTTGTTGCCATTGAGAAATCTGGCAAAATAAGGACATGGTCTTCATTTCTTTAAACCTGATGTATTATACTACATATGACTTTAAAGAGCTGAGGACCTGTCCAAGAGCCCGGCTTGCCTAAGGGAATTGAACAAAGGTAGACACCAGCCCTCAGATTCTTTTGACAAAAATAACTTGGCCAGTAAATTTCCAACTCTACATGGAAGCATATAAACTCCCTCTGATGAGTCAGCAGCCAACTTTCCCCAGCTTTCTCTATTGTCCACATTTTGCCTTTAAATGTGTACTTTCTTCCCCACCGTGCTAGAATATGCCATTGTCCAAAACACCTATTACTTCTCCCTTCAGGCCGTATTTCTCCCCAACTCATTATCATCAGGCTTGACCCCATAACTTGCTCTGGCCACTGAACTATGACACTCACCATGACCAAGCAAAAACTTGGCTCTGCCTTTTATGTTTGTCCCTTAGCCAGTAATAGATCAGGATTTCTACAGGCAAGAGCTCTTGTCTTTGCTCTATACCCAGAACAAAGACAATACAAGGAGAGCTGAAACAGACACAGGCTTATGTGTAGCATAAGCAGTTGCTCCTGGGGGTCATCCATGTGTCATTTTTTGTCACAGAACAATTCATTCTAATCTAACCCATGCAGTCTTTTAGTTCTGCTGGCACTCTACAGCAACCCAGCTTTTGATACAGTGACCTAAATGTATTTCACTTGTTTGAAAGGGAAGTGCCAAGATACAAGGGTCCATTTGTTGCCCAGGCTTTTGTAACTGTTTCCTCTTTACTTCACCATCATGAAAACCTTACTGTTACCATGGACTAGGTATTTTTTATACTTTACCTCTATTAAAATAGCTAATAGTATCAAGATGTACTCTCACTACTGTAACTTTTTTCTTTTCAGTAAAGCAAAGTGCAGCTCAAACTTTTACCTCAGAAGCAGGCATATCTGTTATTTTCAAATCCGTATTTATTTATAAAGTTGATGGAAATATACATGCATATGCACTTATTTTAATAGATGTTCTTTTTGGTTATGCTCAATGCATTATTGAAATGTGGATCCTAGAAAGTCTTATTCAAAGTTCCATATAATAATACTGAATTTCTAAGTTGGATCTAAGACATCTCATGATTAAATTTCATTTATTTTTCTTCCTTGGACATAAAGAACTGTGATGAATAGGAAATAGAATGGATCTTTTTTCATTATGCTTCTTATTATTCCCAAATAAAGTTTTAAAATTAAAGTGACATCCTTTATTATTAGATTATGACCTTTCTTTGGTTTGATGATTAAATGTGTTTTCCTGGGAGATTTGGCAATCTCAGATGTGGGTTAGGGATAGAGTTTCATATGGAAACATTAAGACATGATGCCCCTGTGTCTGATGTCATTGTGGTTTTCCCTCTCAGGTACACAGCACACAATCTGAAATAAATAAATATTTCTTTCCTCTGCTATCCCTCTTATGGCAAATGCTCTACCTCCTGTTTAAGCCGGGCATATGGCACTCCACCCCAGGGGCAGTTTGCTTAGAGAGAAACTGAGTGCTTTCAATTACAAATTGGACTTTTCAAACTCACAGCATAAAGAATTTAATCATAATTTGTTTGTTTTTTAACATTATAATACCATGATTATTAAGTACCCAAAGCCAGGTGCAACTCAATACACAAAATGCATAGCATAAGACAGAATCATAGGAAAACATATGACTATTGGGCAGTGCTAGTTCTTAACAGCAGTTTTTAATTCAACAAATAAATGTGTGTGGCAGGTGGGGGGAGTGGAGCAGTGTAGAAATTATTAAATGAAACGGTGGTAAATTTAGATGTTGACAGGCTTTTGAACAAGACTTTTGAACTTTGGTTTTCACACTGCTTTGCCCTAAGCCTGGTATTTGGAGATATAGAAGTCAATAAAAATGTCTGTCTTTATACCAGAGAAAGGGTAAAGCCTTATAACAAACACGGCATGGAATGTCTATGCACATGTAAAGCTTGATAGAGAGCCTACAACTTACTTGTGCCCATTGTTCTTGAGAGGACCACTACAATAGCTAAGAAAAGGCCAGTTGAGGTGAATGGTCTCAGGATAAAGACACAGGGAATTCTGAGTGAGTCTGTGAACCAGTGACTTACTGCTGGAAGAAATATTTTTGGTGTTGGAACTGCTATTTGTTAATGATAAAAATTAATAATACTAATATAAGTGAGTGCAAACTCTGCTGGCTGATGCTAACAAATGGGGAAACGTGAGGTCCTTCTGTTCTTCTATGGAGCTGTTACCATAGCTCAATTGAGAAGAGACCTCCTACTGAAAAAAAAAAAACAGATAGGAGCAAGAGAACCTTGAATGCAGTGAATGGATCCACAAACAAAACAGAAACCACTTATAAAAATTAATATTACTTCTAACATAATCCATTGCATGAACTCCAAACTTTTGGTAACCTATAGATTCTGATTCATGCTACTTTATTAGTACCGATAGTGTATGACTTGCAACAAAACAGAATTTTAAGGTAGAGCACCCTATGCAAGGAATGGCTCAAGGTGACTTGCCTTTATTCAGCAAAGAAGACATACCCTGGATTGAAAAGGCTGACACTTGGAAGTTTCCCAGAAGGTAAATGATCCATTTGTGGCTAAGGGACATTTCAACAGCTCATTCATCATGGGCAGAGTGATATTTTCCAATAATAGAAATTACAGTAATTTCTGAGGTAACTGAGGTCCCAGAAGGAGAAGTGGGTGTGGGAGAGCCATGGTTACTTAGATACAGACAGGCTGCATGGAGATGCACCCTCAGAATGTAAACAGTTAGTATGGATGCATGGAGGTTTCCAAAGGCAAAGAGGACAAGGTAAGGACCAAGCCCAGGAGACTCTGTAGAAAGTCTCCTTCCCACCACGTTTAATTATCACCATTGCATGTCCTCACAGCAAATGGCAATTAACACTTTTCCCAATGGATTCTTCTTCTTCTTCTGAGTTTTTGACAACTAGGGAAGCTTGTAGTGTGAGTATAGCTTTTTCATGACTCAACTATATTCCTAAAACTAGACATCTAGGACAAAAAAATAGTTTTACTGCTATAAATCCATAAAAGAATACACCCCGTTCCCCAGTATGTGAGAAAAAGAGGTTTTACAAAAGATCTAGAATTTGATGAGTTTAAACTGTATTGGAAACATGTGTATAACTTCTCAACAAAACAGGAAGCCCATAGCTACTTCCATAAAGGTTTATGCCTTGAAATCAAGAGATCAGGGGGTTAGAACTTTGAAATTATTTTGTGGACCTGTTTAGTGTGGCTTGTGTGTATATGATTTCAGGGATGACCACTTTGTATCAACCCTCTAGGGGACTCCTCTTTGGGAGAGGCTAATTTTCCCTCTCTTAATGGTCATTCGTTGCCTGTAGTTCTTTGTTTAGGGGTGGCATGGGTGAGATCTCCCCATTTCATGTCAGTATTGCTGCAATCATTGTTCAGGTCTTGTGAGGGCAGCCATATTATTGAGGTATTGTGGATGTAGCTTCCCTGTGATTTCTAGAAAACACAATCTCACAGCAGACTCCCTGATCTTCTGGCTCTTAAAATATTTCTGCCACTTCTGCTGGGAGATATGCTTGTAACATGAAAAAAAAAAAAAAAAGAAGAAGCCATCAATTTTAGAGAAAATGGGGATGTAAGACAGGAGTTGGAAGGCAGTGACATGGCAGGGGTTGGAAGGAGGAAAAGCAAGGGGTTAAGTTGTATAATTATATTTTAACTAAAAGTTTTACAAAATTCAATATAGTTAGTAAAAATTATTTCATGTCAAATAAAAAAGTCTAGACAATTTTTACTAGGTAAAATAGCCTTTAGTCTTTTGGAAAATAAGACTTTTGGGAGGCTACCATGGCTTTCTTTTGTTTGTTTTAGATAATGGCTGAATATGTATGTAGGCCTGGTTAACTTAGAACTTGCTACGAAAAGCAACTATTTTTCAGGCTGGCCTTGAACTCACAGAGATCTGTCTGTCTCTTCCTCCTAAGCACTAGGATTAAAGGAATACACCATGTCCAACTCAGCATAACTTCTCAGCATTATACGTGGGCATGACTGATGTTGGGTGAAATGTGCCAAAGACAAGTGGTCTTATATTTTCTTTAACCCAACCCAAGCCATAATGTATGGAACAGTGCATTTTCGATATGCTTATAGTCACAGATTGTCTTTTCATCTGCAAAAGCCGACCTTTCTGCCTAACGTGACATTGGGAGCCAGTGCAGTAGATAAAGACTTAGAAGGTTTAAGAGGCACTTTGGTGCTAATGGATTTGGAGAGGCCCCCGATTTGGCTCACAGATCAGAGCACAGAGAGCAGCCTTAGGAATAGCAGAAGGTACAGAGAGATCACTGGAGCAGGAAGGAGGAGGTAAACTCAGCTGCAAGGGCGCAGTGAAAGCCAGAGAATTCTAAGTATTCTCAGAATTGAAGGAAGGTATCAAGGTTCTGCTGTCATTATGTGACAAGTAAAACAGATTAATTAGGATCCCTCATGCAGCAAACACCCAGATCTTAAGGCAGCATTTGATGAGACTATTAGAATCATTTTATCATATTTAAGACAAAGATTATTGACTGATTAAATACTCCAACACCGAAGACAAAAATATAATGCTTAAACATGCTCTGAAACTTTTCTTGCTAAGTGTAAACTCTTTTTGTTCCTTTTACCATTCACTGAATTCTCTTGCTACTGGAAGAGCAAGAGCATAAGGTGACAATTGCTTGACTTCAGAAAATGGCTGAAATAAGATAAATGACCTTTATTTCATTCTTGCTACAATGATGTAACACCACCGGTGACATTATTAAAAAACAATTCTTTCAGAGTTAGAGCACAGTCAGATGATGACGATGGTGATGATGATGATGCCAATGATAACAGAAACAACAACCATGACAATGTATATACGTTCATAGGATGTCATCCCCTGATATCTACATGGAATTTGTTCTAAGATCCTCCATAATACTAATTGTGGATAAGTCAAGTTCCATCTGTAAAATGACTTACTGTTTATGTACAACCATTGCATATTCTGTAGTTTAAGTAATTTCCAGTTTACTTGTACCTAATATAAATGCTATGTAAGTAGTTGTTATATAAATACACACACACACACACACACACACACACACACACACACACACACACAAACTGAATGATGACCATAAAAACATCTGTACATATTAATACAGATGTAATTTGTTTCAAATAGTTCCAGTCCATGTTGGGTTCACTAGCAGACAATGAAAGCTCAAATACGAAATATTCACTCTATTTGTGTACATGTACAAATATGAAAAAGAAAGACATAGGTAAGGAGATAGAGAGAGTTACTATCAGCCCTCACTTAGAAAGGTCCCCACTCCCTCTGTATATGAACCTCAGGCTGAATGAGGTCTTAATGATCCTCCCTTGCTGACTGATAAAAGGCCTGTCTGTCAAAGCTCTTCAGCACAGCCTTTAACATTAACATGATTAGTGTTGTAATTTGACATTTTACAAAGGACAACTTTCCTTGGCAGTTCTCATTTATTTAGGATTCTCCAGAACTTGCTGACAGAGGCTTTCTGCCCTGGTCAGGAGGCGTCTGGACCTGTAAGCTTTGTGCTGAATGCTGCCTAATCTGACCTAGTTCCTCTAAGGGAACAAGAGACCTAAAGGAAACATTGGAACTGAGTGGATGCCAGCAGGTCACATGAACAAATGCTCAAAATAAAATTCAGACCCCTCGTTGTCCTTTGTCTCTAATACCAGTCTGACTGTTAGTCAATTTCTTATTCTTATTGAGACTAATGTTTAAAACTGGGATAGCATTACTAAGGATTAGAAAATGGTTGCAAAAAAGAGGAGCTCTTATTCAATCTTGGTTCCAGAAGAAAGAGTATTTCTATAAAAATTATTACTCTAAGGGCTAGTATTTAAGTCACTGGTCATGTCCTACAGAAAAGTAAAAGGAATAATAAATATGTCAGCAATTCATACACATTCTTCTCTAACTTTGTGACCCCTACAATGAAATTGTGCTCCAGTCTGCACTTAACATCAATGTTAGCACTACAGCAACAAAGCCTTTGAGTAACCCGAAGCCCCTTTCAGTTTTGAAATCTGGCCTAGACGTACTCTTAGCCCAGGAGCCTTCCTCACAAGGTTTCTCTTTCAGCACAACTAGTTCTATATTGTTCCTCGGTATGGATTCCCATTTATATTTCATCCTGGAGCTCAGCTTCCCCTAAGTTCCCATGCCTACTCTTACTCTGTCCATCAAAACCATCTTGGGGGCAGGAATTTTCAAATCCTCTCCTTAAAACCTCTTGCATGTTCAGCCTGAGTGCTGTTTCCCCAGACTTTCTTTCTGGTCAACAACACTCCATTTTCTCTCTTTAGGCTATGAATCATGCTACAAATTCCAAATAAGTGTTTAAGAACCCCCTCTCAACGGATGTTATTCCTAATGTGCACTGTCTAGTACCCTTTCTGGGTATTTCCACCATGGATTGATAAATGCATTATTAACATCTTCTGATATATCCTGACATTGATTTAAACATACAGCCAAACCACGCTACCTCTGTGTTCCCTTGTCCCTTAGGAACAATATTTATTGGTTTGTTTGTTCTACCTGTAAGTTTAAATCCCACTGACTCCACAATAAACAGATCCTAAGGTGTTGAGATATGTTGTATCAGATCCTACATGGTGTTGACATAGCAGATGAACTTCCTCTCTACAATACCTATAAGTATTTCTCAGAAACTAATACCAGCACTGTGGTGCCCTGACTATGGCCATGGTCCTGTGTGGAACCTGGTAATTCAAAGCAGTTTCCCAAATATGTTTCTATCTAGCTTGTTCTGGCTTCCATAAATGATCAGAGTCCCAAGCCCCAGGCTATGTCTCTTACTACTTCTTATAAAAATATTAGGTGGTCAACAGGCATTTTGAATGGTATGAAAATGTACACTTCCTATAAGTGATAAAACTATGGGATTCGGATATTAGAGTAACAGTTTATGAGTAAGGAGGGCTGCGTATTATTGTGTCTGGTAGGAGATTACGTATTAAAATATTATACACAGAGAAAATTAACTGGACTGCAGAAATTAACCCTGGCAAGAGGAGGCAAGTAGTTTATAGACCTGTGTCCCAAGGGGATACAATAAAAAGAATGCTAAACATGTTGTAGCATGTCACTGTCTGGGGTTGTTCGAGGTTAATGATGACTCAGCCAACGTGATAAGTCCTCACTCCTTAGGAAAATCTATTCCCTTGTGTCAGGAGTTCAACAAAGAGTGGCTCAGTAGGTGTGCAAGTATCAGTAGTTAGGAAGGGTAAACAGGAAGTGGGACCCAAATATCAAAGGGGACAAGATCACTCTGTGAGGTTTGTTGATTGCCCAGCAGTTGTTGCTGTGGACATTGCACAGGAATTAAGCATGTTGCAAGTAAAATGTCATGGTGAGCAGATGGCTCCTCCAAAACAGCAGATACTGGTAAGAAGACATGACACCTGGACCCTTGCTCGTGCCTGTTGGAGAGAGGGAGATGCCAATCTGTTCCTGGGTTGGAGAGAAGTGACTTAGAGTTTGCAGTTTAGATTCATGAGCACAGCTAGTTAAACAAAAGGACTCAGGCTTCAGAAATAGTATGAGAGTCACACCTCTTTCAAGGACTTTGGTGGTGACTCAGGGGGATTTGAAATTGAGCTCTATGGCACATCTCAAGCCCGTCACAAGGCAAGCTCCAGTCTCTGCAGGTCCTGTACCTTTTTAACAGCTGCCAGGCAGTACATGGAGACGTTGTATCTAGGAAGCCCTCAAACTTTTTCATCTGTGCTTTGGATTGTCAGTCCTCGAATACCCCAGAAGCACATCTGTGGACTTTCTGTCACTGGCAGCTTTGCCATCGTCCTTAGGACAAGGATTCGTTTCTTATCATTTCTTGGAAATTCTCTATTACCTGTTATTCTGAACTCTGTACAGGATAGAGACTTTAAAAATATATGAATATTGACTAATTATTCTTGACTCCTGAGAAATTCAACTGACACTATACAGTAGGGTACTTAATTTATTTCATGCCTTACTGTTATGTTAGCATTATATGTAGTATGCATACTACATGCCTGTATTAACTGCTACTGTGGATGAGAACATAGAAGTTAAAAGGACTTCCTAAGAAGGAGGGTGCACTCAAAGTTGAATCAGGACACAGATTCTTTAGTCTCTTCTTTTCACGGTGCTTACAGCAAAATTAATTGAGAGCTGTGCTCCAGTTACTTCAGCTGGTGGAAGAAGTACAGTATGAGGATATAAAGTAAGTGAAGCTAAAATGTCTCAAGAATGATATTCTCAGGGATTAGGTGAACTGGGATGCTACTCAGTGCTTTCAGCAAACTGGTACAAGTTATGCCACACCCACTGTACTGGGATACTTCTCTTTCTGTAAGCACTGGGATATATTTCTGTTTTACAGATTGTTTGCTTCAACTTACCTAATGCTCTACTGTGTGCTATCATATTTCATGTGTATCTTTCTTAACTGACAAGTAGAATTATATGGCTAGGAACTGTTAGGGAAAGCCCCTTTGCATATCAGTTTTAGTATTTTAAATATTGTGCCTTATACAGTTATTTAAAATTCAGTAAATTATTACTTCAAGCAGAACTCTGGAGGAATCAATTCCTAAATGAAAACATCACTAAAGAGAAGGAGAAGAAAGGGGGATGAAGAAAAAAGCCTGAATGCATTTCCAATCAAATAAAAGTGACAAACCAGGGCATATTTTCAAAAGGAAAAATAAGATAACAGGAAGTTAGTTAAGGAAAATTAAAAATAAATGTCAGAATGACTCAATTAATAATAGGAATCAGGATGCAATTTTGCTACAGGTGAGTGACTGAGTATTTCTGATATTGAAATTTAGAGTATATAAGATGCGCGGGAGCATTGCTTGGTGTGGGATTCCAGTGGTCTACAGCAAATTGACAACAAAAATCAGAAAGATTTTGACATGGTTATCAGACCTTCAATGATGCCATTCTGGAATGTCAATTACTGACCCATTGTCAAAACCTTGGTCACAGAAGAATAATTAAGAGACATTATCAATATATGTATTTAAAGATCAATGTTTTTTGACATTTCTTTATATACTTTACTAGTGGATAAAAGAAAATTCATCTTCAAAATGATTCATTAATATTTAAAGTCACTTTAATGACGGTAAATATATCTATTTCAAAATACTTTTCAGATGTAATGGGGGAAAACATTTTATTCTGCTTCAAAATCCACATAATGCAGAGGTTCACAAACTCCAAAAATGTTGAATGGCCCAGAAGTCATTAGCGAGACAGACTGATTAGTGAGGAATCAGAAGAATGACCTGTCCACACATAGCTGGTTGTTTATTAGAATATGGGGAAACCTGGCACATACGCTTGAATTCTTATGTTTCAAACCACAGAGGATTTATAAAGGTCTGCCTGAGGATGGTTTAAAAAGGTCTACCTTACTAAACATTGTGTAAATGGTCTCTATTTACTAATTATTATGAAAAACATGATAGAATTCATTATTGTGAGTATTAAGCAAATGTTGTTTTGATAATTTCCCTAAGATATAGAATTGCTTCAAATAAGCTCTTCTAAGACTAAGCAAGAGCTCTTATCTCCCCCCTGCTTAGTTTATTTTCCCTCTTATTCACTGTAATTAAATTCTCCCCAGGCAAACAAGCTTTCCTACTAGGCAGGTATTCCCAGTTCCCCCTAGCTCTAATCATCACATTCTCACTAGCTCTATACCGACAGACAGTTTAAGTTCTACACATACAGTTTTGTTCTAATTCACCAAACTTTTAATTACCCCTCTAACCTCTGATTCTAGACACTAATGTGCTGGACCTTGTGGTATTCAGACCCTGCTTAACCCTTTGGCTGCATCCTACACAAGGAACTGAACATTTTGCAGGAGTCATTAGACCACTGGCTTAGTGTTTACCTGTTTCCAGATCTCCAAGTAGCCTTAATGCTCAAAGATGTTTTGCTCCTGGAAGGTGTAAGGGCACTGAAATTTGAGAATATCTTTGCAAAACTCTATAACTTAATGTGCTCTTGAGCAGTGGAATTTCTAGACCACCCTAAGCTGAGACAACAGACAGGGAACTTGTCAACAATCATGAACTTTAAAGCAATGTAGCCATTTTCAACTCAGCTGAAATTCTGCTTTGTTACTCACCTTACGTAGGCCCAGTTACTCCCACTCATCCACTGTATTGGATCGCCATGTAGCTTGACAAATGAAACAATTCTAACAGCTTTCTAACTTAAAAAGGTCAAGGTTTAGGGTAAAGAATGAGCATATATTATTAATGGATAGGAAGCGGCATAGACACTTTCCATTAGTTTGAACACAACAATCCTCCTAAATTTTCTTTATGTAAAATGTAATGTGACTTCTACCGCTTTTCCTTAATGGATATTATTTGAGAAAGCAATACTCTCCACAAATGAGTTTTCCAACAAACTAAGTCGAGTATAACAGCACAACATATATGACAGTGCACAATTTATTATGTCTGAGATGTTTTACTTAATAATCACTCAGAATTTTCAAGGCCATATGTATTTAAACTCTAAGAATGTGTCAGATTAAATGACTTAACTTGTTTTTTTTTTTTTAAAGGAAAGCTTTGTCTTTCCATGTTATGATGTTTTGCTTCTTTTCGTATAAGTCATTATAGACACTATTCTCTTTTTTTTTTTTTTTTTTTTGGTTTTTTTATTATTATTATTATTATTATTATTTTACAACACCATTCAGTTCAACATAATAGCCACAGAATCCCCTGTTCTCCCCCTCTCGCCCACCCCTCCCCCCAGCCCACCCCCCATTCCCACCTCCTCCAGATCAAGGTCTCCCCCGAGGACCGGGGTTGACCTGGTAGACTCAGTCCAGGCAGGTCCATTCCCCCCTCCCAGACCGAGCCAAGTGTCCCTGCATAAGTCCCAGGATTCAAACAGCCAACTCATGCAACGAGCCCAGGACCTGGCACCAATGCACAGCTGCCTCCCAAACAGATCAAGCCAACTGACTGTCTCACCCGTTCAGGTGGCCTGATCCAGTTGGGGGCCCCTCAGCCTTTGGTTCATAGATCCTGTGCTTCCATTCATTTGGTTATTTATCCCGGTGCTTTATCCAACCTTGGCTTCAACAATTCTCGCTCATATAAATCCTCTTCATACTCACTAATTAGACTCCCAGTGCTCCACCAGGGGCCCAGCCGTGGATGTCTGCCTTCAGATTCCTCAGTCCTTGGATGGGGTTTATGGCATCACTATTTGGGTGTCTGGCCATTCCATCACCAGAGTAGGTCAGTTCCTGCCGTCTCGCGACCATTGCCAGCAGTCTTTTGAGGGGGTATCTTTGTGGATCTCCGTGGGCCTCCCTAGCTCTCTGCTTCCTCCCCTTCTCACCTTCCCATGTGGTCTTCATTTACCATGGTCTCCTATTCCTTGTTCTCCCTCTCTTTTCTTGATCCAGCTAGGATCTCCCACTCTTTCCCTCGACTGTCGCCCTTCATTGTTCCCACTCATGACCAGGCTATTCATGTAGATCTTGTCCATTTCTCCGTGTCTTTTTTGGGGTCCCGTTTTCCAGGTAGCCTCACTGGTGATGTGAGTAGCAGTCTAGTCATCCTTGTTCCACACCTAGCATCTTCCTATGAGTGAGTACATACCATATTTGTCTTTCTCTCTCTCTCTCTCTCTCTCTCTCTCTCTCTCTCTCTCTCTCTCTCTCTTTTGTTTTTTTTTGAGACAGGATTTCTCTGTGTCACCCTGGGTGTCCAGGAACTCACTCTCTATACCAGGCTGGCCTTGAACTCAGAGATCTGCCTGCCTCCTGAGTGCTGGGAATAAAGGCATATGTCAACACTATTACTTTTATGAATGAAAAATTCAGAATATTCATTTCCTAAGATTATTGTCTTATAAATCCAAAGTAAGAGTTTATTAGAGTTCTTACATCAGAATATCTTTACAGGTGGCCATGTCATGATTATTTTCCTTTAGCTCCATTGTCTTATAATATTTTCCTTTTTGGATATTCAAGTTAGAATGGCAATTAATATAAAAAAATATCATTGACTGCAAATGAGCTTAATAATAGCAGGCTCAATGATTTTGCTTTTCAGAATAATCATTCTTTGTAAGACTGTGGCAATATTTATAATCTGTAAATATTAATTTGTCTTCTTAGTCTGTAAAAATTATTGATATGGGAAGCAATGTTATAAGTGTTAATATATAAAAAAAAGATTTGAGTAGTAGGTCAGAATGTATTTTTATCCTGTAATATTTATAGTGAATTCAGCTTTAGTTCCTGAGTCCTCTTCCCTTGAGGTTTTCTTTGAGATCCAGGCTTAAATGAACCAGAAAACCTCAAACTCAAAATTCATCTTACATTGCCAAGCTTTACATGGTTTCTGCCTAAAATAATAAATCAAACTTGAAATTCATCCCAGATTTGTTGAAAACTCTAATTTCATGAAATCACCAAGGTCCTGAAACTATAATGAGACTTGTGATAAATGTCAAACAGATATGGAAATCAGAAACCAGATAAAATACCAATAAATTCACACAGTTACAACGATGCAAGATATTGGTAAACCATTTTGGCTTGTCTGGGTTTCTACAAAGAAAAGTTATAATAGGAATGGCAAAGATAACTAGCACCAGAAATTCTGATAACAACATTTTAGACAGTAACAATGCAAGTTGTTTATAAACTCTTTCCAGTTAGATGCTCAGGATGGGATAGAAGAGACAGTGGCAAGTCTAGCAATGATCCTGTTTTTTTTTTTTTTGTTTGTTTGTTTTGTTTTTTGATGTGCGTGTATGTGTTCACACACATGCGTGCGCATATGTATGTGTTTATCTTTCCTAGTTGGCCATGATATTTCAAAAGATCTAGTATTTAGTCACCAATAATAAAAAAATAGGTGTTTTTGCTCTGTTGGAAGTGAGAATAGTCAGCCCAGAGACAAAGGAAAGAAAAGGAGTAAGACAAAGGAAAGAAAAGTAAGTAAGTATCTATTTGTGATAAATATATGAAATTTCTCTCTAAAATATCACAAAAGATGAATTTTATCAGAGGTTTATGACTTTTAATACCAGAGTATAGCTGATTGCCATTGAGTGAGGGGAGAGCTAGTTAGTGTGACAAGACATCTTATATAACATGGCAGCAACAAAGGCCCTCTGCTGTGAACCAAACTGCACAAGAAAACTATGGCTCTTTAAAGAAGCTTTGTCTTAGTGGGGGTTAGATATTGAGATATGAACCATAGTGTACATTGAAAATAATAAAGGGGACAATCGAGTATTTTGATCCGCCAGCAGCCAAAGAGTTGGAACCCAATATCTCAGTTCCTGGGAATTTTTCCCAAGGAATTTTCAAAAATGTTCATGACGTACTTGATACTTTGAAAACAAATTGGTTATATGCTTGTTAATTCTTGATGTGTATAAAGTGATGTCTGTGCATATAGTTTGGTGTAGGTCATTAAGCTTTGGTGTAATAAAAAATATGTATATTCTATATAGCAGATATATTCAATATATCATCTAGTAGATCACAGTTCATGGGCATTCAGTATCTTGCTGACCAAAATCACTACACCAGGTAAACTACATGTAAAGGCTTCTTAAAAAAAAATGAAATGCATGATGAAATTTGCCCAGACTAAATAGTTGCTTAATGTGTTCCATTGTATTGTCCAATTTTCAATTATCATATGATCTTCACACATAATTCACCTTAAAAAGATCAATTGTTTATATCGTAATTGAGATGATTCTTAAGAACTCCTACTACTTCCACAAGGGAAGAGAAAAAAAGTTGTAGTATTTTATACCCTTTGTCTAACCTCACTGTGGTTCATTGTGCTTTTTTATCCCTATCTTTACTGAAAGCCTGTTGCACAGGTGAGAGGTGGAATTGTTCGTGTGGCTGCATAAAACTCGAAGCAAATATTGAATCCAGAAATGGCAATCTTTGGAAATCAATTTAAAAACCATGCTACTCAAAAATGTTTAAAAGCCACTAACCATGGTCTGTTAGACAAACAAACAGAAAACAATGCGAACACCCATGTAGTCTCATTGTTTGACAGCTCTCAGGGAAATCTGGTAGAACAGCCCTGCTTGTAGCCTGTTGGAAGGCTCCACATCCTTTACAGTCTTACTATAGCTTCTGTAAAATGTGTTTTAATCTCTTTTGCTGTTGTCTTTGATTTCATAGAGAACCCAGTGTCATGTAAACAGATGTTTTTCATGTTTTGCCTATCTTCAGATGGGACAATGATCTTTTCACTAAGATGAAATGGATTGTGATTTTGTGACTCTTTCCAGACTGGGTGAATGCCTCAGTATTTGCAAGATTATATATGTAATGTCTATGTGAAGATAGAGAAGATAGAAGAGCAATAGGAGATGCTTCTAGCATGCTTGTCCAAAATACAGCATCTCCCAACACAGATATCCACCCATCCAACAACTGTTCCTCAAACACATAGTCCATATAAGGTGCTCTTCTAGGTTTATAGACAAAATGGAACTAAACAAAATTGGTGTGCATTCAAAATTCATACTATAGAGAGACACACAGACTAAGAATAACATCATAAATTGATATATTAATACATTTCATGTGTTTTGGAAGTAATCTGTTTGTTTGGAAAGATGGGCATGGAACATGAGGAGAGAGAGAGGAAAAAATGACAACTTGAAATAATAATTCTTCATAAGATGCTGACATTTGGGCCAAATTTTGAAAGAGTCTCAAGTTATTCAAACACTAGAACTTTTGAATTATACTTGGGCATGAAGTACATAGATAGACAGAGCATACATGACAGAAAATACCAAGAAACATCACAAAGGGTAAGTTGTAGGATAAAATATGTCTTCATGGGTGCTAACAAATAAACAGCATAGACATGATTAGAATCTGAAGATGATGGCAGGAATATTGGGGAAGGGGCAAAAACAATTTCCGTGGTGGTGGCACATACCTTTAATCCCTGCAGTCAGAAGATAGAGGCAAACAGATTTCTGTGAGTTCAAGGCCAGCCTGGTCTACAAAGCAGGTTTCAGGACAGTCGGAGCTACATAGAGAAACTCTGTCTCCAAAAACAAACAAACAAAACAAAATCCAAAATAAAACCAGAACAATTCTACTGGGAACCTAGAATAGTGTGAAGAAAGAAGGAATAGACAGCAAGGATGGGTGTGAGCAGACCATTTTAGTGAGTAAACAATGTTATCCTACCCATGACCCAGACAGACTTTCAAAACAGAGCTTTGCTTGTTGAAACACAGACTGGGGACATTTGTGATCCTAGGAAGGTTAATCGGATTAATTAAAAGGCATGACAATTCTGGATTCAACTCATTAACACAAAGGACATAGAAATGAAAACTTTAAAAATTATTAGTGACAGGAAATTTGCCTTTGGAAAGCCTCAGAGATAATGGAGTATACAGGGATATTAACATCAAGACTATATCGCCAAGAAAGTGAAAACTGGATAGAATGGGGGAAAAGGAAGAAAATGTGAATAATATTTGTCTGTATAAGTCATAGTAATAGCTTATGTAGTAAAAAAAGAAAGTTTGTAATTGTGAGTAGGTTCAGAAATGAATAACATACTACTCGGACTAGATACCCTTTATATGAAAATGAGTAAAATGTTTAAAAATTTCAGAGAATTAATATAATCCACAGACTATCTGAGAAATACATTAAAATTTATAAGACATTTATTAGTTAAGATTACATCAAATGAATTTAAAAGGCAGTACATATATATTAGTGTCAATTGATGAAGAAAAAGATGCACATTAAGTTATCTGTAAAAGTTAATGGGTAGACTAGTTAATGTACTGGACATTGTAAAATATAGGTTTATATGTTTATCGTTAAATTTTAAATCCAGTTTTGTTGGATGTATGAAAAACTGTGTCACCTTGGAATTATTTTTGTTCCAATTTTCACACATGAGAACAAAGTTATGATTTCTAATAGTTCCATAGAAAGACCACAAATGTGAAAGAATCCTTGAAAATCTGTGTGTCATTTCATATTATAACACATAAATACTTATTGCAATTCTCCATTTAAAGTTTTAATAAATTTCCTTCCTTCCTTCTGTTCTTTTCTCTTTTTTCCCCCTCTGAATTGATGGAGATTTTGTTCCTTTGTATTCAAATCCCTAGATGGTGTTTAAAATACAAAGTCTTCAAGAAGAGTTGATCACTTCTCAAGCAAATTTTCCTCAGTGTTCTCCATCTAGCCCAATGTAGTCTCAGAACTGGAGTGTTTTGGTTCATATTTGGGATCCCTGGATGCCTGAAGGTCTCAGGTTTCTCATTCTACTTGAGAGGTTTTTAACTGCGGCTCATAGAGTCCATTACCCTTCAGGAGAAAGTGCTCCATCACAGTGTCATTAAAATGTACTCTGAATTTCTTTAATCTTTCTTTGAAGCTCCATCTCCTTTTTACGCCATGCAGCTCCTTGTCCACCTTGTAGCTGACCTCTATGCCTAAGTCAAATTTTATGACCTCTCTCTCAATCTCTCTCTCTCTCTCTCTCTCTCTCTCTCTCTCTCTCTCTCTCTCTCTCTCTCTCTCTCTCCCTCCCTCCCTCCCTCCCTCCCTCCCTCCCTCCCTCCCTCCCTCCCTCCATGGCTTTCTGCCTCCTTCGCTCCTTCCCCAGTCTCTGTCTCTGTCTCCCTGTCTGTCTGTCTCATTCTCTATCTCTTTTTATCTGTATCTGTCTTACCTGTTAGTCCATAATAAACTTTTCTTTGAAACAAAAAAAAAAAAAACCAAAAGAGAAAAAAATTAACATTTTATTATCAATAGGATATAGTTTCCTATCAAGTGTGATCTGTAAAGCTGACCCAAAGCACTTCCACAAACTTCTCCCATGTCACCACCATGCCTGGTCTCCTGTATAGCATTATTGAAGGAAGCAGAGACATTAATGTGTCTTAAATGTGTTATGAAATAAAATCAATAACATTTGTTTTTATACACTTATTTTTGTGGACTTGAAAAGTAACTTCAGAGTAGGTCAGTCCCAGCTCTCTCCCTGCCATTGCCTGCAGTCTTTTGTGGGGGTATCTTTGTGGATTTCTGTGGGCCTCTTGAGCACTTTATTTCCTCCTTTTCTCATGTGGTCTTCATTTATCATGGTCTCCTATTTCTTGTTCTCCCTCTCTGTTCTTGATCCAGCTGGGATCTCCCGCTCTCTTTCCCTCGACCCTCGCCCTTCATTGCTCCCACTCATGTCCAGGCTGTTCATGTAGATCTCATCCATTTCTCAGACATTGGGTGATCCCCATGTCTTTCTTGGGGTCCTGGGATGGCCAAACACCCTAATAGTTGTGCCAGAAACCCCATGCAAGGACTGAGGAATCTGGATGCAGAGATCCACGGCTAGGCCCCCGGTGGAGCGCCGGGAGTCTAATTAGCGAGAAAGAGGAGGGTTTATATGAGCGAGAATTGTTGAAACCAAGGTTGAATAAAGCACAGGGACAAATAGCCAAACAAATGGAACCACAGGATCTGTGAACCAAAGGCTGAGGGGCCCCCACCTGGATCAGGCCCTCGGAATAGGTGAGACAGTCGATTGGCTTGATCTGTTTGGGAGGCATCTAGGCAGTGGTACCAGGTCCTGGGCTCGTTGCATGAGATAGCTGTTTGAAACCTGGGACTTATACAGGGATGCTTGGCTCAGTCTGGGAGGAGGGGACTGGACCTGCCTGGACTGAGTCTATCAGGTCGATCTCAGTCCTTGGGGGAGGCCTTGATCTGGAGGTGGTGGGAATAGGGGGTATGCTGGGGGGAAGGGGAGGGGGCCAGGAAGGGGGAGACAAGGGAATCTGTGGCTGTTATGTAGAACTGAATAGTATTGTAAAATAAAATAAAATAAAATTTAAAAAAAAGAAAAAAAGAAAAGTAACTTCAACATGGGCTTTAAAGACTTCATCAGAATGTTTTAGAAATACATAGTATAGTAGACGACTAAGATTACCCAATTGCCAATACCAGTTCCATTTCTAAGCTAAGAATTGAATTCCATCAAGAATGTTTTTAACTACCAAGAGGAAACTCCAGTTTTTAAATGCGTATACTCTGCCCTAACCTTTCCAATTCTCTTCCTTCTTTGCTCATTGTGATGATGGACTACATTTGGGGGATGTGATCTAATATTAATAATACCACATCTTTCTAGAAGCATCTATGTCCACAAAATTTTTGTTCTTTAATTTAGTCTGATTTGATATAGAAAGTGGTCATACACAATTTCAAATTCCTTCAATATAGTTTTTAGTCACAGTTATTTTCTGTATTTGAAATGCAAAGTTTTCTTTTGTTTATTTGTTGTGCAGAAACCATCACAGGTTAGGAGTTATAGCTGAAGTACGGCCACTCAGGAGCTTCCTTCCTGGAGTCTGATTTATGAGCTAACATCTCAGTAGAGAGCAAGAAGTCTGGAACTGCTGAGTTTTTATTCTACCTGGAAGGGATGCTGAAGTGAATATGGCCACAGATGAGGCTGGTGAGCTTGATAACCGGTAAGTAATTTCCTTCTCATGTGTGTCAGCAAGCCTTCTGCTGAAGCCCACACTCTGACTCTATGTAATCCCCACTCTCGATCTTTTGAGGGGCTGTTGCAAATACGACTACTCCATTTTTATAATCTTTAGATTAGTTTAGAAGAAGCTGCTGATGCTTTGCTAAGAATATGCCCCAGATAAATGACTTGGTGTTCAAGAATGGTTACCCCTTCTGATTTAGTTTCTCATTTTACTTTATTTTTCTGTGTAAAAATTTAGCAAGACCATGTGGTGGGTGCCCCTCCAGGTAGAGAAGGACACACAAGTGTAGAAATCTCCCCCATATGTAAAAATGATCGTTTATATTTTAATATGAATTTCAATTGTCAATATCACTTAAATGAATGGCATTTATTCTTAATCTTGAGTATCTTTTATAGAGATTTTTGAATGGGAATATACTTTAAAAATATAAAAGCACAATTTTGATACAGAAGAGTGAAAAAGAGTACCTTCACCAATATTTATTACTTCACTCAAATGTCATTTCATGCCAAAATAACATGTCAATTCTCATACTAAATCATGAATTAGACAAAAAAGTGAAAACAGGGAAAGGAGAAAGAATATTGTCATAATAGATCAAGAGATGGTCATCCTAAGCTATATGACATAGCAGAAATGAGAAAAAAAAGAGAGACAGTTCATAAAGCAAATAAATGGACGGAACAAGTGATTTTTATAGGAGATTGAAGGGTCCAGGGAACTATTAAAAGATCAGTATGTTAGGACAAGGGATATTAATCATGGAGTCAGCTTGAATTTTGGAAAATGAAGACAGAAGTTTATACCTGGTAAAACTACCTATCAAACTCTGAAATGCAGTTAGATGTGCTGTGGTGTGTATGAGAGATAGGACAGTATTCTTAGTAACATTTATCTTCTTGTTGCTAAATAAGATAAATTCAGGTCTTCTCAGGTATTTTTGTTCGAGTGCTTAGATTTGCTTTGTTGGCTTCAAATTCACTATGTAAAGATTATCATGTGCCGTTCAAGATTGCCTTGAGTCTGTGATCCCTGTGTTGCCAATTCCCAAACTCTGAGACTAAGAACCTTCATCAATATGCCCAACTTGAAATCTTAATGCTACCAAGTCAAGTTAACATTTCTTAATTCAGTGCTTTGTATTTGGCCTATTTATCATTGCCAGAGCAAAGAATTCTGAGTAACAAGCCATCCTTTAAACTCAGTTATAAACTAAACTAAGTGATAATAATAGTTTTATTATTCAGTAGACTTCCAGAAACTGATTTTATGCCTATTCTTTTCAAAGTAAACCAATATGTTAGTATCATGAATTAAACAGGAGGCCGATTTAATCAGAAAAATACCTGAAAGATGTTCAGCTCTATTGTAGGCCAGAGCTGCAAACACAGATTCTATGAGTACACTCACATGGCCAGCTTGCTGGGTTTTCCAGAACCTTATGGTGAAGCCAGGGTTACAGGGGGTTGTAGTGAAGCCCTGTTGCTGCTGTGGGACTTTCCCTGCTCCAGTTGGCTTCCTCTTACATTTGAGGAAAGTTGCACCTCAGTTCCTTTCAGCCAAAACTGATACCTAGACTAGCTTCCAACATTTAAAGTTCTTGCTTTAAAGAATAATTTAACTTTTACATAGGATGTTTCCAAGGTGGTGATTGTGCTTAGAAAATGTACATTGGAAAGCAAGTATCAGGTAATCATTTAACACAGATAATCATAAAACTTAATGCAGTTTGAGTCAATCAATTAAAAAAAAAAGAAAGAAAAAGAAAACCCCATTAGTCATCAAAACATAAGCAATGTTAAAATTAGGTCCTGTTTACATTTCACTGTGAAATTTACTTTCCACCACTAGGGAGTTTACAAAGAAAAAAAATCACTTGGTTTAAGAATATTTTTCCATGTTTAATTTTAGTTGTACATTTTTCATTTTTAGATTATTATTTTTTTATTTGAATCTGTAAAGCTGCTAGAAAATGTGGAATAAATTACCGAGGTAACCATCTGCTGTTTTACCATTTCCTTCTGGTGCCAGCTAAAATTAAAATGGGAATATCAATGTTTAGAGATTTAAATGTTAGGCATGATTCAAATAGTATCTGAAAGAAAGCCTCCCAGAGAAACCTCTCAACACACTGTGAAGACAACCAATTTTAGATACTACCCTGTCAGGTTCCCCAACTCTTCTATTTAATATATTTTTCCTTTACAAAGTTTAGTCTTAATTAGACTACTAATGGAATGAACTAATATATATTATATGTATAATATATATATATATATATATACACATATATATATATGTTATAATACACACACACACACACACACACACACACACACAGATCACAGATCTATTCATCTGTTGATGGGCATGGAAGTTGATTCCATGACCTGATAATTGTGAATAGTACAGAAAAAAATGGGGATGAGGCAAATCTATTTCAATTACAGTTTAACCGACTGATAAGATAATATTTATTGCCAAAGAATAAATGAGAAAGTTTTGTTTCTTCAGGAAAGAATTAATACACACTCTACCACCTGCTAGCGAAGTTCACACTCTTATTTAGGTTTCTTTTACCTTTAGTAGGAGCCACTCCTTGGTTTGGGTAATTTTAATCCTCATAGGATTCTTCCATTGACCATATATAAGGAGGAGAAGAGAGACCTCAAGTTTTGTGGATGACAGCAAATTGGCCCAGGCACAGAGGATTGTTTTCTCTTCTGTCTGTAACTGGGAGCTCCAACCTGTGTCACATGCAGAAGTGAGGACTGGCAGGTACCCAAAGAATGGGTAGCTGTATGAGTGCCAATTGTCCTCAGAGAACCAGCCCAGTCTGGCACTGAAAGAGTGACATTGGAAAGTCAACTTCTAGCAGCCTTCCAGTAGTCAGTGACCAAATGTTTGCCAATGGAGTCTATGCAGCCAACAGTTTTAGATACAGAGTCCTAAGACCTTTGTAACACAAAGAGTAAGGGCACATTAAAATGACTGCCCTTAGATTTATTGTTGATATCATATGGTAGGAAATTGTAAGTCCGTTTTTATAATATTAGGTTGAAAGGACCAGGTAGGAAGGGAACAGATGGAGGTGAAGGACATGGATGCAGCTGATGGTAGAATACATGCCTGACACGCACAAGGCCCTAGATACTAACTCCAGTACCACACATAAAATAAGTAGAGGAGCAAGGAAAGTTCTTAGAATTTTTTGAAACTAGAAATTTTTGAAGCAATTTCAGCCCATTACAAATGAATCAGTAATTGGGCTCTAGATGATAATGAGTATTTGTCCCCACTAATTGTTCTCAACTTTGCTATTGATATTTTCAAATTAGTTTTCCAAGACTGGCCTCTTAAAACATTCCAAGAGGGCAACGTCCTGAGGAATCGATATATGGTAACACTGCACACAGTGTTTACTGAAAAGTAGAGATGACCAAGTACCCTAAGCGAAAAGTGCCTGACTATTTTCACGTTGAGTAATTGTGCAGCATTCAGTAGATAATGACTTAATGCTAAAATAAGTATAGCCCATGACAGCTGGGCAGGATATTTATTCATCTTCAACAACCCATGCTGTGACTTGTAAACAAGACAAACCACTTGGAATCTAAAGCAAGAACTGCAAATGTTTCTTTCCATTTAAGAAGTACTGTTTCATTTTTTTTTTTAAATCTTGCATTTTACTTTGTTCTGGTGTACACTGTTTATAAAGGAAGCCCACAATCCAAGACCATTATTCACTAAATATTTAAAATTAGCATTTTCTCAAACTCGTGTCAAATACCATTTTGTCATTTTGATGATCCCCACATCTCAAGGAGGTGTGATTTGTTTAGTTTTCAGCCACCATTACCTGCTGACTTTCATTATCTAAAGTTTCAAATGACTGTACATGACACAGTGAGCCTCCCTGCACAACACTTAAAATAAACAGATAAGTTAAAAATCTGGCGGAAATAGAGTAGCAAGAGCTTGTTATTCCCACTGATGATGCACATCCTACTGGTCTGCGCAGGGAAGGATAGGGTTTTAGGAGGCTGCTTGAGCGACTGCCAGGGGCTTTAGCACAATGGGAGTGCGGCTTAAATTATGTGGAACACCTGTTACACAATTAACCTGGAAACGAAGTATTTGCTATAGGAAAGTTTTACAGGACTTGAGCTCATTGTTCTGCTCAGTCATTTCTTCAGTGTCTGCTTGTGTCCATTACCCTAGTAGTATCTAGGGATAAAACAATTAGCCTTTTGTCTTTGTATAAACAGGTGACAAGTAACATGGTTGATTAATGGAAAAGAATATAATAAAATGCTGTATGTGTATTGCTTGTGAGTAGTCATGGAAGGCTTGCTGTGAGGGCTCTTTCCTTTGAGTGAGGGATAGATTTCATATACTGTTTGCAGTTTTCTTCAGTATTTTTTGTTTCCACATACTTGTTTTTTTTCCCTCTTGTTAATATTTTCTATACAGAGGATGGATAAATATTCCCAAACAACAAAAGATTCCCGAGGCACCATGCAAATCTCAACAAGAGCACTGCAAGGCAGGAGCCGAGAGCTCACACTACTTGGTATCTCTGAAATTCTCATTTTACAAGGGAAAACTATCAGTATCTACAAGAACGGGCTGTATTTTGGTATTATGGTTAGGAGAGCATACATATTCAGAAAGCAGCACTATTTTATATAAATTTTAAGAAGGAAAGCATTCCCAATGGAATGCGCCTTCTTTATTCAGCCTCCTGTATAATAATTTATCATTTTATCCTCAATCATCTATAATATTGATAACACTGTTAACTCTAGTATACACTGTCCAGAGTACAATACCACCAGAATCTGCCCACAAATACAAGACAATGAATACGTTTTTTAAATGGTCAGAATAAATTTCTTTTCCCAGTAAAATTATGAGCAGCATCAAATGTTCCCTCCACAGATTCTCTCAAGTAAAACAGTTAGATCAAAACTGACAGGAAGTAAAACATTCGGTGTAGACACAAATTCCAAAAAAAAAAAATCAATACATGAATTATTTTTAAAAGTGTACATTTATTAAAGTACCCAATATAAACATAAATATCTAAACACAAATGCAATAAAAACTTAAAATATTTATTTTAGCCATGATGCTTCAGTGTGTTATAAAGGGCCGTGCATTAAGTTTATGCCTGACAGAATAAATTTGCTTCGAATAAGTAGCAAGAGCTCAGGCAGCATTTTTGGTTAGCTAACATAATTTTTAAAGCTGTTGTATTTCTAAATTGTTTGACATATATAACCATATAAACACCAAATGGAGCTATAAAAAGAAATCCAAAATGTATTAAAATGTCACAGTGCTCACATGAATATTTATGCTGACTTCATTTTATTTGATGTAACTAGGAGAGAGAGAAAGGGGCAAGAATACAGGCGGGCCCTAAAGACATATCAAAATTCAGGGATAATTTTACTCTTCAGAGCACAATGTAAAAGAACAACAGAGAAGACCTGGGCTATACCTGAATTCAGGGGCAGGAAAGGCGAGGAGATGCAGTGATAAATGTTAAAGCTTCATTAATAGCCAATTGCTGGGTTCCCTCTGTAGTTCTCAACCCGCCTAATGCTCAGGCCCTTTAATACGGTTCCTCAGGATGTGGTGACCCCCAACCATAAAATTATTTCATTGTTGCATCACACCTGTAATGTTGCTATTGATATGAACTGCAATGTAAATATCTGATACGTATGATATCTGATACGTGACCCCTGTGGGGATTGTGAATAACAGGTTGAGAACTGCTGTGGCTATATGATCAAATCCCAAGCACACACCCCTGTATCTTTTGCTGTCAATATTAAAATCCCATTTGCCAGGCATGGAAATCCTAGCACTTGGGAGGCAGAGGCAGGTGGATCTCTGTGAGTTTGAAGTCTGGTCTACTAGAGGTTAAGAGCACTTCTTACTCTTTCAGAGGACTAGGTTTTGTTCACAGCACCCATGCAGTAACTCACAATCATTGGTAACCATAGACTTATGAGAGTCAACACCCTCTTTGGGCCTCAGCAGGCACTGCATGAATGTGGTACACACATTCATGTGGGCAAAACATTCATACACATAAATAAAATAATACTAAAATCTTAAATACTGTAGGGTTTCTAACATATGGAATTTCCTTTACCATGGGGTTAATAATTTTTTTATAGGGCTTGGAGATGCCTACATTCTTTACATAAGAAAATTCTCCCACAGGTGTTTGTAAAGATAACTAAAGTTATTTACAAGATGTTGTTATGGCAACAAATAGGAAATGGGAAGTGTTACTCTCTTTGATGAAGCTGGGTAAATACCTAACAGAAACTAATTCCATGTCAGAAAATGTAAGAACTGAGTGGATTTTACCATATCCTTCTGATGAAATTCTCCATTTTTCTTTTATATCAAGTATCCAGTTTCATACTCTTTCTTATCATCTCCTTTATTAACTAGTATTTTATTTGATCACCAGAATTGTTTTTCTGTTATGTAATAGAGAGGCATGATGGGGAGGGGGAGAACACATGTAAGCGAAAAGGGTTGAAATTCCCTGTCTTTCTTGGTAGAGAAAGGATCCTTTCAGCAATAAATATTATCCACATTTGGCACAAGTACTGGCACAATCCCTACTGCTGGGACTCAAATGTAGGATCCTGCTTATGGTAGGCACTGAACTGCATCTGTAGCTGCACATACACTTTGTTATAATTTTAGGTACAATATACATTCACAAAGGCCCAAGCATTAAACACTTGTCTCCCACACGGGACCTCTACCTGTTGAAAGGATTGTGACCTTTCTGACCAAATCAGTAGATTGGTCCACCGGAGGATTCATATTCATATGGCTTTATTTGTAGGTACTGGAAACTTCTGGAGGAAATGACTGGCTGGAGGATACAGGTCACTGTGGCATGTTTTTGGATGGTATATGTGTGTGCAACTTATCTCTGGCCTCTATCACTCTTTCTGCTTTCTGGATGCTGTGAAGTGAGAAACCTTCCTCTAATTCACCTACTTGACATGATGTTCAGTCTCACTATAGCTGGGTTAGAAACACTGGGGTCAGTCTAAAAACTCATCATTGAAATAAATCTTCCTCCCTAAGATTTCTATGTAAGCTGTCTTGTCCCGTCAATGGAAAGCCAAGTAATATCTTGACATGGGAGACAATTTATGTAAAGCCAAATAAAACCAAATGAGAAAGTCATTCTAAGTAAAATTTCATCTAATCTTTGAAAATCGAATTCCTTTAGTTAGTCTTCAAGTCCTGGTCTCATCCCTCTGTCATTACATTCTCTTGTCAGAAGGCCAAGTTCCTAAGTTTCCTGAAGGTCGATAGATTCTCCAATAATGACTCTGAATAGTTGGGTCATTGGAGCCCTGTTTTAAGTCTGCTCTCTACCTAGTCACTGTAGCTTGAACTGTTCTCATCTATGCAAACTCTCAGTTTACAATTTTGCCTAAAGTCTGAAGAAGAGTGTTAAGAAATCAGTCATCTGGGGCAAGCAAGATGGTTCAGTGAGTAAAGACACTTGCTGCTCAAGCCCAGTGACCTGCGTTCATTCCTTGGAACCTATGTAGAGGAGGGAAGATAGAATCTCCCCCTGAAGTTTTCCTCTGACCTCTACAGTATACACTGTGGTACACATGCTTGCATACATTCGTGAACACACACAAACACAATAATATTGAATAAAATATTTTTTAAAGTTGTATTTTTTGACTGATTAACATGCATTTGATGTTTGAATGGGTGGTATGTAGAAACTTAAAAGATATTAAAATCGAGATATAGATATTGAATAATTTATCTATAGAGATTTATGATTCTTTACTCTCTCGTTGTTTGTGTGTTTATGTGTTTACGTGTGTGTCCTTGCAGACATTCTAGTACACAGCCTAACACATGAATTCTGAACAAAAGTAGAATACTAAATATTTTGAATTTCTGTAGTTTTTTTAAATAATGATTTATCTTTGAGATTGTTCCCCGTTTATAAATGTTTATGAAGTCCCTCCCATTAACTACAGCATCTTAATCCATGTGGTTATAAAGTATTTTAGCTGTACTATAGTCACAAGCATAAATTCTATTTCTTTTTATACAGTGAGCAACTATTTAAGCCTTATATTTCCCAGTATGCCTAATTATGCCTGCAAGATCTAATTTCGGAAGTGAAATTACTCACTTTAAGGGTATGTACATATGAAGTTTCCAAACCTGTACCCGAACTGGCCTTCACAGACGTTTTAGACAGTTGTATTTCTATCAACAATAAGTGAGTCGTTCCCATACTCTCATCAGCATCTTTAGTAATCATGTCGCTATTTTCAACCTGATAAGTAGAAAACAGTCTTTTTACCCCCACAATAGATTACTGGCAATGGTCAAGAGACAGCCCGAGCTGACCTACTCTGGAGATAGGATGGCCAAACACCCTAATTATCGTGCTAGAAACCCCATCCAATGGCTGAGGGAACCAGATGCAGAGATCCATGGCCAGGCCCCAGGTGGAACTCCAGGAGTCCAATTGGCAAGAAAGAGGAGGGTTTGTATGAGCGAGAACTGTTGAGACCAAGGTTGGATAAAGCACAGGGACAAATAGCCAAACGAATGGAGACACATGAACTATGAACCAATGGATGAGGAGCCCCCAAATGGATCAGGCCCTCTGGATAAATGAGACAGTTGATTAGCTTGACCTGTTTAGGAGGCATCCATGCAGTGGGACCGGTTCCTGTACTCAGTGCATGAGCTGGCTGTTTGAAACCTGGGCCTTATACAGGGACACTTGGCTCAGCCTGGGTGGAGGGGACTGGACCTGTCTGGACTGAATCTACCAGGTTGATCTCAGTCCTCGGGGGAGGCTTTGCCCTGGAGGAGATGGGAATAGGGGGTGGACTGGGGGGAAGGTGAGGGTGGGTGGGAGGGGGTGGGAGGGGGGAGAACAAGGGAATCCATGGCAGATATGTAAAATTAAATTAAATTATAAAATAAAAAAGGAAAACAATCTTTTAGTGTTCTGAACATTTTTCTTACACAGTTTTAAGGTTGTTTCAGTTGCATAATTTACATTTAATTTATCCATTTGGAGTATGTTATAATTTAAGGTAAATAAATGTTATGGCTACTAAAATGATACCTACACCGTTTATAAATTATTAACCATTTGTGTGTGTGTGTGTGTGTGTGTGTGTGTGTGTGTGCATGTGAACTTGTATGTGTAGGTTAAAAGACAATCTTATGTGTTCTTTAAGTGATATCACCTCTCATTGATCTGGAGCTCACCAAGTAGACTTGACTGATTATCTTGTGAGCTCAGGAATGTTCCCATCTCTGCCTCCCTAGAGCTGACATTATGAGTGTGTACCATCACCCCTGACCTTTTTACATTAAGTCCAGGGATTAAACAGATCTGAAAAGCTTCATCTACTACCTATCAAAACTGCATAAGCAAATGAGCTTTTACTGGCTTTTATCTTATCATATTGATAGTTTTACCTATTTATTTATAAATAACATCATTTATGAAACATTTTAAGTATGTTTAATAACTGATAAGTCATTTCCTATGCATTTATTTTTTTAGTCAAAATTATAGTTTACATGGACAAATTTTATACAATTTTATCAGTGGGTTAGAAAGCCTAATTTCAGATATTGAGAAATCTGAAGATTTACACAGTTCCAACCTATAAACCTAAAGATAAAATGCCATCTTGCATCATTCCATATATTAAAAAATCTATTTCAATGACATGTAGTATACACGTATTTGTTAGCAGAATGCCTAATCGCTTTTTCTGTTGGAATATATTGGATAAGATGCATATAAAATATTTCTAGGTTTTAAATTATTAACTTAAAATGTTAATTTACTAAATTATTGATTTAAAGATTAACTTTTTGAGTAGAAATAATTTGTAAATTGAAAGCTAAATACACAAAAGACATATAAAAATTTAAAGACATAACTTAGATTAATCTAAAGACAACTTTGGAGGAGCATATGGCTGGAAAGATAGCTTAGCAGGTAAAAAAAAATCTTTCCTGCCAAGTCTTGCAACCTCACAACCAGAGTTTGACATTTGAGCCCCAGATAGTATAGGAGAGTACCCACTCCCCTAAATTTTCCTCTGACCTCTGCATGTGTTGTGGGACACAAGCAAGCAAACACTACAATAGGCATCAACAGAAACACACAAAAGTATTTTAAACACAACTTTGTAAGAAAATTAAAATAGGAATGAAATGACTGCAATTTAAAAAATTGTGATGTGTTTTGACACAGTTCTTAATTTGATAAACATCGACATTTCTTCTATCCTACAGAGAAACACACACACACACACACACACACACACACACACGCACGCACAACAACAGCAACCACAACCTATGGAACTTTTAGGACCACACATCTGTCAGTGAGATCAAAACTGTCCCATCTTTCATCTGAAACCTGAAACCTGCAGCTCACAAATCAGCAATGTTCACAGATTTCCCTGAGAGCCATCTCACATTGACTTGTAGGTCTACTATGGGCTACGAAGAAAAACCAACAGGAAATCCAAAGGTGATAGATTTCCAAAAGGTGAAAGGGACATAATTATCTCATAAGGGATAGTAGGATAATAAAGGAAAGTTAGTGTACCCAGCAACTAGCAATCTATGAATGTCCAGTTCTGCAGTCCTCTCAGAATCTTTGGCCAAGAGCAAGACTTCCAATTCTTGCAAAGTGTGACAGCAGTGGTCATTCTAACCCCCATGTGCAGTGAAATCATCAAGTGCCCTTTCTGTGTAAGGGCAGTCTGCTGGTTCACAAAAGGAAAAGAAGGAGGCTTGAAGAGGAGAGATTGGCTAAGGTTAGTGAGAGAGATTTTCCACAGGGTTCTATGGTTGCTATAGAAACAGCTTCTTTTGTTTGTACATATTCAGAACAGCTGCTTCTTTTTGGCTTCTGGTGGCAGGGACACCATGGAGGTAACTGAGGAGAAAGAAATATCACAAACTGACACAAAAACACTCTCCACAATGAGAATACTTTTATTTCACCTGGCAGCTTCAAGGGTAGGTGGGGGCAACGTGGATTTTGCATCTTGGTAAGGAGCTATAAAAGATAAATTCCAACAAGAAAAGGCCAAGGTGTGCTTTAATCTGCCAGAGATGTGTTAATTTAAACAATATACCTCCTCTCCTTTGTGCTTGTATGGCTTGAAAAACTCCATGTTATTACAGTCTCTGATATATGCAAACTCGTTTGCCAGCCCTCCCCCAGCAGGTGTTTTTTTTTTTTTTTCACTAGGAGAAAAATACCCCTTCCAAATGCACACAAATCTCTCCATACCTTTCCAAGCCCTAATTAATTTCTCTAATTGGAGCCCTTTCTGGCTGGAACCATTTACTAAGTTGAATGGCTGCATAAAAACAAATTTAATGAATATGCATAAACTAATAATCTTCACTGAATTAACACTCCTGTTACCCACATACTGGTATTGAAACCAGCTTATTAGAGTCTTTAGTAGACCCCACTGAAGAAGGTCATCTCCAAGGGAAAAGTAGAAAAAAGCTCGTTTGCAAGGCAGATTCTTTAACAACTACTATTTTATGCATTTTGTATATGCATGCATAGATATATAAAGCACACATGGCACATATATGTACATAATATATATCCATTTGTTTATCTGTAATCCATATAGACCTAAGTAACATGAAATAAAATAGAAACTCTAGGGGTTAAAATAATTGAAGCAAAACAGGAAAAGCAGCATCTGCAGGAGGAGTAGTCAAATTGCACAGCACACAAACTTACGATGCAAATTTGCACAGTAGAAGGGACAGCTGTCCTTATAAACAAATTAATAATAAACAAAAGTGTATTATTTTGTTTCTGACCCTCTGGGATTTTACAAAAGTGCAGTATGGAAGCAAAGTAATGCTTTTCTTTTTAAATGGAAATGTATTCATCATTTGTCCAACGGGTGACTTCTAAGCATCATATTTGTAGTTAAAATCCAGGTAACATTTGGTTGGTTTAATTTGGTAACTGCAGATAGTCACATGTGCTACCTCTTAAGACTCAGTCATGACAATTTAATTTCATATTTTTCTAAGACTTTGCATATCAATCAATTCATTTTATACTTTTTAATCACATAAAATCCAAGTCAACAAATTATGCTTGGTTCAGAATATAAAGAATATAAAGAACAGGTAACAGCATAAATGTTTATTATTAAATAAAAATAAAAAATTCTGAACATTCATAGTGGATGTCATGCATATACATATTTACTGATTTGAATATTGATATATTAGAAACAGATACTTTCACATCAATTTCAGTTAAATATAAATTACTAAAGACATGCATGACAATAACAAGTGTAGTCACTTTTTCAGCTTTTGACAGCAAGACTGGGGACAAATGTCTAACCTCTTTAAAAATCAGTCTGGATAAGACAATTATACAAACACTGTGGGGAATAAATTATGGCAAGATATATAAATGCATATGGAAATTATAAATCTTACATGATCCTGTTATATTAGTAAATGAGAAAAGTTTTTATTTTTCATTTCATGAACTTCTTTTATTCTGAAATCTCATGCTTTTCAGCATTATCAATTTTCTAAGCATCAGACCTTGAATGTTCCCAATACTCATAACTGAAGTCCCATTCGTTAATTTAGATGTACTAAATTCAAACTAAACAAATCACCTCTTTTAAACAGGGGTTTCATTGTTGCTATACTTCTAAAGAGAATAATTTTTTTTTTCCGTTCTAGGACTCCCAGGCTCAGTAAGTTTTCCTGACATCTGGGTCTTTGCTTTCATTCCCTTATAACTTAATAACTGTGCACACACTTGAAATTTCAATCTCATTCTTCTCATTCACACTCTATTTTTGCAGAAGTTACTATGAGTTCTCTCTAGACTGCCCAGGAATCCCAGGTTTATTTCTCCATCATTCTAGAGATCAAATTCTTCTCTTAATGCATCACACAGCTCGCCTTAAATACCTGATGGTTTCTGCCTTCCTACCGACAGGCAATGCTTCCCCCTGACCCACAAGGCATTTCATGTTCAGAATCCAGCCAACATGCTGTTGAAGTTTGCCTTACTTTTAAATCTATGCATAGTATATGCTATGAAGTTGATATATATAATATACAATATATTTTGATAACAACTGCCAGTTATTTTACTCTTCAATTCCTCCTGGGCCACCTTCTACTATGCTACTTCCTAACTTAATATCCTCATTTTGATTTTCCTTAATAACTCACTGAGCCCAACTGGTGTTGCCCATATGTGCAGGATGTAGGGTCATGCACTAGAGTACTGGAAATCTATCAGGAGATGTAACTCTTAAAAAACCCGACTCTTTCTCCCCTAGTAGCCACCAACTATCAGTACTTTCTCAGCTAGGGGTAGGGCCTCAAACATTTTCCTTATATTTGTGACTTAGCTTTCTACAAGTCTATGCATACCATTTGGCTTCTGCCCTACTTTGCTTCTCTTTTCCTGTTATACACCAACCAAAAACAACTTGGAAGAGGTAAGGGTTTATTTAAGCTTAGGGGTTATAGTTCATCATAGAAAGAATCCAAGGCAGTGGCTTAAAGCAGAAACCTTGGAGAAATGCTTCTTACTGGCTTATTTCTAGGCTCTTTCTCAGCTTCCTTTCTCATACAGCCAAGGAACACGTTCCTAGGGATGATACAATCTACAGTGTATGGACCCTCCTGTATCAATTAGCAATCAATAAAATGCCTCACAGATATGCCCACAGGCCAGTCTATTGGAGTCAGTTCCTCAACTGATTTTCCCTCTTCCAAAGCTGACAACTGAAGCTAATCATGATAACTCTACATGATAACTTTACACTGTCTCAATTACAGGAGATCACATTGCACTTCTTACTTGAAGATTTACCTAGTTCACTTCTTTTGTTTCAAGATACACCACTTCAGGCACTCCTCTAGAAGGCACCATTAGCCTAGAACATTCTTACTTTTTGTCTTTGTTAATTTCTAATAGTTATTTACTCAGTTTAATATCCCTTATAGTAATGGTTAAAATAAACATTAATACTTAGAGTATTTTAAGTTGAATTTATATGTACAAATTTAAACATGACTAATCATAATTTCTTACCTAATGATAAAGTAAGTTTGATAGTAAATGTGGGCTCTTCCTTTTCTTACCTTTAATCTATTCTGTTTACCAATAACAATGCTGTTACTTCATATTATCTCCATTCTAATAGTCCATGAGCACAACTAAGTTATTGGTATGAAAAGTATCTGCTTCACAAATAGAATACTTGCTAGGGTACATATAATGGTTAATTACTACTTCTTAAAATGTGCCAGAATTTTTCTTATTCTTTTAGAAGGTATCTTGGTATGGAAATATAGACTATATGTCGTGGGTAGCCCATTCCAGCTTTGACCTGAAAGTTCCAACCCCCATTGAGGCTTCGGTAACTGTCACACCTACAAGGTGGGGCTGAGAGAGGATGCTGAAGACCCGAGATCCAGATACGCTGGCTCTCTTGGTTCCCGGACCCTGGACGCTGGAGATAGACTGAGCAGAGTTTTCCAGAGAACTCTGGAGCAACTTGTTTAAAATGTTTTACATTGATATAGATTTTAGTTGATTGATACAAATTTAAAGTTAATTTTGTTATAATACACACACACACACACACACACACACACACATATATATATACATATATATATATATTTCTACTCTAGTTTAAGGTATTATGTTTATGTAACTCATTTAAATTGTAATGGATAATTAAGATATACAGATTAATAATTAGTTTTTTTATGATAGTCAAACTTACAGTCATGTTAAGTTTTCTAGGTATACCTAGATATAATTCAGTTAGGTAGGTAATCTTCAAAGACTTCAAAGACCTACAGAATATGGCATTTAAAATGTTTTTAAAAACTTAGACTTTCTGGACAGTGAGACACATCTGCTCCTGGCAGAACTGATTTACTTCAGAGAAGAGGATGGACGTCAAAGACACTCCATATGGAGTTTATTTTCTTCTTGGCAAAAATAGTCATTTGGGCAAGAAACTGTTCTTGTCTGGACTGCTTGACAAAATGTTGTATTGACTGGACCTGCAGGGCCCATAGGAAGGTGACCAATGAACTTTGCAAGGCAAGATGGTCCTTCAGGTTCCTGCTTCACAGAAGAAACTGCCAGACATTTCTACAGGACACAGAGAGAAGCAGCTGAAAGACTCCAGGCCTGTGAGCTGAAGAATGGATACCTCATTGTTGCAGAGGAACTTTGTTTAATTATCCAGGTAGCCAGCTTTATCTGTTGTTCTAGATTTTGGGAAGTTGCTTAGAATGCTCTTCCTGTTTACTTAGGTAATATTATATTTTTCTGGAGTCTTTGATGTAGTTGAAGAATAGATAGTTATAATTTTCCTTGGTTATGATAAAAGATAAATTAGATATAAAACTTTAGACTCACAAATATAGGATAAATAGAATATTTTCTTTGAATTTCCCAAATATAAATAGACTAGATATTATAACTGTAATTCTTGCTTGATAACTGTTTTGTTATATGTAATTTTACTATGTTAAAGTTAAAACCTTCCTGTTTGATTCGACAGAAAAGGGGAGGTGCTGTGGGATGTTCTGTATGCTGTGAATGTGTTGTTCTGATTCATTGATAAATAAAAAGTTGATAGACCAGTAGCCAGGGAGGAAGTATATGTGGGACAAGCAGACAAGAAGAATTCTGGGAAGAGAAAAGCAGAGTCAGGAGACACCAGCCGGCCATCCAGGGAGCAGCATGTAATGGCACACAGGTACAACCACGGAATATGTGGCAACATATAGATTAAGAGAAGTGGGCTGAGTTTAAGTGTAAGAGCTAGTCAGTGGTAGGCCTGAGCTAATGGCCAAGCAGTTTTAATTAATATAAGCTTCTAAGTGATTATTTTGTAAGTGGCTGCGGGAGCTGTGAGGCTGGTGAAGAGCAGAGAAAACTTGAACTATAGTATCTGATGCTGAGAATGAAGTCTCTATCTGGTATCCATTGGAGTCACAAGGGCAATCAAAAGGTAAGATTGTGCTGAAGGAAAGAGGAGTGATGATAAGAAGGATTGGAGCTGATAATGTTACCGTCAAACTATTGAATTAGAATCCTCTAAAAGACCAAACATATTACAGCCCATTGCCATGACATTAGCTCTTTAAGTTAAATACTATCTCATTTTTAAAATGAAAAAAGTAAATATGAAAAACTGAAGGTTGTAAAAGGCATGTGACAGCCAGACAGAGCTTTTAACTTGAACCTACATATTCTATTTTTGAAAAAAAAAAAAAAGAGGTTTCTCTTTTTGATACATTTCATCCTTCCACTGCATATAATTTATTGCCTATCTACAATCCTCTATTTTAAACTTGTCTAATAACATCAACTCTATCACTGTTTAGCTTCCTAAAATGCAGTGATACCTTGGCTTTTAACCTCCTTCCTCCACTTTATGCAGCATTGTGTACTTCTCCATCTTGGATCATTTATTACAGCTCCTTTCCTCTTCCATATGCTCTCCTTTGACTGAAAGAATTTGTAAAGTCAAGTGAGCATTACATCTGCTCAGGAACGAGTGGGAAAACATCAATCTATTTTTACATAACACCTTGAAAGCTCCATTTTGATCACACAGAATCAATAGTTGGGACCAATTAAGCCGTCATTAAACTAAATATAACTTCAATTTTTATATCTCTGGCTTTTTTGATTATCCCTCCCTCTCCTCATATCACCGAATTCATTGCATTAAATATTCATTTAGGTGCCAAAATGAGTGAGCTACCATCTCAGTTTGAAAGTGTTATGCAGAGGAAGAAAGGAATACAGTCAGCTCAGAGAAGACATGCAAAAATGTTATCTTTCCAAAAGAAGTAAACCTTCAATGCGTGCTTATAGTTGGATCAATTCCTCTCCCTGAAGCTTTGCACCTGTATTTTCTCAAGTAACCTGCTGGTATGAAGTTTTCCTCACTTGGTTCAGTTCAACTCCTTTATTTATTTTAGTAGATTGTATACATACTTGTAATTAAATATTCATGCTGTATCAGAATCATTCTACAGTAAGCTAAGGATGTATTTCCCTTAATTAACAATTATCTGTAAGTTAAATGTACAGTTTGTGTTTAAAGGTCAAAGAAAGAGAGTTTATAAGAAGATTTACTAATGGAATTGAAAAATAAAAATGGATCAAAATCAATACTTCCCAAGTCCTATGCTGGGAATTTATGAGATTATGAAAAATTTGCATACCCCATCACAGACACATGCACATACATAATTAAAATAATTAAATCATGCATATGTCTAATTGTAATGTCAAAATCTATTAATAATCCTTTGAAATACACAATTTATAAAGCTATTTTAGATTCCAGGGATTTATAATTCCATATACACAAAGAAAAAAGTCATAAATAAACATTTCACAAAGGCTTTAGGTCAGTGGTTCTCAAGCTGTGGGTCGTGATGACTTTGGCAAACCTCCAGCTCCAAAAATATTTACATTACGATTCATAATAGTATAAAAATAACAGTTCTGAAGTAGCAACAACAATAATTTTGTGGATGGGGGTCACCACAACATGAGGAACTTTATTAAAGGGTCGTAGCATTGAGAATATTGAGAACCACTGCTTTAGGTACTATTTCTTATACATATATAGTACTGCATATTTAATAAAAGGAATTGCATACTATATATATATGTGTATAAATATAGTATTAGCATCAAACTCCTGTGAATATTATAATAACAATCTAATATAACTTTAAACACCATGATTTTAAGGAGATATCAGAGGAATTTGTACCAGGGCAATATGAACTAAAATTGTTAGGAGACCTGGAAATGAAATATAATACTAATGACTCACAAGCAATAGCAAGAAGTCATTATAAAGAGACCCCTACTGATTTGTTGGCTTGGACTAGGATATTTTAGAGGCAAACATCGTTCCCTACACAGCTTACTCTGAGAACTCTACTCTGACAGCTGCCAGGCAGAATGCCTATAGAAAGAGTGGAAAAAGTAAATATGACCATGCAGTGTTCTGGGAGGTGAAATCTGACTTGACCCATAGCATAGAGCTGACCACACAGAGATGGCCTCATCACCAACGAGCCCCAAATGAGGGACCACACAGAGGCAGAACTAACACTTGCTCAGGGCACTAAGTGTTATGTTTTAATTGACCTTTACAGATCTTATAATTGTCAGAATTTTCTGATCCCTGTATCTTATTCTCAGTTAGTTGCTAAATTGTGTATTTTGGGAATAAAACATCATTTTGGACTTCATGAAATGAGTTGATGCCTGCATGTGTTTATATCCTTTGCCCTCTCTCTCTCCTCCTTCCAAATCCTCCCATGTGTCCCACAACTCCTCAAATTTATGGTCCTTATTTTTAATTATTATATACCATATATTATAATTATTTATACTACTTGATAAGTTCATTTAGTAGTGTTTATCTGTATGTGTGTTTAGAACTGATCACTTGGTATTGAATAATCTTACAGGGGACTCATCCCTGGAGAAGACTAACTCATTTTCATATTCTCTCCTCTCCTCTCCCCTCCCCTCCCCTCCCCTCCCCTCCCCTCCCCTCCCCTCCCCTCCCCTCCCCTCTCTCTGCCTCTCTCTCTCTCTCTCTCTCTCTCTCTCTCTCTCTCTCTCTCTCCCTCCCTCCCTCCCTCCCTCCCTCCCTCCCTCCCTCCCTCCCTCCCTCCCTCCCTCTCTCTCTCTCTCTCTCTCCTCTCTCTCTCTCTCTCTCTCTCTCTCTCTCTCCCCCCTCTCTCTCTCCAGCCTTGCAGAGATGGGTAGGGTCTTTTGAAATTGCTAGATACAAATTGGCATTTGTTGTCTTTTGCCAGGGCTTGTTTAGGCAGCCCACATTGCTGAGATTTCATGGGTTCAGCCTTCCAGTAATGTTGGAAGACATTATTTAGCAGCATATATTCTCTGAGCCTTAGGTATAGGGATTGCATCATGGACATATTAATTGGAGATGGGTAATGCATGGTGAGGTGTTCTCTGCATTTTGAGCAGTTGTGGCTTTCTGTAATACTCTGTCTGCTACAAAAAGAAGCTTTTTTGATGGGTGACGAGAGCTACATTTACCAGACAAGAGTGATATGCTTATTAAAGGACTTACTTTATGTGTGATTTGTAGGAAATATGGAAATTCATGTAGAGTGATTAGAGAGGATTAGGAAAAGGAAAAGACTCAAAAATCAATTTTTAACAGAAATTCTTCAATGAGTAGGTTGATAGGTATATCAAATGGAAAAAAGGTATATTTTATTCTTTCTTGCACAGAAAACTTTCCTTTTATTATCTACCCACTATTCTTTCTACTCACATATCCTTTAAAACAGTTTTGAAAATGTCTGGTTTTGGACTCTATAATGTAAGACAATTTGAATAAAAATGTTTCATATGATAACACTAGCCATGGGAATCAGTGATCAAGTGGATATGCATCAAATGAGTTATCAAAGTAAGAGTGAGATCTTTAGCCAGAGACAATAGGAAAAGTGAGAAAGAATATGACTATTAGGAACAACAGAGATATACTCTGTAGGTCATCATTGGCACTGTGTACCAGGAAACTCTTTCATCTCCTTATTCTCTCTGAAGTGGCTGCCATGCATCTCCATACCTTATTTTTATCATTGTGGCAAAGTGTCAGATATCAGTAGTAATATGTTAGTGCATACTTGCAATTCTTTACTGCATGGTGCCTGTGTATGGCAGAGTAAAAGCACCTCAGTATGCCACTTGGCTCATGGAAGGTGCATTGGATGATGTTTGACTCATGATAAATACTCAACATATGTTAGCTATTAGTTGCTAACAAAGCTAATAAAGCTGTAAATAAGCCTTAAATTACTAAAATAAGCTCAAGAATCTGTGTCATCTTATTTGTTTAGCCATTATTTCACAGGCACACACTGCATTCAGGGTTTATGCTAGAGACAAGGAGTATATCATCTCCTCCCAGTGGGCTTGCCATACTGTGACCTCTGGAGGGAAAGCTTAAAATAAGTGTCATATGCCCACAGTCCATGTGCTCATTTTCACCACTAGGAATCAATCCATTGGCTAAAACAGGCAATGTAGGCCAAGTCAGTCTCTCTCTGAGAAGTGTAATTAAAATAGTCCAAGACCAAGCCAGTTATCCTTGGTTGTTGAGCTAAAAGAGTATATTGATTGAAAGAATGCATTTTGGATGAAGTCCAAGTCACAAAGTGCTGGTGAAAACGAAAGAGGCAAGAGCATAGAGTTAGAAAAAAAAGAAGGAAGAGAGGTGAAAAGTAAGAGGAAGGTTAAAGAAAAAGGAGGGGGCAGGGTGCTAAGTGTCAGAGAGAAGAGGGGACATCAAGACAGCCTTTGAAACTGTGCAGCCTTTGAAAAGACAGAATAGTACAGTAGAACTTTAGCATCCCAAATGCCAACTAGCCAATGACAAGATAAACTCCGGTAAATGGTTCTTTAAACCCTTAGGGTCATTACATTGTCCATTTAAGGAGACCACCAGTATACTGTTTCCTGCCAGTGTCCTTCAAGTGGTGAGTAATTATTAAAGTTGAGGAGATAGTATGTAGGCAGTATGCTAAGTACCTTCCACACATTAATTGTATTGCTTCTTCTCCTGTCAGCCTTGTGAAGTTTGTATCATACTAATTTTACAAAGGACAATACACACTAAGTAAAGTAAAACCCTTTACTGAAAATCTTCTGGTCCATTATCAGATGGAGATTTTTTTTTTTATTTTATTTTTATTTATTTTTTTTGTTTGTTGAATCTTTTTTTCTTTTTTTTTTAATTTATATTATTTTACAATACTATTCAGTTCTACATAACAGCCATGGATTTCCTTGTTCTCCCCCTTCTTGCCCCCCTCCCCTTCCCCCCAGCGCACCCCTCCTTTCCCACCACCTCCAGATCAAGGCCATTCCCGAGGACTGAGATCAACCTGATAGACTCAGTCCAGGCAGGTCCAGTCCCCTCCTCCCAGATTGAGCCAAGCATCCCTGTATAAGTCCCAGGTTTCAAACAGCTATCTCATGCAATGAGCCCAGGACCTGGTACCACTGCCTAGATGCCTCCCAAACAGATCAAGCCAATCAACTGTCTCACCTATTCCGAGGGTCTGATCCAGTTGGGGGCCCCTCAGCCTTTGGTTCATAGTTCATGTTTTTCCATTCATTTGGCTATTTGTCCCTGTGCTTTATCCAACGTTGGTTTCAACAATTCTCGCTCATATAAACCCTCCTCTTTCTCGCTAATTAGACTCCCAGCGCTCCACCCAGGGCCTAGCCAGGGATGTCTGCATCCACATCCTAAGTACTTGGATGGGGTTTCTGGCACAACTATTTGAGTGTTTGGCCATCCCATCACCAGAGTAGGTCAGTCCCGGCTGTCTCTCGGCCATTGCCAGCAGTCTTTTGTGGGGGTATCTTTGTGGATTTCTGTGGGCCTCTTTAGAACTTTGTTTCTTCCTTTTCTCACGTGGTCTTCATTTACCATGGTCTCCTATTCCTTGTTCTCCTTCTCTGTTCTTGATCCAGCTGGGATCCCCCACTCCCACAGGGTCTCTTTCCCTCAACCCTCGCCGTTCATTGCTCCCACTCATGTCCAGGCTGTTCATGTAGATCTCATCCATTTCTCTGTCATTGGGTGATCCCCATGTCTTTCTTGGGGTCCTGTTTTCCAGGTAGCCTCACTACCTGGATGTGAGTAGCAGTCCAGTCATCCTTGTTCCACATCTAGTATCCTCCTATGAGTGAGTACATACCATATTTGTCTTTCTGAGTCTGGGTTACCTCACTCAGGACGATTTTTTCTAGATCCATCCATTTGCCTGCAAACCTCATGATGTCATTGTTTTTCTCTGCTGAGTAGTATTCCGTTGTGTATATGTGCCACAATTTATTTATCCATTCTTCATTTGAAGGGCATCTAGGTTGTTTCCAGGTTATGTCTATTACAAACAATGCTGATATAAACATAGTTGAGGAAGTGCTCTTGAAAGCATTGGCATAGGAGATCACTTCCTAAATATAACACCAGTAGCACAAGCACTGAGAGAAACAATCAATCAATGGGACCTCTTGAAACTGAGGAAGCTTTTGTAGAGCAAAGGATACAGTCAACAAGGCAAAGCGACAGCCTACAGAATGGGAAAAGATCTTCACCAAACCCACATCTGACAGAGGACTGATATCCAGAATATATAAGGAACTCAAGAAATTAGACATCAAAAAGACCAACAGTCCAATTAAGAAATGGGCTATAGAACTAAACCAAGAATTCTCAACAGAGGAAACTCAAGTGGCTGAAAGACATTTAAGGAATTGCTCAACATCCCTAATCATCAGGGAAATGCAAATCAAAACAACTCTGAGATACCACCTTACGCCTGTCAGAATGGCTAAGATCAAAAACACTGAGGACACTTTATGCTGGAGAGGATGTGGAACTCGGAAAACTCTCCTCCACTGCTGGTGGGAATGCAAGCTTGTACAACCACTTTGGAAATCAATATGGCGCTTTCTTAGAAAATTGGGAATCAATCACCCCCAAGATCCAGCTATACCACTCTTGGGCATATACCCAAGAAATGCTCAATCATACCACAGATGGAGATTTTAACCAGGGTTACAATTTGTGACTCTGATTAAATTCATAAGAGCATGCAATGGGAAGAGAGTACTGGGGAGTCCCCCCCTTTTTTTCTTTTGTGTGAAAGAGTAGCAATAAGATTGGGATTGATTATGTTTATACTACAATATTTAATATGGTATATACAAGCAAATTTTAACTTATTTCTAAAACTTGTTAATGATATGTTCAGAAGACTAACTTTGGCTATTAAGAGGGTACTTTTTGAGATGTGTTAGATAAGCAAATTACTAAATATAAATATATAGCAAGAAACATTTTAATTTTGTAAAGAATTTAGCTATAAGCTTAAACACACTTTGAATGGATTGAAAGGAAAACTCAAAATATACTAAAGACAGAAATATGCATCTGAGATTATGCATGTGAAGTGATCCCCCTGAGTATCTGTGGATAAAAGCCATGCTCCAGATGAGTTATGACTGCATGAACAAGCAAAGATTAGCTGTGAAGAAAATAGCTGTGTTGGCAATATGGTCAAACATCAGAATTGAGGATAATTGGAAGTACCTGAAAATAAGGGTATGTGTGTAGAGGAGGAGGTGCTAAAGGAAGCGCATCAGGGGAACCCTATGCAAATAGAAAAGCTGGATTAAACACTGACTCATCTGCTTCAGAATAACCTGGAGGCATTTAGCCTGCTTCACTTAGACACGCTTCATTTTAAGAGGTAATTTCTGTATTTGCAATGTGCTCCTCTGAAGAGCTTTCCTAAACTAACACTCTTCATTTTTGACCCTCTCTAAAGTAAAATCCTTGAGGTTTGCTTTAATAAGATATAATATAATGCCCATTTACTGGCATCATAGCCAAAATGATCAAGATTTTATCTAGTGGCAAAATTGAGGTGTCTATAACTGTAACCAATTCTCAATTGGTCGCCAAGCTGGGTAAGTAAGGAAGAAAACATCATTTTTTAACTTAACGAAGGTTTAACAATTAAGACTTATTACACGAGTTGGTGTGTGCTGCGTGTCTATGTGTGTTTGTGTGCATGTGTGTGTGCACATTTGCTTGTATGTATTGTGTATTTGTGTGTATACATATGAGTGTGTGTACATGTTTCATGCATATGTGTAAAAGCTCACAAATGTTTAAACTGAATATTGTGATCATTTGTGATAATGAAAATTTTCTCATTGTTGTATGTTAAAATACCTTGTTTTCATTTCATTTTATTTTGACATTTGATGTCTGGGTAATGTTTCATACAGACTTATCAATGGGGATTAGAATATCAGAGAGAAATTATTATATTTAGAAAATTACTAAGGATGTACTGTGTCAGTCGATTTGTGCCATTTGATAGCTCTAGAAAGACATATGATATGAATAAAGCATTTATAAAAATAACTAAAATTAAAACACAAATTTGTCAAAAAATACCCTGATTGTATTATATAATTCTACTAAAATTATAGTAATTGCAACAAATATTTCTGTAATGTTAGTCAATCATTTTAATTTATTCTTCATTGCCAAGGAAATTGATGTTATACTAAAAATTTCCTACCTGTGCATGAACAAGATAAATTGGCTGTCTATTAAGGAAGCATAAAAAGGTGACTGAGTGGAAAAGAGGACAAAGCCAAGCTAAAGGTTCACTTTAGACTCCAGTGACAATGAAATATGCTTGTTACATAACACCAGGAATGGTAGCCTCAGTTACACAGCATTTTACAATATAACAACTTTACAGCCAAAAAAAAAATGGTAGAGTATGGTTGCTGGAGTCACTTAGCATGGCCCAAGAATGCTGCTAAGTATATGGCTTCTTATTTTACTCCATGGGAAGATTCAAAGGTAGACACTACCTTTGAATCCTGTATATAAGAAGCCAAACTGGGAACTGATATTTTCCCAGGGCATGAGTATACACCTGGGACCAACTGAGACTCACACCCATGTCACTAAGGTCTGAAGTCTATATTCTTTCTACTGGGCCGCATCTGAAAGTGCTCCATGGTTCTAAACTAAAAATTCCCATCTTTTGACCCACCCCATCCTGACCTTCCCTTTCTATATTAATGCCGTCGGGCTACCTGCTGCAGCCTCTGACCTGCCCCAGAGCTACCACAGTTCATAAATTCCCAGTAATAAAAGACAGTGTCAAATACAAACCAAAAAACTACAATCCAATTGAGGCTTTTGAGTTTTTTTAACCCTTGATTTCTGTGGCTTGATGATGCTGAGCACTCTGTGTATACACTTCCCTCTCATTCAGCCTCAGCTGTCCTCCAATCCATTGCTTCTCAGTCCTCTGCACTGTTTCTGCTCACTCCTGTAGATCCTTCTGCCTCAAGTGAACTTTCTCTTGATTTTTCTAGCTGCCTCTTTCTTGACATAACAATTCAGTGATCATCTCACTTAGAGGATTCTAGGACCACAAAGCTAACAAGCTCTATACCTGGTCCTTCTCCGTTGACTCACTTCAGCGCTCTGCACAGAACTATCTGACCTTTGCTGTTGCTGTCCTTATTATCTCCCCTCACTACTATTTCTACAGCACTTGGAACAGTTACCTGCACAGAGCATGTGTTCCACAAATGTTCACAAACTTCCCAACCCACCCAAATCTGCGTCCTTTATGGTTTCTCTCAGAACAAAAGAGGCATCTAAAAACAGTAATAACAAAAGAAAAGAAAAATGAATAAATATGAATAGGACAAAATGAATAAAGAGTAAAAGAAAATGCACACTCACAAAAAACAAAAATAAAAAACATAGACACAGAAAATGCACACTCACAAAAAACAAAAACAAAAAAACAGAGACATTGGCAAACACAGAAACCTCACAAAAAAAAAAATAGAAACTTTAGCAAATAAGCAAAAGACCTGTATGATAAGAAAAAAGGGTAAAGAGAAAGGAAGAAAATAATGTCCAGACAAAGCATTATGATAAAAACAATTCTCCAAAAATACCATTAAGTTTGGTTTTCAAATATGCAAATGGATTAAAAAATATTTTTCTTTCACAAAGGAGGTTTTGTAACAAAAAATTCTAAAAAGCTATTTATTCCAGAAAGGAATTCCATATTAGAGGGGACTTATATTTCCCCTAGTGGCTCTGCCAAGGGTCTCTATCATTTTATTATAATGCTTTTACAATTGCATTAATTCACCTGAAGAAGATTAATTTGCAAATTCTCCCTTGGCAGGGAGTTCTGCTATGTTCACTACTCATGGTCCAGAACTATGATTTGTAACAGGCAGTGTGAAATTCCCCATATGTGGGTCTACACAGAGAGTTAGAGAGGTGGATGATGCCTCACAGAACAGCCCAATCGCCACAGCCTCTGTGGCACCAGTCATGCCCCAAGATGGCTCCTTCACCTTTTTCACCATCCCACACACTGAAGGCTGGGACTTTGTGAATGTTTCACTGTTTTATGATTGTTGGCTGCACAGACTACAAGAGCCTCGACAACAGGAAATATTCTTGAATATATAATTTCATGGAGTTCTTCATGACTCAGAACATACTACAAATATCCATTTTATGATGCAGTAGAAGTAGTTTAGTATTATAACATCGTACAAAGGCGGTAATAGGGAGTAAGCAGATGTGATTCCCTCTTGCCTCACTGCTGAAATACTTTTTGGACACTTAAGGCCTGCTTTTATCTACATTTTATTGGACATTTTGAGGGAGGCTTGAGCCACACTACTGATGGAGGTATTCATCCACAAGGTCTATATGTTTATTGTCTGGCCAATAGTCTTTCCATCTTAGTGAAGAGAATTCTTCAGTGTTCCACAGGCTCAGATTCCAACCCTGAAATGTAAGTGAACTCCACTACCTTGCCATAGTTACATTAATCGTTTAATACCGACTTCAATTTAGTAGTGAGTTGCTTTGCTTATGTTTTTGTTTGTGGAGAAAAACAATAAACCCATGATGAGATTTATAATTCTTATAAAAACCAATGACATTCAAGAAATATTCAGTAATCTGGTTATCTTTGTGTTTGAGACATGCTATCAATGTAAGAACTGGTGTTAAGATCTGCAGATACATACAGAGACTTATATTACTTTTTTTTTAAAGCTGTGGTTACCATTCAAACCTCTGTAGTCATCGTCATGGAAATTTCTGTGTGTATCTCACACACTTGTTGCCACTTCTTCATTATGGTTTTTTTTGGTGTGTGTGTGTGTGTGTGTGTGTGTGTGTGTGTGTGTGTGTGTGTGTGTGTTAGCTAATGCCATAGCTTGTACCTTTTTTGATGCATAGTTTCTTTGTCATTTATCCCTGTGCAGTTTACACAAGGCTGGCTGGGCCAAAGCTTCAGTGGGTTCTCTTGTCTACTTTCCATCTACCACCCCATAGGGTCACTGGAATTATAGACACGGCCTACCCAACCTGGCTTTACATGACCTCTGGGAATTCAAACTGAGGTTCTCTCATTTACATAGCAAGCACCTTTAATATCGAACCATCTCAGATGCCCATGTGGCTGCTTCTTAATCCAAAAGCCTTCTTATTTTTACTCCACCCCCTCTATTAACCCACTTTTAGTGACACTCAAACTGTCTTGGGTTGACATTACCACTCCCTGGCAATAAACTGTATGAGTCAACTGCGTGCCTGTAAGTTCATTCCATCTATCTCAGAGTAATTTTGTTCATCCCTGTCACACTGCATCACTTCTCCTTTACACCTTAACTAACCTTCTTTAAGTAATCTCTTTCACATATGTTCAGACATATTTTTAAATCCTCATCCTCTTCCCCTTTCAACTGCCTCCATTTCCTCACGGTGTCATGGCTGGTCTGTTTCTCCTTCACTCTTCTGCAACTATAGCTTGAAACTAAAGTCTAAATGCATCATCAACCTGCATATTGAGTTCTAGGGGTACAAATGTGAGCTGCAAAACATGAAGCTAAATAATTCAATTGTGAGTTCATAAGTTTTCGATTAGGAAACTAAAATCTTAGTCCTCCTCTTACCCCTCCTAGCTCCAAGAAAAGTACCTCACATATGTGCATGTAATAATGGCTAATAATGCATGCATACATACATGGATGTATTACTGTCCTTAAAAATTGGAGTTCCTTGTTCAAAGCTTTCCACATTTCATTTCCACGATAATACATTTTAGTCGTACATTCAGGCATAAATAGAGAGCTGTGTCTTTTTTAAGAGCTGCATTGTATTCGGCTTTGTGGCTGTAATGGAGTTTGTGGGAAAAAATGTTTCTCTCATAGAACATTTGAGTTTTTGTCCTTTGTGTGACCATGGAAATGTTGAGTGGAGTAGTTGTATAAGAAATATCAAGAAATGAGTGAAAGCATTAAGCTGTAAACATGTAATTCAGAATAAAATATAGTCCTTTTGAGGTGAAAGTGCTAAGCCAGGGACCCATCTCTGGTGGCAGTGTCTCTCATGAATTGCAGTAATGTGAAAGCATTTCAATTCATGCTCTTACATTTTCCTAGTTGAATGAAACCTTGCTGGATCCTGGTAGAAATCAGCTCCATTTTCAACTTTATGTAAAATCACTTGTATGTTACTGGCTTTGGTATTTCAAACAGCTCTCTCTTGTGAGGAATATAGGACTTCCTCAATTTATTTTAACTAATTTATTAAACTACAAATGATCTAATATTTGATTTGAAAAGTATACCTCTTATATTAATAGCATTTGATTTGAGTTACCTTCAGCGCAGCTGTTGATGTGTAAAATGACCATTAAAACCCACTGTGGCAGCATCAGATCCCATCCCTTCAGGTCAGGTGTTCTATTATTATCTTGATTAATTAAGGGAAACCTGAGTTATAGCATCATCTTTCATATATAATCATGGTCATTTGTACTCTTATGTACTTTATAGACTCTAATTTTTTGACTTAAGTGGAGATTAAAGATGTTTTTAATTTTTCATAATATTGCTGAGGAGCCCAAGAATGAGTGATGTACAGTGAAGTGTGTATTTAAAATTGTAAGGATGAAAATTACAGTAACATGAATTACCTGTACTATATATATCCCAAATTGGTCTAAATGCTTCACAAATTTCTAATAAAAGCCTTAACTGATAGTATCTATTGCTAGTATCTGTGATTATTTCTAGTATTTAGTTTAACGGATGATATTAAGAAGTATAAAACGTCATTCACAGTACCAGTTTTCATTAAGTGATAAGCCCAGGACTAGATTCTGGTGGTTTTATCTGTAGTTTCTAGTTCTTGGAAGGTATATCATTTTATTTAGCAGGTCTCAATACTTTGTGTGCATCTTTTCATGATGAACTATTGGCTGTTGATCGATTCTGGAAAAGGGACAACTGTTGATTCCAGATGTGTATCGATTGTTATGTACACCAGGCTTCAAACCCATGGCCACACAGGCAGCCCTGGTTCATCACAGTTGGTCACAAAACAAAACAAATAGACATGAGTGTGAGAGAGATTTCTGTGGATGAGATATGGTGGACAGAATGGGTAGGGGGATTAGAGAGGGTCGAGGATGAGAATGGCCATTGTTAATTGTGTACATGTACATAATTGTGTTAGGCACAAATGTATTCTAAAAATCAGGCTGACAGTAGGAAAATGAAAATAACAGTAGAAAGAAAGAGAACAGTGGTGTGATGGGGGAAGAACCATTACTCTAGGCAATTCTGCGATGAATGAGAACCAATGCACTGGATGATTCTGTGATGAGTAAGAACCAGTGCTCTGGACGATTGTGTGATGAGGAAGAACCAGTGCTCTGGACGATTCTGAGCAGGAGACTTGAAGATCGGTGCCCATTAGGAGAAAAGTGGGGAAAAGAAAATGTGTACTTTCAATTTATGACTTCCTTTCATTAAATCTCTAAGCTCAGTCTTTTAAGACTCCAAGGGAGGATCACATAGAAATCTGGCTAAGGGGATTGAGAGATAAACAAAATCACTAAATCCCGGAAGAAGAGGTCTCTATGTGACTATATCTCCATTTGTGAAGGTAGAAATTACATATCTGTGTAAATTCATTAAAGACTGCATCACATTTTCAGGTCTCATCACAAGTAAGATGAAAAACTCCAACAAAATAATCATGGGAGGCTTTTCTGAGAAGTTGAAAAAACAGAAGGAGGTAATGGACTGAGGCATATTACCATCTGCAGAAAACCACTTTGTAATTGCAGTGCATCAGTCTCAGCACCAGACAGGTATGTTAGCATATTCAAGGAAAGACTCGTGTGTGTGTGTGTGTGTGTGTGTGTGTGTGTGTGTGTGTGTTTGACAGTGAGAACTAAAGGGGGAAGAGAGTGGAGAAGGCTGGGAGAGAAGATAGGAAACCAGACTTATAATGTTTTAAGTCACTGCAGGGATTTTGGTATTAATGATGAGGAAATCCTAGAAAGCCATGAAAGAAATTGAATAAGAGGGAATATCTGAGTGAAGGAAAAGAAAAACAGATATTCTGAATAGCATTATCATGAGGGCAGAATAAGATTAAATAGAATCCAGTTGAGACTAGAAAAAACAGGATGGACATCAGTAGTATGCATCAACAACCACACAGTGGCTTGCACTGCACAGCTACACCGTCAGATTTAAACAAGAAAGGAACTTGTGTGAGGTTTCCAAGGTCAAGTGCAGCAGTCATATACTCACTAAGGGGCTAAGTCCACAGAGAGACACCAAGGTTAGATGCTGTAGTGGACAGGTACAGAGGTTTCCAGCAGGCTGTAACTGAGCCTAATGTCTCCATGACACATCTGTCTACAGATGCCTTTGTCCATGAATGGCCAGGACCCCTACAGAGCACTTCACACTGTGTGAAAGCAGCAAGCCTTTGCAAGCCACACAAGCAGTTCCCTGGCAGTTGCATCTGATAGGGAGGGCTTGTCTTCTGAGATCCATTCTCTGAAGATCTCACTATCACGGCTGCTCTTCACTTCTATTGTTGCCTCCACAGGGTCTTTGACCTGATTTCTATAGCGCATTTCCTATCGCTTACACTTATCAGCGACACTCACTGCCTCAATCTCCTTAAAATGGCTTCAGGAAAACACCCAATTGCTTCCCCACTTGATAAAATGAAAAAAAAAATATTGATAATCATGTAAAACTTAAACAAACAACCTCTTATGCACCTTAATGGATATGTTGGATATATTTTCAAATGGGACCTTTTTTGTAGTGATGGGATGTGGATTTATAGCTTGATCCAAGGTTTAAGAACAACAGGTAATCCCAACTTCTGCTTGTGAATACTGTCAATTTGGAAATAGAGAGCAGATGTTGACAGAGCTATATTTGCCAGTCTGATTCCTCAGCAAACACTCTGAAGGAAAGACAACACGAGTCTAGACTGAATAAATACTCCGCTTTAAATTTATGTTTTCAATCCTTTTGGCTGTATCCCCTAAAGATGACATATGTATGATTGAGAATACAAAGTGATTTTGTCATTAAACTCAGCAAAGTCCCCGTACTTTAATAGCTCAGCTTTGAACATAACACAACCACATTAAAGGGAATATTACAGCATGTTTCAGTTTGAAATGTAAATAAGTCTACCACTTTGTTCATGGAGATCCTGACTTCATTTTTTTTTCCTTTCTAAATCTATCCTTTGCATTTTAGTTGTCAAAACTCTCATAATGGGTACATCTGAATCAAACATTATCCCTTTGAAAGGAATAAAGTGTGATGAATTCTCTTGTTTTTTATTTAAACAACTCTTATTTGATCTCAATGTACATGATTATCTATAAGGTGGTATTTGGATTGTAGAAGAGCAGTGTGAGATTTCGAGCAAAGTAGATAGAGCTGACCCCACTGTCCCTGCAGTCAGCAGTGGCTGACACAGCTCACCTATGTTTTTGGTTCTCTGCCACCTTCCTTTAATCCTTTCAATTAACACATGAGTTACTATTAGAGAAAAATGGAGGCTCCAAGTAATTAAGCAGCTTTCCCATTATTCAAGAGCCTGTAAGTGGAGAAACACTGTAGGGTGATGTACACCAGATTTCTCCAAATCCCACATTGTTAGATAAGGAAGAAATGACATTAAGCCCAATGTTTTACTCTCATTTAAATCATATTAGACATGTGTTGATTCTTCCTTCACAAATTATATAATCAGTGACATGAGCTTGCAGAATTAACTTCTTGCTAAATTATTATGACTTTGGGTTTTATTTAAATCTTTATCTTAATTCCAACAACTGATAGGAAAAGCTTAAGTCAATGACTGATTTAACCTCTTGCAAATGTGGCAGCATTGGACAAACGACTCTCTGAATTTCACTGTCATTTTCTAGGAAGTTAAGATCTGATTTACACATAGGAGTTCTGTGAAAGTTAACCACAGCAAGGTACTAAATATCTCCCCTCACAGTATTTCAGGTAATTCTACCACAGTATCTCAAGGCAGTGCTACTGTTCTGGGTAATTTTGGCAAGAGCTGAAGGGTGGCTGGGACACTTGAAATTGGCATTGGTTACCCAAGGATATATTTCAGAGTTTTAAAATTTGGGATACAGTTAAACCTGGGCCAGTGGGAGTTCTTAATGTTGAAATTTCTACTGCATTGTTGACCAGTCAATTGGGATGGAAAGGAGATGAGGGAGAGAAGACATGAAGAAGTAGTTTTGGAGAGCACCATAATCTCCTGTTTCTCTTGCAACCAAAGCTGAAATGTTGCCAGAAAAGGCTGGCCTGAGATCCAAGGAGTGATCCTATTATCCAAAGACAAGTATGTACTGGGGCCTAAGTTTAGTTTTAAAATCCATCTAACATATCTTAACCTGAACATATATTTTATTTGAAAGTTCTAGCATTTCATGAAACAATAAACAAAACTATATTCATTCATCAATTGTCATGAATCCTGTTTTGAGAGGTATAAGGACACCAGCTAAGCAGTGCTTGTTAATTAGGGTAGACTTAAGCATGGTGGTATAGGGACGCACTTAGTTTATACTTATGTCTTTATATTCTATTAATATAGCTCTTTTATTATGTGATGGATTTGTATCGAACTCTATTGCATTTACATCAATGCTTTCAACAGTTTACTGACATTGCTGACCTATGATTTCAGCTTACAATTATTTGGATTTTTGGACTTGCCACATTGGGTTTTTCTGCAGTTACTCAACCTACTCTTCTTTCCTTTAAGTGTGTGTGTGAGTGTGTGTGTGTGTGTGTGTTTGCACATGTATGGGTGCACCACTTGTGCACAAGTACACATAGAGGTTAGAGGAGTATGTCAGGTGTCCTGTTCTGTCATTATCTTACTCCCTTGGGAGGGGGTCTCTGCCTGAACCTGGATCTAGGCTAGCATACAGCTATCTGAAGTGGAGCTCCAGTCTCTGTCCCTCCATAGTTAGGGGGTTCATGGCCACACCCAACTTTTTATGTGGGGATTGGACATTTTAACTCAGATCCTATGCTTACACATTGAGCATTCTTACCTGTGGACCATCTCTCCAGCTCCTGTTTTAAATATTTGAATGGATTAAAAATCAAGCTTTCTGTATTTTACATTTTATTTTCCTCTGGCTTCCATTATACCTCACCATTCAGAGCACATATAGGATTCTTCATAGTGGATGGAATAGGTTTAGGGAGGTTAGTTTTTTTTCCCTCTCACTTGATAATTTGAGGTGTTTGTTTTGTGGGGACAATGTCCTTGGAATGAGCTTGAGACCAGATGTACACATTGTTGTTTAGTACCACTTGTGAATGGACAGAGTTGTGACATCACCTCCTTATTTGATTACTCATTTTTCCAGTTATTTAATGACTGGCCCCTTTAATGGTTCAGCAAGCCTCTGTTAAAGCTAGTAACATAGGCCAGCATCCATGGATCATACACTAAATTCCAGGTCCTTTCTTGTGTAATCCTGGCTTACATGAACTTTTTCTCTGCAATAACCCCTTATAGATATAGGGTTGTTCACATTCTACAGACAAAAAGATAATCACAGAGGTAATTTACCTTTCAAAGGCACAATGATGAAGTCACCAAGCCAGAAACTTAACCCTAATACTGTGCTTTTTAGAACTTGTGATTCTAATAAAATCAAAACAATTATATATGTTTGAGAAAATACTAATTTAAATGTTTGAATTTTTTGAAATGCTTAAGAGCTTTTAAAACAAAGCACTTTTGAATTTCATTTCCAGTCTAATTAAGTATTCTAAATATAAGGTACTGTCCAAAGAGATTGCATTTGAATTAATAAAATAGGACCTTTGTTAATTTGGAGATTTACGTAGATGTTTAAGTTTTTGAGCTGTATTGTTTAAAAACAAATGAACAAAAAGGGAACTACTGCGAGTAAGATGCTAGAAGTTTCCAGAACACCACTTTACACCCATAAACAAACCTTCCACAGAGTGAGGATACCCAAGTAAGATTTTGTAGTAATTGAGTGAAACACAAGTGAGAAAAAACAATAAGGGAGATAGAAAGGACTGCTTTTTGTTATCTACAGCAACCCATTTCATACAGTATAGGATAAAAAGTGGTAACTGTGTACAGAAAGGTGAGTAACAGTGACAATCAATTACATGGACACCAGTATCAGTCTGTCCTATTGAACCCTAGAGACAGGCTGATACCCGTGTTATAGGGAACTATAACAACATACATGAAAGCAGACTCTGAGCTGATATCTCTGGAACCTAGGCCCATATTTTCTCCCATGATTCTAGACTCTAAGTTCATGCCTGTAAGTTCAGTGGCTAAGATATTCAGTAAGTCATATTACTGGCTTAGAATTTACAGACTAAGACTAAACCCAGTCCTTGAATCTACCTACCATATTAACCTCAAAACCATCTTAGTTTCTCAAAGTTCAGATTCAACATACAGCCAATGCATATTAAGTGATATAAACAATATTATCATGCCTCAGTGGGCCTTGCTACAGAAAAGTTAGCACCAAGCCCACTCTCAAGGAGCAAAGGCCTATTATAGTGTTCTTTCCCTGGAACCCCAGGTACTAGGCCAGCTCATTTGAAGAGTCTATCAGGAGACTCACCTTTAGATCATGCAGCCTCATGTGATGGTTAACATATCAACTTGACATGAGCTAGAACCACCTGGGAGAGTCTCAATGAGGAATGGTCTTCAGCACATGATTTTTACAGATAATAAACAGGTGCAGAAAGACACAGCTCATTGCAGGTGGCACTGTTCCCTAGGGGTGCTGGATATGTATGAGTGGGGAAATCCAGGTGACCCCAAGCAAGTGAAGAAGTGAACATGCATATGTTTTTATTCTTCTTCATAGGAAAATAGATATCACGTGACCAGCTATTTTATGTTCCAGTTTGACTTCCCTGTTATGGTGACCTTTAACCTGTTATTGTGAGATAAAATAAATCCTTTCTCCCATGAGTTGCTTTGTTATGATATTTTATCACAATAACAGAAGTATAATTAGGATACTAAACTGTGCAGGATCTCTAGAAGGGTTGGTTGAGGAGGAGCTTTCACTGCTTGAAGACAGCTTGAAAGATACAAAGATTACAGATAATCAGCAAAATCAGCGAAAAGGAGAAACATAAAACAGCAATAACCAGTTGTAGAAGTAAAGATCAACAAGCTGTGTGAACTGTGTGACAAGCCACAAAAAAACAACCATCATAAAGAAACTCATAAACCTGAAAGAGAACATTCACAACTGAACAAAATGGGAATCTGAGACAGGAACAAAATGGGTCATGCAACACCAAAAATCATCCACTGTAGAAAAGAACCAAATAAATTCTGACTCTTGAAAGCACAATAACTGAGCTGATAATTCCATGGAGGTCTTCAACATGAGCCTCAATGCAGTGGAAATCAGAATAGCAGTTTCAAATGAGGGCCATTACAACTGACCTAGAGGAGCAAGACGGAAAGGAAAAAAGAGTGGAAGAGCCTAGGAGATGTCCTCCTCCTTAGTTGACTCTCTAAGATATATTTTCACAGTGGTTAAAAAAGGACTAACACAAATAACAAAATGTTTCCTGGGGAGATAGGAATATAGAATTTTCATATGTAGTTCAAATCCCGTTGGGAGCCTGTTGCTGACTGTTACAAAAGACTTTATGTAAGCTTTATGACAACGGTGGAAAAAATTACTTAGATCAGATTCACAAAAGATAAGATAAAATGAAGCATGCTTTTACAAACAAAACAAGCAAACAAAATGCAGATCACAAAAGAAGATAGCCAACTAAAAGATATGAACAAAGAAAATACAACAGTCAAAAGGCAATTAGTGAAATGATGACAGTAAAATCCTTACCTATTAATAATTCCTGTAAATGTAAATGGATTAAGTTTCCCAATCAAAAGACAATAGCAGTCTTCATGGATTTAAAAACAAACACCAGTGTATCTATTGTAGATTATTTGCTTAGCATTAGTGACCCTGATTAGTGCTCCATCTCTAGCACCCCAAAATAAAATAATTACATTAAAAAGACATTTCAAACAAACCAAGGCAACAGTAATAAAAATTGTCCAAATAGATGCTGTCCAAAGATAATTCATCTTTAAAGACACACATTGAAAGTGGAAGGAAAACAAGAGATACTGTGTCATTGCCAACCAGAAGAGAACATATGATTAAACTTGGATAAAATTGACCCAAGTCTAACATTGTTATGAGAGAAAAGGAATGTTGTTATGTAATTATAAAGGTCAATTATCAAAAGATTATAATAATTATGTCTATGAAGCCAACATTGGAGTATCTAAGTAAGTAAAGCATAATTAGCCAATCTGCAGAAAAGTAGCAATAAATAACAGAAGGGGGACTTCAGTATTCCAGGTGTGAAGAGATCACCAAGACATAGTCAATGTGGATGCAATGCACTGGACTCATACCCAGCCTAACCCAGTCTTCATGTCAAAATGGCAAATTCCTTTGTGTGAAACATAATCAAGAAATGCCTCTTTCTATGACCTGATGTGACTTAATTCCAGTGATTCACGTAGCCTTCCCTGTCTAAAGCTTGAAACCACAACAAAGATACATAGATATTTCAAATACAGGCCCATCTGGTTGAAAGATGGTGAGGTGATAAAAGTATATAATTTATAACACTTATGTGCAATCAACTAAATCAATTGTGTACTTGATTTCCAAGCATGAGAAACCACTGTCTGGTCTTCTTCATAAGCAGGAGGATTGCTGCAGATGATATTATGTCTACCTCCTAAACTGCAAGTTCAATTTATCCTGGGATACCAAAGATGCCAAAACAGGAGAATGGTCCCCATTGGGTAATACAATTAAATGATTGGTTCCCAGTTGTTGGCACTATTTGGGAAGGATTAGGAGGTATGGCCTTGCTGGGGGAGATATGTTAATTGCATGAGCATTGGTGTTTCAAAAGCCCACATCATTCCTTGTTCTCTCTCTCTCTCTCTCTTTCTCTCTCTCTCTCTCTCTCTCTCTCTCTCTCTCTCTCTCTCTCTCTCTCTCTCTCTCATCTCTCCCCCTTGTACTTGCGGATCAGATGTAAGTTCTCAACTACTACTCCAGTGCTATGCTTGGCTTACCTGCAGCCACAGTAGTAATGGACTCTAACTATTTAGAACCATAAGCCTCAAATTAAATGCTTTCTTTTTTGTAAAAGAAAAAACCCCATTGAACATGGTGCTTTGAAAAGTAACTAAGACAAAATTAGAGAAGTTATTGAGCTTTTCTAAACCTCATTTTATCTGTGCCATAGTCATGACAGCTACTTCAAACATTTCTAGATTATGTATGTTGGGACCAGGATAATACCTATCATATAAAAACAACTGAAAGCCAGAATTGTTTACCAGATATCTCATGGAAACTGATAGAGAACACTAAAAGATTGTGAGATTACATAGTATATCTGGAGAAATGGTGAACTGCCCAAGGGCAGCTTATTAGGCTCCACTACTTCCTGTAACCCACATGATCTAACAGTTTGGTGCCCTTGCACTAGTGAGACTGCCGTAGATTAATGCAAAAATGCATGAATTCATGATCCATTCTTCATCAGGAATTGTTTGGGAAGCAGCTGCTATCTGTGTTGCCTTAGCAGCAGCATCTGTGTAGAACATCTTCCGTGTTATGTTTAGCATGGTCCATATGTGAACAGTTAATAAATCACATTTCCATGTACTAGCAACTGTGGGGAATCTGTAGGAGAGCTGTAGATTCAACAAAATAAGCTCTGTTCATGATTGTTTGAAAGCTGCAACCAAGCACCTTTAAAAAAGGGCCTTAATTTGTTTAATACTGGCTAATTTTTTAAAATATGAATATACTTGTCTTAGGGGTTGTATGATCTTTTTTATTTTTATGAACAAAGGGAACTTAGTAAGCACGAGGTTTATTGAAACTTACATGTCCCAATCACAGTCTATCATGAAGAAAAGTCAATGTAGGAACTCAAGGCAGGAACCTGTAGGCAAAAACGGAACCAGGAGCCATGGTGGGTGCTGCTTACAGAGTTATTCTCCTTGGCTTTCTCAGGCAGTTTTCATCTACAGTCCAGGACCATAGGCCCAAGACAGAGCACTGCTCACAGTGAGCTGGGCCTTCCCACACCATTATAAGACAATACTCCACAGACTTGCCTACAGGTCAGTCTGATGCAGACATTTTCTCACTTAAGATTTCTTCTTTCTAGTATGTCTAGGTTTGCAGCAAATTGACAAATGACAGCTAGGATAACCCCTTTGTCAACCTGACATACAAACACATCAGCATTAAATTGTATAATCTTGTTTCTTGTGTACTATTGAAATCTTGTATGAATCTAATATGAAAATATAAAACATTTCAACTTTTAAAAGCCTCGTGGTCTTTAAAAATCCAATTCAAAAGTACAGTCTCTTTAAAACATCCAAAAGTTTTGTTAAATTTCTCTGAAATTCCAAAGTCTCTCTAAAACTCTAAAGTCTCTTTCAAGGTCTGACTCTCTCAACTGTGGGCTCCTATAAGACTAAAAAGAAGTAACATCACTTTTTATTCCAAAAGGGAAGAGCTAGAGCCCATCACAGTCAAATCAAAGCATAACCAAAGCCCACAGTGGAGAGTTCAGTGGCAGACTGCCAGGACTCGTGGTCTTCTGGGCTCCAAAGGCCTTGCCACAACTCACATAATGTTTTTATGAGCTCAATCCGGCTCTACTCCACACCTCATGATGTCTGTGGTAGCTATCCCATGGTATTGGTGTCTCCAAATCCTGGTGTCTTTATTGTAACTGGGTTGTAATTTCACTAATACTTTCTATTCTTTCTCCTGGGCTCTTGCCACATGGTGCAAATCAAATCCTCAATTTTTCTCCATGACCCCTTCAATGGTGGGGCTTCTACTGCATCTGAGGCTGCACTGTCACTGGTGACCTTTTCTGACATTTCACAGTGAAAAGTCTCATCTGCTCTTTATAACCATGTCATGTCTTCGAAAACAGTGCTACTTGGGGAACTCTTACAGATTAACAAATATGCATGATAGCATAAGTCACAAGCTTGGCTCCTTCTGAACCACAGTTTCTGTGCTCTGACCCTGGGAAAACACTTCCCAGAAGATATTTCTCAATGATATTGGTCTCTTCTTAATGGCAGCCAATTCTTCAGCCCCAATTAACTAGAGCCACAGGTTGATAATTCAAAATACCAGTGGCCCTGTTTGAATCCTTACAGGATTCCAAGACTTCCCTGTGTAGCTAGAGTTTTCCTGCCTTGCCCACAGTCAGGACAAGTCTGTCTACCGCCAGTCCCCCAGCTGCTCAGACTCAACCAAGTAAACACAGAGACTTATATTGCTTACAAACTGTATGGCCGTGGCAGGCTTCTTGCTAACTGTTCTTATAGCTGAAATTAATTCATTTCCATAAATCTATACCTCGCCACGTGGCTCGTGGCTTACCGGTGTCTTCACATGCTGCTTGTCATAGTGGCAGCTGTCAATGACTCCTTCTGCCTTCCTGTTCTTTCTTTTCTCCTCTCTGTTAGTCCTGTCTATACTTCCTGCCTAGCCACTGGCCAATCAGTGTTTTATTTATTGACCAATCAGAGTAATTTGACATACAGACCATCCCACAGCATCCCTGTGAAAATGCACAAGTCAGACATCCATCACATACACTGCTCTCAACATTTTTACTTTCTATACTCCCCCAGAACAGACCTGAGCTCTGAGCATTCAGTGAATTTTCCAGCCTACACTATTCTTCCTATAATACATGGTCAGGTGTGTCACCTCAACATCCCACTTCTGGTAACAACTTCTGTCCTAAATAGGGATTGTATTGCTGTGATAGAACACCATGACTAAAATCAAGTTGAGGAGGAAAGGGATTATATGAGCTAATGGGTTCCAATAACACTCCATTACTAAGGGAATTCAGGGTTGGAACTCAAGGTAGGAATCCGGAGGTAGGAAATAAAGCAGAAGCCATGGAGGAATGTTGCTTACTAGAATGTTCTACGTTGCTTTCTGTGCTTTCTTTCATATACTGTCCAGAACCACAAGTTCAGGATGGCCATCCCACATCAATCACTCATGAATAAAATATCTTACATGTCTGTAGGCTAGTCTTATGCATTATATTCTCAAATATGACTCTCTTACCAGATATGTCGATGTTGGTGTCAAGTTGACCCCAAACAACCAGCACACTACTTCAATGTGTCATGTGAATAGTAGTAGAGGGGCACAGAGCCCCACCCCACCTCTTCCCTGTACACTCTGCCATGGTCTGATTTACCTTCATTGCAATAATATAGAGAGCCTTCTATGTGTAAAGGTCTAAGTGACATACCACAACGTCAATGTATAGGAACTGCAATACTAAAAGAATGGTGGGACAATGTAACAAGAACACAATTCTCTCTGTTATAGGTGTAAGTGTTGAGTTATTCATCTATTCAGATTTTAGCAGTTTAAATAAACCAATTCTCTCAATACACGTCACTGTCAGTGGCTTCAGCCTTCTTCTATGAATCTGGGATTAAACTCAGCTGCTTAGGCAAGTTAGAAATGCATCATTAGAGCTAGTGTTGCATTTCTTTTCTTACAATTATGTAATAGGTACTCCCCACCCTGAAAAACAGAAGTGTTAACTAAGAGAACTCATCTACTTATTATTCTTACCCAACTGAACAGAGAAATCTAATGATACCTAGGAGAAAATAAGAGTTGTCATAGGGATGATGGAAGCATGTGTCTTCAGAAGACAAGTGAATATTTTATATGCACGCAGTAGACTGATTATAAAAGCAGGAATTAATTGGCCTGGAGCTACAATAGAAAGACAACTGTAAAAAACAAACAAACAAACAAACCCCACAAACAAAAGTAAAGAAAAGAAGAACAAAATGTAATGGTCATAAAGGAATTTAGACTAGTTTGGGACCCCTGACACGTCACATGGATGTGAAGGGTAAAGAATGAAGTTGTCTACTCAGGTTCTCAGGTGTCATGCTGGTGGGTTGAAGTGCTCTTGAATGCTCCTGGAGATCCAGAAGCACCAGAAAAGATCACCACATCAACTCAGGACAACCCTGACATTGTTGAAGCCAAGGCTCATGCCTGAGAGTTCAGGAAAGTTCAGAAACTATTTGATATCTCTTCACATTTAATAAAACAAGGAAAACTAGATTGTGACTAGAATAATAGTATTTTAATACCAATAGAAGTCCCCTCTGAAGGAGAAAAGTATCTACTTGAGGTAATTGAAGAGACAAAGTAAAAAGCTACACATCCCTGGGTCCACACAGTCACTATATGCTTATGAAGCACTTAATGCACATTCTCATTGGCTTCAATAAAACTCTCCTTTGTAGAAGCAGGAAATTTTGAGAAGGAAAGGAATTAATCCTAAGGCATTTAAAAATTTTTGTCTTGACAATTTGCTGTCTCAATTTGCTAAGTAAAATATTGTAGAGCTCACTCTTTTGAAAAAAAAATTCAAACAAGCAACTTTGGTGTCTGTGTGTGTGTGTGTGTGTGTGTGTACAAAACTCATTCTATATTATGATTATATAACCATGGTAGTATTTATAATGAGACACATGCATTTTAAAAAAGTCCATCCACATCTTTTATAATTCTCACTGAGCATGCTACATACTATGTTTGAAAATTTTTGTATGAACAAATTTCAAGGATTCATTTCCCATGTTTCTAGTAAAGTAATACATGTAATAGACTTTGTCCAAATGTATCTTAATTTCTTTCTATTATTGTGATAAAGCACCATAACCAAGGCAACTCAGAAAAGAGAACACTTGATTGGGCTTATATTCCAGAAGTTCAGAGTCCATGCATGGCAGCAGAAACAGCTGGAATTTCACATCTTGAATGGCAAACAGGGTACAGAGAAAGTGGACTTTTTTAATTCCTTAAATCCCACACCCCTATGACACACACCCTCCAACAAGACTGTACCTCCTAATCCTTCCCTATCAATTTTACCAGCTGAGGATCAAGTATTAAAAGATAAAAGCTTATGGGAGCCGTTGTTATTCAAACCACCACAAAATGCATCATGGACCAAGTTGTGTTTCAAATCAAAATAGTCAGTAATAAATATTGACCTCTCAAGTCAATATTTTGTCTTTCTTCCCAAAATAGGAATATGCAAAACCCACATCTTTCAAATCTTTTCTAAAATATTATTTTAAAAATTAAATATTTCTAAAATTCAGAAATAGAAAAATAGTCCATAGGATGTGCTGAGGAAAGAGCTGTCACAGATACTGTTTTGTAGACTACTTTTGCCCTTACTAATTATATAGTAATGTGTCCCAAGCCGAGGTCAGGAGGCCAAACATGTTTGTAAATGACAACTTGATGTATAATGTCTGAAAGTTGGTCTTCTAAGGAAGTAGGCGCTGTACTGAGTGAACGTGACCCCTACCCAGGAGCCCCTAGTTCAATCAAGGAGATAGAAACAAAAAAAAAAAAAAAAAGCAGTGGCTTCACCTACCACACTCTAATCTGGGACCCAGGACAGATCCTGCACCCTGAGTAGTGATGATCACCAAGGTGATTTTGGTCTATTTCTGTGTTTTCTGTTTTGTTTTATTTGTTTGTTTTCGCTACAGTCCATGGATTAACAACAGAAGATTTCCTTACTTCCAACCCTTGGCCGGAAAATATACTATTGAGCTGTATCTACTTCAGTGCATATACAACTGTAAAACGTGAGAAAAGCAGATTTTTGCAAAGATGTTCTGGTTAGAAATTCTCAGTTTGTCCTTGGAATGTAACAGTGATTTGATGAATTGATTTTTAAAACATTGTGTTGCCTATTTCTATTGACTGGCCCTATAATGAAAACCAGCTTATTCTTAGCTCTGCCATCAGGTGGTCCTGGGTGAGTCTCTCACTGAAGACTTCTGTATAAAGCCCTACTTGAGAAATAAACTTTATTTTTAAGCACCAAAGAAAGCTTCCCCTGAGAAACAGATATTTTCTCCTTTTGTGAACCCAGTACATTCTACATTTTCCTGCTGCTGTCAAGAAAGTCAAGATTCAAAGCCCAAATATAGCAATTTGGGGTAAGAATGTCCTATAGTTTGTGTTAAACTTTGCACCTTACATTTATTTAAATTTTATTCCTTATTTTAGTTTTGAGGGATTCATTTATGATAAACTGCATATAATTTCTAATGTTGCTAAATATACCTTGTGAAATGGCATGAGGCATGACAATAATTAATGAATATTTAAATATGATATTGGCATTATCAAAAAGTGTCAATCCTTGTTTATGCTATTACGACCTTTGTGTATTATCACGAATAAAAGTCCTTTCTATGTACCAAACTGTTCTGTTCAAAAGTTTATATTCATAAAATTAGAATTCATCTGAAATTATATTTAAGAATATATAAATAATCAAATCCCTTTGCTTCTGGTACATTTTAACATTAAGAATTTTAAGAACACATCCAAGCTTATTAGAGAAGTTGCAAGTAAAACACAGCAAACTTCTGCCTTTCATTTTACTGAAACACCAGAAACATCAATTTTGAACATACAATCATTTTTGTATTTTTATACAATTAAAATCTGGAATATAAAATTAGTAGGATTCTTGGTGATCTCTTGAACTACAGCTTTTTTGGTTTCTCTTTCCTTTTATTTTTTAAGCCAAGAGTGCATAACCAGAATAACGTAGTGCCGTATAATCTTACATCACAATCTTGGCCTTCTCAAAAGGACCCACCAACATTTTTCATTCCAATGGAGAATGTTTAAAGGAATGCCTTTAAATTGACACACACAGTATTCCCTTCAGCAATCCTGTATAGATATGAAAACCGAGGGCTCTGAAGCAAATTAAACATTCTTGTATCACAAGAAGTTGTTTAAGGATGATAAGCAATAAACTCCATTAAGATGTCAATTAATAATAATTAGACTCTAAACTGAGAAAACTACTTAAGAGTTTCCCCTGAATACTTAACAACTTAATGTAAGTCATTGGAAGGAGGCACTCAGCCTTGCTTCTTCATTATGACCCATTATTCAGCTACTCACTAAATACCTGTTTGGCTTAATGAAGTCTCAGCTTATTTATTAGAGGGAACTCTGTTTCCATTAGCAGGAATATTTACTATTTGAGTGTAATGGTTTGCAAAGTTCAGTGTGCATGAGAATTAGCTGGGTGCTTAATCAAGTTTCTAGATGAATAACTATCTCTGTTTTTGTAATTCTGAAATGGGATGGAGGACATCAGTGACAGGAAGTATGCAGGTGATGTTGACACCCTCTTTTAATGGAGAAATCTCAGAACAACCTTCTTGCTTTAACAAATGTCTGCTTTCTTTTCCAACGAATGATGAGAACTCATCATCCAAGTTTCTCAGTGTATGAAGATGTGGGAAATCCCATTGTCGCTGATTGGACAGGACACTTCAGTACTCTATATTCTAGCTGCTAAGTTTAAACTCCACAGCAAACACCTTATTACAATCATCAAGAGCAGAAGACTAGCACTTGCTACAAGCTATTCTTTCCTTTAAACCCACTTCACTTATTGGAGTCCTGCAACTGATCCCCAGTGGGATATTTAACTTAACACTGAGTAATTTTACTCTAGCCATCTCTAGAATTCAATGTTATCCAATAAAAATGCAAAGTTTATGCCACACTGCTGTTTTAATTTCTCAGTAGTTATTGTGAAAAAAAAGAAAGTAAAAGGAAAGGATGGAATAAATTTTAACAAGCCTTATTTAACCTATATAATCCAAATAATATTATTAATTGCTATATTATATGTTATGTTATAATAATAATATTAATTGTTAAGGTAGTATTTTGCATAGTCTCAAGAAATCTTTGAAATTCAGCATCTATGTTATACTTAAATGTGCATCATAGTTCATCATCTGCATTTATCTGCATTCAGAATTTTCAGTAGTTTAAATATCTGTGAAAACAACACATATTCTTCAACAGACCATACTTAGATTGCTTTGTTTTAGTCTAAGTTTAATTTAAATTACAAAATGTAGTTTCTTTATAATACTAGGCTGGCATCTATTCCAAGTGTCATATAGTGACCTATGAGTAAGTAATTACCATAGAGGCAATGTATTTCTCTCTCTTTAACCAGAACTGAATCTATTTCCTCAGGCAGGAGAGGTGGAAAGCTAAATGCAGGGGACCATTTCAGGAGAAATTCCACTGAACAAAACAGAGTGGGGAGGAATTGAGCAATGTAAAGGGGGAAAAACCCAGAGAGATCAGCAAACCAGAAGAGGGTAGACACTGCTTCACTCAAAATGACGTTTGATCAAGTAACAAAGCCCAGCTGAGAATAGACAACTTATTATTTTTCAGTTGCTCGCAAGTTTCTGTTCTCAGGACTGAATGATATCTTAACTATAATATGAAGGAAAGAATAGAAATGTAAACAGAATTCGGGAGTAGCTGCCACTGATACAATAATAGAGTTCGTAAGACCTTGTAGACACTTTTATTGATGTGCTGCTGTGAGGCATGTTAAGTAGACGGGAGCATTGAATTTCACTCTCCACTCACACATGCTTGTCATTCTCGATCCCCAGATGGAGAAGGTGGGAACACATGATTTTTTTCAAGGTTGCTTCCCTAATGAACGCTCTAATTTTGCCAGTGCAGTAGGCAATGGCCTCTCCTCTGTGTCACTCTTGCTCTGGAAAATCACATCGTAATTTACTTTCTGAAGACCAGCATTTGTAGATGAATTATCTGATGTTGATTCTGGTACCTTCAATATTTGCCTACATGTTGAAAGCAAAACAAAACTACTTCCATTAAAAGAGAAAACTTGGGCCAGGGAGGTGGAGAGTTGGGTAAGGGCACTTGCCACCAAGGCTGGCACAGAATTCAATCCCCTGAATCCATATGGTGGAGATTAATAACCAACTCTAGAGGTTGACTTCTGATCACAGATATGAGCACCACCCCCTAACAAACACATTATAAATAAAAGTAACTTTTCTCTTCCACATTTTAGTTCCTCCTAATTTTTTTTTCTCATTTGTTATTGATTTCTTTCTGACCTGTTGTTATTCTATCCTGTAAAGCCTTGTAGTAGTCATTTTGAGTGAGGCAGTGTCTATGCTCTTCTGGTTTGCTGATCTCTCTGGGTTTTGTCCCCCTGATGAACACAACAAATGACATACTTTACTTTAACCTGAGAATCACCTGTCGAATCCCAGCACGTGAAGGAAAGACCTTTTACTTGCTCATAAAATCCATAGCCCACTGCTTGCAATAATAAAGGAACGGGAAATTTACTAAAGCATGCTGTCCAGTGGAAGCTGAACTTCTGCGGACAGGTCATCTCTTTCCTTGTGTTTGTTTTCTCTACTCCCTGGGCCCCTGGGCAATGACACACTCAGTAAGCTCTTGCAGACTACCCTGGCTTTGCTCCAATTGTCTTAAACATCAGTGAGGAATTTTCCTCAGAAAGTATTTTAAAATGAAAGTGATGAAACATAATTAAAAGTAAAAGTAAATCAATGATAAAAGTAAAAAAAAAATACTATCTGGGAATGTACAAATGTAGATTAGCCTAACGAAAGTGTCAAGGGAACCTAAACTCATATCTTTTTAGAATATTGCTGCTTCCAAGAACCATATAGATTGGTTGAAACCATACTCAGCTTGCTCTGAAATCTGGCAAAAGTTTGGGAATAAAATTTATCGCTCCATGCATGATCCTGAATAGGAACTTTGTACTCTATTCACCACTACACTGAATTCTCACTGTGTGCTTTATTCTGTGGTATGAGAAAATATTAAGCATCTCTGAATTGTAACTGTCATAGTGGTTTCCACAGTCCCATAGATTTCCTTATATCCATAATTCGTGTGTAGAGAGTAAGCAATTACCAACAGCTATCATTAGTGTTAATAAAAGAAGAAAAAAAAAAGAGCCTTCAAGCCATGACACTTGACCAATGTGCTTTACACTGGCTTCTTAAATCCTAAAATGGAAGAAATATTAGTTAGAAGCAATAGAAGCAGCCTTAATAAAGAAACCCTGTCACTATATGGTGTTCTATTATGTATTCACGGCACTGGTGGTGCTGCATTTTACACATTTTTTTTTTGTAGTTTTGATAAAATTAGAGTTGTGAGAATAGGAGGAAATGAGGTCAAAACAGATTGAAATAGTCATTAGTAACTAGATAAATGTTTAGTCAGTAAGTACTCATACACTAGCTCTTGACCATTACACGAATTACAGTATAACCTGTATGTTTAAACGGTAGCAAGGAAAACAATAAGAAACTATAAACAGGGGACACAGACATTACACTGTGTTAATAGGATACAAACAAAAATCCTGTAGTGCAGATGCAGAAATGGAAAATAAATCTAGAGTGATAGAAACTCAGTGGTTGAATACCAGGTGATATACTGTGAGAATAAAAAGAGAGGGTAGGAGAGAAAGAAAGGGCCGAGGGGTTGAGTCTGTCAGAACAATGACTACCAGGTAAGCATAAGACCTGAGCTCAGTTTCCAGAGCCCACAGAGAAAGACTGGTGCAATGGCACACACCTTAAATTCCATTGCGGGGAAGGTAGACACAAGAGGATCGATGCAATGCACTGGGCAGCTAGTCTAGTGAACCAGTGAGCTCCAGGTTGGGTGAAAGACCATATCTCAAAATACAATATGGAGAAATGGTAGCTGAAGGACATTCTTGGTCAATATCTGGCCTCCATACATACATCAAAAGGTCTGTGTATACACACACACACACACACACACACACACACACACACACACACACACACACACACACACACCAGGAATGGGAATAAAGAAGAAATGCCAAAATATATCAAAACTGTGAAACTATCTCTAAGATTAATACTATTTTTGAAAACATGAGGTTAAGTTGTATGTGTAAAACATTAATGTGTCTGTTAAAAATGAAAACAGAGTTGGTTTTGAAATATTTTCTTAAGTAGTTTTTGTACCATGGGTTATGAAACCATAGACCACTTATGTTACATTCAGTTGTTCATCCTTCTGTTCTTTGCTTTCTCCATGGAACATCCAGCAAAGTATATGTAAGACACCGTGAGACTCCTGCAAGGCCTTTGAGATTTCTAGCATGGAAAACCAAGAGGGGCTTAATGTGAGTCTCTGAGGAGTAGATTGGATCTCTAAGGGAAATTAAGAAAAAAAAAGTCTCATCCTTTTACTTTATACTATCCAGTCTTTGGGGGAATTTGCTTTATTAAATTTTAATTAACTTTTAAATAATTTGTAAAGGTTTAAATTTAGTAACAATCCATGTAAGAATAACAGGTGAAGAAATTAAACCTTTTAGTGGAGCACAAATGTTGATAGATTATGAAAACGCAGCCTACCAGTTGAACTTCATTTTTCTAGATTTCTCATTTAAGAAAATGAGTGAAAATTCACACTTTAGGACATGTATACTCTGATATGCAAACACCTCATGTGCATATAACAACAGAGTTTTAATTGTACTTTTCAGACACAACTTTAGAGAGATTTTGAAGTAGTGAGGAAAATTATCTTTACAATAGAGTAAATGACTTGGGCGGTGGTGGTGTATGCCTTTAATACCAGCACTAGGAAGGCAGGAGGATTTCTGTGAGTTTGAGGCCACCCTGGGCTACAGAGTGAGTTCCAGGAATGGCACAAAGTTACACAGAGAAAACCTGTCTCGAAAAACCAATAAAAAAAAAGCAATAGAGTAAATGTTTGGTTGGTCATGCAGGTCTGTGGAAGAATGAGTGAAGCCCTGGGCTCAATCTCAAACACTGAAATCTCCATTTACTGCAAGGCTTATCACATTAAGGGTGAGGCCTGCTTTATAGACATTAGCAATTTTCTAACATCTCCTGGTAAATTTTCTTCTAGTCCATTAACAAACTGAATTTTGCAGATAAAATCTGAACCAATATTTAAATGGAGTACTATCTGAGACTTATCAACTGAGAGCCATATTAACCTAAGATGATAACTTTGATTTCCTGTGTAGTATCATGGAATTACATATTAATAAACCATGTATTAAGGAAAAGAAAAAATTTGAAAACTGTATGTAGTATCTGTCTCCATCTTTGTTGGAGCAATGTGAATAAAAACATTATATATTGTCTTATAGGTTTTTAATATTATTTGGATTTTGAATTTATTAAGAACCAATGCTAGGAATGGAGAAACAGCAAAGAAGTTAAGAGTAATTATTGCTCCTGCAAAGGGCCTGATTTTAGGTCCCAGCACCTCCATGGTGGCTCACAACTACCTGTAACTTTAATTCCAGGGCATCTGACAACTTCTATCCTCCATGCTGTAAACATATGTGATATACATGAACTCATGCAGGCACAAATGCATACATTCACATAAATTTTAAAAAATACAGATAGCTTTTATGGAAGATGTTACTGCTTTAACTTATAATACTGTGAACTATTGTAATGATATTTTAGATATCCCTCCTGTTATCATAGAATATGAAGGTCAAAGCTTTATTGATATGTGATTTAACTTCACTGGCAGTTAGCATTTATTTAGCACTCAAGACTCCTATAATGACTTTCTTAACTTCTTTTTTTATGCAAACCACATGCCAGACTTGTGTATCAGAAATAATTGTTTCTAGAAACATAGTAAGATAATCAAAACATATGAAAATTATTTCTAAGACAATATTATTCTCAAAATTAAGGGTGGTACAGGTTTGACATTTCTATCTCACAAAAATATTAGCAATCACTGTGAAGGTAGTAAGTAAGGCACATGGAGCAATGCTTGTCTAATTGCCCATGTTAATGACTGGACAGAAAACAATCTCACATGAAATAATATTAACTCACTGATATACTCTAAAAGGTTATAATTTTTGATTGACAAAGATTGAGTACTTCAAAATTATCTTATAGACATGCATTCTATGTCATCTATATTAGTTATCTGTGAATAATGGATGTACACTTAGAATCTAACAACATCGACAGTGTTTCTATAGTATTGTGTTCATATCAATGCTAAATTCACTATAAGAGAAGTGATATGTTTAACAAGCAAACTATACAGATAGCATACCTCTGAAATGGGGAGAACATTAAGCCAACCAGGACAACCATGCAGGGTCAAAAGATAGTCTAAAATCTGCCATTATACCACAAGATCTGTTCTTAAAACATAATAAGAATCAAATGAAACAGGAAAACGGTTTGGTACACATTTGTTGGAGTAGAGGTAAGTGGCATAAGCTGAGAACTGATGTGTTAATAGTCAACCCAAATCAATGATCCTTCTCTATGCCATCAGTCTCTGTAACTTTCTGCCATCTCACAAATGCTAGAAAATTTCTGCCAGTAAGTATCATCTTAGGAGAGTTGGTGAGTGAAAAGCTATTTTTTTAAGTTTAAAGTGCTTAGCAGATATGATTTTATGTGTGTCACTTTCCTTTTAATCTGCATATATCACAGTGCAGAATGTTGAAAATGAATTTAAATTTAGTTCTAAAATCTGATGCAATATGTGCCTCTAAAACTTAGTGTCCTAGTTTATCTTAAAATACAAAACCTTCCCTAGACAAATTAAAAAGAGAATAGCACATTTTAATTATTCAACAAACTTTATGCTAAAGGCCAACTAACCACCCCTAAAAAGGAAAAGTTAGTTAAAAATATTTCTATTTTTATTTCAGAAGCATTTCACTTTTAAACAAAAACATTTGAAAACATTTTTATTTGGTAAACTGAGCTTTCAGAATTTATGGCAGAAAATCTCATGATGACTGACTTCATCAAAATAAATAAAAATGTGGCTGTTGGTTTCACGTCTTTTTGCTTTCTAGGTCATTATTTGTATGAACAGTATTATAACTGAGGTAGGGAGGTGGGGTGTGCACACTTTTCTAATTCATTCTTATTATACTTTGCCTCAGATGTGTGTTTTATTGCATCTACCAGATCAGTAGAAAAATCAGAAACTGTAATAAGGAAGATTAGAGAAAAGTATTTGATAATGCTGCAAATAAGTAGAAAAGAAACAAGGCAAGTATCGACAAGATAATGGTTAGAGCACACAGTTAAGCAGCCATTGGCACCAAGTGCACACCAGCAACAATCACAGTCTTTACTTCAACCTTTCAGGACCTTCTGATGCTGCTTCTAGATAGTTCTCTTTTACAATTAAATATGAAATGTTAATTATTTTAAAAAAATACATGATGAAAATAGCAGAACTAAGATTCCTGTATAGATCCAGGAAACTGGCATTAATGTTATTTTAACAATTATCAAGAGTTTACTACCTTTGTCTTGACCATTTGAAGTGCTACAAAGGAAATATTGTTCTAATGGGTTTAGAAAAGGTAGTTATTTTAACAACTTAATCAGCAGAAAGTAGTGGGAGATAATTTAGAAATGTTCCTCAGAGAATGTCAAGGATCAAAGATGACAAGGACGTCTTCTTAATGGTGAGTGACTTGGAATAGAAGAAAAAAAATGTTTTTTTAAAAGTTGAAAGCCAAATGTCTGTGCTCATAATGTCATGATAGTGTAGACTGTTAAAGAGACAGTGGATGCAGTTGGGTAGCTTCAAACCATTGATCATGACAGGCAAACAATTTTAGGTCACACAGACATCATATCATAAAGGACATAGTGTCAATAGTGTAAAACATGAGAACAATTTCTAAGTTCTGAATGTAAACATTGTTTCAATTTTTTCAATTATGTGTGTACAGAACAGTGTGTGTTGTGTTTGTGTGTGTGTGTGTGTGTGTGTGTGTGTGTACATGCATGCTTCCAAATATGTCCATTCAAATACACAATGATGAGTTGTAATGCAGAGTTTTATTCTGGATATGATTAAAAGAGTTAGAAAAAAAGAGAAGAGAAAAAATAGGAAAAAAGGAGTTAGAAAAAATAGAAGAGAGGTAGTTAAAGGGCTTAAAAAATTAACAAAACAACATAAAACAAGCAGAAGAAAATGGGAGGCTTGTAAATATTTTGAGCAAATGCAATGCAGCAAAACCAGGCCAAAGTGAGATCATATTATCAGTGAAATGCCAGCTAATTGGAAAAAAGGGAAAGACAAGTGTGAATTAGAGCAACGATGAGTCTGTTACAGGTACCTACTCAGCAGTCCAGGACCTAAGGTAAAATATTGGTTATGTGTATAAAGAAAAAAAAAATAGATGGGTTGACATGTTAGAACATAAACCCTTCCTGAAATAGAGAGGGAAGGCAAGGAATAAATCAGAAAGGACATGGAAATTTTGATCTTTTTATGTCAAGAACATTGGTACTTTTCAGAAAAGTTTAGTACACTTTAGTCTGCAAAGGTAAATATGGTTTGGATCTAGTTAATCTTTCAATCACATTTCAATAGATATTGGGCATTTTTTAAATATAGTACTTGATTATAGATAAAGAATTATCCAGGTACCTCTCAAGAAATTCAACTGTAGATGTGAAATTAGTAACTGTAATATTAGAAGTACACGCCAGATCTTTTGACAATGGAAGACAAGAATGCAATAAGGAAGTAGAGGGAGAGGCCACTGCAGGATTAAGGAAGCCAAGATGAAAAGTGTTAGTGAGAGCGTACTCCAGGAAGATCTTGATGCCCTGAAGTAAGGGCAGCTTAACAGTCTTGAGTTTAATTTCATCAAGAGAATGAACAGTTTCTGCAGCCTCAGAATGGATGGGGTGGTGAAGAAATGCAGGAAGGATGAAAAAACCTAAGGTTTACAAGAATATAATTGGAGAACCACCAATGAGAAGAGAACTGAGTTCCTCTCTACTCCTCATCTGAGATTTACGAAATACCTTCATGTGTTGAAGGTCAGATAGGACAAAGCACCTGGGTTAAAAGACTAAAACTGTTATGGGTCACTTAGAGGATAAGCCATAAATTCTGGTGCAGTGCACAGTTAGCATTATATTGCTTTTGTGTCCAGGACTCAAGGACACTCAGAAATCATTTTCACATGCTAATTCCTATTTAAAAGAAAGTGAATACAATTATGGATAAACATTAAGGACAGTTTTCTGTCCTTCTCCAAGAGTTTTCATCTCTCAAGTACATTTCTCTATTGTTGTTTATACTATTGTGGCATGCCTGACCACTAGGGAGGAAGATTTGGTTAGAAGAACTTTAAGTATCAGGCACACAAAAGGGCTGATTAGTGAGACTCATTAAAACTTGGGGAAACTTTGGAAACATTCAGGTCAGTACTTTGTATCCATCATTCACTCTCTAACAATTGTTGATAGAAAAGCTATAAAAAGCACTGGGGGACTTAATTATTTCCTCTCTGCCATTGACCACTGTGCACAGCTTACAGCAGCAATAATTCATCTGTATTTCTCTTCAGTCTGATAATAAGAACAATTTAACATGTGTATTCTCTTTGTTTGCACATCACTTGTGACAGCGACAGTTAATGGGGCATAGCATCAATGAATTGTTTTATCAGCAGTATCATAGCTTTCTCTGTCAAGACTGTTGAAACCACCAAAGGCTCATTTAGAAAAAATAGTATAAGCAAACATAATAGAATGATTTACAAAGTAATTGAGATTAACACAGGAAAATTTCAACATGTTACCAACAAAATATTGTTAATCAGCCCAACAAAAAAATGATATATAAAACTCACTATTTCATGTGTTTGTGGTATGCTCTTCAGTGTTTACCTTCAATAAGAATTCCCTTTGCCCACATAAGCAAGGTACTTTCTGTGACAGTAGATAAATAAGTTACCTAACAGACCTCTGCTAACAGAGGTGTGTCTATATTCAAAAACAGAAGTCACCTCACACTACAGCCACTAACAGTACCCATTTCAAGGAATTTCTAAAATCTTGGTGTCACCCTGGTGTCTAATAATTTGAAGATAATATTGGGCTTAGTTAATTAATATGTAATTTCCTTTCATACAGAGTAATCAACCTAGTTATACTGTTGTCACAAAATATTTCCTCTGTGTAATAAAGTAGTGCATAATAAGGCATGATGCGATTTTTGCACATGAAACACACACACACACACACACACACACACACACACACACACACACACACACACACAAACACTAGCAGAGTAATTACACCCAGAATTCCAATTCTTGGTAATACTTAGCATATATTCTACATAACCTTTCATCAGAGACCTCCGAATGCTGTCCAGCCTAACCTAGTTTCACTAGACCCAACTGACCAGTACTTAATTCAATTACTTCCAGATTATTCTGGGCACAAGCACAGAAGTAACATCCAGTAAACTGTACTAATCTATTGCAGCTAGCACCACAGATTACAGTTAGTTTTTTGTTCTTACTTGAGTTTGGTGTGAGCCCATACCTCACATGCTGACAGAGGTTACAATCCTCCTCTCATATACATCAGGAGACAACCAGATCACTGCAATGATTTCCAAATGTAAACTCCTTTATATTTTTGGATACACAACATACGTTTTCATTGCCAAGTTACAAAGCACACTACATAGTTTCTAATGACAACATAACATGACTTGCCTTGGAAACAATTTTGGTAATATTCTACTCACAGGGATAGATTTCTCGAGGATTTTGTACTACAGTGTTGGAGAGGCACAGAACCAGGATGCTTTATACTTAAACATCTGAAATTTCCTTTTCTTTCATGATTCACAGTGAACTGGGTATTAAAGTTAAAAAAAGCAAGCCATAAATACCTAAGTCGTTTAATAAAATACAAATGAGATTCTCTCTCCAGAAATGTCCTAACAGCACACACATAGAGTGAAAGAAGTAAGTTTAAAAAAAAAGACACCTCCCTCTATCAAGGCTTTAGGGAGGGGCTTGGTCCTGCCTCAACTGAAGGTACCAGGCTTTGCTAACTCCCCCCATGGGAGGTCTTGTCCTTTTGGAAGAGAGGATGAGGAGTGGGAAAGGGGGAGGCTGAGGGAGAATGGAAGGAGGGATGAGGGGGGGTCTGTGATTGGTATGTAAAATGAATAAAAACATTTCTTAAATTAAAAAATAAGGACACCTCTCAAGTGAAGGTGGTGGTAAGTGGAACTGTGCACTTTCAAAGCTCCAACCAAAAAGGTATCTTCTGTAGAGAATTTGTTTGTTTATTTGTCTTTTAAATGGAATGCTTCATTTTTTCCACAGCTGGGCAAGTTACAATTATAATCAGTAGGGTAGTGAAGGCAGAGGAAAATGCCATTAACAGGGCCTCTGTGATTGCCACTCCTTTGACTGTCTCATAAGTACAACTGGAAGGGCATCAAATGATACATTTTGCAGAACTGTGGTGCCTGGGGTAGGGAGTAGTCTCCAAGGAGTATATTAACAAGTCAGTTTCTGAATAGTACCCAGGAAAACACAAACAGACACACAAGATCTAAGTGTGGCTGTAACGAGAATGTATGGTCCTCATTTAAGCTATTCCTCCACAGTGAACATGAATTGTCCTCACAGCATCATTACTGATAATATTAGCTTCCCTTATGGACACAGACACAGCGTTTCCTAAAACTAAGAGCTCATTACCCAAAACCACCTGCACGAGCTCACAAAGCCCAATAAATCAAGTCCATGCAACAAACAAATCTGTATTCCGATTCACGCTTGATGCTTCTATAGATGCTACATTAGATACGCCTTCCTTAGAGTATTGCAAAAGGATATTACGGTGGATAGCGATACCTTACTATTTTAATATACAGTACAAATAGCACCGGCTCCTCTCAAGAGATTTAAATCAATTTATAGATTCATATGCCTCATGTGTTATACTAGGATAAAAAAAAAGGGTGTCAGAAAGGTTGTTTTCAAGTACCCACCGGTGCAAACGAAATGTTCAGGGAGGAAATCAAAAGCTGTATGATTGCCTCAGACTCAGTCAGAAGTACTGATTTGAAATTCAGGCCAGGTAGTCCTCATCTTTACAGAGAGGAAACTAAATCTTTATCGATTCTTGTAAGGATATTGCTTGTTTGAGAAAATGAGCCAGATGACAGTACTCTCCGTGTCTGAGTGAATGGATAGCATTGCCTTAGAAAATGGAAAACATGGAGCCTGGTTCAGGGACCAAGTGGCCTTTGGCAGGTTACCTTGTTTTTTGTTTTTATTTTTTATTTTTTTTACCTTTGTAAAGCAAGGGTCACTACAGAATGGGGGGCGGGCAGTGAGAGGAAGGGAGGGTTAGAATGGAGGCAGACTGTAAATTAGCTATTTGATAGCCTGTAAGGGCAGCCTTTATGGTCCAAACATTACTGGCACACTTCCTAGAAGTTAGAGCATGAGACTCCAGTACTTTAGCATCTTAAAATAATGATGAAAGAAAGTGGATTCCTCTTTTGTCAACTTGATCGATAAACAAACTCTGAAATTACATCTGATGGTAATATAGAGATTTTTCTGCCAAAGTATCTGTCAAATATCTACCAGTCATACATTCGATTCAAGCTCATTTACACTGTCTATAAAAATAAGCATGATAGTCTATAAAGGCAACTGCAGACCTGCAGCATTTCCTTTCTAGGTAAGGTTTCAGCTTGACTGAAGGGTGGGAATGCATTGATTGTTATTATCTTGTTTTCCAGGGGGTTTCATCTACTTATTTCACCAAAGGGACAGGGTGGGGAAGGAAAAATAGGCCTCAAGTATTGGCTTCTCCTCCTGGAAAAGTAAAACTGCTATTTGGAACAAAGAGCTGTTATCTCTAGTCAGGACTTTCATCTGTGTAGCTGGCAGGAGAGTGCTCTCACACAATAAGGTGTAATGAATTCCAGGGCTCCTTCCATTGTCCAGAGACAATTAGGGTGTCCTGCTATCTATTGTTCATCACTTTACTCTCAGATCCAAATGGGACAGTAAATAGATCTAAGGAATAAATATTTTTCACTCTAAACAATTCATCTTTCTGGGACCACAGTGTCTAATTTCAATAACCTTCAACTTACGCTTGCCATAGATTTCCCTGACATGCTTTCTTTGGAATGGGGGAAGCAATAGACTCTCTCTCTTTTTTTCCTTTAGTCCTTGATAACCTTGAAGCAAATTTCTAGCCTTCTCTTTTCTCTACAGGCTATCTGTTGGCTTGTTTGCCTTATTGTGATTCTCTTTGCCTACATTTGACTCTTGGTTCCTTTACCTGTTTCTTCAGGTCAGTTTTTATTTTGACTTCTCCAATAACAGAGAAGATGATATTAACTATATCTTCATACTTTTAAAGTCAGGGTTTCTTTTAGAAAGTCATGTAACTTTTCTAAATACTTTAAATTTGAAGACATGAAGTCCAGGTGAAATGCTTACAAGGAAAGGGGGAACTATATCTTACCTTCCAACTTATTTTGAATATGCCAATTTAGTTGATACTTAGACAAACACAATTTTCCCAGTAAAGCCAACTGTTTAAACTAGGGAAAATTTAAAGATCCAAACAGGTAGCTATAATGAGAATGGTAATGTCTTAAAGATGGACAAAGGATTCTTGCAAGGAAGGTGCGCCTCTGTGTTCACTCAGCTCTGGGGGTTGATAGCAACAACACCGTCAGCATGTAATGGAACCTTTCACCGCTGTACATGTGAAGCAAACATCCCACCCCAAGAAAGGCCTCAGGAGGTGATGCAGCTGTGTGCACACTTAATTTTACAAGTGGGTTGAAATTAATCTTGAAATTATTGATAATAAGTAAAATTGAGAAACGAACAGTTGGAATAGTGTGCGAACGTATTCAGGGTGTCAGAGAAGAAAATTAACATTTATATCATCCTTAAAAGACCCAAAAAAGTGTTAACTTTGCAAGTTGCACATGCCTAAGTTTGTGCTAATAGCCACCAATAAATTTTTCTTTTAAGGCATATTTTCCCCCTCTGATAATGTCATTTTTGATAATGTCCTGTTCAACTGTACAATTAATTGTACATTATTATGTACATGCTTATTTTCTGTCTCCAAGGACACTTTGGGTTTGAAGATTATAATGACTACATGAGTAATGAATGCATGTGTAGCTTCTGAAGTGTCCAGCCAAATGTATCCAGCACCTCACTCACCAGAAGTAACAATCTTACTTAGAAATTGATTCTACATTTCTAATGGTCTAGTTTCCTTTCTTTGCTGATTATGTTTTGCTTTAGTAGAATTCTTTTGATCTACATCAAAGAAAAATTGACTTTCATTAAACTGGTCATTTCTGCCCTTTCCCATAATAGAATCTTGAAAACTAAAAGGAGAAATCAATAGAAAGTACCCTACCCTGAAGGGCTCATGGATTACTAATGACTCATTTGCCACTTAAGAATAAGAATAAAGCCCCTGATAAAGCATACTATTTACTAACACAGAAAATAATTAAATCTAGTTGGTTTAGATAGTTTTATAAAAATGAATATTTGATTTAGACTATGAGTCATCACAGGTGCAAGAGACAAGAATGGGAAATAAACAGGTTATATGTACAAAACACAATAGGCTTCTTTGAGACTTCACTAAAACACAAATTGGGCCTGGAAACAATAAACAAAGCAACTTGTTGATTAATATATGTGTACTGTGTTTATAAACCATGAAAATACATCCTGGTTCCTGTATCAGTTATTCTAGTATCTTTTGACTGTAAAAATAAGTGAAAGAGCAGAAAACAAAACACAGACTGTGATTTTTTTTTTCTGTTGTTGCTGTCATGAAAACTCAAAGCGGTAGAATATTGAATTAATGATAATTGCCTTGGCATGGAATTGAAGGCCTAGAAAGTGAAAGTGCAGAATTCATTCATTTTTCTTACTGGATTTTGCGTGATAATTGCAGAATTAAAGAAAAATAGCCTGATTCTGAAAATGAATGATGGCTTTATTAAATTGAAGGAGAGTTTATCTACAATGTAACCTGAAGAAATTGGTGACTCTGTGTGTGAGTTGTGTGTGTGTGTGTGTATGTGCACGCGTGCACACGCGTGTGTGCGAGTTCAGATAGTCAGCATGCCAGTCAGATAGACTGCATCAGTCAGTCCTTAATATCCCAGGACACTCCTTCTATGGCTCTTTTACCTTCTGCCATACATACTAATCACTCTCTCCTTTTTCTATCATTACAGTTCTGTTTTTCTTTTTTTTTTTTTTTTTTTTTTTTTTTTTTTTTTTTTTTTTTTTTTTTTTTTGGTTTTTCGAGACAGGGTTTCTCTGCGTAGCTTTGCGCCTTTCCTGGAGCTCACTTGGTAGCCCAGGCTGGCCTTGAACTCACAGAGATCCGCCTGGCTCTGCCTCCCGAGTGCTGGGATTAAAGGCGTGCGCCACCACCGCCCGGCCTGTTTTTCTTTTTTTTAATTAAGAAATATTCTATTCATTTTACATACCAACCACTGATCCCCTGTCCTTCCTTCTCCCGCGCCCCCAGCCTTTCCCCTCCAACTCACCCCCAATTCCAACCTCCTCCAAGGCAAGATTTCCCATGGGGAGTCAGCAGTTTTGTTTTTTTCCCCAAATAACAATTAATTAATTTATTTTTGACAATTTCGTACTAAATGTCAAGAGGTTACTATTGTTCAATATTATTGTACTACTATAAAGCTATAATGAGTTTTATGTTTATTTACATATTCGGGCTATAGAGAAATCTGTGATGAACATCTCATAAAGATTATATACCTTCACTTTCATTAGATGGATCTAAAATAGGATCATAAGATATTTAACTTCACAGAAACACTAAAAGTTTCTGAAATAATCATCCCATTTTTCAATGTCACTGGTAACACAGAAGTTTCTCTGGGAGCACAGAGTCTCACTGATATTTGGTAGTGTCAGTCTTTGTCCTAGTGGGTTTTAAATATTTGACCTTTTAAAATATGTATTTATTTTCTGTGTATTAATGTTTTGTCTGCATGTGAGTCTGTGTACCATTTGTGTGCCTAATGCCTATGGAGGCCGAAAAAAGGGCAGTGGGTCCCCTGGAAGTGGAGTTGTAGAAGTTTGTTAGCCACCTTGTGGGTACTGAAACTCAAATCTGAGTCATCTGGAAGAGCAACCAGTGCTCTTAACTGCTGAGCTACCTCTTCATCCACTTATTTTGTTTTGTTGTAAAATAAATTGTTTTTCTTAAAAAGCTTCTAAGTCACTTATTATCTTTTTTGTTTATCATTTCTTATTATAGACATAAAATATATAATATTTTATATGTATACTTTTATGTAGAGCACTATATTTCTTATTACTATGCATGCATGCATTAAAGGATGTAATTCCAAATAAATGGGTGAAATGTTTTCTCTCAGCTTGTGCCATGTCTGTTGTTGTTGATTGTTTTCTTTATTTCACTTTTTACTTGTGATTGTAGATTGACCTCGAACTCACAATCCACCTGTTTTTGCTTCTTGAATAATGGCACTCCATCCTGCATTCCATCCGCAGAAAGTTGCTTTTCTTTTCTTTTTTGAAGTTGTTTCTTCTTTATTCTGTTCTGCTGACTTAAAGCTAAGGACCAGTTTAGCTGAAAAATTTCTTAATGAAATGTTTCTGAAGTGTATACATTTTCAAATTTGAGGATGTCCAACTCTTTATTTTCATTTTTATTTTTAGTAGCTTTGCTTTCTTAAAAATAATTATTTCTCAAAAGTATGAAGATATTTTATATACATATCCAAGTAGTTGATAATTTTAGTGCTTTAAGTTCAAATTTTAATTCAAATTAACAGTTGTGCAAAATGCAACACCAAGATCTAGTATTTTTCCATACATTTCTCTAAAAAAACTGTTGTAGGAAAGACCTGTGTTTCCTCAATTTGGTGCTGTTATCAAATATCAATTCACTGTATACCTGAGGATCTGCTAAGGTACTCTTTCCATCAGTCAGATTACCCACATCATTGTTGATACCACACTGCTACAATTTGTATAGCATTATGTCAGTTCTTACTATAGCATTCCCCCAAACTTTGCTCTTCTTTCTCATTCTAAATTAGATATTGCAGATTGTTTGCATTTCCATGCAATTTTCAATGTTTACAGAAATTTGAGTCTCCCATCATTTTGATTAGGTTTAGAGATCAATTTTGTAAAACTGGACATCATTACAATATTGGGACTTTCTGTTTATGAGCATGGACCAACTTCCATTTTATTTGTCTTGTCATTAACTAACCTGAACTAATTAATGATTATTTTACTATTGGAATCACTCATGTTTTGGTTTAATATAGTCTACTGATGCCACTTAAGGAGACATTTTAAGTTTCTCATTTTAAATTTTTTGGGTCAAAATGTTTAAAAGAATAGCATGGCAAGTGTTGACTCATACAAATTTCCAATAATTGGGATTATTGATTTCAGGTGTTTCAAGAAATACTCAGTGAATAGCATAACATTATTTACAAAGATAGTATAAACCTTACAGGTTGAAGGAAGTCATGAAGATTCATTAAATGAATCCATGATGAACATTCTGTAAGTCAATGAGCCTATTCCCTCATAGATTAGTATTGTGAAATTGAAGAAAAGCTGAGGTTCAAGGAAACTAAGAGTATACTACAATAAATGGTAATGTGATAAAAATTTAATCCTCCGTTATGAAAAATCAAATGTTTTAAAAGATGATATATGGATGGTTTGCAGAATTTAAAGGTACTAGTATTATTGCCTCAGTTTTCAAATGTCTCATTTGAAGAAGTAGTTAGATGAGTTAATTTCATTAATACTAGCAAATAAAAATCAAAATATTTAAGGATAAGAGATGATCATATCTGCAAGTAAATATAATTGGCTAATCAAAATGATGAATAAATTAAAAAATTATGCACATATACAACCACTGTGGAAAAAGAACAACACATGCAGTAGTTTTTATATTAGTTTAATGTCTTTGAAGACCTTATGTGCATTCACATCATTGCCGTATTTTGGCAACTCGTTTGCAGGAATATATAGTTTTAAGGACTTCTAATTAAACTGATGGTAGAAAAATTAAATATGTGGGTTATTTTTTCATGTAATTGCCCAATGGCCTGTTTGTTATTATTTGAAAACAGTGGTAAATGTTACGTTTTAATTGCCAAATGTTTCTTTAACATCTGGATTTGTTTCTCTTTGCTTAAAGGTAGGATAATGTCCCTGTACTAAAAGGTTAAGGATATTGTAATGTAGAAGAAATGCCAAGCCTGTGAATTTTATATGCTGCTCTTTCTATGGTGCATTTTCAAATTAGAATTAAAAATTAAAAATAATCCTGACTGAAACTGTGACTGTTGTTTTTTTTCTCCCCCATCTTAGATAATTAAAAGGATAAATAGTTTTGAGCTAAAAATTTGACAACCCACAATAATGTTTGTTTCAAATTATGAAAAAAGTGTAATGTATTTATTAGCCAGCATTTTTTGTTCCATAAACTTTTACTTAGCAAATACTGAGTTAAAGGGGTACCATAAATCAACATGAAATTAGATGTGAGGAAGGTACAACTTCTGAGACATCCATTTATTTTCTTCACATTCTTTAGGTAACATTTCCTGTATATAAAATGGCTCCAACAACCAAGGCCAATTTAAAAGGAAAAGTCAGTGGAATCTTGAAGAGAAGGAGAATATTTATAACTACTGTAATTATGAGGATTTCTTTTCTTTTTTTTTCTTTTTTTAGATTGTAGTTGAGAAGTTGAATTTGTCTATAACCTCAGTTGTCACAACAAATCTCTTTTTGTTTATTTGTTTGTTTGATTGTCTTTCCCTGACACGACAAAAACACAAATACCATAATAATGCTAGCCCCCCACTTTAGCTTAGCATTCCTCTGGAAAACAATTTCATTTGGTCTCATTTGCATCATTTCATGTCTCCACTTTCCTCCTGAATATGGACGTGATTAATTTCTATGTGAGCTCCCCAGAATGAGGAAATTGACTCTCTATTGAAAAATATTAATTTGTTAATTCATGCTTAATTGTTTTCCTTAGAAAGCAGGCAATTCTTTTCTTGCATTCCATTAGCCTCGACTTTCCTGGGAATGCCTCTCCTACTTAAAATACATCTTTCATAAACAAGTTTCATATTGCAAGAACAATGTTTTCGCCATGTTAAAATATCAATAATGATATTTTACAGCCAGAACCTGATCAAGAACCGAAGGAAAAGAAGACTACACATGTTCCATGCACACCCACACTTTAATGGAGTCTGAGATAAAGATCCTGTTGAAAGTCAAAGATATCCTTTAACAGAGGATTGGCATTCAGCAATGAACTCAATTTTTTTTTTTTACCTTAAGTCTATTACTGCTCTCCTGATCACAATGGTTCACAAAATGGTTAGGGTTAATTCCCTTTACTAAGAACCATCAACATGGTATTTATAGAGGGATTCATTTGCAGACTTATTTCAAAGAGGTCAGCAGGTGCAATGCATTCTTTAGAGGAATTCTGACTCATTTCTCCAGATTGCTAGATACTGTCTTTGTTTACACAGTATGCATTTTAGGCATTGCAAGAATGAGAGGCTACATTTTTTCAACCATAGGCTTGGGAAACCTAAATAAAATGTTCATATACAAACTAAAGAATGGTACACATTTTTTTAACATCTGCTAAATGATGCTAGATATATGTTGTGTTTAGAATGTATACATGCAATATACATATATCAATCCTGGGCTTCTTTTGTCTCCTGTTATAATTATCAATAACTGTATTCTTTTACTTTGAAAAGTATCCTGTTTAAAAACTATGTTATATGGACACATTAGCTATGGTATTTGTACATTCTCATATATACTTTCTACAAGTAGATAAATTCCAATTATGTCTGCATCTTTTTTTCTGTAAATATGATTGATTCATCCTGATTGATTGTCACTGAATCATGGACTAAAGAGGAGCAAGCTGAGCTAACACATCATTGTGGAGGAGGAAGTTTCCTTCCAAATGCACCAGTTTCGGACATATAGCTACCAGGTTTGGTTGTATACAAATTAATGGTAAAAATTCAGGTTTCCTGAACTGCTGATACTTTCAGCATAAGCATGTCCAATATAAGTCTCTGAGTTTTGAAAGTTTCTTGCAAAAGAAAACTAAAAGTAAATTATCCAGAGTATGAGTAAGGCCTTGATTTCCAGGTTGAAGTTCCAAGGATGACAGTTTGTCAAAATTTAGGATTGTTTTACTTTTACTTCCTGAAGTCAGAATTTCTTTTATGTTTTTTTATTCAGCTACACATGAGATTGCATATTCCCTTTGGAATTTGACAATTTAACATGTGTTTTTTAACTCAATTCCTTGACATATTGTATTTGTTAAATCTTACATTGTACTAACTAGGTGCCAAGAGTTGAAGGGACTTTATGAATGCAATCATGAATATTTTGGTACATTAGTATCTATTATAACAACAGTTCTCATTTCATTGATGATAGAATTATGGACAAGTAACTTCAATATGTTGCAGAAGGTTACTTTGGGGCATACATATTCAGGAGATAAGCTGGGCACCTGACCCCACAATCTACAAAATGAAGCTTCATGTTTTTTTTCTTTGTAATTATTTTTTTATTTACTGAGATTATTATGAAGGAATGGACTTTCTACTGAGAGTGACCGCAACCAGGCAAAAAGAGAGCATGCTTCTTTCTTCCATGTCCTTTACAGAGGCTGCCAGCAGAAGGTTTGGGCCCATGTTAAAGGGGATCTTCCCACCTTTAAGATCTGGATTAAAATGGGGTCTTCCCATTCACTTCAAATGATTTAGTTAAGAATCGTAGCTTAGGGGTTTGACCATCCATTTGGGATTTAGTTAATTCCAGATGTAGCTGGCAGTTGTGGTAGTAGTAATAGTAGTAGAAGTCAAGTTGATAACCACGAATAGCCCTCTCAATCTGAAATCCATAAATGATTCACACTTTTCTATTAAGACAAGACTTGTCCCTACAGGCATGGACTTTGTATGTCACTGAACCTGCATGAAAGGGGTCAGGGTGGGCTGAGGAACAGTAGGGACCCTCAACAATGGGCTCCAAAAGAAGACAAAGGATACTCAGATGGTAGCTGTCCCAGACAACTTCAGTAGCCTTGAGAAAGTAACTGAGCTTCATGATTTCAATCTTGAAAATGGGAACCATAAACTATCCCTTTCAAGGTGAGGTGGGATATTCTAAAGGGAAGATTTTAGAACAGTAGTGTTAGGGCCAAAAGAAACCTCAATCCCCAAACTCCAATAGGCTGTACAGATGTCCAGAAATGAGCTCAATTTGGACTTTAGGTAGATTTCTGACAGTTAGATAAAAGCCAGCATTTCTCAGGAACTTGTGAACTGGTTCCCATCAGCCGAAGGGAGTCATTTTCCATATCTCTGGAAGAAAAGATGTATGTCTACCTGTGTTATCTATCATCATATCAAAGTACATACTGACCCCCAGTATCCCTCAGTGTCCTAGTACCCATTACATATTTCAAAGTCCATGCTAGGATCCTAGCCCTTCTCACCTCCTCATTTACCCTGAACTCCCTCCAGCTCATGGGCTTCCCTCCCCCAAGCTGCTCGTTTTCCTTATAACTATGCTATTCTCGCTACGTTTTCTTTATGCTCTGCTCCTGCTTCCTCACTGTTGTTCTCTCTGTCCTCTGCTATTTTCTTCACTCTTGCAGATAGCTCTGGCTATGCCTAGTCTGCTGTCCATGTTTAGTCTGCTTCTTTCTCTCTCTGCTCTGGATACTCTCCAATGTCTCTGGCTGTTCCCTCCCTAATGTCTAAAATAAATCCTTCCATGTAGCTATACCATGGAGTGGTCATGTCGTCAGCTTGTATAAGTAACAGCATATTTTAAGGATTCAATAAATACAAATTATTATGAATAGTGTTTAAAATCCTAAAGCTAAGTCATATTCTTCCACATTGTTACCCTAAATTATAAGATTGCATATAAATTACCAGAAAAATTTAGGCTACATTTTTAAAACTTTTTATAAGATACTATTATGTATGAATATATTTAAAAATGAATTTCATTCAAAAAACCAAAACTATGAACTTTGGGGGGGGTTCTGTTGTTGTTTGTTTTGTTTGGCTTAAGTGAGAGTTAATAAGGGAAGGATTATTTTAGCTCTGGAACAATGACGTTAGAGTCAAGGAAATTGTGTTTGGTTATATTATCATGCCATTACTATGAAAAATTCCACATTTCTTCAATGATTTTTGTAGATGTGAGCACATGTAGGATACATGGAAAGAGAATGCAATATATTTTGTTGTCTTTTTCAGGTATTCCATGATACAACTAACACCATTTAAAAGACTGGGTTTCATCTTCATTCTTTACATTTAAAGTGTATTTTATCAGCAATTTTCAAGTCTCACAAAATAAGTATTAACATGACTACTTTGTCTATCATCTTATACTTGAAATTGTCATTTCTGTAATAGAGGTGAAGCTCCCCCAGACATTTAAATTTATTTTCTAGCACAGAAGAAAAATCAAGATGGCATTATAAAACTCTTCCTCAGTAAAGATATTTAAAGCGGAAGCAGCATTGCTCACATTTTCAAAATGCCAAGACTAATAACAACTCTTTAATATGAAGTATTTGCCAAAGGGAAACTCATCATTGAAATTATTGGCATCTTCAATGAGCCAGTAATTAAAATAAAATGTTGTATAACCCACACCATACATGTGTTGCAATGAATACATTTGAAATAATGAGAGTTGGTAGGTATGAAATTTCAGTAGGACACCTTCTGTTCACTCTAGAAACATGAACTGTGAAGAAAGGAGTAACGCAGTTTTAGACTGTGAACTGACTAGAGACTGGGTAATAGGACCGTTGAATTCGAACATCATTAGTGGCATTTCTGTGGAGTTCTTCATTCAGGGAGCAAATTCTAAGAGCAATCTGGGAAGCCATAAATCCTACTGAGCCTGGGATAAGTGACATTCATTATAAAGAACACCTGGAGGGAAGACCTAAGCATTGAGTCACTGCTATAGAGATCTGATTACCTGAGCTCTGCTTGTCTTGGTTAAGGACAGGAACTGAGGAAACAAGGGTCTTTTCCTGTTATATTTTCTGTGAGTTATATAGGACTGTGTGGATAAAGCTGGTAGTTTGTGTAATGTGCCGTTGTTTCCACTGCTTGGGTTTTCCCCCCATACATTACTATTTGACTATTGTACTCACGGTACAATTTCCTTCTGTTGTGTATCCTAACATTCTATTCATTTCCTGTTAGTTAATAACCATGTACAGTTATTATTTTTTATCTGAACAAGACTATATTTTTATTTAAAAAAATCTATATTTTATGAAAAAAAACTTTCAATACTCAAAATTTTCACCACACATTGTATGGACACAATTAATACTAAAAGCGAGTTAAAATCCAATTCATATCATACAGAAAAATGACAAAGGTCAGTGAGTGCTTTAACTTCTAAATGATAAATTATTTCAATAGTAATAAATGGCACTAGTTTTTTTTAATCTAAGATTTGTTAGTAAATTACTAAAATAAAATGTAAATGTGATTGGCAGTTTTTGAAAGAATTATCCCGGTGTGAGAAAGGGTATTTACTAGCCAGTTCAATTAGCTATTCAGTAGGTTCTTATTACTATCTAATTGTAACAATATCCAGCACCAGTTTTCTGTAAATAAAACAGACTGCTTCAGATATTTTCCATATATGTTTTTCAGTAAACATTTGAGATTAAATTTAATGATCAGATAATAAGATTATTTTTACTGGATTAACCAAGATTAAAATGAAGACCAAGTATTGTTATTCACAAGAATTAAACAAGAAAACATCTTCCCTTTTGGAGTATACAATATAATAGAAGTATCAAATATGTATACCTAATTTTGAGACACATATATTGTTTTATCCAACAGTTATACTTCTAGAAACATGTGTTCAAAAGAACACTCTAGGTAAACAAGATGTATATTTTCTTTGTATGCCTTTACAATTGTACAAAATTAGAAATTGTAAAATGTTTCTTAAGTATTTTGGTAATATTCTATCCTATCAAATGCAATAGTTTTTGAGTATCACAATAATTTCTGGGTTGTCCATATAAAAAAAAGATGTAATTGTTACAGCAGGTATGTCTTTCCATGAAGAAATAAAGTTATACATTGGTATACAAAATATAATGCCATCCTCATCTTGTTTTAACAGAGTCCATATGGATACATGCACACACAGAAGCATATTTGCAAAGAAAATTATAAGCAATATATGCCATCATTTATCAGTGAATGTATCTTAGTTCGAATGCTTAGACATCTGTTCTCTACACATCTGCACATACACCTGTATTTTCTAATTTTTGCCAGGACAATAAAATCACAGAGAGAGAGAAGGAAGGAGGTACAGAGAGAGGAATAGAATATGCAAAGCCCTTGCTTGCTGAGGTGTTGAAATCCTCAGGTCTCAGGGTATGACTGATGAAGTGTTTTTGACACCGTGCAGATTTTACATTCTCATTCCATGAGACAAGACTTATAAAGAAAAAAGACAAGAAAGGGAAGAAGGAGAAAATGGAGAATTAAATGTTAAGAGAGACTAGTAGGAGAGTGAGTTCATTTCTAGTGTGTGGTGTGGCAAAAGAAAAAGAGCTCAGAATAATTACAAGGGAGGTTTCATAGTTATTTTATCGTGGTGATTTGGGGAGATGCAGGGAAGGCTGAGATGCGAAGAACACATGGACAAGTTGCTACTTTTTCATTTATCTGTAGGCATCCTCCAGAACTGGCTAAGAATGTAGGTGTTTGGGATGTAGCTGCATTGCTCTGACCATTCATTTCTCCTTCCAGGCTCACTAAGAAGGGCAATTAGTTATTATGTAATTTTGGAGAATTCTAGGTAAATAAACATTAGCAATTCATTGTTTATGCAATTGAATAATGGAGGTTGTTGATTTTTACACTTTTCACATTTACCAAATGAGTAGCATAAGATATTGAAAGATGAATGAATGAATGAATGAATGAATGAATGAATGAGACTTTTGAAGACCCTACCATATGAAAATATTATAATGAAAATATTTATATTATATTATATGAAAATATTATAATGAAAATATTATAAATATTTTCATCTGCAAAAATGTTTGCGCCTAGACTATTTTAAAACCATTTTCTATTCTCCTGCTATTTTCTCAAGTCTTTAATAAGTGCCTCAATGAGTGCTTTCAAAATGTTAAATGTTGGGGAGAGAAGGCCAATTTGGAAACAAATTACTAAAGCCTCATTTCATAAGTATCCTAATAGAGATATGAAAAGGAATGTCAGAGAATGTGGAAAAGGTGCCTGAGGGATTTAGAGAACACCTTTGAAATGAGCTGAGAGTGACACTGTACAGAAGTTTTCTTAGACACAGAGACGTGTTGAAGGGTGTAGGGAGGGTGCTGTGGGTCATCCTAGGGTGAAGGAACTCAGTGGGCAGGGGGAGAAATGCTGGCCATTAGCACCTGCCACTGCTGATTTTATCCCTTTCTGAAGAAAAAGGAGTACGAAGTGTTCTACCAAGACACAGCAGATTTTGTTTTTGTTTACAAAAGCAGAAGTATTTCCACAGTGGAAGGGATCACAGGGGGCTCCCTAAGAAATGCATGAGTTGTCATAGAAAAGGTACAACGTTTTTCTCAAGTAAAATGAAGAAAATTTTATGGAATGTTCAGTTATGACAATGGGAATCTAATCTAGGTTTTCTTGAAACTCAGTTGGGACAAGTAGAAACTTCAGTTTAATTTTTAGTAGTAGGGCACACTGTATGTTATGGTGATTAAGACCTTCCAGATGCCTCACTACTGCTTCTCAGCAGCCTACCATTGTTACTAAATGCAGACAGCATAGTTAAGAAAGAGGAAACACTAATATGACATTTATAATTATTAATAATTAACTTTTTTGGACTTTACCCTTTCACTATTACATAACCTTGGCATCAAAGTGTAATTGCTGATTAGATAATCTCAAGAAAACACGGAGTGGAACTGGGTGTAATGGTGTAATGGTGCACCTCTAGAGTCCCAACATTCATAAAATTGAGGCAGAAGGATTACAAGTTTGAGGGCAGCCTGTGCTACAAAGTAAAGCAGTCTCTTAAAAGAAAATGAAAAACAAAATACTGAAGAAGAATAATAATGTTAAACCACTTATAAAATGTCAATATTGAGTAAGACAAGAAGTCAGGAGAGATACTGTCCCCCCCCCAAAAAAAAAAGAAATCAAGTAAGAAAATTACATAAGAGATCTGTGGGTTTGGCTATTAGAGATTGCTGGAGACAGTATTGAGCCATTGATAAATGGCAAGTGATGGATGTCTACAGTGAACAAAAATAATTTCTGGTAAATATTTTCTTTACTATTTTTTGTATATTTTTATATTTATATAGTTATAGATTAAAAAGAAGATTTAATTCTTACAATACTGAGCAAAGATGAATGATAATTAATAAATTAAGGAATATGATCATAAATAAATAACCTGAAGGTCATTTATATGTGATAAACTAAAATATCACACTTTACCTACGATTCAATTTTCCAAGATCTTACTATTGTGACTATATGGTATTATTTTTCAGCCTATATTCATTCTTCAAAGGCCATTTATTAAGTGCATACTTGTGGCAAGCATTGGTCCACATTTCTGGGTCCATAAGTTAATAAGACAATGTTTTATAACTGTGCTAATAAAATAGATAAATTTAGCTATCGTAACTTATAATATGGTGCAGCCTGATCTAGAATTTACACTGGAATCAAGAACCAAATGGTGAGGGTTTGGGTGCAGTGGACTCTGAAGGCAATCAGAAATGACACCACAAAATGTCTTTCCTACTGTCTTCAAAAAGTCAGTGACAGTTTCTGTAGAAAGAAGTGGAGCGCAAGACCAAAGAGCGACTTTGAATTACTTATTACTTTTTGTAGACAAAGGAAAAGTTCTGAGAATTGCATATAGCCCTGGGTGCAATGTGTGTGTGTGTGTGTGTGTGTGTGTGTGTTCCTTGCAATAATCAATTATGGTTGAAACCTAAAATTTGTAGGAGAAACAAACTTGCTAATTTATCCAACTAACTGAGTAACTAATGTAACTAAACACATTACAGACAAGAAACTATATTACAAATAATGTTGTGGCCAGGACACTTAGCTTTACAAAAGAGATGTTATTTTCTAATATGTATGGGAAAAGGAAATTAAGACAAGAAGGCAAATTTTGGTCAAGTTAACCATGGTATTAGAGATGAAAACTTACCTTGTTTTATCTAAATATGCCCCACTTGGAAACCCCAGTAAATCTTATTCTTGATGACCACTCACCAAGAACACTGAAAAAGAGCCTAGAACTTTATCCCAAGAGTTCTAATGAGTCTAAGTGTGTTACCAAGTGTCTGCATAGACAGCTGAGCTGTAAGGAAAAGCTGCAGAGAGCTTAGGACCCATCGGTTTTGAACTGTGTGTGAGCTGACAAGTTTCTCTGGTCTCCGTGTTGTTTCTGTAAAAGGTGAATAGTACTTTATGTAGTTTAAAAAGTTGAATATGTAGTTTATGGGATTATTGGATCCTTTATTAAATGCATAAAATTCACTTGCAGTGATCCTTAGCTTCACCAAATCATCAGTGTGATTCATGTTTGAGCAGCAGTCCTCTGATGACAATATGAGAAATTAGAGTGGGGAAAACAATACTTCCATGCTTCCCAAAGTGGGTCATGCAGACCTCAATCAGAGTACTTGACAGCAAATGGAAAATGAGGAGTAATATCGTAATGTATTTGTTGACCAACAGTTTAGGAAGAAGAGAAAAAAATTATAAATATTTCCTAGCTTCTAATTCAAATGGCAGTATGAATGGTTCATCACAGTGCTCCGTACTCTACCCGCTACTCCCATGTAGCTCAACTGGCCAAGGATTCTCTCAGCAACTGGCTGCAGCAGACCCTGTGCCTATTTATAAAAAACAACCAGAACAGACCCCTTAGAATTTAGCAGTAACTGCTCTGACTATCCCACTCTGGACCTTGAAATTGACCTGCTCCCAAGCCATTTAAGAATAAAAATAACTAAACAGTCTTCTCCCAAGCCTCCAGTAAAGACGGAGTCTTTTTGCACCAGTGATCACAGGTGTAGAGCTGGAGGGTTGTGTACCAAGATAGGATCAGACTACTCTTATCTTCAGGACATTTTGGTTTCATATGAGAAAATAATGAAATGAAGTTTTCAGACTGTGGGAAGGACTAATATTTTGCAGAGTGGTTATTCTACTAACAGATACAATGGATCCAGTATAATCTCCAGAAGGCATGAGGTGTTCAAAAAAGTTAGATCTGTGAAAGAAAATGAATTTTAGAATCTCTGATGTTACAATCTCCTGCTGAATAAAGTATGGAGAAGTGAATAAAGTATGGAGAAGTCTCGGGATAAGAAAAAGAAAGTGACAATGAAACAAATCCCAGGCAACACACTCCTTGGAAATCTTTCCTGTTGCTTGAGTTACATACACACAAACTATATTTCTATTTCTGTATTTAAAACCACCATCTGCAGCTCTACTACACAATCCAAGAATTAGGAGAGCTGAATATATTATGTGCATAAAGCTTATGTAAAGCTATTATAATAGTTATTTCATATGACTAAAATTTCAACTAAACTACGTTGCTTCCTTAAGACGTCAGTATAGTGTGCAAGCAACAAAGTATGACAAAAAGTATATATTAATAGTTATTTTAAAACTGAAGAATAGAGGAAGAGTAATAATTTATCCTAGGTTTTTATTTGCTTATAAACAACTTTGTAGAAACACCTATGGTTCAGAAATTACAAATGAACATTAGTCACTCTGTCATACAAATGCCCTCAAAGCAGAGACCACTTGTGCCATCTTTGTACCTCTGATTGATGTGTCACCCAAGATAGAGATGAAACCCAGGGTGAACCTGCGCTCTTACTCGCAGAACAGAACCTTTTAGGTCTTTCTGTATAGTTTTCAGGAAAGAGAGAGTCAGTGTTAACAAACGAAAGCCACTTCCACCTTCCAAGGAATTAAATAAACATTGCCTCTGGAATTGAGCAGAGCAGGTGAGGATTCTCCTCAGCCACTGTCCATCCTCCAGCTATTGAGAAGCAGCACAAAGACAAGAAAGGCAATTATAGACTATACTGATTGAATAATAAAATTGCAACTGCACTGTGTCTGGAAACTTAACGCCAAAATCATGAGGCTGCCTCATTCCTAATTCGCACACATTTCAGGACCTGCTTCCCCTTTGAATAAAGGTGTTATTTGTCCAGGAGTTTACTTTGGTTTTCCAGGTTTTTGAAGTTGCTTGGAGATTTGTGTTATACACTTAAATGTAACTGAAAGGTGTTAGGGTTTTAACAGGCTATTTTTGTGATGTGATATACCAAAAAAATCTAATAAACAAGTAAATTCAGGCGGAGCTAATTAAGCTATTCCTTTATTTTTTCTTATTCCCATCACCTACAAACTACAAATAAGAACATTGTTTTCTAATTCTCAACTGAACTAGTGACTCTACTCCTCTCAAAGTATAATTTTTAAACATGAAGCTATCACAGTATTAAAATACATGCCCACCCTTATATAAGTCTCCATGTAATTATAGTTTTATATAATTAGAGTTTCGTGTCAAAAGATTTACAGCTTTATCACCTCAAGCAACATTCAGAGCTGCCAAGAATGATTTATGCAATAATGACTTAAACTGTAAAATAGAATTCTCAAAGGAAGGGCTGTCAAGTGCTTCTACTTCAGATAAGTGGGTTTTTAAGAATTGATATTCTGGTAAACAGCAAACTCTACTCTACCTAGAACAGTCACATACTGAGCAGGGTAGGAAGTATTGCTTCTCAGTGGGCTACGCTTCCATTGGAACTCACTGCATACATCTCTGGCTCGCACTGCTTGGGAAACCACTGGGCCCCTTCAGAAAATAAGCTTTCAGATTTAATGTTTTACTCCTCAAAACAGTTTTACTGCTTCACCATGAATGGTAAATGTAGAATATAGCAACTGTTCCTAACTTTCTCATTGTGTTCATTGCATAACATGTATTTCATTGAACTGCTAAATTAATAAGCAAAGAAAGCATTTACTAGAGATCCAAGAATTAAGGAGCCAAACCATCACACTAAATGACCTTAGCTAAAAGGAATTAAGGAAACTTTAACAAACAAACCAAAGAAAATGTTTCCATGTTTTTTTTTTTTTCTGGCTGTCTGCTTTTATGAATACAAAGTGACTTGCAGCAGGTCAATAAGAGGTGAGACTATCAAAGCATTTGAATGTCATAAGCCTTCACTGATTTTATAGCTGTCATGTAAATACACCAGTAAACACTCAAGATTCTATTCAATGTATCTGAACTAGCATCAAAGCTAACCACTAGTTTATTGCATCCCAAGTAGGTAAACATATCTATATCTTAACAGCCACCAAGGGAATTTAATTTAATATGTTTTGCTTGAAAAGTAGAAAGACTGAGTTCATCTATTCATTTCCTCCACCAACTAAATCTAAATAGACAGTTTCTTGGTACCACTTAAGATACTCTACTCTTTCAAAGTGTGTCACACCTGAAAGAAACATCAATAGAGAAAGTTTTCGCCAAAAACTTACATTTCTATACTTTGACAGGCTTCCAAAGACTCCTTGTATGAAAAAAAGTGGCTTTAAAAAAAATTCGTATAGCTAAGGAAACCATTCAGGCATCGATTTGCAATGGTCAATGCACTGACATCTTTACTACAGACTTTGCAACCAACAAGTCTGTGTTTAAATATAAAATTCTTTTTCAAAAGTGTTCTGAGCTCATTTTGTGATTACAGCAAATAAACTTCCACATTTCAGTTACCCCATAATAGATACAATTCCTATTTAAAACCATTTTGGAAAAGGTACTTAGTACCTAACTGATTTACTCAGAGCAGAACTTTAATTTTTTTAAGCTGAAAAAAAATTCTGCAATAGCCTTGAAAATATATCAACCAATAATGGACCAGCATGCCTTGAACAGCCACAACACAGACCATGTCAACCTTATCCTTTAGCAGTCAGAGAGGAAACAACACTCAACTACTTACACTTTCAAAAGTCTAGTTTCCTGGCATCATGTAGACAAAAGAGGTAAGTTGCAGTGTTTGGTGACAGTCTCTATATAGAAATATTTGTAGACAGTGGAACCTTTGGGCTATTTATAATACACAGTGCCACTGATCAAAAACTAAGAGTAAACTGGGAAGAATTTCAGAAACAAGCTCTGTGCTCTTTGATAATCATATAATTGCTCTCATTCTAGAGCAATACAAAGTTATACAAACCTGTTTTTCCAGTAATACTTGATTGCAAATACCCACTCAAGTCTAACTTCATACACTGGAAAAATCCCGTAATTAAGAATTGTACATTTCATATCATGAAACATTTAATTATAAGAAAATAAGAAAAAGAATTATACCTTTCTTTTGCTACTTTTCTCTGCAGTTTTCAAAGGAGTCATGATATAGTATAGACTACAATATGACAAACATTTGCCAAACTTAAGTATTTTCTAAAAATCTGAGCAGATTCTCCTCAGCCTCATCAATTTTTGTACATACAACAGGAAGAAATAGATGAATCAATATTGGCAAAACTACAATGTACATGTATTTTACAAGTATAAAATTACTAAATTGGCAAATGCCATTAAGTGTGCACCCTATGCATCTATATTTACGTTAAAAAACATTATGTGAGTATTCATATATAGTAACCTATTTATATTCCATTATCTATATCTGAATATCTATCTATCTATCTATCTATCTATCTATCTATCTATCTATCTATCTATCTATCTATCTATCTATCTAATGAACACACATGTGAATGTGTGTGTGCATGTGTGTGTGTGTGTGTGTGTGTGAGAGAGAGAGAGAGAGAAGATGTATTTGTGTGTGTGTATGTGTGTGTGTGTGTGTGTGTGTGTGTGTGTTACAGTATACATGCATGCACACTCTTCCTAGGGCAAGGCTATAAGAAGGTAGTGTGTCCTTAAAGTTGAAATAATGGCCTTAACTTTGAAGTGATAGTTTATGGTAGACAAGTAAATACTAATAACCCTGCACACTCACAGATCCTTTTCTGAATTTCTCACAAGTAATGTCTTCTATAATTCTTATTTTATAACATATGAATGTACCCAAGTTTAGTGGCTCAGTTGTAGAAGTTAGTATAAACTCTGCTTAATCTTCTCTAAAAACAAAGGAAAGAGACAAGAAGTTCCATCCATCAACATTTAAAAAGCCAAGAAACAATCATAACTGTACCAATCTTCAATTTAGATTACACAGTCTCCAAGAAGACCTTGTGAAATACGTTCAAATGCAGGCAAATAAAATGTGTTTCTCTCACATTATGCATAGAATGATAAAAATGGTGAATTACCAATCTTCACATCATTCCTTTAAAAAGTGTCAGGGCTGACTTATGACATTCTTGTCCTTGGTGACATTAAGTTACTGCACCTCTACAGAGTTCAAACAAGGTACCTTTACATAAAGAAGGATTTTTTCCTACTGGGCCAATAATAAGAACATTCATATTTCTTGGATACTAAGACTTTATATTAAAAATTCATCTACAGTTAATTATATGGGGTTTCTCTGCATATGAACTTCGAGCAATCAAAATTTCATTTCAAGGGAATCAAATACAAGGAACCTTAAACAGGTTCACTTTACCATTTTTATGATAGTAGGTGACCTCCACTTTCCTCTCCTCTGACCCCAGCAACGCCTGGGCAATTTGGGCAATATCATGCCTCTTGGTCTCAGGCCCGTGGAGAAAGTCGCAGGTGCACGGCTTCTGCATGACATCTGGCCTGGAGAAACCAGTCATCTCACAGAACCCGTCATTGCAGTAGATGATGGCACAGTTCTGCACTCTGGCATTTGCAATGATAAATTTTTTATCTGCGATAAGAAGAGGGTAAGGCATCTTTTAAGAATCTTCCACAAGGTTCTCACAAACACTAAAACAATTTGTTGCATAATAAGGGTCTGGCATGCAGTTGCTTTCCCAAGATGCTAATTACTTAAGCCCTTCCCAGAGAATTAAAAATCACACACACACACACACACACACACACACACACACACACACACACCTCTATAAACTTTAAATGTGAGATCAGTGGCAGTAAGTAATTTAATAGAAGGAATTAGGAAGATTATTCTTCAATTGCAAGATCAGAAGTTTCCAAGTTGTCTAGATCTCAAGCCCTGTGACTCCCAGGGGTCCTAGTGACAGGCAGAAAGCAGCTTGTCAATGGAGAATTCCAGAATGCCATTTAGTTGTATGATAAAATTTTTCCAAGCCAGAAAATTGAAACATCCTGAAACTGTCAGATTTCTCACTTCCACTTTGACTGGATCTTAGAATGCAACTTTCTCTTGGATTTTTTTTTCTTGATATTTGTAAGGAAGGCATATATGTTTGTAGCTTTTACACATGCTTGTTTTTTTAAGAAAATTATCTTTAGCGATGAAATGACTCCACATTTATTAACAACAAATAATGTAAAGCTTCACATTTTCATAATGTCCAATTCCAAAAGATAAAAAAATACACACATATGCATTAAGCATGGTGATAACACATTTCTAGAAACTTTTTCTTTGTAACAAGGTAGAATTTTTGTGTAATAGTAGATATTTTAATGCAAATCCCACTAAGTGTGATAGCAAACTGTATTTGCTATTTCCACAAAGAATATGAAGCAGAATAGAGAAGTTAATGTCATACACAGGCACCATATCTGCACATCGTTAATTGCAGTACTGGAAAATTTGTAAAGTGTGCAACATAAATGTACGCTGAAGTAGATTCAGTGCAGAATATAAATGGACAACTATAGGATTTTCAACTACTAGATTTATATAAAATAATTAATTTCTGGTGGTTTGCTTACATGAGTACATTAAATTTATCTATATTCAGTCTCTGTGGGATTTACAGACTGCACTTTGATTTTTAAATTCTCAGACGGCATATTTAGGGGAACAACAGAGACACACAAATATGTTTTTTGAGTAGTGAGCTTCTTACACTCCAAACCAGACCACTGCTCTCCAAATTATTCTTTGACGTCTATTTTCAGCTTCCGTATAAAGTTCAGTTTTAAGAGCCAACTAACATCAAGCAAGCATCCTTGACATTCCACAGCCCAGCAGTTTACCAAGATAAAACACAGTTTGCATAGCCATTTACATCACTACTACCGTTTACATGTCCTTGTTCCCAGCCTGTGGTGGGCTCTGCTCCTGACTTTAAAAAGTCTGCCACAGAAAAGGAGCCTTATAATGCAAGCCAGTATTACACCAGCACGTTCCCTTTAAGGTAGTAGACTAGTAGGGCATGAAGTAGCAAGGCAGATAATGGAGCAGTGGGAGAGGAGGATCAAATTGCCTTGTACAATGGAGTCCATAATCTAAAATGTAAATCCAAATTAATATTAGAGAGAGAGAACACTCCCGCTGCCATCCGAACTGCCTGGCTGGCTTTCCCAGCCTCTAACTTGACAGACCGGAGTTGTCCATCTCTCTAGCTTGGAAGCGACGGACGCCAAGTGCTCTACCAAAGCTGAAAGCGAGCGACAGGAGAGAACAAACGAACTTACTCTGTCCTTCAAATTTCCGTATGATGGTCCCCAGGAAGGTGTTTTGCGGTGCCACATGCCCCCTGCGAACAGGCATGTTGCCCGGGTCTTAGCCGAGCGCTCCGAGCTCGGAGTTCTCCCGGGATGTCTCCCGGGCTAGAGCCCAGGCCGGCGCGCAAGCCGCTCTTTGTGGCAGCGCATCTTCTTTGGAGAGCAGAAACCTCTTCCCATTAGCACCACTTCGAGACACCCGCGTTCCCCGCCGGAATCCAATCCATCCCGCTCACCTACTGGAGGGGGCCTTGCACCGGCCTGCCGCGGGTGAGAGGCTTTGGGGGCGGGGAGGGGAGGAGGCGGGGTGCGGGAGGCGGCGGGGGAGGGCCGAGGAACGCGGGGGGCGGGCAGGGCCGGGGGGGGGGGCGGGGAGTCACAAGGGCAATCGATCTGTTTCTCTTCTCCCAAACAGCGCCAATTTCCCAGTGCAAATGGGCTTAACCTGGCTGTTGCCCAGAGCCCCAAGGATTGCTGGTGGGCGGGGGTGGGGTGGGGTGGAAGACTTGTGCGCCTTTTGCAGGAAGGGGAAAAAGAAAAGGAGGCAGGGTGGGGGTTGACGTTTCTGTCCCCGCCCTCTCCCCCTACACACACACACACACACACACACACACACACACACACACACACACACACACACACACACACACAGCCTTTATCCTGGGAGCTTGGGCGCCGCCACAGCTCGGGTTACTCAAGCGTGCCTTAGCGGAAGGCAGCCAAGAAATCTCCAAAACTCAGTGATAAAACAGCTACTCTGGGAAGGTGATCTCCAACGCCACTAGCCACAGGGCTTCATCCTTAAGCGCCTCGCACCGAGGGAGCTAACACACCCTCAGCTGCAAAGAAAATACAGGTGGGAAGCTAGCCCTTCAATGAGTGTTTCAAAGCTCTGCTGGCGCTCAGAATGTTGAAGATTTAAGATGCGCCACCTAAGAGCGCAGGAGCAATTTCAGGGTCCAGCTCGGACACCTGAGCACGCCAGGGGTGATCCCTGAATGAAACCCAGCCTATCCAGCGCTGAGCTAAGCCTCTGAAAGACTGAAGGATGTCAGCACCGCTGAGCATGCCGGGTTTCCCCGAGGGAGTCCCCGAGGAGTTGCAACGTTTGAGGGGTGACTGGGTCTCCAGGCGCTAGGGGTTGCCAGGAGGATGATAAGGCCAAAGACAGTGTAAACAAATGGTACAAAACAAGGCAAGAGTTCGGACCGGGTGAGGCTGGGCGCCAGGGAGAAGGAACAAAAGGTGGGTGGGGCTAAGAGTTCGCAGCCTTGAAGTGACCTCCCTTGCTACTTACCTTCTAAACACACTAGCCAATTCTTTCAGCTTTCTCATCTTTTCTAAGGGAGCGCTTGCAAACGACAGGAAGAGAGATTCAAAGGACAACATCGAGATCTCGTCGTTCGTGCTTCTCACAGTCTTCCAATGTGAGAATCTCCTCCTGGCTTACACATACTTCGGACAAATACTCCCGAAGACTTAAGGCAAGCTGTGCCAGGAAAACATCTTTTCAAAGTTGTTTTTTCCAGGTTTCCTTTTCTCCCCTCTTTCTTCTTTCCCTTCATTGATGCTGTCACCTGTAATAGCCGCAGCTACACTCCTGTCTGTATCTGCCACCGTTTCATTCTACAAAAGAGAGCATGGACAAACCTCTTGTTTCTTTCTGGCAATAAAGGTCCATAGACTTCCATCAGGGCGTGTAGCTAGCTGAATGCTAGAGGGTCTCTGATAGGTCAGAGTGCAGCCCACTGTTCTGCTTTGTCTGAGTCAGTTGGGTTCATGTTTTGTTAGTTATAGCTCACCTCTGAAGCGAAATAGTGAGACTGAAACTAAGTGCCAAGAGGCAAGGTTAGTTTAGGAAGGTGAATCAACAATTTTGTAGGAAATAGGAGACTAACATAACACTTCATACGTTCCATAAAACATACAGCCCCCAAAATCCAAATTAAAAACAAGAACCCAAGGAATTCTAATTATTGCACATGAAAGTATTGAAAACAATGAAGTGAAATGGTGAGTGCCTGGAAAAGTTGAATTTTCTAGTTAATTAGCTTGAATTTTCCTGAATCTGTACAGTTGCGTCCCTTGTAATATTGAGGACACACACTTTTTCCCAAAGCATGGTTTATTCTATCTTCTTTTATTTTATAAGTAGATCATTCTGTCATTCTGTTCCCTAACTGCAGCTGGGCTTGCAAGAAGAGCTCCTCTTCCAGATGCAAAAATTAGTGGAGCTATCCGTGGTGCTGACTCGGATACTGCTGTTAGCCAGTGGTTACTGAGGAAGCCAACCAATGACAGTGCAACTTCAAACTCAGTCAAGTGGCTGTTCAGTCACATAGCCCGATCTTAGTCACCAAATGCCTAGAAAAACACACGTTGCTATTTTTGATACACTTCTGAAACACCCTCCCTTTTTACCTAGCTTTTTAAGTAACTTCAAGTTCACATTTTTCCCCAAAACAAGGACTCCAGAGAAAGAATAACCTAAAAATTGTGTGGACTGTAAGTTTTCCGTATAACGTTTCATTGCCTATAAGGTTTCCTGACACAATAATACGACAGCAAGTTGTAACAAAGCAGCATGACTGGCTAATAAATTTTAAATGACCTTTAAACTCAGCAAATGAATACCGCTTTAAGGTAATAACTATCCTTAGCATGTTTTGAAACACAAATGTTTCTCTACTATAGGAAAAGAGGAACTGACCTACAGGAGTTTGTTGTGCAATGTTTCTTTTTGGACTGTGCCACTGATTTTCACAGGCTACTGCATTTGGAAACTCCGTAACTCCACTTTCTCCAAGAGGAAAAATGGATTCCTATTTACTAGAGTATTTTCTCCTTAGCTACAATACTCAAAATGGTATGTTTGGATTAGCTAATAAAATACATGATAAATTTTCATAGCCCGTGTAATATATGAGTAAGATATTAGGTTCCACACTTTCCCAGTCATATTTAACTAACATCAGTTCTACTCACAAGTCTATGCACAATCATAGAACATTCCATAACCTATGTATTATAATTGGTTGATTTGAACAGAAGATTAAATGTATTCTGTTTCTAAATTATCCCAGTAATCGTGTTCATTATATATTGTCACAGTGGAGGCAAGTATATTAATCTATACTCACCCAATAATAGAACAAAACCAGAGGGTGACAGCCAGGGCATCTTGCTGGCTGGAAAGTTATCTCTTTTCATCCCCACCTTCTGTAAAACCTGACTTCATACATTATGGGTTTTATTTCTAACAAGCATTTTGAATATTTGGAGTTGTAAATCCAAATGCTGAAAAATTGCATAAACTATGCTCTCAAAATCCCATGAAATGTGCAACTTGACACTCAGTCACCTAATTATGAGCAAAGATACAAAATAGATTCATACAACTTTTAGAACTTGTAGTTATTCACATTTCCTTGAATCTAAGCTATTAAGAATTTAAATACGTAAATATTTTAACAATGCCTACTACATAACAAATAGTGATTTTTTTATGCACACATTTATGCATATGTGTGGTTTTGGGTGTACTGCTCAGTGATAAAGCATGCTTGCTTATCATGCATGGCAATCTAGGTTCAATTCCTAGCACACTTTAAAAAATGGAACTTTTCTTAAGATCCTACATTAGAAAAATTTTAAGCATTTTATGTTTTCTCCAGTCGTTATGGAAAGAATATTAATCATCATGGAATGCTTAAGTGCTATTTTTATGCTGAAAATGAAAAATAAAAACTCTATCAGCAAATAAATGGTATTACTTTAGCATTTTACTGTTTTTGAGGTGATATAGAAAGTAATTTGATGAGATTTATGTAAAGTTTTCATATAATTTAGCAAAACTCTTTTATTTATCTGATGACCACAATGCATCATTTTAATGGGTATCTTAATGTGGTCTTCTGTGGAGATGCTGTATCATCTCTTACTAACTGGGTCACACCTAACTTAAGAAACACCCGACTCTACAGTTATGAGTTGGGGAGATTTTGTCTTGCCTTATCCTTTATAGCTTGGAATCGCCTGAGAGGTGGGAATGTTGAAGTCCTCTATTAACACAATAATATGTTTGCAGTTTGGAGTAGAGAAAGAAGTAGAGGAAAGACTAGGTTCTACCATTACACTACTTTATTATAGTGGAATTAGGGGCTGGGAGACGGCTCAACTGTTGACGAGCTTTCTGCATATCATGACAATCTGAGTTCTCATGACCAGGCTTGGGATTCCCATCTCCCACAGGGAAACAGGTATGATGGCTTCTCTGTAACACCAATGCTTGGCAAGTGGGGACAGGTAAATCCCAGATATTTCAGCCAGGCAATCTATTTGAAACTGAGCTCAAGATTCAGTGAGAGATCCTGTCCCCCAAAATAAGGTGGAAAGCAATCAAGGAAGATACCTAATAACAATCTTGGGCCTTTAAAATCTAAGGGGAAGAGTGATATTGGGAGATACCCAACATTGATCTCTGACACGACCATACACATACATAGACATCCCATACACAAAAAATAAAATATAACAGAAAATATTGAAAATATTTACGATATATATTTGTGGCTTCATTTCTCAAATCAGTGGGAAAATTCCTGATTTTCAGGTTTGTGTGAACAGTAAGTAAAAGATATATACAGATTTTTAGCATAAAATCTGGTACATAGTAAATGATTTGTCTCATTGCTGATATATTAAACTTACTATAGTAATAAACTTGATTCTATGAAGACTGAGGTGGCTATCTCCTTTCTAAAGTATACACCAGTTATTACAGAAAATAACCTGTTCAAATGAGTCAAAGATACATCAATAACAGAAACAAGAAGTGATGATAACAAAGAATAACAGATAACAAGAAATAACTGAACTCTATAACTTATAGAAATTACCCCAATATGATAAAATTGGAATATTATAGTAATATTCCAGCTGAACATTTGGCAGCATACAGTAGTAAGATGGTTCACATTATGATTTTTTTTTTTTTTTTTTTTTTTTTTTTTTTTTTTTTGGTTTTTCGAGACAGGGTTTCTCTGTGTAGCTTTGCGCCTTTCCTGGAGCTCACTTGGTAGCCCAGGCTGGCCTCGAACTCACAGAGATCCGCCTGCCTCTGCCTCCCGAGTGCTGGGATTAAAGGCGTGCGCCACCAACGCCCGGCCACATTATGATTTTTTTAATTTAAGAAATAACTCATTAGTTGACTAAAATTGAGAAACATTTTACATATCACTTTCTTGAAGTCTGAGTAAATGAACTCCTTCACACAGTATCTGTAGATATTAATATTGTTTTAGTTTGCCTATTCATTTTTCCCTTTACTTAAACTGTTTGATATAGTCCCTACATTTAACTTGACATCAGTTATTTTGAAAAATTTAACTGGGAAATGAATCTTGCTTTACAATAACTTGCTATTTTCTATGTTTCCTTATGCAACATTACCATTCACAAATAAGTGCTCTTCTATAAACATATTTTGAGGTTGTTGAGCAGACCTCATTAAATTTGCCTTTTATTTTGAAGGAAGAATTCCAATTATGTCTAACCAATTTTATAGCATTTTCAAGTACTTCTGGCAAAATGATGGGGGTGACTTAAAGTTCCCTTTGTGGGAAAGATTGAGGAGCCTTTGGGGAAAACACTGAACCAAACTATAAGAGCTTGAAAAGTTGATTTAATCATGAATTTCTCTATCATCAGGGGAAGTCATAAATGTTTTTGGCTGCTACATGAAGGATACATAAAACAGTAAATTTATTTAGAGCTTTTCCTATCTTTATACTGACATTATAGCTTTTCCCCACAGTTTTAGAACACCTTTATCAAAATCCAAAAATTTTAAATTTAAAAATAATATTGAAGAATAATTGATATAAAATGTGATAAACACATTTTAAAGGTGCAGATAAATGTTTTTTTAAGAATATTTTTCTTGTATATAATTTAGGAAGTTTCTGTAGTATTAGGGTTCTATACCAAACCTCAAGTGGCCCTTAGTTTTACCTGTCCCTTCCCATATTCTACCCTTACCCCACTATCCCTCCCCTTCACCATTTGATCTTGATATTCCAGTACAGATCCTGTCCATTCTTAACTATCTATTCCATTTACTCTTTCTAGGAAGATCCATTCTTCCCCCTCTTCATTGCTTTACTCTTTACCTAACCTCTGTGGTTCTCTGGGTTGTAGCTTGCTTATCAATGACTTAACAGCTAACATCTACATGAAATGAATACATGCCATATTTATCTTTCTGGGTCTGGATTACCTCACTCAGGGTGTTTGTTTTTGTTTGTTTGTTTGTTGTTTTTAGCTCCATCCACTTAATTGCAAATTTCATTTTTTTCAATGGCTGAAAAATATTCCATAATGTAAATATACCACTCTTTCTGTATCTATTCATCTGTGGACAGACATCTAGGTTATTTCCAATTTCTGTCTGTTATCAATGGAGCAGCAATAAACATGGTTGAGAAAATGTCACTGTAGTAGGATGGAGCATCCTTTGGGTATATGCTCAAGAGTCGAATACCTTGTAGATGGAATTGAGGTAGACCAATCCCCATCTTCCTGAGGAACCACCACATTGATTTCCATAGTGGCTGTACAAGGTTGCACTGCCACCAGCAATGGAAAAGTGTTGCCCTTACTCCATATCCTTGCCAGCATGAGCTGCCATTTGTTTTATTTATTGAACTTAGGCATTCAGACAGTTGTAAGGCAAAATCTCAAAGTAGTTTTGATTAGAATTTTCCTGACAACTAACAATGTTGAACATTTCTTTTAAGTGTTTCTCAGCCATTTGAGTTTCCTCTAATTATTTGATTTGATCAGTATTTCATTTTTAATTGTTTTTTGCCTTCTTGATGTCCAATTTTTTGAGTTCTTTATGTATTTTGGATAATAGCCCTCTATGAGATATGAAGTGGATCTAGTTGAAATTGCAAAATAACTACGGAATAAGAGCCCCAAATAGATGTCTCTCATCACCAAAAGAAGTTTCTGGTACCAGGAATTACATCTAATTGAATTGTTGGCCAAAGGGGTCCCAGGGTAATTCCCAAACAACCCAGGATTTTTTTCAAGCTGGTTCCGAGTCGCAGGGACGGGAGCCCGAGCCGCCCTGGCTAGCACTGCCCGGAGTCATCAGCGCGAACATGGCGGCCATGTTGGGACTTGGGAAAGTTCCCACCGAGGCCGTGCGGTGCTAGCCAGGGCAGCTCGGGCTCCCGTCCCAATTACTAGTTTTAAATACTTTACATTATTACCAACTATTAGGATATAAAGAAATGAAAGTAGTTAGACATTACAATAGAAATTGTAGTCATATTAGATATGTTTTAAAAATTGAGCAGATATATTTTAGACAGGTCATCTTCAAACCCTTCAGAGATCTACCGAATATGGCATTTAAAATGTTTTAATAACTTAGAAAATTTTCTTTTTTGAGACATGTCGGCTCCTGACAGTACCAATCTACTTCAGAGAAAATATGGGCATTGAAGAAACTGCATATGGAGTTAACTTTCATTGTGGCAAAAGTTAGCCACTGGACAACAAAGTATCCTCAAATCAACAGGACAAAATGGACAGACAGAACACGAAACAAAGGACTACCGATTCCTGCCAAAACAAGTGTGGTTATGGCTTTATCAGAAGGCATCTTCTGAGGCCAGGACAATATGGCACCATCCCTGAAGTGGCCTTCACAATCCAGAAAAGGTACAGTGCCCTTTTTTTCGAAGGCAGCTGAACAGGCAGTGGGCCGATGGCTTCTGTTGTGCAATGGAACAGCAACTGAAAGCTCACGCCTCTCAATAGTAGACTGGCATTTAATAGAGGGATGTGGAGAAGAAGGGGATGCTGAGATGAAGCCATATATACACAGCCAAGAAGAATGGACAGCTGAATTCAAAAACCATCAACAATTTCCAGAATTTAAAATCCTGAATCATGACATGACACTAGTAGAATTCAGGTGTTTCTGGTACATGGACTGCTCTCACCCAATGTGAGGTTGAACTGTTGACCTTGTGTACAACCTACTTCACAAATGAGTCTGTCAGATACGATAAGCCTATAGGCTGAAGATGATGCCCCAACACTTCGGAGAAACCTCAGGTGACTGTCCAGGCAGCTAGCTGTTTCTGTCAACTCACAAAATTTTTGGAAGTTGCTTTTGTGCACTTCCTGTTTTTATTTTTGTTAGCTAATATTATTTCCTTCTTGGGTCTCTGAGGGAGTTGAAGATTAGTTAGTTATAGTTGAAGATTAATTAGGATAGAAAGTGAATTAGATACATTTTGGACTTACTAAAATAGGATAGATAAGGGAATTAATTTCTCTGATTTGTCAAATACAAATGGACTAGACATCGTTTAGGTATTTGTTACTTGTATATATTGTATATAGTTATTGTACTTTTGTATATAGTTTTTCTTTTGTTAGTTATAACCTTTTGCCTTTTTTCTTTTTATTAAAATAGAAAAGGGGAAATATGGTGATATTTTATTTGTACTGAAATGTGATTTTAATTTTATGTTAATAAATAAAGTTGCCCTGGGGTCAGAGCTATTAGAGCCATAGCAAGAGCGTGGTGGTTAGAAGAGCTAGGTAGATTTCTGTGTGTTCAGGGATACAGCCAGTATTGGAGACATACGCCTTTAAGACCTGGAGGGCGGTACTTACAGGCAGTGATGAGGCAGTCATGTGGTTGGGTTTACAACCAATGAGAAGGCAGAACAGAAAGACTATTTAAACACAGACAAACAGGAAGTAGCTCTCTCTCAGGGAAGCTAGGAGCACTGCAGAAGGTACGATTTTATCTCTGAGCTCTGACCTCTTGGCTTTCTCTTTTACATTGGCTCTGTGTTTCTTATTTTTATAAGACGATTGGTTACATCTACACAAAGTAGTTTTGATTAGAATTTTCCTGACAACTAACAATGTTGAACATTTCTTTTAAGTGTTTCTCAGCCATTTGAGTTTCCTCTAATTATTTGATTTGATCAGTATTTCATTTTTAATTGTTTTTTTTTGTCTTCTTGATGTCCAATTTTTTGAGTTCTTTATGTATTTTGGATAATAGCCCTCTATGAGATATGAAGTGGATCTAGTTGAAATTGCAAAATAACTACGGAATAAGAGCCCCAAATAGATGTCTCTCATCACCAAAAGAAGTTTCTGGTACCAGGAATTACATCTAATTGAATTGTTGGCCAAAGGGGTCCCAGGGTAATTCCCGAACAACCCAGGATTTTTTCAAGGCAGTGGTAACTCTCCACCATCTAATGGTAAAGCTGTACTGCTGAAGACAACATATATACAACCCATTGAACATGGAAAAGTTGAGATGGTGCCTATCTACAGCTTTTAACGCTATGGACTAATTTTCATGGTATTGGAATGTATGTACTTTGCACAGTACTATAGGAAAAAGGTAAACACCAACCCAGCTAGAAACTTTTCCATCTACAGTGGTGACCCACCTGAAGATTATGCTGGTGCAACCACAGCACAAAGCCTGTAGAAGTAACCAACAAAGATCTGATTTGATTTAAAACCTACTTCATGAAATAGAACCCATACCCAACACTGCTTGGGTAGCCAAGAACCCAAGATTTGATGCACCAGGGAGCTAGGAGAAAACCAAATCCTACAGTTCTGCTAAAGTAAGCAGCAATAAAATGACTCCCAAGAGCATTCTGCTATACTCATAGATCAGTGCATTCCTCAGCCAGCACCAGAGAATCTTCCTCCAAAGCAGTTGGGAACAAATGCAGATACCTACAGTCAGTCAATGTGCAGAGAGTAAGAGACATTGGGGCACTCAGCCCTAAGTGAGATGTCTCCATCAAATCCCTACCCTCGGGGCTCAGTGAACTCTGCAGAAGAGAAGATGAAAAGATTATAAAAACCAGGGGTGATGGAGTACACCAAGATAACAAGGCCTCCTAGACACAACAGGACTGATATACATAAAGACTCAGAGACAAAGATGGCGGAGACAAGCAGATGCAGGTAGGCCTGTGACAGCGGCCCGCGAAAGTGGACGGGCCTGGTGGCAGCGGCTGACAGGCCGCCGGCGGAGACATTCAGGCCCAGCGGCAGCCCACAGAGGTGTACAGGCCCTGCAGCAGAGATAAGCAGACGGAGGTGGACGGGCCCAGCGGCGGCGGCCAACAGAGACATTCAGGCCCGGTGGCAGCCCACAGAAGTAGACAGGCCACTCAGCGGAGACAGGCGGACTCAGGTCGGCGACCTGCGGAGGTGGACGGACACGGTGGCAGCAGCCGACAGGGACATACAGGCCCAGCGGCAACCAGCAGAGACATACAGGCCCGGTGGTGGCCCGCAGAGGTGGGTGGGCCCGGCGGCAGCCGGCAGAGACATACAGGCCCGTTGGCGGCCCGCAGAGGCAGACAGACCCAGCGGCAGCTGACAGGGACATACAGGCCCGGCAGTGGAGACAAGTGGACGCGGGTGTGCCTGTGGCGGCGGGCCACAGGGGTGGACAGGCCCGCGGATGGAGAGGGGCAGACGCAGCTTGGAATGGGGACACCCCTAGCCCCAACACCTGGGGAAGAGGCTATCTCCGTGGGTCGGAACCAGGGCGAGTTTGGGCACTCTGTCTGGGGACAACCCAGGGCCCAACTGCTGATCCTGTAAAACCCAACAACTTGGAGGTGTTGGTGAGACTACCCTGCTCAGCGGAAACCCATCTGGGAGAGGATTCAGATGCCTACAGTTTGAAGTCTGAAGAAACAAGATCAGCTGAGGAGTTGACAAATGAACAAAACGTGACCTGGGAACACAGAAGAAGGCGCTACCCAGCCACTAAACCAGATCACCAGAATCATAAGTATATAATTCACCGACTGAAATCAGCTGTCCCTGAAGAAACAGCCCAATACTACCAATTTAACCAAGAACCCCTACTAAACCAAGACTAAAAATTAGAATAAGAGAGGCACTCTCAGACACAGACACCACCTGCACCGCACAGAGGAAAAGATGAGTAGACGCCAGTGCAAAAATACAGGCAACAACATAAAGACCTATATGGCAACATCAGAACCTAGTGATTCTACACCTGTAAGACCTAAACATACCATGACAGAAGAAATCAACCCTAAAAATGACTTTAAGAAGATGATAGAGGCCCTTAAAGAAGAAATAAAACATTCCCTCAATGAGGAAACAAAAACTTTCCTTAAAGAGGAAATGAAAAACTACCTTAAAGAGGAAATAAAAACTTTCCTTAAAGAGGAAATGAAAAACTCTCTTAAAGAGGAAATAAAAACTTCCCTTAAAGAGGAAATGAAAAACTCCCTTAAAGAAATGGAAGAAAAAACGAACAAAAAATGGGAAGAAATCAAATCAAGCCAAGAAAAAGCAATTAAACAGATGAAAGAAACGTTCCAAGATCTGAAAAATGAATTTGAGACAATAAAGAAAGCAAATGCTGAGGGAATGCTGGAAATAGAAATCCTAACAAAACGAACAGGAACTACAGAAACAAGCATAACAAACCGATTGCAAGAGATAGAACAGAGAATGTCTGACACTGAAGACACGATAGAGAAAATAGATTTGTCAGTCAAAGAAAACACTAAAGACAAAAAAGTCGTAACACAAAACGTCCAGGAAATATGGGACACCATGAAAAGACCAAACCTAAGAATAATAGGGATAGAAGAAGGAGAATACCAACTCAAAGGCACAGAAAATATATTCAACAAAATCATAGAAGAAAACTTTCCTAACCTAAAGAAAGAAATACCTATGAAGATACAAGAAGCTTACAGAACACCGAATAGGCTGGATCCAAAAAAAAAGTCCCCTCGCCACATAATAATCAAAACACTAAACACACAGAACAAAGAAAAAATATTAAGAGCCGCAAAGGAAAAAGACCAAGTAACTTATAAAGGTAAACCCATCAGAATAACACCAGACTACTCAATAGATACTATGAAAGCGAGAAGATCATGGACAAATCTCATGCAGACACTAAGAGACCACGGATGCCAACCCAGACTATTATACCCAGCAAAACTCTTAATCACCATAGGCGGAGTAAACAAAATATTCCAGGATAAAACCAGATTTAATCAATACCTGTCTACAAACCCAGCCCCACAGAAAGCACTAGAAGGGAAAATTCAACCCAAGGAAGCTAAACTCATCCATGAAAAATCAAGCAATAGATAATCCCACACCAACATACACCACAGAAGGATAACACAACACAACCACAAAAAATAACAGGAATTAACGATCACTGGTCATTAATATCCATCAATATCAATGGTCTCAACTCACCTATAAAAAGACATAGGCTAACAGAATGGATAAGAAAACAGAACCCATCCATCTGCTGCATACAAGAAACACACTTTAACTTCAAAGACAGACACTACCTCCGAGTAAAGGGCTGGGAAAAGGCTTTCCAAGCAAATGGACCTAAGAAACAAGCTGGTGTAGCTATCCTAATATCTAGAGAAAAAGGATGTTTCAAAAGAGAAGAAGTCTTGTGGCAATGCCTCAGTGGTCCAGGTAACTACCAGAACTCGGAAATCCGCGACGGAGACTAAGGCAGCAGAGATCTAGAGTGGAGTGCTGAGTTCTGGCAAACAGCTGCATCTTTCTTCCGGTGGGTGCCTGGGTAGGGCTGATGTGAATTGTGTACAGTCCAGATTTTGAGAATCGTGCTCTCTCAGGGATCTCCACGGACTAGTGGGTGTCCTCCCTCACTGCCCCTGTGGGACAGTCTCTGTGCGGGAGAGGCCTCACGTGACTTTGTCTCTGGTGTTCCTCTGGGGACATCTGTGTGAGAGACTGTGTGCTCCAGAACCAGCTCTCGTGTCCTTTGGCCAATGCCGGAGTGTGAAATAGTCCAATGTGGGAAACAAAAGATGATCCCAATCGGGAATCGTGACTTTTTTTTTTTTTTTGGATGATGGTCATGTTCTGTTTTGAAATAGCCTCTGTGTATTTCATTTGTTTTCTTTTACCTGGCGATCTCTGAGCAGGCTTCAGATTTTGACAGTTGATGAAGGATGCGACAGGCATTAATGTGTAGGTGAAAAGCTTGTGAAATTCTGAGTGAAGTTTTGGTTAAAGTTGGTTGAACTTGGGATTGACTGGGAGGCCAAAGATTTAAGGAGCGGAAGATTCTCTCAAGACACAGGTTGTGTGATAATGGTATGTTTTGTGTGTGTGAATGAGGATTTGTGAATGTTGAATTCTGGGCTTCGACAATCATTGTCAGTGCAGATCAAGCTGCAAGTATTTGTGTTTTGGAACTTAAATTATAAAGCTAGTTACGTCTTTCTGACAGCTAGTTTTGGTGTTTGTGAGCATATTTTACCTACATTGCCTTTTCAGGATGTTGAGAAAGATGCATCACGGGCACAGACTGGAGGCTGGGGGCTGGATGGTTTTGAGGAAAAGGTCTTGGTGGACTCTTTCGTGGAGCAAAGGGAAGCAATGCCTTCTGGGAAATGAGCTGAGTTTTAATCTAGTCTTTAAGATTAGAAGTCAAAAACAAAAATATTAAGGAAAGGAAAACCTAATTGATCTTTGAGGTATTGTTATGTGGAATTGAGTGGGACTTTTGAGGCCTTTCTTCCAGAAAGCAAGGATTTGGTTGTCAGGCCTATATTAGGCCTAGGCCTTGGTGCCATGTAGTTGTACTTGAATCATTTCAATGGAAAGTGTCTTGGTGATTGGAACTTCTAGTGCAGTTTGGAGTTCTTCCATTTGAAAAATGTGATATTTGCATGGGATTGTTTGAATCTTGTTTTCTGGTCCCTCCCCATCACCACCCTCATAGTCTGAAAGTAGATTTTTCTCTTGATAAAGGAACAAAAAAAGTGAACATCTTGTTTGTAAATAGGTATCTAGTAACTAGTGGTAAACTTGAAATGGTAGAATTCTTTAAAGCCTAATTCTAGGTAGCCTTAAGAAAATGTATCTTAATTATTTTTGAACCTCTATTCACCTTGTTTTTTTTTTTTCAAATATCTTAAGTTATATTTTCTTTTTCAGAGCTGCTTCTTATTTGGGGCTACTTTTTTTTTTTTAAATTGAGGCGTAATTCATAAAAGGGTATATTGTTTTGATGAGACTTTTTACAACTGTGGCTGGATGTCTTTCTTTAGTCTTCCAAAAAGGGCCATTTTACTTTTTTAGAGTTACTTTTTAAAGTCATGAGGTCAACAACTTGGACTACTATGCATGTAAGTGCTAATGCAAATTAAAACCCAAGTTGACCTCCAACAGCAGTTCATTCTATGTTGACAGTGAGAGAACACTTTGCCTGTTAGGATACTGTTACTTGTGGACTGAAATGCTGAAGAAACCCCTCCCCCTATTTTGTTTTTTGCAAAAATCAAGGAATATTCTAGGGTTTCCTGGTTGACCTCAACAGATAAACTGAGATGATAGTCTTAGTTCAGAAATGATCTGAATGTAGATTTACAGTCTACGTGTACAGCTGGCTAAGTGAGATCGCTTTCACAGTTCTGCATGTATCCCATCAGCTCCCCATTAGTCACTGAACTCTTAAAACTGGTATTGTAACATTATCACAATGTTTTGCGCCAATTTTATAAACTTTACAGTGCAATATGTGTTCCTTTTCTGAGGCAAACCAAAGGTATATTTTTCAAGGTTCTGCTGCTAATAGCAGCGTTGATGGAGGATTTTTTATACATTTGTAATAGATAGAAATAAACCAGAAAAAAAGAAGAAAAAAAAAGTGGTGGAGGAAAAGGTGAACACTGCAAGAATACTCAAAAGGGCTGAGAGTTGCAAACGCCAAGAATGGCTTTGCATAGTAAATGGAATAGAACAGCTCTGAACTATAGCTTACTTTTCCTGGTTTGGTCTGACAGAAGGATTGAATGCTTTTGTACAAAAATCAGAGCCTTAAAAACAAGGATTTGGTGAGATTGTAAAATGGTGTGCCACTTTGGCAAAACAGTTTGGTGGTTGGTCAAAATGCAAAACATTGTTACTCTGTTACTCAACAATTCTACCCTTAGGAATATATCCTCAAACTACTAAAAATGTGCACCTATGAAACATGTACATGAAAGTTTACAGCAGTGTGTTACTAATAGTAAAAAAGTTAAAACAACTCAAATAGCTATCAAATACTGGAGAGAAATAAAATGTGGCTTATTCATACAATAGAATATTATTAAGACATAAAAATGAATGAGAAACTGACAGATTAAATGACTTTGGTGAACCTTCATAATTTCATTTGTAGATCTTTCCATTTCTAATTTATAAATACATTTGGGGTTATAAATTATAAATGTACTGCCTCCTGTCAACATTGTATACTTCTACTTGATGACTTCTGTGTCAAATATTATATGGAAATGTTTCCAAGTATTTTCTGTATTAACTGTGAATGAATAGAACAAAATAAATTGCCTGTGATTGGGAAAAAAAAAACAGAGACAAAAACAAAAAAACAAAACAAAACAAAAAGACTCAGAGACTGTGAAATCATGCACAGGTCCTACATGAATCTGCACCATATTGGGTCTTAGAACTGAAAGGAGAAGTTGACACATGCCACATCCCTAGCCCAGAAGTTATCTCTGATTGATAACCACTTGCAAATAAAAATTAATTTTCTCCAAGGGAGTGTCACTGGAGAAACAAAACGTATTTTTTGTTGTTGGTGGTGTATTATTTAATTAAATTTTTTTATTCATTTTACATAATAATGAAAGATCCCCCTATTCCTCCATCCCATCCCTCCAGCCTCCTTCTTCCAACTCTCCCTCATTCCCTCCTACAAGAAAGTAAAGCCTCCCATGGGGAGGTACATTTAGTAGAGGCAGGTCCAAGCCCTTCCCCCTGCCTCAAGGCTGTGTGAGGTGTCCCATCATAGATAATGGACTCCACAAAGCCTGCTCATGCACTAGGGATGGGTTCTACCAGGGAGCCCCTAAAGCAGATCAAGCTACACAACTGTCTCACTATGCAGATGTCCTAGTCCAGTCCCATGGAGGCTCCACAGCTGTGGTGGCACATGCCTTGAATCCCAGCACTCAGGGAGACAGAGGCAGGTGGATCTCTGAGTTCTATGCCAAACTGAGTGAGTTCTATGACAGCCAGAGATACACAAAGAATCCCTGTCTCTAAAAACAAACAAACAAACAAACAACAACAACAACAAATGGAAACAAACCATTCTTAAAGATAGGGCCCATCCCCAGCAGTAGTTGGCTAACATGAAACAAACCCAATGGTATCTTTGCAGGCTTTTTGTCTCAAAATGTTGTATCTGGGAATTATTTTAACCTTATAGGTCCATTGCATATATATTATGGCCTCTGATTTTGTGTTTTTAAGGTATTTCTCTGTGTGTGATCACCTCTGCATCTATATGTATTTCTTGTGCTTTTTCTTTGGCTCTTTTTCTTCTGTTTATTTTTTCATATTCCAATTTGTCTTTGTTTTTGTCTTATCATTTTATTATTATTCCTTAGATGATTCCTTGTTTTCTAAGAAGATACAAAGAAAGTATGTATGTATCTGGATGAGATGGGAGGTGGGGAGAAGAAACCATAATCAGAATATATTATATGAAAAAAATCTATTTTCAATAAACAAAAAATAGAATTAAAAATGTTTATCTTGAAAACATGATAGGTTTGCATGTTATAGTAAAAAACAATACAAAGGGCTCTAATTTACAGTTACCAACTTTTTCCTGGGTAACTTTATCACCTTGGGTAACTATGGGAGGATGTGTGGTCTGCAGAGTGTGAAATACAGGCATCAGGGATCTGTTGTGTGTTGTTGGTCTCCAGAATGCTCAGCTTTATGGATCACTGGAAGGACTCTTAGGAACCATAGATGTGGCATACTTACTACTATATTTTTTTAATATTATAATGAAAGAATCCAGATTAAAATATATAAAGGGAAAAGGTGTGGATGAGGTTTATAAATAACACAAATAGGTTTCCACATATGTCTACTCAAATAGTTCACTCAAAAATTGGCTTAGTTGTTGTTTGTTTTTGCTCTTTACCCTTTTGGGGGACCTGCCACCCAGCTCCCAAATAAATCACACACACAGGCTTATTCTTAATTACATATGCTCAGACTTAGCTTGGCTTGTTTTCTGCCAGCTTTTAACTTTAAATCATCCTATCTACCTTTTGCCACTGAGATTTTTTTTCCTTTTCATACTTCTGTATATCTTACTTTCACTCTTACTTAATGTAAGCTGGGTGGCTGGCCTCTGATATCCTCCTCCTTAATCCCTCTTACTCTTCTTCTTTTCCTCTCATATTTCTCCTTTTTATTCTCTCTGCCTGCCATCCCCACCTATACTTTCTCCTGCTTTACTATTAGCTGTTCATCTCTTTGTTAGCCCACCAGGTGTTTTAGACAGGCAAATTAACACAGCTTCACAGAGTTAAACAAATGCAACACACTTTTCATCATTAAACTCACATTCTACAGAGTAAGCAAATGTAACACATCTTAAAATAATATTCTACAACAGTTAATTTTCTTAAAAATTATCTTACCAAACAAGATGAAGACCTGTAAAACAGGAGATTTGAGGTTCAAGGCTTTAGAGATCGGTGATATAGGTATATAGTACCTATGCAACTGATTTTAGCTAGTGAGACTCCTCCATTCTGATGTTAAATTGACAAAGAATGGGGCCAGGCCTTAGGCTTATATAAACTCTGTTAGCAGGTGGGATAATTCAAAGACAGTTCCAAAAAATTAAGCAAAAGACTATTGAGGAAAGTTTAGGTTTTAAAAAATTCAGGCATGTGATCAGTTGTTTCACTATTTCTAATTCTATTCAGAGCAAATTTAATGTGTGTGTGTGTGTGTGTGTGTGTGTGTGTGTGTGTAAGTGTGCACACGCGTGTGTATGTATAATGGATTCTAAAAATAATACGAAGTAGTTTCATTGCTAGAGATAGTTGTCTTTAAGATACCCAGACATATTAAGGCCAGAAAAGTACACAGGGTGACATTATGACTCTGCACCTAAATTTTTTAGGGCAGTGTCTCTCACCAAACCCAAATACCATTGTTTTGACTAGTTTGGTCTGCCAATGCTCTCCTGAGATTTTAGGCACATGTGTCTATGCTTTGCTTTTACATAGATGTACTGTTTGAACCCGGTTCCCCTTGCTTTCATTTCAAGTAGTCTTACTCACTGAGATTTTACACCAAACCAAGAATGATTTTTAAAATAACAAGACAATCTCTTATTAAAAGACTTGAGATCTTCAGGGAGAGCAATTTTGAATCCTTGTGATATCATCTACTCTAGCATGGCACAGTTGGGTAGGGGCTTATTGTCTGCACTCTACACTTTTAAGTGGTCTTTGAAAGTGTTGAGGCTAGAAATGAAAGATTGTGAATAAGCCTCATGGTTTCAGCCTGAACCTCATTCTCCATTGCCCTCTGTATGATTTTACTAACAAGTTTCAAATTATTCTTTTCTCCTTTTAGACACATATTCAGTATCTTGGCGACCATGTGTTATTTATTTCAGGATTCCTAATATTGTGCATGCCATCTGTCATATAGTGGTGGCCAATAAGTGTTGTTATGAGAAAGAAGAAGAGAAAACACACAGGATGAACATATGAATGGACAGAAAGAAAAGAGAAGGGAAGGGCCAATGGGAGAAATGCAATTGCAACAGGTGAGGCAGAGGAAGAAAATACAAAAGGAAATAGTAAAAAGAGAAGACTGTAAGAGGAGAGAAAGAAAAATGAGTAGCAAGAGAGGAAGGGGCAACAAAAAGAACAAGAGGGAACAGGGACAGGGAGAACAAAAACAGGAAGGAATGGTGGAAAGAAAACAGATTTTCTAATTGCCAATAAAAATCTCAAAGTAAACACTGACCATTTTCCTATTCAGATTGTTATACAAAATTGATACATGCTTTATATTCTAACAGTGTTTATAAACTATTTACAAATAGCATCCATTTTAATGACATCATAAATAAGAATAAACATGCGTGCAGAGTAGCATGCTCATTGGCAATGCAAAATCAATTCTATATTGAAATTGTTAAGTAGGACTATATATTTGCAATTAAATAGCTTTCCTTGACTGTCAATCAATGATGATCATGCTTCAAGTGGTCATATGGATGGTACCATTAAAAGCCAGGGTTCATATATGTACTGTGTATGAGTTAATGTTTGTTCTCATTGCCATTTCCTCCTCACAGTTTTCTATGCTGACTTCGAAGGGAACATCCTGCTCACAGAGAGAGGCAGGTGAGTGCATGAGAACTGTCTTTCATTCAGGCTCAGTTTTACAGCTAAGAAAATTGAGATGGAGAGATTTGCTTTAGGTCATAAAATGAGTTCAGTTCAGTTCAGTTCACTTTGCAGCCTTGTAACTAGTATGTGAATCCCATTCTCTTCTGACTGCTAAAACATACTCCTTCTCCAAAATCTGTTAAATTTCTAAATTTGATAACTAATTTGAATGTTTCTTTTTAACAAACACTGCATATCTCAGCCATGCTTCATATCCAGGCACATTGCAGCAAAGCTTTGCAGCACTTTGGATCTTGAAAGGCTTTCCGATACTTTAACCCAATGTGGCTACTTAATCTTTTCTGAGATAAATTCCCATTTTTCTGTCTCTGATTTTTTCTACCTGAATATTCTATATCATCTTGAACAAAATGTAATCATGCAACTGTATCAGACTAATATTTCCTTTCCAGCCTTCTGTGTTAAATTATTTTGTTCGATGCTATTAATATATATTATACAGGGAGCTAAATGAAGTAACAAAACATTTGATTGCTGCCTTCTATTGAATTAGTCATTAACATTATTAGCCTGAGATAGACCGGCACTGGAAATGATTCTCATTTCATATATGCATTCTTCATGTTATAGAAGATTAAATTTTTATCATCTTTAATTTATATTGTTATTTCACAGCTTTATGTCACACAGCAGCAAATGACATGGTGTCATTTTCTCTGGCCGTTGGTTTCTCACTATCATTTCTCATTTTATCAGCTATAATCTAAAGAATGAATTCAAGTCAGAAACTCTTATTCCAAATCTTTTCACTTTTGTTTTATGATATTTTAAGTATCTGCATTCTCACAGATACAAGTTTTGGCTTTAAGATACTATTTAAGTCATTCATGAAAGAATCCATTTAAGGGCCCATGGGATGGCTCAGCAGGTAAAGGCACTTACCTCCAAGATGGAGAAATTCAATTCAATTCAGAGGATCCACATAGTAGGAGGAAAGAATCATTTCCAGCAAGCCATATTATGAGTTCCACAGACACAGTGTGACATTCAGGTACTCCTCACCCCAGCCCATGGTAAATAAGTGAATATTTATTTTTTTAAAAAAAAGGAAGAATAGATACCAAAAATAATATTTTAAAAGAAAAGACTTTGGGCGTCATACTATTCATGTGGCATTTTCTGTAGTTTACATTGATAATAATCATTCAAAATAGTTCTAGAAGTTAGTATTTTTTTTTTTGCAGACGTACACTGATATCAAAATTAAGCAATGCAACATTGGCATTCTCTTGAAAACTCAAGTTATCTCATTGGCTATAGCACTGAAAGATTAGCAAAGAGTAGAGAAAGAAAGTTCTTTTCCTGTGTGTGATGGTAAGTGTACCCTGGTTGAAAACAACAGAGACCTCCATATTATTATTCTTGACTCAGAACCTATCAGTCCTGACTCAGAAACCTGCTAGTCTTCTGCTATAAAAGTCTCTATCATCAGTCGTAACTCAACTCATGGCTTTGCCATTGTGAGACCCAGAATTGTTCTATCTCCAGCTTTACACTTTCCTCATGCTTGTTTCTTCCTGGAGACAAAATTGTTCTAGTCTATGTAGGCTTCTAATAGTATGTCTGGGACAGTGAATTACAACAAAAAGAAAATGCAACCCATCCAAAAAGTAAATAAAAAGAAATATGATATACTTGTTGAATCTGTCTTCATTTTTTTTTTTATAAAACTAGGTTAACCTTCATGCCTCAACATTTCCCAACAACATTCCCTCTTGATGTTAGATCTGAACTCTGCATTGTAGTCAACCTCTACTGTGAAGTGACTCCAGGAGTATTTTTGCACATTTTATTTCATACTGGAAATTCAATGCCAGAGTTTTCTTATTCTCTGTCAAAGGTTCCAAGAACATATTTGCATGCATAACTTATGATGCATCTTCATTCTCTACACTTTCTCAAGTAATTCCCAAAAGAAAATTTCCTGACAGAAACATTTGTATACAGTTCTCAGGGACTTGCTAATATGAGCTAGCAGCAAAATGTGAGACACAGTGAGCCATTTCTTGGAGGACATTTCATTTTCCTGATCTCCTTCAAATCATATTACACGCTAATCTCCCTCTGCTGTGCACCAACAGGACTTTTTGTTTCATTCTTTCTACATATACCAGGAAGCTATAATGATCCCTACAAAACTCATTGTAAACATTGAATTGTCTGATTTTGCATAAAGCTGCCCAGTTGAAATGACTGATAGCTTTACTGCTCTCTGAACCATTCCATGACCTGAATATGAATGTGCATCTTCTATGATTGTCTAATCAGAAATGTAATGATAATACATATGCAACACATCTACAAGTTTAAATCTTTCAACCATTCAGAAGTGTGTATACACTTTCATTGTTAAACTATGTGGCTTTGAGCAATGATGTTTGCAGTGAATATGGATACACTTAAAACTATAAGACATTGACCTCTTCCTACAGCAAGTCTTCAGAAGAGTACAAATAGGTGATATATCACTGTATCTTTAGTTAATTCAAGTTAGAAATTTTACAAGCCTACATTATTTTAACAAATAGACTTCTTCCTTTTATATCTTTGCTTTTCCAATTTGTTTAAAGGGATCATGCCTCTTAACTACAGTACCTGAGAGAGAGCCATTCATAAATGTGCAGAAATTATTCAAGGGTAACATTTCTGCATTAAGACATTCAGCAGTCATTTCTTTTCAAAATATGAGGAAATGTCTAAGTCACTGATTCATTATATTTTCTCAAGTGTTTGAAGAAAGTGTCCATTAAAATTGAGCAATAATTGAAATACATGCTATGTGTCAGCTAATGTCTTAAATCTTTATACTTTATGAACACACATCTAAGTGAAAAGACAAATAGAGTTGCTGCAGTTACCACGACTGATCATTAAAATTCCATCTGCACTTCTGGGTGTCCAAAGGGAAAAGATGAATGTGGCATGTTGTGATGGTTAAGGATGTCAGCTTGACAGGATCCAGACTCATCGAGGAGACAAGCCTCTGGGCGAGCCTGTGGATTACCTGAAATGTGAAGTCCCACCCTAAATATGGGCAGCTCCATTTCCATGTGTGATGATTAGCGTTGATCGTCAACTAGCAAGTTCCAGAATCACCCAGGAGGTGGACCTCTGGGCTTCCCTTTGGGGAACTGTTTCGGTTACATTAATTAAGTGTGAATATCTATGCAACTGGGATTGCAGACAGTAGAAATGGTGAAAGGAACTGAGCAGCAGCATGGCTTCATCTTTCTCTGCTTCCTGGTTGTGGATACAGAGATATCGGCGGTTTCGAGCTTCTGTAACCTCATGTGCTCTATGATGGTGGACAGAGCCTTCAGGTGGTGAGAGAGAATAACCTTTTTCTCCTTTCTGTTGCCTTTTCGGAGTATTTTACTGCAGAAACAGGAAAAGAAACTAGGGCAATCCTTGGCTGTACATAAAGGAAAAGTGAGATGGGCACAAGCGTTCATCACCTTTTCCTCCCTCTCTAGGTACACAATATGACCTGCCACCTCCTGCTTCTGTCACGGTACCGGCTCCACCATGCTAAACTGTACCCTCAACTGTGAACCAAAATAAACATGTCTTTAAGGTTTTTATTACAGTTTTTTAAATTACAGCATCAAGACAAGTAATTGAGATATACATTATATACATTTTATTGTGCCTAATTTAATAATTCAAGTGAAACCAATATTAATCAGATACTAAATTCTACAATTAATACATGACATATTTATTTGTCTTGGGAACACATACAGACACTTTGAATATATAAAATCCAAAGCAGAAAATACTGGTCTGATACAGAAAAGAAAGTCCATGAAAGATTTATATATAGTTTTTTTCATTCAAATGGAGCAAAGTTTTTTTTAAGTTTTTATAACTGGTCAGACATACTTTTTTCACATTTCATCAAATTCTTCAGTTGTTTATAATCATTAAAATGGTAACTTATGATTTGCTTTTAAAAAGAAACACTAAAATTTCATTATTGTGGTTGCAATGATATAAATATTGTTAGGCAACAGGAAAAGTAGCCTTGGAAAATTTCCTCATAGTCCCTCAGGAATTAATTGAATTCACCATTTATTTGCCCATACAAAACACTGGCTAGCCAAAGGCCTTCATCTTTCTTTTTTCCCTCTTCCTCTGATGCTACTGTTTCTCTTCTTAGCCATTGAAACAAAAACAAAATAAGCAAATCCTCATAGCACAGCGGTCTTCAGTGGGATCATTTCTTCTTTAGGGACAGTTGGTGTCTTCTTGTCCAGGTACCTCAGAAAGTATATTTTCTTTGAATTACAGAACTCACCACCATACCCCCCCCCAACTAATCCACAATCAGATTAAAAATTTTTATAGGACATTTTATATGCTTTCCACCATTAGAGTAGCAAACATACCAATTTGTACATAATGTACAATAAGAACAGCAAGGCTGCCTGTCTGCAGGTAATTGACAGTGAGTGTTTGTTTCCAAGATACTGTCTATTAAGAGACATTCCACATCTTTAAGAGCCTACTCCTTCTAAATACTGGGCATTTTGAATAATAATAATCAATAGACTTTGACTCTCTTGATCAAGAGGTTTTGGAGAAATGTCCAGTAAAGAAGTTGATCAGCCTTGATAAATGGAGCTAAGAGATACCTTAATGAGTATTAAAAGTAAGTGATTCGGAAATGGGAACTATATTAATGCACTTCTGCAAGTTCACATTTGAAAAACCACTCCTGTGGTTAAGGCCATGATGTTTCATGGAAAGACCTAACTTAACTATTCTGAGCTTTAAAACTGAGCAATGTAATAATTAATTTTTCAGGTCAAAGATCTTCCTCAAAGAACCAAGGTATGGTGATAATCCAAGCTGGAAATTGACAGGTAGTGGCAATATTCCACATATTCAGCATTCAGTCTTTACACAAGTAAATTCAAATTCACCCAGTCTGTAAGGTGGAAGGCTCCCATATACAAATGCAAATCTGTACTTGTTTACCAAGTATTGTGTGACAAAACTTTTTCTGGGGAGATACAACACACACATCTCTTCACTCCAGATAGGGAACCCAGGACAGACCAAAGTATGGATACCACTGAAGTTCAACTTGGTGAACCATGGGTTTATTGGGGTTACTTAAAGGAGTATGGATGAGGAGTGGCTTACAAGAACAGAAACAACTCAGAGATAGATGTATCAACAGTGCTCTCTCCAACATGCAGGAACTAAAAGCTGGAAACCAAAAGTACTTCTCACAGTAAGCAGGCAGCTCAACAGGATGGACAGTCACCCTTCCAAGTGGCTCAGTTGGTCTAACCCACCCTCTTCCAGGTAGATCTGCTACTTTCTGCTTCTTTCAGGCACCTGCTGGTCTGGCCTCAGAATCTTCTTTGCAACTTGTCTTGACAGAGGAAGAGTTTTCTTTGCAGCTCGGCTTCTCTGAAAGGCAATCTTAGCTTTTATTGTTTATTTGGGCAGGGAGGAGCCCAGTGAATTGGGTCAATTTCAGAGTCTTCCTGAAGCTATTTTGAGTTCTTTATCTCACTGCTTATAGAGTTTCCTTGCAGGATGGAATGTTTCATTCTCAAAGGAAACTGTTACATGCCAACCAGTGTTGAGTTATGACAGCAGAGAGTTATGAAAGACTCAGTTATCATATTTTAATGTTTTGTTAAGTATTTTATAGACCTAAACTATATATTGAGTGAATGACATGTGTCATGTTGTAAAGTACTTTTTTTTTTACAGACAATAATTGTCTATCTTCATGGTGTGATGTTAGTTATATTTATCCAATGGGGTCCAACTAAATAAATACACTTAAATTATTTATCTCCCCCAATAATTTATCTTTTATTGATATTGAAACAATGCAAGAATAGTACTGGCTGTGTTGTTTTTAAAGCAGAATACTTAATTTGTCCCCATTAACAAATATATGAACACTTCCTCACACCCACCTTCCCAGCCTCTACTAATCACCATTCTACTAACTCTATAAACAATCTTTTTTATAGGCAATACATGCATGACATCATATTTCAGAACTTCTCTTTGAATGTCTGGCTTCATTTCATTTGCTGAGATACCCACATTCATCCATATTGATGTAAAATGACATAATTTCATCTTTTTCTAGCTGAGTGTTACTTACTTCATTTGGTTTATTCATCTATTTATTTTACATCCCAGCTGTAGCCTCCCCTGCATCCTCCCATTGAAGATATACACAGTGGTGGGATTTTTTTGATTCATATAATAGTCTCATTTTTTGAGAAACTTCCATATTGCTTTCCACAGTTGAATGTTAACTTAACCTGTCTATCAGATGCCTGGTCTCCAGCCCTTTCTAGCAATTGTCAAAGTTTTTGTTATATGTGGTTTAATTGGTTTGAGATTGTGTCAAATGTGGTCTCAACTTTCATTTCCCTCCTGATTAGATATACACTTTTTTCCTATAATTTGTTATATGTGCTTCCTCTTTTAAGAAAAGTCTTTTCAGATAATTTTCTATTTATTAACTGGATTATTCATTTTTATTACTATTGAGCGTTTTTAGTTATACATTGTGGATATTACTCCTTTGGTGGGAATGAATGGCTTATAAACACTTTCTCCTATTCAATAATTTGTCACAGTCTTCTGTTTATTATTTACTTTGCTATTAACTCATTAAGTTTGTAGGTGGCAACAGTGTGTACCATAAAAATTAACACATTCACATTTTCTGAGGATTGGGATATGAACATTCTTGGGTGGCTTACATATTATGCCTGTGATGAGTTGCTACTGTGTTCATCTGACAGACTGTGAACTCTGCCCAGAATTAGTTTCTAATTGGCTCCCTAGTCAGACAGTCAAACGCAATGAAAGTCTAATATCACATACAGTACAATTTTTTTTGTTTCCTTTAAAAAAATTTATACTTTTTTTTCAACAAATGGCATGACTTTTTCTACATAACCTTAAAAGACTTCTGTTGTAATTTTCCTGCTGGAGCTTGTCTTCAACCCTACATATTATATTTCCCCTTAGAAATATGCCAAATATTACTATACATTTTATGTCATCTTGACAGCATTGTAGAGGCTTACTTGCTATATCTCTGCCTCTAGTACACATTTCATGTCTTATTCATTTGCTTTGATTAATTGATATCATTATTATGGTGTACCAAATGTCATGTGAAATGTTCAAGTGCTTCAGGTCCCAGTGCCCTCCTATATGAATGAGATTAAGGGAATCAATCTAACCCTTATGCAAGGTAATAAATTTAAACTTTAACCATTACATGTGACCAGGAACTATTTATAACTTTCATTCTCTACAGAAATAGAGAATCATTGGCTGTGCAAACAACCTAAACTTTGTCAATCTACTCTAGCAAAGAAACTACACATGGCACAATAGGTCTATATAGGCACTTCCCAGTTGTGAGCTTGGAGTTCACATGTAGTTTTACTCAATTGAGCAGAAAATTTCACTCCTATTTTAGCATGGCTAATGAGTGACTGAGAGATAAGACAATCAGAAGAGAAATGTGTGGTGACAAAACCAAGGGTTTTCCTGATTGCCTTGTCAGCATCAGGCAGCTTAGCAGTTGCTATTTGCTCATCCCCAGCAGAGAAAGTGCATATCTTCATTATAGTTTAAAGCAGTGACTTCCAACTTTATTGTGGATTTCAATAAACTGTGGAGTTCAACAAATAGTTGTCGTTGTTGGTCTATATGTCATCCCAATAGCATTACAGTTTCTAGGAATGGTATTGGGGCACCACGGGCTTTCAAAAATCATGCAATGTATCAAGAGCAAGAAGTCATAATGAGTAGTTTAACTGAACACCTCACACTTGAAGGCTGAAGAACATTATATTTTAGTATAAGGGGACAATTTTTACATGTTAATTTTGTAATTAATATCCTATAACAAAAAATAAAAGAGATCAAATGCTTGTTTCACTCAGACAAGTCTCCCACCTTCCCCAAAAGACTGCTTAAAGCCATGTGGATCATTTTCTTGGATGAAAATAATACTAAATGAAGACATCACAGATCTTTATTTATATAATTATTATAATTACCCTAGTGATTATGGCTCTGAACATTATAGAAAGAAGGTTAAGCTTCTTGTATAATTATCCTGATCCAACCATGCTCTCACAATGTACATTTGACAGTTTTTGAACTTCAAAAATACCATGAGTAGGGCAATATTTAAGCAGACCAAATTATCATTAAGAAAACTATGAAAAGATTTATAGAACTAAAATTAGCTGTAAATAAACTAGAAGTAGACTATACTTCATGTGTTAGGAGAACTAAAATAAGAGTAGTATTAACTGGATGAAAATTTACTTTTTTCTCATGTATTAATGTCCCAAGGGAAGCAATTTTGAAAGTATATGTCAGCTCTTTTCCCCCTAAGGGTCCTAACTTCCAGTGTGTTTATCCTCTATTATTAATAAGTTGTTTCAGGATGGCTTTTAGAATTTTAGCTATTGCCTTTAAACTCCAGGCAGTAGGGAAAAATGAAACCACATTCATGCATTAAACAAAGCTGGTTAAGACTTGAGGCCTTTGTTTATGGAGCTTTATAAAATCTTAACACAACATTTCTTATTCAGTGGCCAACACTCTGCAGGTATTTTTATTAACCATACTAAGCTTGAAGGGATGGTCAATATTGATTATTTACTTGGTAGGATCTAGAATCACCTTGCTGACAAATGTCTGAGCATCCTTGTTAGAGAGTTACAGGATTGGATTGACAGAGGTGGAAGGACCCACCTGATATGTGGGTAGTAGCATTCTATAGCCTAGGGTCCTGGGTTGAATGAAATAAAGGAAGGGAGATGAGCATCAATACTCATCTGACTGTGTTTCCTTTCTGAGGAGGAATATGACCAGTTTCCTCAGGCTTTGGCTATCCAGATTTTCCTGCATTGATGGACTATATTCTCAAATTCTGAGCCACATGTAAATTCTTCCTCCCTTAAACTATAGTCAGGATCTTGTTGTAGCAAGGAGAAAATTAACTGATATACTGGGAATTAAACTATTTATTTTTTAATAAATGTGCCCAAATTGATATCTGTGCTGTTCTTATTAAAAGCAATAGTGACAGTGAGATACCCTTCACACTCTTTGTCATGAATTAAGAGATGAAAGTGTGTTAGTACAATGAACATTTTTATTTACTTCTTAAAAGTTTCTTGAAATTACAAGGCATTTGTATTTAACACTGCTGTATTTATTTGCCTTAATGAGTCTGGTTAGAAACAATACCCTGGAACACTGGAAGAGCTTTTGTTGTTTCCTTCTCCCCTACCAGAATATTGACATTGTCATTCTTAGTGTTCAAACTCTGAAGGATCTTCTGATAGCTCAAGGCAGAGCCAGGCGGATCTCTGTGAGTTCAAGGCCAGCCTGGGCTACCAAGTGAGTCCCAGGAAAGGCACAAAGCTACACAGAGAAACCCTGTCTCGAAAAACCAAAAAAAAAAAAAAGATATTGACATAAATAATCTAATACATAGAACAATTCTCAGGATAAATAATTATACAGCACACAACATCAAGTGGTATATATAGCCTTCATTTTTAATAAGATAGAGTCAAAGAACAAAATGTCAAAACTGCATATATATATATATATATATATATATATATATATATATATATATAATATAAGTTTCCCTCCTTTTGCAAGAATTTCAGTTATTGGACTAAGGTCCACCCTGATCCAAGATAATCGTGTGTTAGTTTCATTAAATTTTTAAAGTTATCGCTTCCAAATGTAGTCACATTCATAAGAATTAAATGTTGAGCCTTCAGTGTAGCATTGAGGGAAAGACAATCCACCTCCCAGCAATTACCATGCAAGAGCTTAGTCTCTATGGGTTTTTGAGACTTTTTTTCAAGGGAAGTAGAAATTCAGCTTCTATTTATCCAATGGGATCAAACGTAGGATCTTATACATGCTGAGCAAGTACTCTAATGCAGAGCTATGTGCCTATCCATATTTTATGTTAAATACCAAAATCTGTAAGATGAATATATATCATAATTCTGCATGTTTAATACTTTTCTTTTCATAGGCAAAGAGGAGCTGACTCAATGGTTGAGTGCCTAGCTACATGCTCAAGGACAAAGGTTCAATACCAAGCACTCCACACACATACCAACAAAAGAGTGTAAAGTAGGATGTGCCCTAACACTAAGTACCAGGTAACATCATGGATCAGAGGGAAATGTGGTTGGTTATATAATAGTGACTGAAGTGGTAGAAAGGAGAATGGAAAAATGGGGCAGATGAGGAGCATGCGATTATAATTATTTGAAAGAAAAAGTGATGAGTTAAAAGTGGTTGTTGTGCTACAAGCAACAGAAGATCATCAGCATACAGGATGTGCATAATGATGTTCTAGGCAAAAGTTCAAGTCAGTTTTCACAAGCAGTATGTAAACTTGCATCCAAGGACTCATTTGTATGGGTAAATGAGTTTATGCATCACTGAAATTAATGTACTCCTTCATAGATTAGACTTCTGGGGTATAACACCTGCTGGATATTGAGTAGACATTTTAACATTGTTGATATGTATGCCAAAGGTGTACTTAACATCTATTCTGACACATTTTTGGAAAATGAATACAAAATATTTTCTATCTCTGATGATCTTAAGCTTTCCAAGCTTCTGCATTCAGATTTGGCAGGCAATGTTAATAATTGCATTTTCAAAATCCACGTGCCCTTCTTGAAGCCAAGTGCACAGCTAACTCCACTTCTGTCAAATGGATTGAGGTGATTCCTAAGAATATCCTACCAGAGGACCGATACATGCTTGAATAGCTCAACAACATGTATGCTTTCCTCCCATCGCTCTCTTCATCCCTCCATCCCTTCTCTCTTTCTATGCCTCCCTCCCCTTGTCCCTCTATATCTCCCTCCCCTCATCCTATCCTTTCCCTCCTTCCCTCTCTGCCTTTCCTTCAATTCTTTCCTGCATTTATCTATTCATATTGTTACTAGTAACTGGTCCTGTTCTGAAAACTAGAGAGTGCCTCAATTAAAATCAAATGAACAAAATCAGCCCATTTCTTAAAGGGGTATGTCTAGTGTAAGATACAGTCTGAAGCAAACTGGTTTAAGAGAATATAAAAGCATGTAAATTTTATAATGACAGCAATGAAGAGCAAGGTGAAACTCTCTACATATGGTACCTGGGTGGCTTTCCAGAAAAGGATATTAAATATATCATGAAAGATGCATAGGAAATAGCCAGATAAAATATGTATGAAGGGCTTAATAAAAAGGCAGACTAAAATGTTCAGGAATCATTAGGAAACTGAGACAGTCCAGGAAGAAGCAAATGATTTGCTATGGCTTCTCACTTGTGAGTTACTGTTAAGGCAAACTAGGATCTTGATTTCGGAACTTAAACAGCACCTGTTATGAGTTTGGATTTAGTATTAATGACAATTGGAATCTATAAGCAAGAGAAAATAAATGGGTCTTGCTATAAAACTACAGGAGCAGAAGCAAGGAGCAAGCATTGAATGTTTAGCAAACCATGTTTTGGGGCTTCTCAGTGGTAAAGCATTTGCTTAGTGTGCCTGGGGTCCTATGCTCCATATTCATCACTGAAAACAATACTTTAGCAAAACAGTCAAAAGACCTTATTCAGGAGATTATTGAAGTAACCCGATAAGGTACTTCATCAACGTCAGAACAGTGGAAAGGAGAAAAGAAATACATAAAAGTTGAAGGAAAGCCAGGGGAGAGACTTAAGAGCCTGAGTGTGAAGCTCCTGAGATGAGAAAGGATTTGAACAGTCAGAGGGAGCCTTTGTCTTCCTTGACTAAAGCAGTCTTCTTCAGTTCAAAACGAGGAGAAACAGCTCCACGAATCTAAGATATGGCATTACTACAGTAGCTAACAAGACTTTGCTCACACTGTGTGCAATGGCATTATTGCCATAAGGTTCCTCATCTGGTCAGGAAGGAGAAAAGCAGGTCACTGGCATCCTTTGTCCTTAGGGTCACAGTAGCAAAGGCAAATATAACTAGCACCAAGGAAGACAGATTCACACACAGTGCGTGATTTAATTTTTCTTTAATGTCTTTATGAGAAATGCAATTTGATAGCAGCTATGCTAGGAGGTGCAGATGGTGAGTTTCATCAGACCATATTACCTGCAGCAACAGAGTCCAGCTTGCCTGGGACAGCTGTAATTGGCTTCTTCCAGCCTCTTTGGAGCTGGAGTAAAAACCGTCCTGAGTCCTTAGTCTTGTTGCAAGACAAATGGAATGGTTTGCTTTTCATTTATTACTTGTGACAGGGAACTGAAGAAGGAAGAACCGGCCTAAATTCGTGAGAGACAGCAATTCTGAAAGCAGGTCTCGCATCCCAGGAGAACAAGCAGCCATGGAGGTGTGCATAATTCCAAGACCATTTTGTAGCTATGTCAAGTGTTTGACAAGAGTCAAATGCTAAAATTCTGTTAATTGGTCAGTTAAATGTCTACACTCCCTGCAATTTTTTCAGATGGCTCCACGAATATAGAGCAACTACACGAACACATGGCATGTCTAAAGCCTGCTTTCCTCCAAAGCTTTCGTTCCTGGCATGGGGATTTAATTAAAATTGAATATGCTGGCCGGTTCATTGCCTGTTAAGGCTTGTGGCCAGCCCTTGCTATCAGATCTCAGAGTTGTGACAGCTTTTCACCGATGATGCTGGCTGCTCACACAAGGTCTGAACAAATAGGAATGGATTAGATTAATTCTTTTACCCTTCACTCATACCTGGCTATGTAAAAGCCCAAACAGTCATTTTTTTTTAATTGCAGATATAAAAAGCTATGTTAGATTTTAGGCTTCCTTCCCACCTGGATTCTAAAGATGGGGATGAGAAAAGCACAGCCTTATGAAACTGGAGATTTTTGGGGGGTGTCTGGTGGGAAAGAAGGCCTTGCTAACATGTTTTGACAGAACTTAGCACTTGACATTTGAATCCCAAAAGTTAGTGTAGATTTCTGTGGGGAAAATGTTTGTATTCTTACATCAGAGACTCCAACTTTTCGCCTCCCAATGTTAAAAGCTTTCTTTGCCCAACAGCTTTCCTGTAATTTTATATATAAAGTTGGAAGTACAAAACTCTCGACCACCGAAGGATGACTCTGCTTACTGTAATTTTCTGGAGTCCATTTGATGTTTAATTCCATTAATATCTGTTTAATATTTAATGAGGGACTCAATAGGGTACATGACATTCATCATCCTCTATCCCACTGGATATACAAATTTGGATCAAATCAGGAGAATAAATGGATCCCAACAGAAAAGACAAAATAATACACCATTTTTCTAAATACAGCCTTCTCCCATTAGAACGTTCTCTGTTAGGAGTCCAACACCATTAGCAGAAGTCTGACAAGATATTATTGATGCCTGCAAAACAAAAATAAATCTAAAACTTTAATCTGTTATTAATTTGGATTTTCATCTTATGATGTAATACCTGTTCAGTTTGGTTTACTTCAATTAAATAAAGTTAGCCATTATTTTCTGCTATACATAGACAGCTATGTGTTATGGATGGAAATATTAAGAAACATGTCAAATACACTTCTTAGGAAACAACACTTTGATTACTAAAACCTGACTTGGCATTATTAGACAGCCAAATAGCCTACCAGAGTCTTGGAATCTTAAGATCCACATACATAATGACATGTATAGAAGCTTAAAATTCTTTTGTACTATGGCTAATAAATTTTTTTTTAGCTCAAGAGCTGCTAGAAATAGCCCTTTAGAAAATACACATGAGGAGCATGGGGCATTGCTAGTCAGTTACAGTCTAGCCATAAGATTCTGGGATATAATGTGAAAGACACCAAAGAGGACATGGATCATGTCCCTTTTCCTGTTTCTAAATTCTAGTATGTAATAGATAATTAATGATTGTTGAACGGGCCAGTGATTGAGAGAAAGCTGAATAAAGTTCTAGATGTGGTTGTAGAGACAGAGTATTAAGTTCCTAAATCAGACCATACCCCTGTTTCCATTACCATAAATTTAGCAAATTTCTTAATCTCTCTAAAGCATCAGTTTGCTCAATTGTGTATGGAAATAAACTGTAGCAAAGGAGAGAGTGTGTTTAAATCCTATAAACGTACCCAGCAAGGAAGCCAACTGGAATTACTTTCTGTGGACCTTGGTGGCAGTTGATTATGAATGCATAATGTAGGGGTTTTGGTGGTTTGTTTTTCTTCCTTTGATTTTTTTTTTTAGACAACAGACACCACATCCAAAACTCCAAATTACTTCTTTTAAAGTAGAAACGGCTTTAGCTTAAGGAAGTGGGCAGATGATCCAAGACATTTATCATGTAACCAGAATGGGAAACCAGGGGAAGAACACTCAAAACAGTTCTTCTTAAAAGTGTCACCTCTTCATTAAAGCCAGACAAGACTTCCATGAGATAGGTTTTGGCTGTGCATGTGTCTCCCTCTGAGTATGTTGGGGTGTTTCAGTTTCATGCCCTTTCCTGTTGCAGGTTCCTTCACTTCCTTCCTTGTGCTTTGTTCATTATAACCGAACCATAGAGACAGTTATTAATCATCTCTTTGTTTATTTTCCCCTGAAAGTTAATTCTGAGCAAGAGCTGAGTACTCCTGTGTCTTTATTATGGTACCAGAATCTAACAATTCCCGTTTAATGACTCAGGTATCTAAAGACTGGGACTTCTCACATTTCCCTCTTTCTTCTTTCAGCCTGGAGATGTGCTGCTATAGTCTTTTAGTAAGAATTTCCTTGTCTGACTTGCAGACCATACATTATCGGGCTTGGATTTCTATACGCTTCCTAAGACTTCATTCTGACTGAGCTGCTGTGTTTTATTTTGCTGCTTGTATCTGAGACTCTATGGTAGAATGTTTGCTCTGTGCCATGAATTCAGTTGTTAGCAATCATCTTGTCAAAATTAACATGTAAATTAAACACATTTGTGGAATTCACTTCCTGAAGGATATTCAGGTGATTATGTGTATGAAGAAAATAATTTATTTTGTAAACTCTATATCACACACTTGCTTAGAAGTAGTAGCATACTTTTGCGAGAGTTACAAATATGCTAAATCACATGTGCAACATTTTAGTATTTGGATGGAAAATATGAACTTTCTTAAACACATTGACAACCTATCTTAGAACCACCTTTCTGTCGCTGAATTTTTTACTTTCTTCCTGTGTGTCATTTACTATAACTAGGCTAAAGAGACTGCTAGTTAATCTTCTAGGCATTTACTTTCTCCTGAAGATCATTTTTATTCTATCAATTTCCTTTACCCCTTATGTTTTATACGTGAGTGTTTTACTCTGAAACCTCTCTTCTAAAACACGAGCAAACAGTAGAGTTGTCTTCTCAAGCACAGGTCTCTTTCCCATATTTTTGAAGTAGGACTTGCTATGTTGAGGACATTTTGGCCTCTTCACTGACTGTAACATGATCTCTATGCTACAGTCTCTGGTTTTGTCTCCAGGCCACCTACTGTGCTCTCGTAGCATTCTTTGGTTAGAGGCCAAACTAGGTAGAATCTGGACACAAGCATCCACATCCTCTCTTACCTAATCCTTGGGACACCCCCACTCATTTTACTTGCTCATCCATAGAGAAACGTTACACTGGTTGATTTTCCTTCTTGTCAGGGAATGTATGCTTTGTGTCAGGGAAACACGCATACAGATGTTTGACTACATAGGCACAACCTACAGACAGGAATGATGGCATTCATTTGAGCTGTTACTTTGTGGTCTTGTGAAAATTCTCTCCTCTGTTGGTGATAGATCTAATTTAAGTTTTCTTTCTTTCCTTCTTTCTCTCTTTCTCTTTCTCTCTCTCTTTCTTTCTTTCTTTCTTTCTTTCTTTCTTTCTTTCTTTCTTTCTTTCTTTCTTTCTTTCTTTCTTTCTTTCTTTCTCTCTCTCTCTCTCTCTCTCTCTCTCTTTCTTTCTTTCTTTCTTCCTTCCTTCCTTTTTTCCTCCCTCCCTTCCTCCCTCCCTCCCTCTCTCTCTTTTATTCTTTCTCTCTCCCTTCCTTCCTTCCTCCTCCTCCTCCTTCTTCTTCTCTCTCTCTCTCTTTCTTTTTTATCCATTTTATTACGTATAACTTGTTAAATGGTTAGGAATAAAATGTATCCTTATGGACCAGTGGACTGGGACTAACCATATCCAGATTTGTAAACTAAGTATCAAAACTAATGACATTCATACATTTCCTCCCTTCAGTAAAAATGAGATGCTGGGCACTACATGGGTCCACAGAGAAGCTCTCAAATTCTGGAGTAATATCTAGTAGCAAGTTTCAGGTAACATATTGTCAGTTCAGTTATCAAGGAGGACCGATTTATAGTACCAGTCCGATCCACATGAATATTGTTGCTTTGTGTTTTCTTCTTAATGATAATGGCCATCTTAATACTTACTATAAACCAGGCACCGTGCTAAGAGCTTTGCATAAAGTAACTCTAATCCTCTTATTAAACAGAGAGGAAAGGGATGTGTTATAGTTTTGTTGTTTTAGCTATGGTATGTGTTAGTCCTGGTAAAACCAAAGATCATGCCCTTTACTGTACCACATTGTCCTGAAATCCTTTCCTGAGAAATATGCTGAATCCTTTAAGGGTGTTAGGTTTTAGTGATCATTCAAAAAGCAATAGAATCTTGTCCAATGTTCATTGTGACATAGGGAAAAAAACAAAGACAAAAACCATTGGTGTTAAAACTAGATTAAATTTTTTCTCTTCTGTCAGTTTAGATTTCTATATTTTGGCTCACAAAATAAAGATAATTAGTCTATTTTCTTCCCCGTTTCTACAGTAAGAGAATTTTTGAGAGCCAGATGCACTATGTGGAGAAGCTTGCTAAAAATGCAAAGCACTGATTTATACAGACTATGTACACACTGACTCAGTTAGCTCTAATACAAAAATACACCACAGTATATAAGAATAACTCAAATGAAATATCCATATTATATTGACACATACACACAACTGTGACATGTGGAAAAGTCTCAAATGAGAAACTCTGAAAATAGAAATAGTGGATAAGAGAAGTCAACACTAGACTTTCACAATTCATTCACCAAAGCATAATGAATTGGACACATTTAAATAGGGAGAGACCAAGTGATATTTTACAATATTATTTCCTTAAAAATGATATTTCAGGTAATATAATGGAATTACCAGACTTTGAAAAATATACCAGTTAACACATGACTTCATTGTAATCTACATTATAATACAGACAGAGGAACTAAACATAAAGGCAAGAAATTTAAAAAATAATAAAAACTTTAGTTTTGGAAGTCTTAGCTTCGAAATGACTGGAACTCAAACAAGAGCATGAACAAGAGCTACACAATTCAAATAATTTATCATAATATATATTCGTGTTGGCCCATTTGTTCTTTCCTTAAAAAATGTTAAATTGACAACTAAGCTAAGTTTTTTACCAAAATCTATTCTTATCCTTAAAAAGTACTTTGAGTATTCAAGGTGGTATTTCAAAACTTAAAAGTTGGTTTTTGTTCCATTCACATTTTCTTCATTAAGGACATTTTGCTCTACCATTAACCATTTTATCATGAACGATTTTTAGGAATTTGTGTATACTTCATTAAAAGAGTCCAGACTTAGAAATGAAAAATGTTTAAGCTATGCCTCTGTGAACATGTAAGTTTTGTGTAGATGGAACTTGTTCCTTGCTTTGCTGCCTTTTGTGTACATGTACCACCAGGTGGCAGTGGGACAACATACAAGGTCACCAGGTAATGTCTCACATTCTACTATGGGGAGGCGGGAGAGGTGAAAACACCACTTTGTTAATCATCACAGGCCAGATTGTTAACATGAGGATGCTCATGAAGAAAATGCCAATGAATAGGCGCTCTGCACAACACAACATGTATGGATGACATGAACATACAAAGAAGCATTGCAGGCTAATATAGACTTAGAATAGTCTAGTAATACTGTCATTAAACTTTTTATTTGTTTGTGTTTTGAGACAGGCTGTCATTCATATTTCTGGATGACCCGCATTGACCAGGTTGACTCAAACTCACAGAGGTCTGCCTGCCTCTGCTTCCCTTGTGTTGGGGCTTGTACCACACCACCACACCAAGACTCATTGAGAATTTAGTAATCATCACATGTACAGTGCTTAAAAGAATAAGCAAATTGGAAGGTTAAAAGGGAATAAAGGTAGCCAGAGATTCGTGACCATAAAAACTACTGCAAAAGTACTTACACCTAAGAATATTAAAAATCAAAGGTTCAGACACATGTCAATGCACAGATACTCAGAAGGAACATGGTATGGCTCATGCCTACAGCCTAATTTATTTCAATTAATAAGAGTGAGTCACATAAAATTAAATATTTTACCAAAATTTGTTTTTGAGCCCTAAAAACTGCTTAAAGTATTTCAAGGTAGTAATTTAGCCTAAACATTTGAGAATTGTGCACATACTAATCAATAATCTTACAAAGAATACCAAAGCAAATGGAAAGAGTTGGAAGCCCAGAGGCCATGCTAACGCAATGTATTAAATGATTAGTACACATGTATAAATACACTGAGAGAAAAAAGGAATAAGCATACTATAGGAAAGTTCCCAGCTCTCTAACCTTCCAGCCATCTGACATTCATGTGAGAATCTACTTCTTAGAGATTATGCTTCCTCATCATTCACCCAAATTCCTTTTCATCACATCTCAGCTCAATCAATACTTCTGTTTTCAAACATTTGCCTTTCTTTTCAGATTAAGTTAAATCACTAAGTTATAGGCTCTTCTAATGCTGTCATGCTTAATCAATCCAATTATTAGCTGAATAAGCTCTTGGTTAATTACTTGTTTCTATCACTATACCTTAAACTCAATATGATAGAAAGTATTTCTTGTTTTGGTTGACATTCACACCTTAGAAAATCATATCAGCTAAGATGTTTCACACACACACAAACTGAATAAATGTTTAGTCACTTACAATACAAAGTACAAATTGTAACAGATACTTTTTGGGGGGAACAGACTTATGTAGTTGATATATCATTACTAGATCAAGAGGAAATCTGCAGTATTCCCTTCATATCCAGTTAACCAAACTTTGAACAATTAAATATCATTTGTAAAGAAAAAGTAATCTCTGCGTGATAGAACCCATGGCCTATGCAGACACTCTACCAATTGAGCTGTAACCCCAGACCCTGAAGCTGACTTTGTATGTACAGGAACTTATGGCATAAGCAATTGCTGTCTTATTTCCACATAGTTTTAACTTTTAGATCTTTTTAACCTGGAGTAGAAGGCTGGATATCTGTGTTTTCCATCTCACACTGAAGTTATGTAAATATACTGTGTTTATGTGTGTAAATGAGCCTAGCTTTTAGTAACAGATTCTAATTTCATATTTACCCGTGCTTAATTATTCTGTCTTTGAAAATTTAATAATTACACATCCAAGTACTATTACCAAATTACCAACTTTTATGTATTTGGGGTCTCAATTGTGATGTGCATATTTGAATATATGTTTATAATTGTTATGTATTCCTAGTGGATTCTTTTATCTTCATCGTTTTTACTAATATTCTCTGTTTTAAAGTTGGTATCTCTGATTTTAGTGTAATCATTCTGGCTGTTTCGTGGTTGCTGTCTACATGATATAGCTTCATCTGTCATTCCAATCTCCACACGTCGTGACTCACTCTGAAGGTAAATTGTGTTTCTTGTCTGCATTCTATTTTAAGGAATTTTTTCATATAGTCTTTAAATCATTCAATCATCTCATTAAATTATATAACTTATTTTTTAAGATCTAAATGACTGCCTAGATATTTGGATTTACACCTGCCACATCACTTCTGTCTTCTCAGTTTAGGACTATTTGTTCATTTGTTCTCTTCTTTCTTGACAATTCTTGTTTGCATTAAAATTTTCTTATATGACATCTTAATTCACTGAGTTATACTTTTACTGTATTTCCAACACTATTTTCTTTTTGCTTATAATTTGCATTTAATTCATAACAACACACTTCTGTTCTTTAGTAAAGAGAAGTATGAGGTATGGTACAGAAATACCATTCCTGTGTGCTCGATTTCACCTTTGTCATGTTGTCATACATATCACAATGGCATACACTATGGTTGTGATAAAGAGCTGTTATAAGTTACTTTATATAATTTTGTATCTTCATAAAGCCACTAAAAAGAAAAGGCTATCCAGTTCACACTTTACGCACATTTGACATTTCTGAGTCTTGTCTTCTTTTACAGTAGATCCATGTCTGCATTTGTTGTCACTTCTTTTTGTACTCTAAATCTTCCCCTCTTTGCATTAATTATGAATGTAGCACATGTCAAATTGTATAGATCCAAATTTAATTACATAAACATTATTTGTGTACTTGTTTTTGATATCAGTCAAGAGATTGGAGGAGGCACCCTCCAGTGTTTTACTTTGTAGTCATCTGGGATGACATAATGTAGAAGCCTCTTGCATTATCTCTTTTCTGGATTCCTTTTCTATTAAACTGCTGGGTTCTATTGGCAATATGCCAACTGTGTGGCTACACTAATTGCCAGGTGATTGTTACACAGTTTTCAACAATGCCCTTATGTATCAACTACTTTTTAGTCAGATTCAATTAAATCTAGACCACTCTGGAGGGGAAGTTTTGAGGCCAGGCATTGACATTTACTCTAAAAGGCCTTTTAGCTCTTCCTTTTCCTTGACTGTCTGTTGGAAGACATCCTATAGTTCGTAATTAATGAGTTAGTAGCCTCGTTTTTTAAAATGGCTTACTCTCAAAATCTTCGTTGTTTTTAAGAGTGACCTGGCGATTGACCTTTCCTACAACTATTTCAAATAATTAAGTTTTGGGGAAGAGATTATGGAGCTAGACTTGATTTACCCAGTGACAAAATCTGTGAGTGTGGAGATTGTGGTCTGTTTTTGGAAGAATGACACCTTGAGCTCATGAGTGAGAAGCTCTAGTGAGAACATCTGGATTTATTGGCATCCATCTCTCACCATGAAACTTCTCCTCAGTGAAAAAGCTGTGGTAGGAGTCACTAAGAAACCAGTATTCTCCAAGTCCCTCAACACCCTGTAAGAGGAGGCTGGCTGGAGAAAGAACATCGACATCCTCTTGGCCACAGTTATACATGGACCATTTGTCACATTGAGGCAAGAGTAGGACAGGAGAATTTTAGAGATTAAGAATAGTTGATTTTGTTTTAAATAATTTGCCCTTGTGGATTGCTGTGAGGGAGTGAGTCTATGTCACTGATGACATTTTAAAGGAGTAGTCGAATTCCATGAGGTCTTCACTTTAATAATTTTTACTGCTCTCTTTTAAATTCATCAGTTCCATTTTCACAATAGTACCTACTTGTTAACCTATCTGTTGGCATTTTCATTTCCAATATTAAAGTTTTCATTTCTGAAATTTCCTTATTGTCTCCATAATTTTTACTTCTCTGCAAAGTGCACTGTACAGTTTGACTTGATCTAGCTTTATCTTGAACATATTTACTATGGTTGTTACAAAGGTTCTGTTCAAATGCTAACGCAGATAGTTGACCTCCATTTTTATTGATCATTTTTATTTGATTATTTCTTAATTTCTTATCCTTTTTTATATGATGAAATCTGTTACTTTAATGCTGGAGGTTGTAGATTATGTATTTTTCACTTTGAATAGTACAGTGACATTGCTTTATGTATATTTCTTTCCAGTCCTGTTTTTTTTTAACGATGTCTAAAGTAAGGTGTCATAATAAGATACCTGACTAATATACCACATGCCTGTGTAAGTTAAAATTCCATAATTCCTGGGAATAGAGCATTCACAGCACAGGAGTCACATCTTTGGAGATGCTAAAGGAATTATATTCAGTTACATGGAGTTCATCCTTGAATACATGCTCTAAATACACATTAGAGAAAATGATAAGTCTCCTACAAACAAGAAATCCACATATTCCCAGAGCACTTCATAAATGTATATTTTGAAATTCGGCTTTCTGACTGATTATCATCTGTAATCAACAGAGATTAGGTTTTCCTCTCCAATTTCTTCCACATAAAGAAACAGCTTTAACAGCCAACCAATTCCCTACAGCAAAATGCTGAGTCACTTGAGACTTTCATGAACTTCCAGTTTTCCAAGTCCAGGTTCATCCTAATTTCACCTTTTTTCTCCATGCACATTGCCACCATCCTATGCACTGTCATTTCTTACATGGACCAATATGTTACTTCCCAGTCATTCTTGTAACTTTTTATCTTGCCATTTATCACAGAACACCCAGAATAATGTTTAAATGATATCATATCTTAAACTTTTTCAGTATTATTAATCCCACAGAGGAAAGGAGAAAGACCAGTGACCCAAGTCGTCATGGCCAAATTAATTAAAGCAAGCTTTTTAATTCATGTCCATGGACTGTTTCTCCTTAAAGGAAGGACTCAAGAAATCATCACTAAACATGGGAGAAATAAGGCTTTTATAATTCAGGAGTAGGGGATTTCAAAATGGGGGACTTGGCAAGCAAGTAGGCATGGTTACAGAAGCAGAACATGTAAGAACAAGTGGGGCATAACAACCTCCTGAAACAAAGATATAGCTGTAAGGTAGTCTTAACTTTTTTGAAACAAAGGCATGGTTACCATCCCCTGAAGCAGGTATTGTAGAACCATTTGTAGCTAAGGTCACTGTGGGATATAACCCAATCCTTGAGAAACAGAGATTTAATAAAAAACATGAATGAACCTAATTTGTCTCTTCTATAAAATGGCTTTCAAGCCTTTAGATAGAGGCAGGCTATCTTTTAATTACATTAAGAATAAATCCAGAGCCCACCCCTGAGCCAGTAAAATTCTAAATCCCACCAAACTTTTTCCTTCATTCTACTTCACTTCACTCTCCCCTTTCCCATCAGGCTTCAGGTCTATTGAATATTCATTTTCCTGTTTATTTGCTTAACAAATACAGTAAACTTCTTGCTATTCTGGGGCCTCTATATTGTTGTTTCTTCAATCTGGAATACTCTTCCCTAGAAATTAACTTTATTTTTACTAAGCTGGTTGAATTGATTTTCTCTTGCTGCCATGACTTGGGGGCTTAAAACAAATACAATTGCATTATCTTAAAGATCCATGGGTTAGATGTTTACCACACCATAGGCTTGTCATGAGGGAAATCAAAGTATCTGCAGGCAGGCTGTTTTCCTTTATGAAGTACTAAGGGTAGGTCAGTTTTCTGGTTCTTTGAGGCATTGGACAACTTTAGATATTGATTTGAAGAATCCATATTCCTGCTAGCCATGTAAAGGATGATAGTCTCAGCTTCTAAGTATCACTCTAACTTAGGCAATGTCTCTCTTCCTTCATCTTCATCATCAGAAATGGCAGGAAATTGATGTTGATGCCACGTGTCATATCTATGGCCTATTATTCTCCCCTCTTCTATGTTTAAGGATTTCTCCTAGGAGACTGGGTCTCATGCAAATTCAGGTTAATCTCTGCATAAAGATTGCACCCCATTGAGATGATGAAATAAAAACCGAGTTAATAATTGATGTAAGACATTTCAGAATTAATGACAACTTTCATGTTCCTTTTCTTTTCCTTCCTTCCTTCCTTCCTTCCTTCCTTCCTTCCTTCCTTCCTTCCTTCCTTCCTTCCTTCCTTTCTTTCTTTCTTTCTTTCTTTCTTTCTTTCTTTCTTTCTTTCTTTCTTTCTTTCCTGAGACAGGGTTTCTCTGTGTAGCTTTACGCCTTTCCTGAAACTCACTCTGTAGATCAGGCTGGCTTCGAACTCACAAAGATCCGCCTTCCTCTGCCTCCTGAGGGCTGGGATTAAAGGCGTGCGCCACCACCTCCCGGCCCATGTTCCTTTTCTAATAGCTTGTAATTTATTCCATAATATCCAAGATCAGGCCTGGGGAACCTTACACTAACTATCACATTGACTCATCCACTTATTTCATTTATTTGTTTATCATCTAAAATATTTTTATTCGATATATTTTGATCATGTAGCTCCCTTCCTTCAACTCCTCCTAGATCCTGCCCAATCTAACCTACTACTTGTTTTCTCTCCAAAAACAAACACACCCTCAAATAAAAATCAAAACAAGCAAACAACAAACAAATCAATCTAAAATGCCAAAACAAAAGGCCCACAACACAACAAAACAAAATGAAAGAACAGCAACAACAAAAGTCATAAAGCTCATTATCTGAAGCTTACTACCTGAATACTGGCAGGAGATATTATGTCCATAACAAAACTGCCTTACTCATGTCAACAATCCTTCATTACATTGCCACAGTGTATTTCTTTCAAAGGGTTTCCTACTGCCTGAAATGTATGTGGAATTTGATCCCTTACTATTATTCTCTTATTCCATTACAATATGACCTTCAGAAGGATAGCAAAGCTTTTTTTTCTTTTTTTTTTCATTTTACTTACTCCCATTCTTATTACCCAAAAGAGTGCCTGGTATAGATAATAGCTCAGTAAACCATCCCAATAGAATACATGAGTGAAAGAATCATTCTGTTTACTTGTCATTTTTTTTTCAGACTTCAGGACTGCTTTGAAGGAAACAACCTCTTGATATCATGAGGAGACTTCAATGAGTATTAAATGTACTTCCTACCTCTTTTTCCTTCTAAGTGTAAATGTTTGTTCCTTCTAGCTGGTCCAATTTTGCCTTTGTATTCATTTACAAGAGTTTTTGCATTTCTGGGTATTTTTTGCTCCTGTTATCAAAACAGAACTGGAGGATTTGGGCTCTGCTTTCTGTGTCAGTGAGGCATAATACCTCCCTTAGCAAACCATTTGACACCTGCTCCTCTGGTCATAACTTTCCATTGAGTTTTAAGATGATTTGGGGTTCTTAGGTTTAAACATCAGTAAGTCAATGCACAATGTAATCTTTCACCCCTGCCTAGAAGTAGCCTCAAAACTGTTCTCACAGTTCATGGGAATGAAAAAAGTAGATCAAATCCCTGTGGGAATAATCAGTACCTGTTAGGCACAAAGCTTGACATCATTTCCCTTAATAACTTGAAAATATATTCTTTCTTTGCATAAGAATCATTCTGCTCTTTACAAGTTTGTGTCATTGCTGCTTCATAAACTGTATCCCCCAATTCACATCTGAAGTTCTAACTCTCAGGGGGAATACATTTGATAATAAGGTCTTCGGGAGGTAATTGGGTTCACATGAAGTCAGAAGGTTGTTGAGAGTCTCCTGATTTTTACGGGGCCTGTTCACACCTTCTCTGGCAGGTAGAGACACAGGGAAGGTGGCCATCCTCAAATCAGAGAGAGCCCTTTAGGAGACAGTGGCATTGTTGGCAGCCTGATCCACCTTCATCTTCAAGAAAAGTAAGAAAGTAAATGTCTTTCATTTAATACCACTATATGATATTTGTTACGACAGTTTGCATTGAACAGCGCAAACCTTGAAACATTATTGGAAAGTAGCATCCATGTTCCTCTTTTTGCAAATGAGGAGAACCAGGACTTCCAAATGTCAGGGTCTGATTTTGTTGTTGTTGTTGTTGTAATGAGTTAGTAGAAGAGTCCGCACTAAACCCAAGAGAGCCAACATACATTCCTCTGTTAACTCCACCACTTTGCATGGACTCAAAGTAAATTTGAAGCTGCATGCTGAGCTACAAAACCATGATTATTAATAATTAAAAATGAAAAGAAAATGCCCATACTTGATCTGTGAGGAGACACAGGTAGGGGAGGTTTACTGAATGGCCATGTTGCTTGTCATACGATGACTTTTGCTTTTTAAATGTGACCTGTTAAAGGATTAAAGCCCACAAGTTTTTATTTAAGTTGTAATTACAATTTCAGGACTTGTTAGCATCTTCAGCAGTAATTACATGAGCAGCTCTCTCATGAATGTAATTATCTGATCTTTGATGTTCTGATCTGATGATCAAGCATCCTTCACAGCAGGTGAGTGTCACTGAGTGGCTGAGGCAGGAAGCCAGTTTATCTGTGTCCAGGTTTGGTCATGTTGTTTTAAAATTCTGCTATAGCAGCCAATATATTCACAAGCATACAAATACAGCTTGTCTGGTTCTATCCATTTGACCAACTTACATTGAACATTCAAGCAGGGGGTGGCAAAACTGGGAATTATTTCAAAGTCGAAATGATATCTACAGTTTTGCCTAATACAGAGTTTCTCTTTGTTGTTATTTTTCTTTTAATTGAAATGTATATCATAACAAAACTCACTGTGTATAAGGAGAAAAACTGTTCACAGTTTGGAGATTTCCCTTCATATAAAAAATTTAAAAATATTAATCATTGTTCTTTTTAAAATTATTTTTCCTTTGATGTACCCCTGCTAGTGTTTGATTTCCTTTGCAACTCCTTGCTAATTTCAACATTGTTGCTGCGCAATGTATTGACAACATCCTGTTCTAGAAAATTTCCTTGGTCAAATAGAATTCATATAGCTGTGATTAACACCCATACACTGTCAATCACTAATTCTTTCATCTTATACCCACTCTCTGCCTATAGATTTTAAAACCTAGGTATCATGCATGTATACAAGATGTTTATCTTTAAACTATCCATACACATTTATTGTAGAGTAAGTTATATCGCAAATTTCAAAAAATAAATGTTAAATTTCTTATTTCTCTTTGGATAATGCCATATCTTTTTCACATAGGAATAAATTGACTTCCTTACTTCTCTTTGTACCTCAGAATTTTACTTTACTAGATGTAGGGTATTTACAAGTAGGAAGAAAGAAATGTAGGTGAAGGTATCTAGGATAATGCCATCTAGTCACAGATGCGGACATGGAGTGATGTAGCCTCCAGGAGGACTGATGAAGAGTGATGGCCAGCAAACAGAAGCAAGGGAGATTCATGAATGATTCTGAAGTCTTTTGAGATGGCTTAGCATCCAAAGTCACTTTCTGCCCAGCTGGTGGCCTTTGATCTCCAGAACCCACATGGCAGAGGGACAGAAATGACTCCCACAAGGTATCCTCTAAATCGCACGTCCACCACACCATGCCACACGTCCACCACAGCATGCATCCACCCAACACACATACATCACACACACACACACACACACACACACACACACACACACACACACACACACACACCACTAAATACTTAAATAGATAATGTAAAGAGAAAGCATAGGAAAAAATGAAAGTATTCTGGATTTCTGAGGGATCATATTCCTTTTGATGCCTTAGTTTTAGATTTATGGAATTTGGAAGTGAAAGAGAAGAAATTTTCATTATTTCCAAGCCACCCAGCTTGTGATCCTTCGGTTCAGCAGTTAAGGACACTAATAAAGTCTCCTTTATATAATCTTCCTCCTACATTCAGTCTCTCACCAAAGCTCATAAAACATGCATTTTTTTTTCTGATGACAAAATCATCAGAAAAAGTTGTCTCCAGTTCCCATTCTAAATTGAGTTTTCTGGGATTCAATTCGCTATTTTCCATTCATTAATAAATTTAAGTGTTTATAATCAAATGGGAAGGGAAAAATTGTAGAGGTTTCACAATAGTGAAGTTCTATATTGTTTATAAACATTTTTCTCTTGTATTTACCAGTGTTCAATTACAAGCAGTAGAGCAATTGCATCATGGTAATATTTTGAAATCACACTTCAAATCATCCATACTGGATAGAGCAGTCGTTTAATAGTTCACATGGAGTAGACAGCAATTGCCAAATTCCTGAAAGTACTTTCAAGTCCCAAATGACAGGCTTCTTTATATATATAATCTTTAACATTAAAATGTGTATAGATCATGTCAGAAAAACAGAAACCCAGTCCAGGCTCCCGGTGATAAAAATCATCAAAACATAAAAAGTTTTGACAAATCTCAAGCAAACCTGAAAATAGAACTGGAGATTTCAGGTAGTGCCTAAGCTGATGCCTCCCGTGAAGAGACTGCAATTTTTTTCATAATCCAACTTGAGATGTTGTTGAATATGATCTAAATCAGGGATGCTTATTCTAATGACTAATGCAAACACAGTCAACAGGTCGGTTATTTATTCCAAAATAAACTTATGTTGCCAGATATAAAATAAAATTGTCAATTAGACAAAATTATGTCCCAGCTCTCCTAGAAACGATGTGATGATGGGAATCCAGCAGAATCCTTCTCAAAAAGAGGTGTGCTGTTCCAAAGCAATGGAGAGCAGTGTGTGTTGGATGGCTCAGACGAATCTTTATGGACTCAGCAGCCAGAACCCAGAGAGTCTTATAGATGATTCAGAAGGGATGGCATAAGGAAGACATGTCCTGGAGAGGTGGCTCTCTCTTTTAAAGGTTAAAATGAGGTCAGATTTAGGCATTTATTCTTATGTAAGGGTTATTGCAAAACAAATGTAAATGCGTGTTGGATGGAAGATATGGTTCCAATACAGAAGTATTTTATTTAAAAATAAAAATAAGAAGGAATACATACAACTAATATCTGTTAAAGACTTTTTAAAACCTTAATGTGTGGTTTGGAGAGTTAAAAGTGATAAATTAGCCCTATAGCTTTTTTTCTTCTTATGTGCTCAGATTCAGTTTAATATCCAAAGGCAGGCTGCAAAAATCACAGAAGTGAGAAAAGTAATAGCTGAATATGTGGCATTGCCTAGGCAAGTTATGTAGTATCTGCTTCTCTAACACATTTGGTATACCAGCCTGGTGGTGATGCTTTGCAGGTTTGCCTCCTTCCCAATATTTCAGATATTTGGGGGAAGATTAAGGTTAGAAGAAGAGTTAGGGTCTAAAGGGGAACAGTCACCTGAGTTAACTCTCAACCTAGTTGAACAGAGGTAATTTGTTGATGGTGAATCTTGCATGCAGGGAAATCTGCTTTAATCAGAAACAAGGGGTTGAAACAAATTTACATTTGTTTCAAATATATATTCTACAGACACAACATACTTAGTTCTACCTGCCTGAGCAATTAGAACCCACTATCCAGTTCTGCTTCATGGGGTTTAAGTGATCTTTAGTTCATGCTTCAGAGGTTTATGTTAAGTAGAGGATGTGCATACTTACAGAATGCTTGTTCACTAAGAGGGAAGGACTTTTGAATTAAACATAGAAAAAAATTCAATGAAATTAAGGTAACAAATGTGCCATTCAGTTTCCAGTGAACAATGCTGACCTGGAAACTGAAAGCAGCAAATGCAAATAACCACAATATTGTTAATGAGTGCCCATGGACAGATTTCTGTCAATGTTTGTCTTACCTATCATGGGTTTAGTTTCTTTTTAAAAATTAGTTCAATGCAGTATTAACAATTTCTGTTTGCACCACAATACTTATAAAATAATTCTTCCAAATTAAAAGTAATGGAAACTTCTGCAAAGCATGTAGAAAATATGTCAGATTTCCTTCATACCTTTTCAGATGCCTGCAATTCAAACATGTTCAGGTAATTATCACCTTGTACTTCTGTTTGACCCAGCTTACATACTATTTTTGGTTACTTCTTCATAGTTCTAGAGCTTTAATTGGTAAGGATAAAAACAGGTTGAAGACAATTCTCTGCCTGCTTTCCCCAGTCCTTAGAAATATTCATCTGGAAATGAATATCATAAGGAAAGGAAGCAAGCATAATCTGAAATCTGAAGTCACCCCCAAGACCTCTTATATCTTGCACTATTCTCTCGGGAATTGTTTTTAATGGATACCTAGCCAGCCATAATGTTTAGTTCTAGCTCCGGCCTTCAATATCCAAAGCCTACTTGACCAGTTGAAGTGACTATGAGACAGACTATTCCCCCCTTTTCATTCCAAAAGAAAAATATATGTAAAGGAACTGAGTATTCTTACACGAAGAAATGCAAATGGGAAACTAGTAAATCAAAAGCTGTGAAATATCCAAATGCTACAGGGTGATGCTTTATATCAATTGTCAACATAACAAAATATAGAATACTCTGTACAGAAATACCTAGGCACATTTCTTGGAGGGGAGCTTATACTGGGTAAATTGAGGTAGAAAGCCACATCATAAATATGGCATTATGTGGGCTTGGGTAAGTACATTAGGTAAGAAAGAGAAAATGAACTGGACACCAGAATTCTTCAATTTCAGCACATCATGATTATGTACTTAGTGAGGCAGCCGTCTTATATTCCTGCTGCCATTTCTCCCTCCCCTCCCATGACTGACTGTGAGCCCTCAAACTATAAGACAAAATGAACCTTTCCTTCCTTTGGATGCCTCTGTAGGGTATTTTCATCACAGCAATGAGAAAAACAATTAATATAAAAAATTAGTGCCCAGAAGTTGGTCTGTTGCCGGAATAAACCTGATTATGTAATTATGTGATTCTAAACATTTGGAACTAGTTTGTGGACATAATGTGGAAAAGATTTAAAACTTCAGGCTGGAAATGCCTTAAAGATCTTAAGTGGAGTTTAATATGACAGTCTGGTGGAAGAGAGGAAGGACAGAATGCTGTGAATTTTAACAATACAGGCCCAGTTCACAACATTTCAGAGAGGAACAGGGCACCCATCAGGAAACAAGACAGAATCATTATTATCTCATGGGAATATGGCTGCATTGCATCATGCCCATATCCTGAGAACAGAGTTAAAAAGTAATTAATGAATTTGTTTAGCCGAGGGAATTTATAAATAAGGTACCATTTAGACTATATCATGATTAATGCACATTGATGTCATCCAAGTCTACAGTGAAAAAAAACATACAGAACAATATTTGAATAGGTGAAATTCGGCAAGGAAAAAAGTGTGAACAAGTTTAGAGTTGCAGAAAAGTTTCCAATTTCAGTTTCAAAGAAGGTAAATTTGTTAAATAGATTAATGCATTGGTTCATCAGGAAAGACCCCACATGTACCATCAAACGCTCAATTTGTGAAAATGTAAGTTCACTTCAAAGAAGAAAGCCCAAACTGAAAGGTTCCCTGCTGAAAATCAGTCACCTATGAACATGGTTCTGTGGGGTCAGCAAAGAAAGGACAGTGGAACTATGGCCCCAGGTGGCCTGGAATCCTTCTAAACCAAGCAGAACTTGGTTCTGCCATCCAGGTTGTGATTGTATTGCAGTCATGAAAAATACAAGATTTTCGGGATCAGGTAGTCTCACACCTTGTTTTCAGAGAGCTTCTAAAATACAGAATTGTGTGGAGAGGTCAGATTCCCTGCAAGGAGGTTCAGAGAAGCCATCACACGAAGGTTGTAGTGGAGACTCCAGAATCTCGGAATTGCCAGAACCAAAGAACAGCTGCTAATAAAAGCAAGGAGTAGAGCCAGCCTAACAAACAGGTGTGCTCCCTTTATGCAGCAGAGATTGGAACTCATGGCTACCCAAGCCCTTTGAATCTCAAATTAGTCTATCACAATCCTCAGATGCCCAACATCTTCTGGATGGGTGCTAGTATACTGGGTTTCAGTCTTCATTTTCTCCAGTATATTTTTGCTGTTCTCCTATTCTTTCCTTTTTTACAGGGAATGTTTCCTCTGTGCCATTGTACATTAGAAGTATGCAACTTTTTTTTCTTTCATTTAAAGCAGTTCACAATTAAGAGACAGTCTGAGTGTGAGAGTTTAAACGTTTGCCTTTAAACAATATTGGAACGTTAAAGACTATGGAATATTTTGAAGTTGGACTAAGCACATTTTGTATTAAGAAATGATCATGTGCTGTGGAGACCAATTGAGTTATAAGTGATGTGTTTGAGTGTAGACTGGTAATGGGCTACCTCCTTTGTCAACCAGACAGCATATAGAGTCACTTTGGAGACAAATCTTTGAACATGTCTCTGAGGGGGTTTTAGACTGGGTGAAATTATGGGCAGCACCACTTCATGAGCTGGAGATCCTGGGCTGTATTAAAAGTAAAATATGAGCTGGCCATTGTTTTCATTGCTTGATGCTTCCTGACTGGGGATCTAAAATGATTTCTTCCTTTAGTTTCTTTAATCAGGTATTTTCTTACAGCCATGAAAAACAAAAAAACAAAAAAACGCTAATGCATCTAGTGATAAGAACTTCATGTTTCTCATTAAGGACAGAGAATTTTTGCCTACGTCTTGCCTCTGTAATTGCAGAGCTTGAGACAAGACTGTGGTTTTCCAATTCTGTCTCCTTCTGCCCTACTGGTTCTTCCACCCAGTACTGCCTTCAGACTGCACAAGGAACCAATTTTTTCCAATTTTCTTTGCTATGGTCCTGTTTGAGCTATTTTATAAAAGAGCTTAGCTTGTGTTTGTTCCTATTTCATATTTATTATATGTCAAAGTTCATGATATTATTTGAGAGCTCCCAGATTAAAAAAAAAAAGTGATTTGGGGAAAAATGAGAATAAATATTCTAAACAATCTAAAAACTTATCTGAAACATGACAAAGGGGGTCATAGTATCAAAATAATACATAAATATAAAGAACAAGGCACACTTTTACACTGATACAGTGTATGTTGCTTTCCATTGCACAAAATCAGTGTTATTCACCAAAACATATATCTAAGATTTAGTGCAGAAGCCTGGCAATATTGGTGTACAAATAAAGAATAAAAGCATGAATCTGAAGAAGGGAAAAACAAATACACCCTGTGAGATGTGAATCTCATATAAGAAACTTAATACTCAAATTATTCTGGAGGTAACTATTCCCATATGAATAAGAACCACTTTCAACAATCAAAATAAGGACTGTAAGGAGCTCGCTTAGTGTTTCTGAGCATGTAGTGCTCTTCTAGAGGACCTGAATTCTGTGCCTAGAACTTACATGGGACAGTTTATAGCTACCTGTTACTACAGCTCCAGGAATCCAATCTTCTGTCTTCTATAGGCACCTGCACACACACACACACACACACACACACACACACACACACACACACACAGATACACTTAAATAAACATAAAATAAATTTTAAAGACAATAGAATTAAGAATTATAAAAACAATTTTAATGTATTAATTAAATATTAGTCTGTTAATAAAAAACAAAAAAATACTTTATGTCAATTGTATTGTAGTAAAAAAGGTTTCAAAGTTATCACGGATTTTTACCAAATAAACACATTTGAAATTGTATTTGTTTTCACAGATTGTCTACAAAAATTGTTAAAGAAACTGTGATTGACCAGAAAATCCTGTTATTTCAGCGCTGGTCAATGGCACAAAAGAAAGCCTGCTATATTTGGCAATCCAATTTGGGACCTGAATTTTTACATAGGGCCCAAGAAAGCTTAGAAAGAAAGAAAGAAAGAAAGAAAGAAAGAAAGAAAGAAAGAAAGAAAGAAAGAAAGGAAGGAAGGAAGGAAGGAAGGAAGGAAGGAAGGAAGGAAGGAAGAAAGAAAGAAAGAAAGAAAGAAAGAAAGAAAGAAAGAAAGAAAGAAAGAAAGAAAGAAAGAAAGGAAAAAGAAAAAATGGATATGGCTCCTTTAAGATGCTTTGCAGTATAATGAGCACCTGAGCAGCTGATACTTTAGGTAGAAACAGCAAGTTAAGTAAAAATGCCTGCCATAGTGTGGGCACCAACTTCCTAGAGCCGGGGCAATTGAGTGCAGCTTGACTGCATGTAGCTCCCAGTTGAAATCAGTTCTCATACTGGCTCATGGGGTATAAAGCTTGGCTTTGATGGACTCAGGTGGGTGGAGCCAGCTGCTATCACAAAGCCACTTGACCAGAAGAGGCTAGAGACACATAGTAAAGACAGGTCCAGGTGGAAAAAAAAACAAAAAACAAACAAACAAACAAAAAAACAACCCTCTAAGCAGGTTATACAGTGTGTTTAAAAATGTGTGTAGGCTTAGGAGGGAAAAGAAAATGGATATAGACAGTCATAGGAAAAAATAAACAGTTTAAAAATAATAAACAAGATTTTTAAAAATACAGTAAAGTAATATAAAGGAAAAAAAATCACATAAAGATGGGAAATACACAGGGAGTCTGGATCCTGCATGGTGTTGTGTTGCCTTTGAATTTTTTCTTAAATGCTGATGAGGTAATGATAGCTATTGAGAGACACTGGATTGTAAAAAGAACTGCTGAATTAAACCATCCTAGATACTTTAGAGATGTCTTAACTTTAAAATGGAATTCAGAAAATGTAATGCATTAAAAGAGAGTTTATGCTTGTAGAAATGAAAGGCTGTGGATTCTTTCAAGGTTAATAGAGATCAAGTTTGATTGGGGGAGACCTCCTGAAAAGCTCAGCTATAGACACAAAGAAATAAACTGAGAAAAACTACAAGACAAGTGACATATATACTGATCCCTCTGTATGGGGACAGTTCTGAAACTTAGCAGCGAATGTTACAGCTAGTTTTTCCAGGACTAGACCATTGTCTCAATTTTCTCAGAATGCCCTGGAGGTGCTGTTGCCCCCAGATAACGGGAAGCAGTCTAGAATAACTCGATGCCCACATTCCCAAGAGGTACGGCAGATGGTTTTGGTCATTTGGTGGTTTATGGATGTTTGTCATCATTTAGTGGAGGTACAGGAATATAGTATAAAAAGACAACTATTAACCTCAAATATTTTACATTGGTATGGATCTTGTTATATTGATATAAATTTAAAGTTATTTTTGTCATACTGTACGTGTGCTTCTACTCCTGTTTGAGGTATTGTGCTTATGCAGCTCATTTAAAAATACACTGAACAATTAGGAAATGCAGTTTAGTAGTCAGTCTTCTATAGCAATCAAACTTGTAGTTGGGTTAGGTATGTTTTCAAGATCATACAAACATATATAGATAGATGATCTTCAAAAATTTCAAAGATCTACATAATATGACATTTAAAATGTTTTGTTAATATAGGACTTTTCATGACAGTGAGACACATCTGCTCCTAGCAGTATCAATCTACTTCAGAAAAGGGTGATGGGCATTGAAGAACCACCATATGGACTTTGCTTTCATTGTAGTGAAAGCTAGCCATTTAAGAAACTGCCCTTGCCTTGACTGCTGTACAAACTGGACATTGAGAACACAAAGCAAAGTGACTGCTGAACTTTGCCAAAACGAGTTGGGACTGTCCTTCAAAATTCTGCTTCATAGAAAAGTCTTCCAGATATTCTAGGCCTGTAGGCAGAAGATGGATGCCCCAATGTTGCAGAGGAAACTTGGGTGATTGTCCAGGCAGCTAGATAGCTCTCTCATTTCTACAGTATTGGAAGTGGCTTCCACTGCACCACTATTTACTCAAGTAATATATTCTTCTGGGGCCTTTGAATTGAAGACTAGATAGTTATAGTTACAGTTTTCCTTATTTATGATAGAAGGCAAATTAGGAATATAGCTTTTGACTCACCAGGATAGTATAATAGAGTATTTTCTCTGAACTTGCCAAGTACACATGGACTGGATATTGTAAATGCAATTCTTACTTGATAATTGTTGTTATTGTATATAGTCTTACTATGTTAAAGTTAAAACCTTTCTTTTTATTTAGACAAAAAGGGGAAAATGTTGTGGAATGTTACTCTAGTACATTCTGTACTAGTAACTGGGTAAAAATGTGCTGCATTTGTTTATGGTGTATTTGTTTAATGATGTAAAGATGTGTTACATTTGTTTATATTGCATTTGTTTAACAATGTAAAGATGTGTTGCTGTTTCACCTTGCCTACCTAAGGTACCTGATTGCTCTAATAAAAAACTGAATAGCCAATAGCTAGGCAGTAGAGGGATATGTGGGGCTAGCAGACAGAAAGAATATGTAGGAGGAGGGATACAGGCTAGAAGAGTGAAGAGGAGAATGAGGAAGGAAGAGAGAGATACGCCCAGGACCAGACAGCCAAGCAGCCACCAACCAGTCAGACACAGAATAGGAGACACAGAATGAAAGAAAGATAAAAGCCCTAAGGCAACACATAGATGAAGATAAATGGTTAATTTAAATTATATGTATTAGTGGGATAAGCATAAGCTAAGGTCAAGCATTCATAACTAATAAGTTTGTATGTTGTGATTTGGGGGCTGGTGGTATGAAAAACCATGCTGCACTATTGCTTGTGCTGATGGTCAAACATCCTCTCATCTGTTTTTCAGGAATAAACAATACTGAGGGTTTATGGCATATTATACTACAGTTTTTGGAGGTGCTGAGCTCAGTCCATGTGTGGTAGGGTTGATATCTTTCCAAGAAGTTTCTTGAAAGGCACTGAGTGGAGCTATGAAGGTGAAGCCTAAAACTGCAATGGAATCTCGAGGATGTCATGGCTGTCATAACCATAGAATACTCATAGAGCAAGAAAGTGACATGAACTAGACCTAGCCTATGAGTTATGTTTACTATAGGCAACAAAGATGAGGAATGGGACTACTCAAGTCCTTTGAGGCAGTCCATCATGCTCCCCAATGCCCAGAATGGAGCTGCAGTCTTTTTCCCCTGCTGGAATTTATTTTTACTTTAATGCAAACATTTGTTGTTATGCACTACTCTCTCAATTCCTCCATTTTGAAGAGTGAGTATTTATTCTCTACCATTGCATATTGTAAATATGCAACTTATCTTTTTATTGTACAGTATCTTACAGTTAATTGATCATTTGAGTCTCAGAAGAAACTCTGAAACTGTATCTTTAAACAGTATTGAAACTGGCAACGACTATGGGGACTTTTGTAGTTGGACTGGATGCATTTTTGCATTAAGAAATGGTTATAAGTCTGAAGGGCTATGGGGTAGTAGGTTCTGACATAAAAGTGATATGTTTGAATGTCAAGATGAAAAGGAGTGAAACTGCTATAGTCAATCTTCTCAACTTGATGTAGTTTAGAATTACCTTGCAGAGAAGTGTCTCTGGGCATGACTATGAGAAAGCTTCTAGATTTATTTAATTAGAGTGAGAAAACCCATAAATGTGGTTGGTATTAAACAGTTTAAGGTCTCAGACTGAGTGAAAAAGAGAAAGGAAGCTGAGCAACAACTTTTGTCTTTGCTTCCTAACTACAAATATAATATAACAAGTTGATGCCATGCCTTCCATAACAAATGGTTTGTACACTAAAGCCATAAGCAAAAATAAGCCCATTCTTTCTTATGTTGTTTTTTAGTATGTCCTCACAACGATGAGAAAAGTAGCTAATACCATGGAGAAATGACTCTTTCCTACATTTATACAACTCACATACAGATTGCTTTCTCAGAAGTGCATGTGAATTCAATTTAGGCATTTGATAGGACTTCATCCCTAGTCATTTTTTTTTTGCTCACTACATATTCACATTTTCTTTTCTGCCATTTCTTCTACTGACAACATTTTCTTTACAAATCTCTTCTTGCATTCTAATCAATATGCTTCCGAGGCAAAATCACATGCTATTTTAGAAAAGTTGGAGAAACTAGGCATTAAATGGAATTTCAAATCTGGATCTCATTCCCGTTGGCTAGTATTGCAATTGAAGTTCTCATAATTGGTAGTAGATGAGCACAGATAACCCTTGAGCATAAAGTAGCAACCCAGTGTTTAAAATATTTATCAGTGGCCAACTAGGTTGTATGCTGTGAACTGATTTTATTAGGTAGTGCAATGCATTAGGTATCTGAGAGATATAGAGTAAATAGTGACTCTAAGGGCATTAGAACATGGATGCTTTTGTTCAATTTGATCAATCATTGTGAATAAAGGTAGCAAGCTGAGAGTTACACATCAGTCATAAAAGCTAAGTATGAAGGGCAGAGACCATCCTTGGTAATACATTAGAGGCTCTCACCTTGTTCAGAAAGAGCACAGAAAAAGCTGAAGGCCTAGAGCTGAACCACAAGGAGAGCTAAACTTCAGGCAAGCTTAAAATCCTAGCAAAAGCATGCATTGTGCACAAATAAATAAATAAATCTTTCTAAAGAATGGGTGACTAACACATCTAAAAATCTTGAATCTCTAAATGCCCCCAAACTCTGTCAGCTTACAGGAGTTGCCTAATTTGTTTAAGATTTATCAACTCCCTTTTATAAACATGAGTACCATTATGACATGCATGAGCCAGAAGAGACAGTGTATTCCTAGTATGGATTCTGAATGCATACTCTAAGGGAGAGGGTAGTAAATGTATTTTGTTTTCCAGAATATGATTGATCATTCTGCTAAAAACTCTGGGAAATGACCTGGGTGCAGAGTTAGGATGGCCTTTAATGGCACATTGCTTGCTTAGATGCCAAATTTAAGTGAATGTCAGTGTAGAAATCGGCATGGTATACATTAAAGATACAGATAAACATTAAAGGTACCATAAGAATATGGATGTCACCAATAAGACTGTCATATGGTATATACTATAGATGGTCACAAAGCCATTAATTATGCTTTTCTGGTTTGTGGGGTGAGGGTAAGAGGATGCATGATTGCCAAAAGTGTAATGAATATGGTGCTAATACTGGTCCCACATCAAAAAGAAGATATCTTATTGAACTCTCTCAAAGACAAATGAGTGAGAAAAATTAATATTAAACTGAGATTAATAATAAAATTATAAGTATTTGGGACCCCTCCCCAAATAGAGGCTATATTATAGCATTCAAATATCACAGGGCAGATGACTATTGCAATGACCAGTTCATGGTTCCTGATTGACTGGACTGATGAATGCCTAGAAAATTAGTAAAGTATATTTCTCTTTTTCTATAGAGTGGAAATTACTTTTTATTTTTCATTTTTAAAGTTTTTATTAAATGTATTATTTTTATGGATGTTTTTTCTACATGTATGTCTTTGCAACACATACATGCAGTATCTACACTTGGTGGCCAGAAGAAGGTAGTGGATTGTGTTGCTTTGTATGGCTTTTGTTTTTTTCTTTTAAGTTTCATTTGTTTTGGAGGGAGGTTGCAAGGGCAGAGGGGGCACGTGAGGGAATGGGACCATAAGTGAGATCAGGATACATGATGTGAAATCCACAAAGAATCAATAAAAGTAAAAAGAAAAAAGGCAAAAATAAATAAAACTTATGAAGACAAAAAGGGAGAAAACTGAAGAATGTGACTAAGCCTTGAAGTTGTTAATCCAATCCAAACTTGTTTAATTTCAGAATATTCATACTGGAGAGAAAGCATATTAATGTACATAGTTGTGCTGAGTTCATGTCTATTTGTATATTAAAAATTATACTATTTGTATATAAAAAGTTATAGAGGGGCTGAAGAGATGGGTCAGTGATGAAGGGCATTGGCTGCTTTTCCAAAGGATTGGGTTCAACTTCTAGCACCCACCTGGCAGCTTCCAATGGTCTGTAATTCCAGGTCTGGTAAAGTGTATTTCTAAGTGTGCTTGTGAAGGACATATCCAAAGAAGGTTGTTCAGTGGACTGAGTGTTTCAGACATGTCAGGAGTGTGAGTGACTAGCCAACTGATGCTGGGTCTGGTTGTAAATAAAAGGCAAACAAAAGTGGAAAGTAGCTAGTTGGTTCTTTATTCCAGAGCAAGGTGTACTTTTCATGCTTAGATATATAACTCTTAAGTTCTTCAGTTTTGGTAAGGTATACACTATAGGTAGATAGAGGCTCTCTAACAACAGGGCTTGGAATGAAGATTTCGTTGTTGGCCTTCCTGATTCTTGAACCGAGTTATTCTACACAAAAAATTTTCTGTTCTACAGGCTTCATGGTTTTTCAAACTTATAGGTACCCTATGGTGAGAATTTTTAATGTTTGTCATTTTATTAATGAATTCTATGATAAATTTGATGAAATATATATTTAAACACAAAAACGTTATATATAAGTAATTATACACATGTAATTATAGTAACTGGCAATTTCTTCAGAAAATATGATTAACATAGTTGCAATTTGCCACAGTGTGAATTAAAACAGGAATCAAGTCTAGGGCCAAAAAGTTCCATAAATTGAATTACAGAGATGACAAACAGAACACATTCCCCCCGCCCCAGGGAAAATAGTAAATGAATAACCCAAAGTATGTTTACCTACAAAAACAATACTGAGTAATCAGGAGGTTGTAGAATAGACTGGCATAACAATAAGACAATGGCAAACCATAGAAAAACCTCTAGTCTATCCAAGAAGTGTCTTAGTTATGCTAAGGAACCCAAGTAAAAAATATAACCAAGGGCTTAAGAGATGTCTCAGTGGTTAAAAAAGCATGCTTGTCTGGTAGTTTTCCAAAGTCTGGGGACACAATTTCAGTAGCCACTATCCACAGCAAGCAGCTCACAAATACCTTAACTCTCACTGTTGGGATCTGATGCTCTCTTCTTGTGTCTGCAGGGACTTGAACTCATGTATACAGACATAATGTTTATCCATTGGCTTAGCAGCTATCCTCAAATCGACTGATATTTTAACTACAGTGGATGGCCCCCACATTCAGTGCTCAGCTGCTCAGATCTTATGGTCTTTCAGGGTTTCTGGTCCTGCCAGCATTGGCTCTGTTGCTCCAGACTACAAATCTCTAAGTCACTCTCGATTCCTTTATGTGCATCTCTCTGTCTTCCTGGGTCCTCTATACTTTCTATGGCTAATTCTTGTCAACTAGTCACTGGCTCTGCCCCCTGATCCAAGGTTGGCTTTATTAACATAGTCTCAGGGCTTCACAGTATGATCAAATATCCCACAACACATACACATAATTAAAAATAAAGGTCAAAATAATCTCTAAATTATGATCATGTGTAATCAAAAGAGATAGTAGAACAGAAACCATAAAAGAATGTACCCAAATAGGTAATGTTTATATCTTATAATTGGCCTCATCACAAGCATTGTGCTCTTGGTATAAGAGCTAGAGAAACCAACTGCAAATCTCTGGAATCTTGGCAACTATCTCCATATATCTTTTTAAATATAGTAAATATATCATTGAATGGGAGTGTATATTTAGTCTCACCAGAAATTACCTAAAAGATGCAGTGGTGGCAGTTATAATTATGTTTCCACTAAATGAATAATACTTTTCCCTGCATAACACAGCAAACAGAATAGACAAAAAGTGGACTATAATATGAATTACTGTAAACTCAAGATAAGAGTAGTCCTCATTATTTCTTTAGAACTGGATGTGGTGTATTTGCTGACCTCATGAGCTTAGTAAGTGGCCATTGATTTGATTTGGTAGATGTTTTCTTTGGTATCTTTATTAGAACAAAAGGAACAGACAACAGAATGTATTTATAGTCTTACTCATGGGCTATGATAGTGTTCTGTCCTTTTTCATATCATGATTTGAAGAAATCCAGGCCATCTGGACATCATGCAGAACATCAATATGCACCGCTATTATACAAATGGCATTATTCTAATTAGACTAAAATGAGGAAGGAGTGGCTGAAATGATGTAAAGCCACACAGATTCTGGAGTATGGGAAATAGATTCTGTGAGCCACTGTGAGCCCAACATGGTAACATACTTTAGAGATCCATCATGTTGGATCATTCTTTCCATAGTAAAGAATGAAGTCTCTTGTGATTCCTACCATGAGTAGTGAGATGCAATGGCTGGTAGGCCTGGGACATTTTCTCAGAGTTCCTATTGTTGTGATTAAAATACTATGACCAAAAGGAACTTGCACCTCTATTATTAAGGAAAGCCAGGGCAAGAAGTCAAGGCAGAAACTGAAGCAGAAGCCATAGAGAAGTTTTGATTAATAGTTTTCGCAGCCTGCTTTTTTATACCACTCAGAGTGGCACCATCCACGGTGGGCTGAGCCCCTAGAAGTCAATCCATCATCAAGAGCATGATGAGCAGATTTTGTAAGCATGTCTTCATTTGAGATTTCTCTTCACAGATAACTCTAGCTTGTGTCTAATTGACAAATATCTAACCAGTACAACTGATATATTTTCAGTTTGACAAACATATCACTTATTAAGCCACAACCTTTTTTCTCTTGTTCATTCCAAGTATCTCATATTGATGTCAGTCTAACATAGAAATCATTCCAACTTTTAAAAGTCCCACAGTCTTAAAAATTCCAAAGTCTCCTCTCTAAATGTACAATGTTTCATAACAGTGAGGAGGGGATGTGGGAGAGAATATGGGAGGCATTGGAGAAGGGAAAGGAGATATGGATATGATGAAAGTGCTTTGTATTCATGTATAATAAATATCAATAAATAAAGAAACAAGAGAGCCCCAAGCAAATGTACACATAGCAAATTTTGTTTTGTGTTTGAAGCCTTAAGAGGAAATTTAGAAATAAAAAGAAAATAGTAGACTTTAGTAATTTAAATGCAAATATTATTATATATTAATATTAATCCTACAAAAAGCAAGATATAAGTGACAAAAGTTGGGTTAGTACGATGGTTGTGGATAGGAAGGAAAATAAATGTACTTGATAACATTTTAGAATTTTTTTTTAGCTGAGTGTTGTGTGTGGAGAACAACAGAATGGGAAGGTACGTAAGAAAACCAGCATTCTTGCTTGAGCATGGGATAGTAGCTCTACAGGAGAAGGAAAAACACTGGGAGAGTAGGGGGGATCATTTGCTTGCCTGTTGGTTCTATTGACTTTTTTTTTTTTTTCAAGAAAGTGGATTTGACAATACTGTTTAGCTCTGAACAAATTAAATACCAGTCTGACAGGTTTAAGCTTATGTAGATCTTATTCAGCTAATCACAACTGCAGCAATTTCATATGTGTAACAGCTATGACATGTCCAGAAGGCATCTTGCTCCTTGGAGGATTGATGACATCTTCTTCAGAGGTGTAGCCACAGATGAGTTGCTCCAATGAGTCACATCTCACCCATACTTGAGTAAGTAACAAACTCAATGGCCAACACACAACAAAGGCTTGAAAGTTGGACTTTAGTCTCATGATATCAGAATGACAGAACGGGATGAGCAAGGGGAATAAGTGTGAAAAGGACTCAATTCATTACATACATACACAAATTTATAAAAAGCTCTCAAACAACAAAATACTTAAAAAATAAATAAATATCAGTTGTATTTACTGCATATAGCTGGGTACACAGTATTCAAGCTTTACATGAAATTCAGTTGACTGATATTAAAAGGATGGGGTTTACCTTCTGATGGTTTCAATGGGTAGTTACAACATGCAGAATAGATTGCTCAATCTGAAGAGATTCTAAAAGGAAAGACTCACACCATCTCTGGGGCACTGAAATACTTGACAAACAAAGTCATGAGGTAACAAAAGGGCTGTGTGATCTAGACATCAGAAGGGAAGGCATTGAGATTTCTGTATTTGCATTATCACTTAGGTTCAGAGATGCGTGGATAATTACAAAAGTTTGCTTTAAGGCCATGGCCAAAGTTGGTCAATAGAATCTGAAAGACTATTTCTTTGATGTCTCATCTTGGGACTTGAAATACACAGGGTAGAGGGTGAGGAGAGGTAGAGTTCCTGGGTAATCACAGGACCAACTGGAACCTAGAAGTAGGCATGGGCTTTAATTGTGGAGTGCAGAGTAGAGCTGCTTCCCAGGCTCATGGCATGGTTTCATTTTAGGGGCAGTTGGTGCCCCTTGTCACCAAGGTAAAAGCATCCTAGCCTCTGAGTCAGAGAAAATAATTAAGAAACAAGCAGAGATCTCAGGGCTGCTCACTATCAGAACCTTAATAGTGTGAACTGCAGATGAGACACGAGCTTTAGCTGCAAACATGTCTGACAATTCTTAGAAAAACAAAAACAAACAAACAAACAACAACAACAAAAAGTTGCTGTTTCTCTCAGGCCCTTCAACATCTTGCAATATTTCTTGTGCCCTACTTCTCCAATGATAAGCATAGAATTTTGCAAAATTCTCACTCCATTTAGCCAGACTGGTGTTTTAAATATATTTTAATCTGTGATATGTGCATGTGTGTGAATGTCTATGCATGCATGTGTGTGTATGGGGGGGCAATTGATGGTCAATCTCCTCTCCCAACATAGGTCCTGAGGATTGAAATTAGGTCATCAGCATCTGCAGTACTTGCCTCCATCTACTGAACCGTCTCTCTACTTTTAAGAGCTACCAAATCATCTTCTAGCAGATGAAAAAGCAGTTAATGTCTTGTTGCCCTTTGTGGTTTAGCCCATGAAATTTCCAAAGCTACTTTTTACATCTGTACATTTGCTCAAAAAATTTTAAAACTAGTTCCACTTGATGCTCCCCAATATCAGACTTAACTGCCATGCACCATTAATTCTAAGAAAAGCAGTGGATATGAGCACAGTACTCCTGAGTCCTGAATGGCTAAATGGCTAAGTTGAGATAAGCCACATTAAACTGTGACATTCTGGTGACACAGCCACTGGTGTGAGTGGTGGAACAGCGGCATGGCTGTCGCCTACAGTCCACCCCTGTCTGTAAATTTTGGCTTTATTACCTTGGTCTTGTTAGAATACGTAAGCATTTTTTTTTTCTGAGCATTTGCTCTTATGGGCCCTAAACTTTATCAGTGATATCACAGCATGTGTTGTGTTTGAGGGAAAAAAAATGTCTGTCTGTGTGCTTATTGCTTAGCAATAATTCAACTTTTATTAGACACCTCACTTTAGTCTCAAAATCCAACAATGGGCCTTCAAACCTGCTTTCTTATTTGGAGGCTAAATGAAAAACTCATTCCGCTGGCTCATGAAGCTCAAGAAGGTGTTGAATACACCTGCCCACTCCACCTCCTGCCACAGAAAATGCCCATGCACAGAGACTTTCCTCTTTTAAGTTTCTGAACACTCCTATGATTTTGCTGCAAGAGTCACCCTTCAGCATTTTTCTCCCCAAATGCTACCACAGCATAGGAGAATTCTCAGCATGTAGGTGAAGGGGGAAAAAATCACTTATGGAGAGTTAGTAAGGAAATAAAAGTTATTCTTTGTTTTTTGTTTTCTTTGGGGGGATGTACAAGTCATTATTAAATTATGGACTTCCAGTAGAAGTTTAGTGTTATTTAATTCTTATCAGGATTCCCCAATCTACAGGCCACCTATGATCTGCCACTGTTAAAAGTGTAGCCTGGTGCAGTTTCTACTACAAAAATAGCACACACCAAAAAAGGAGAAAATAGAGTGAGAACAACAAGAAACCAAGAAACCAGCTGGAGAACTCTTATGCAGGTGTTTCAGTCAGTGTTCTGTTGCTGTGAAGAGACATCATGACCATGGCAACTCTTGTAAAAGAAAGCCTTTATTTGGGGCTCACTTGTGGTTTCAGAGTTTTAATCCATTATCTCTTTAGTCCACTATGGATCATGGTGGGGAGCATGGCAGCATGCAGGCAGACATGATGTTGGAGAATTAGCTGAAAGTTCTACATTAGGATCCACTGGAAGCAGGAAGAGGCAGACTCCAGGTCCTGCATGACCTTTAGAAACCTCAAAGTCTACACCCAGTGACAGACTTCCTTCAACAGGGACATATCTATAATCCTTTTCAAATAGTTCCAGTCACAGATAACTAAGTATTCAAATATATGGTCCTATGGGGGGGCATTCTTATTCAAACTACCACATCAGGTAACAACCCAACTATAGGCATACTATCAATGATGTCAACATGCATGAATTTTTACACCATACATATTCATGCTAATAAATCGTAATAATTTGTTCTGTGTTCCCAGCACCACTAGGCTTCACTAAGTCTTTGTTTATTTTGATGTAGTATGTGTTTACTTTTTTTTGTTCTTTCTTTTCTGTTCTATATTCAAGCAAAATAGACACATTTTATATGCTCTTAAGTCCGAGATGCTCAAAATTTATAGACATTTCCAATAAAAATTGTGCACTCTTTTGTTGTTCTGAAGCCTTTCATATACCTTTAGAATCTTCTAAACAATCTCATCCAGGTACACAGCATTACAAAGATGAATGGATACCTAATATGGACAAAGCCATTATTTCCTTAGCAATTTTAGTATCATTCATATCTAGCTGGATACATTTAATGAGCAGTAATTCAAATTTTAATTCTGCAATTTCACGGGGATAGTTTCCATTTTGTAGAACATTTATTTTAAATTATCATAATTTAAACCTAAAAAAATTGCTCCTTGGGTCAACATATACAAGTCCACTGTTTGAGAATTAACAAAACATCTTGAAGACAAGACCTGGTTTTTGACGTTAAAAACAGGAGTTGTATTTTAATATCTTTAAAGTGAATTCTTTGTCATGATAAGTTATACCATAAAATATGGCTTTGAAATTGTTACCAAAGGTGACACTAATGCCAGGGTATGCTCTCCACATCTACAGCCATGGCTAAAATGCACCCAGTACAATGCATTTCTTTTTTTACCCACACAGCCAGCACATGAACTCTAGGTATACTTGTATTCTTCCCAATCGAATCCCTGTCTGTATAAGAATCGTATTCTATTGAAAGAGGCAGAAACATGGAAATAAACACAAACAGATCAGAACAGACTGAATTCTAGTTGTTTGGTGTCTTAAAGTCTAAGGAACCAAATGAAACTTTGACTCCCTGTTGGTGTCAGATTGACTCACTGCTGTGAGACTGGCTGAGTTCCAGGCTCTTGGTTGTGGGACTCCTGTCTTGCCCTGAAGTGTTGAAGATGATCCCAGGTAAGGCTGATGAAACAGCTGTGTGAGCACAGAGTGTTATCTGTAGCGATTCCAAGTCTAGCATGTGTTTTTACAACAACAACTTTTGCAAATTAGTTTGTGAAAGCTAATGTTTGAAAGTCAATGACATTTGAAAAAAGGGGAAACATGGTATAAACAGACATTTATTAAAGATGTGGTGAGGGACTGCATACAGTTGTTCACTAAATAATATAAAACATAGAGACTTCTAATAGAAAAGAAGAAATAAGAATTTATATCAGATTAATTCTTTCAAGTTTGACTTTGAGATAAGTTGTGACTGAACCAAGAGACTCATTGAACTTCCCCACATTGGGAAAGTTGCCTACAAATGATTTTAGGTTTCCCATATCAAAAGTAGATCAGCTCCCAGCATCCCTTGATCCATTTAAATTCCAGTCCTGCCGGTGATACGAGAAAAACAGAATTGGTATGTTCTTTTCTTGATGGATTATTCACCTGCACATTCTATTTTTCCATCTATATTACAAACAAAAATATAGTTATATAAATAATGAATAAATTGTTTCTTCATTCTAGGCATCTCAGTCAATGACTTCATGATATCGCATATTGCCTACACTTAGCACTCCAATCTTTGAAAACATTATCACATCAAAATATTTGCAAATGACTATGTTGAAATACTAATATAGAAGCCTGATGTATTTGCAGGCATTTGGTAGATGTGAATTCTACTGAAAATAAAATAGCTTCTATTTGATATTCAAATTATATTTCCAGAATTCCCTCAGTTTGTGTTTTCTTTATTGCTTCTATTTCCATTTTCAGGCCTTCACCTGTTTGTTTTTTCTTGGCTTTCTGGGCATTCTTTAAGGGGTTTATTAATTTCCTCCATTTTTGTTTGTTTTATCCTTGATTTCTTTAAGGGATTTTTTTTTCATATCCTTTGAAGACCTCTATTATCACCATAAAGTTGGTTTTAAGGTCATTTTCTTGTGCTTCAGCTGCATTGGAATATTCAGGTCTTGCTGTCAGAGGATAGCCAGGCTCTGGTGGTGCCATATTACCTTGGCTGTTGTTGATTGTGTTTTTACAGTCTTTAGGTATCTAGTTTGGGGATGATTACAGGTCTGGGTGGTGATTTCTGCTTTTGTCTTTGTTAGATGAGTGTTTTGTTCCTTGTTTTCTGTTTCCTCTTTGATCTTCTGGTCCTTGTGACCTGGATTTCTGGCAGCTGACATGACCACTGATGCAGTTGGGAGTTGCTAAGTTGTGGCTTGGACTTCAAGCAGCTAGCTTGGCCTTTAGCACACAAGGGTTGCTTGCCCTAGCTGTAGGCTGAGATATGGTGATGAGGAGGAGAGTGGGGTGTAGCACAAATCTCAAAAGGTCTTATCAATAAAAACAAACCCGGAAACAGGTATTGGGGTGAACGTTGAAAAAATCAGAGAAACAGAGCCAGCCACAGCTAACTTCACCTCACCAGTTACTCAGCTGATCTCGTTTCCTCAAACTAGAAGCCTTTGTGTCCACATCGGAATGGATCTCAGCTGAAATGCTGCTCAAAAGACTAAAAGCTTAACCAGGTTCTACTTCCTGTTCCTCATGCCTTATATACCTTTCTGCTTCTTGCCATCACTTCCTGGGATTAAAGGTGTGTGTCACCATGCCTGACAGTTTCCATTTTGACTTTGAACTCAGAGATCCAGATGGACCTCTGCCTCCAGAATGCTAGGATTAAAGTTGTGTATGTGCCACCATTTTCTGGCTTCTATGTCTATCGAGCAGCTGTTCTGTTCTCTGACCCCAGATAAGTTTATTAAAGTGCACAATATATTAGGGAACACACTATCACCAAAGTGGGGGTTGAGGAAACTGACTGAGTGGAGAAGGTCTGTTGGTGGGCTTCCTTTCTGTGGTTCTGGTGTCAGGTGTGGTCTCTGACACAGCAGGGAGTCTCTGCCTCAGTTTACCTACCTGTTTCTCTGGCTCATTTGGCCTTCACCTGTTCTTCAAACGGTCCTGGCCTGCACCTGTTCTGACTAGTGTGGCCTGTTCCTGGGCACCTGTTCTTCTGACTGATGTGACCTGCTCCTGGGCAGCAGATGTCATCCGCAGTTGCAACCAGGGGCACAGCAGAGGGAGTGGACTGCAGTGTGGCCGGACTGGAGGTGGCAGCTGAATGTGTCTTTGGGAACCAAATCTAGGGATTGGGGCAGTTGAGCTGGCAGGTGGGTCACTCACCTGTTTTTCTGACTGGTGTGGCCTGCATTTGAGCAGAAGTCTGCCCAATATTCAAATTACAGCACTGTCCCTGGTACACACATTCCCTTTCATTTGGAATGCCTGTATTCTTCTTAGATCATACTGATATACATTTTCAGATGTATTTTGTGAAGCATTGAGAAGATATGGGTTTCCTCTTTTTATGAATGTAAAAAGTATGTGGGGAACATAAAATAAATAAATAAGTAAACAAATAAAAAACTTCCAGAAAGTGACTTTATTTTCACCAAAACATTTCTAATTTTCATGAAGTCATTAGGATTTTTTTATTTTAGTACTTTTATGCAGATGCTAGGGAAATCTGAATTATGTTTTTATTGTATTTTATCATAAGAATTTAATCATCTTAAATTTCTACCTTTTCTTTCTGTTTTACTTACGATTTCTAAACTCGATGGGATTCCTGCATAGCACTAAATGAATGCTCTGTGTGAACTCTAATAATGTACTTATATAAGAAGGAATGTAGCCATCTGCTCTACTCAAACTGAGCCCTGCCCCCAATCTCCATATCTAGCAATAATCTACAATGTCTTCAGTTTAGTATAAGAATATTCTTTTTGATAATATTTTCAACACTAACACTGTATACACTTGAATACAAGGGCCCAAACAATAAACTATTTTTAATATGTACACCAACCAATCTAGAACATTTTTCCTTCTTATTCATACGTGTCACTATACAATATTCTTCTCCGTTAATTTTCTCAGGGCCAAGCACTGGGCAACTAAAGACTGCCCTACAGAACAAAACCCAGACCATTTATTCAATCTAGCCATCTTAAGCTGCTCACCCCTTCTCCTTCTTAGGGGAATGGAAGAAAAAGGAAGTCATCTGAGGCTTCCTGTCACTCTGTCTTTTCATGAACCTGTACTACCACATGGCACCATGAGTCCCAGAGCCCCATGCTTCTTACATTTAGAAGATGGGTATGATAGACTCCCTTTTCTGGGACATTTTCTAAGAAACGAACTTCCCCTGAAAGGTTCATGGCATAAAACCAGTGGTTGTGAAAAAAAAAATCATACTGATCGTTTCAATTACCACGAAGTAGGAGCATGTAATAGTTTGTTTTCAGTTTTATGTTTATATGTTTTTTTGGGGGGTCAGTTGTAAAATTTAGACCCTAGTCTTCAATTATCAAAATATTCTCTCTTATATGTGTGTGTATGTGTGTTTACATGCATACATACATATATAAGCATGTATACCTTAACACATGATCTTTATTGAGTATTGAAATAGTCCAACTGTTAACATATTGAGGATAAATCTGGATTTATCTAACACAGACATGTGTATGTTGATATTAGTTGATCTAGCTAACTAAATCCTTTGCTGCTTTTTATTTACAAACACATCAGATGTCCTCTCCACTGTTATATTCATTTAAATGTATTTTAAAAAATGGAGGCAAGGGCTGGAGAGATGGCTCAGTAATTAACATTGCTTGCTGCTCTTGCAGAGGAACTGAGTCTATTTCTTAGCACCCACATAAGGCCACTCACAGCTACCTGAAGTTCCAGCTTCAGGAGATCTGATGTCCTTACTTTTGCATTGCACACACACACACACACACACACACACACACACACACACACACACATGAAAGTATTTTTAAATGTCTTTTACAAATGTAGCAACTGTATTTCCCTACAATGCATGAAAATATATGCCTGATCCCAGCACTGCATGTGAATAAATCTACTTAATAAGTTAGATTGCTTTTCTTCGTGATTCTCTTCTCTGTCTCCTTTTGCGGCATAATTGGAAGCATATCTTATGAAAGAATATGAAATACATTTTTGCACTTACACACAAATTTATATATATATATATATATATATATATATATATATATATATATATATATATATATATATATATATGGCACTACAGGGGTTGGAGGAATTGATCCTCGCTACTGGTCCCCTTTACATGTATTCACCTCACTCTAGTTTTGCCTTCAACTCACAGGCACTCCTTTCAAAGGAAGCCCTTCTACTCCACTTTCTCCTGGAGAGCTCTGGTCCCAGAGTCTGTTTGCAAGAATAGAAACTTCACTGCTACTACAATTTAATTGTTCAAATGGCTCTTCTGTTTCCCCAACATGCTGATTATTCTTTTTAAAATGCTCCCTTAGTTTATAAAGCCTCTCCAAATTGTCATGGATTCTCTTTCTTTGGGACTTTGACTGATAAAATTATCGTATGTTCCCCTGATGATACACATATTTAGTTCACTTTTAAGTTTTTAGTTTTTGGTGAAAGAAACATGATTCTGCATCTATTCTTTTTTTTACATAATATAAAACATTTATTCAGCATCTTTTAAGCAAAGAGTTCTTAATTTGATCACTATTATAAACCCATTACTTATATGATGAGGTAATAAATCATCTAATGTTCATACAGTTCAGTTTCCCTTCTTATTTAATTGTAATTGATTAGAATTGGGATAGAATATTTTATAAGCACCAGAAATTCTAACAGGCCTATATGTTGCAGAGTTGTTTGCTTGGTGTTACAACTGCAGTTTTTTCAGATGTTTGGTACCGAGCAATTTCCTTTGAATTCTACTTATAGTATTGCATTTTCTTGCCCAATCACAAATAAATGTCATTATGTTTTCCTCTAATTGAAAATATTAAATATGTCTTTAGCTAAGATTCTGCATCTATTCTTAAATATTAGTGCTTTTGTTTATGCGTGGTGTTAGCCTAAAGTATCAATGCTCATTCAAATTTAAATGTGGTTTTAATATTTATGATTTTTCTGTGTAGCTCTCTAAAAGGTTTAAAGTAATTCACACTTGCAATAGCTATTTAATTATATACTTAATTTTTAAATTAAATTTATTTTATGCAATTTTAAAGTTTACTATGTGTCAGATGTTCTACAAATGACACAGCAAATACTATTTTATGTAATATTGCAGAGGAGGTTTCTAATCTCTGTATATCTTAAACATTATTATATGCTATCAATCTTTTGTAATTTCTCCATAGAGCATGCCAAAATGATTTCTGGCCATTTAAATTTGCATTTCCTTCTCATCTATTAGCAGGGCTGAATACATCTGTCTATCATGTATTTTGCCTGATTATGTTTCCAATTCAGTGAACTGTCTGTTCATATTCTTTAGTGGGTGTTTCTATTAATTAGACAAATTAGATTGGGAGGATTTGGGTGAGTGGTTGGAATCCACAAAACTTAATAGGCTTTAAAACATATCACAATTTCCAAATTAAATAATTTTACACACAATGTCAAATTGTATGCTTATTCAACTATGCTAAGACATATGCTGATGCTTCCCACAGCCTTTACTTCTACACTGGAGTGTGACTGAACAAAAAAAAAAAAAAACCCATAGATTTCTGCGAGAGATCAAAGACATTAATGAATTAAGGAACTGTGAAAAAATAATATACTCTTTTAAGGAGTCAAAAAGTAACTGACTGCAGCTGATAGGTGTAAAAAATATATTGATGTGACTTGATAAAAAACTGGAATTTAGGGCTGGAGAGATGGCTCAGCCGTTAAAGGCTAGGCTCACAACCAAAAATATAAAAACTGGAATTTAAATAAAAATCTTTAATTTTAGAAATCAAAATTGAGTCTCAAGATAACACACCATCCTAACAACATTCATATAGGAAGATTTGGAGACTGATAAAATGAGATCTTAGTGGGGCTTTTTTGTCCTTTTATCCCTAATTTTTAAACTTTGGAAATCAAATTAAGCCATTAGGGTTTTTAGTGTTAGAAAACTCCGATCATCAGTGTATTCGACAGTGCTGTAAAACTAGGTAAAAACTAGGTCTAGAAACCAGGAGCACTGACTTGTCTGTGTCTGTGCTGTATAGTCACCAAGAAATCTCACGGAGAGGTATTTTGTAGAATATGGACAACCAAGGACAAAGCATGGCAAATAAGTGCAGAGGAAGTCTCTAATTTCCACAAACCTGGAATTCTTCTTCGGTACACAGGGTTCAACAGGAGAGGTAATAGTCAAAACAATCCTCTAATATTTTTAGCTTGATGATGCCAGATGAGACCTAGCTCCTTCCAAAGGGGAAAACTCAAGTCGGTGTGTTTAATCACACACCAAACAAACACATCACTCTGCCTCACTACAGGAAGTTCTTGATGACGACAGCACCAGAGCTCCAATTCTGCTAAGAATAAGTGGTGCTAAGCAAGTAGCAGTATTGGTGCCACAACAGGGGCAGCATCTGATGAGCAGCCCCCAAAGCTCTTCCTGAGGCCAAAAGAATCATATTAACAGTGCTTCAGGAAATTCCTATTATGTACAAGCATAAAATATGAAGCAGTCAGCTTCTTATTATACAAGTAGTCTAGTGCATGTCTATATCTTTTTTTTATTTGTTAAAAAAGTATGTTATGGCAATTTGGGAGGTGGAGGCAAGATGGTAAGCTAAGATAGTCCTCTCATTTTGTGACTGTTAATCTTCTTTGTCCATTTAATGGAATTTAGAATCACCTAGAAGATACTTTTCTGAGTATTTCTTGGAGGCAATTTCTAGAAATGTTGAACCGAGGAGGGCAGAGATGCTTTGATGTGATAGGCATATTCCATAGACTGAGGCCCAGGCCGGCACAAGAATGGGGGAAATTGGGAAAACAGCTGAGTATGAGCATTCTTCTTTTTTCACTGACTGTGGATATTATGTGACCCTCCTCCTCCTGGGCTTGTTGTCCTGACTGGCATGCCATGATTGTCCTCCCCAAAATGAGGAAATTCAACACTTCTTTCTCCTCCCGAGTTGATTCTTGTTATGCCATGTTCAGTTGATATTCCTGGGAAGCCTGCTCTTCTCTGAAGGGAAACAGAGGAGGAGTGGATCTGGGAGAGAGGGGGAGGTGAGACGGTGAGGGGGCAAAACAGGGAGGAGCAGAGGGAGGGAAAACTGTGGTTGGGATGTAATGTGTGAGAGAATAGATAGATAGATAGATAGATAGATAGATAGATAGATAGATAGATAGGTAGATAGATATTTAGACAGACACATAGATTAGAGAGAGAGTTGATTCTTGCCAAATATTTCAAAGCAACAAGAAAGGTAACATGTATGGTCTAATATCAATTTTAAATTTTAAAACAAACTGAAAATCAATATAGCTCAAATATGCAAAGAAATACTCATCTGTGGAAGATAAAAATCAATTTTAAAGTGAAACAGTAGTGATAAGTATATGCTCTACAGAGCATGAAGAATTTTTCATATTGCACCATACTAAACTCAAATGTGTATTAGTCTATTTATAACTAAGATAGGCTAAGTGCATCCCTATGGAATATGTCTAAAAGTCTTTGAGTAGAATGCACAGTAATATTTCTGAGGACCATGAAAAGTAAGTGGAGACAGGTCAATTAGAGAAGAAAACATACATTTGAAGGAATATTCAATTGGAACAAGTTTCTCACCTCATTGTTCTTCTAGGTCACAGAAAAGAGTCAAACGAATCTTGGGATTCATAACTGCTCACTGAGTCCATAAGAAAGAGGACTAACTAAAGCTCCTAGAGTCTCATCAGAAGCCTACAACAGGAATCCCAGGAAGGTCAATGAGACCTAAGATAATATCTTATGGCTTTTAACATATTTTCTTATTCCTTGAAGTTTCATACATATATGATTATTGGTGAAATTATTAAGGCCACTCCACGTAGTTAAAAGGGAGGTTTATTTTGTGCGGTAACTTACAAGTGAATGGATAGTTTACAGAGTCTGGGAAAGGAGTGGCACAGTCTGGCAGTGTTCTCTGGAGAACTCTGCTTGGTCTACCTCCAGCGTCCAGGATCCAGGAACCAAGAGAGCTCCTGCATCCGGATCTCAGGTCTTCAGGGCCCTCTCTTGGCCCTGCTTTGTAGGTGTGACAGTTACTGAAGCCTCAAATGGGCATTGGAACTTCCAGCTCAAAGCTGGAATGGCTACCCACTACATATGATGTATGATCATACCTATGTACAACTACCTCTCACCACATTTTGTTTTCATATTTTTCTCCTTTCCTGCTGCATTATCAAGTCAGCGTAGCAGGAGCCAAGCTAGGTATCTGACAAGAACAGAAACCTCAAAGAAGACAAGCCTTTTCCTTTGTCCATAGGAAGTTGAAAGAGCAAAATACTTCTCCATTCTCTATTACTTTCTCCCCAAAACAATCATTTATTGTGTGAGCTATTTGGGAAGGTGGTGGTGGGTAATTTAGAATCACCTGTTTTTTAAATTAAAATTTAACTTTTAAAATATAATTATAATTTTCTCTCTTCAGCACTTCTCATGTCCCCTCCCTCTAATCCTTCTAATGCTAACCATCTCTCTCTGAATCTGACATCCTCTATTTAAATTTATTATTACACACACACACACACACACACACACACACACACATACACACACACACACACCACACACACAGTACATAGACATAAATTCAACCTACTGGGTCCTTTCAGTGTGTCTTGGCTTGTGTGTATATGATTTTATGGCTAATCACTTTGTTTTGCATAACCAATTGAGGGCTCATCCTGGAACAGACAAATTTTCCCCTTTTCATCAGTTATTAGCTACTTGTAGATCTCTGCCTAGGAGTGGGACCCTATAAGATTTACCCCTTTTACATTAGCATATCTATTGCTGATGTTGTTGTTGTTGTTGTTGTTGTTGTTGGTGGTGGTGGTGGTGGTGGTGTGTGTGTGTGTGTGAATTCACTGTTGCTCCTATATGTATTTAGGGCTCATCTCTGGAGAAGACTTGTTCTCCCTGTCTTCATAGTCATTAACTGTTGTTCTTTATCTATGTCCTTATGAGGCTTCTCTCATCCATGTTGAAGTCATAACTGATATTGCCATTACACAGATATTATTTAGGCAATCTAGATTTGATCTGTGTAGTTTTTCTGCCATGTACAGAAGATATTATCTTGTAGCAGACCAGATATTCCTGGTCTTCTGTCTCTTATGATCTTTCTGTTCCCTCTTCAGTGATGTTTTCTGAGTCTTAGATGTAGGTGTTGAGTTGTAGGTGTATAAAGTAGAGTTTGGCAGCACATGGTCAGTATGTTCTGCATTTTTATCAGTTATAACTGTAGTGGATTCTATCTGCTGGAAAAGGAAGTTTCTTTGATGAGCAAGGAGAGCTACAATTACAAATGGGTATAAAGAGGAGTATTTAGAATGAAGTTAGAAAGTACATCAGTTTATGGCCGAACACCCTAACTGTCATGATAGAACTCTCATCCAGTGACTGGTAGAAGCAGATGCAGAGATCCATGGCCAAACCCCAGGTGGAGCTCCAGGAGTCCAACCAGTGAGAGAGATGAGGGATTATAAGAGCAAGAGATATCGAGACCATGATTAGAAAAAAGCATAGGGGCAAATAGCCAAACTAGTGGAAACATGAACTGTGAACCAATAGCTGAGGAGCCTCCATGGAACTGGACCAGGCCCTCTGGATACGTGAGACAGTTGATGAGCTTGAACTGTTTAGGAGACCCCCAGGCTGTGGGACTGGGACCTGTCTTTGGTGAATGAGCTGGCTTTCTGGAACCTAGGGCCTATGCTGAGACACTTTGCTCAGCCTTGTTGCAGGGAGGAGGGGACTGGACCTGCCTCAACTGAATCTACAAGGCTGAGCTGAATCCCCAGGGGAGACCTTGCCTTGGAGGAGGCAGGAATGGAGGGTGGACTGGGGGGGAAGGCTGGGGGGTGGGAGGAGGGAGGACAGGGGAATCCCTGGCTGATATGTAAAATTAACTTAATTATAAAATAAAATATTTATTTAAAAAAGAAAGTACATCAGTTTAGAAAAGTGAAAATAGTATGTTCTCTTCTAGTGTCCATGATTTCATTAGCCAGGGATAGTTATGTTTACCATATCAGATATGAATTATCTCCTATTGAATAGAACTTAAACCCAGGTGGCTGTTGGCTGTTTGTTATTCCTAAGGTATTAAAAGACACTATGGCATTCTTAGACATTTTCTGCCATGATGGTCCTTGGGGTTTGCAGGCGCTCAGCTATGTGAGATTATTGATTGCTTTTCTCTCTTGACTGACTTCATAGTACTTTCTGGTATTATGAGAGCTGGTTCTCATGAAGGAGGCTGGCAGGTCAATGCCAGTGCCATTCTTCCAAATCATGTGTTTCAAGGGCATGGTGTACTCAGCAATGAGTTCTTACTTTCAAGTTCTGAAAGGCCACCAATTGCAATGGTGTAGACCTATTGCATTAGCAACCTCTTGAACTAGCTTGACCAAAAATTAGAAGGGAGTTTTTTTCATACCTGGCACTGACATTTTTGATACAATCTATGGCTCTTGGGGGAAGCATTATCACCCCAACTGGCATAACTTAGACTTTATACTACTACTCTCTCCCAAACCACCCAGGTAATATGTTTCTCTCATCCTTCTCAATGACTCTCATACCACCTGTATTCTATTATCTTACTTTCTAGAGCTACTTCTCCCATAAATGGTCCTGTTTTCATTTCCTGGTTTCTATGGTTACACCAGGTTATATACTTACATCTGAGGATTTGGATTAAGAACCACAGAGGAGAGAGAATCAGCAGCATTGCCTTTCAGAGTCTGGGTTACTTTCCACAGTGTAATATTTTCGAGTTCTTTTCATTTTCCTGCAAAATTCAAGATTTCCTTTTTTTCTTTAGAGCTGAACAGAATTCACTTCCGTGTATGTTCCATATTTTCATTATTCATTCATTAATTTAACTACATCTAGGCTGTATCAATCTCTTAACTATTGTGAAGAGAATGACAACAAACCTAGCTGAGCAAGGGTTTGCAGAGTAGGGTGCTGAGTCCTTTGGGCATATGCCAAGGACTACTTCTAGCTTTGAATCTTTTTTGAGATTTCTCCACCCCTGATTTACAAAGTAGCTGCACCAGGTTGTAATCCAAGCAACAGTAAAGGGGGGGTCCCCTCCCCCCACATTATCATCAGCATTTGTTGTTAGTTGCTTTCTTGTTTTTAGCCATTCTGACTGCAGTTAAGATGAAATTTCAAAGTAATTTTACTTTGCATTTCCATAACTGTTATGGATATAATTGAACAGTTTTAAAAATATTTCTTAGTCATAGCCATTTTTATTTCCTCCTTTTAGAACTCTCTGTTCAGATCCAAAGCCAATTTCTTAATTGGGTAGCTGAATTTCTTGATCCTTGCTTTTGTTCATATGTTCTAAATATTATCCCTCTATTGGATGTACAGCTGATAAAGTTTTGCTTTTAGTCTGTGGGCTTCCTTTTTACTGAATTGCTTGTTTCATTTTCTGTACAGAAGCTCTTTAGTTTTATGAGTTCCCATTTGTCAATTTGTGGCCCTAATTCCTTAGCAAATTGAATCCTACTCAGAAAGTCCTTTCCTTATTGGTTTAAATATTAAGGCAACTCCACAAGTTAAAAGGGAGGTTTATTTTGTGGTGTAACTTACAAGTGAAGGGATAGGTTACAGGGTCTGGGAAAGGTGAAGCACAGTCTAGCAATGTTCTCTGGAGAACTCTGCTTGCTCTACCTTCAGCATCCAGGATCCAGGAACCAAGAGAGCCGCCGCGGCATCCAGAACTAGGGTCTTCAGGGGTCCTCTCGACTCTGCCTTGTAGGCATGACAGTTCCCCGAAGCCTCGATGGGGGTGGTACTTCCAGGAAAAAGCTGGAATGGCTACCCACTACATTTCCTACTGCTTTCCTATAGAGTAGTAGGGTACTGATTATGTTTGTTTCTAGCAGCGTCAAGATTTCAAGTTTCACATTGAAATCTTTGATTCATTTTGAATTGGTGTTTTTGAATATGGGAATGATAAGTCTAATTTCATTCATCTACATGTGGACAAACTAGTTTCCTTAGTACCATTTGTGAAAATGCGTTTTTTTCCTTGTGTGCAGTCAAGACTCAGATGCCTATAATTCAGGTATAGAAATAGTTTGATTATAAATTGATGTCCCAAACAGTATTTTTGGGCAACATATATTTATATATTTAGTATAGCAGTGATTTCATGAATGCATGCACAATTTTAAATCCCAGAAAATATTAGAAAAGTACAAAGCAGTTTTATCTACACAAATTTATGGTTTATAATTTTTTTGTAATAACATTTAGTTACTTTTATTCTATGCTGACAACTAGAATAAAAGACATATTTTTAATGGCTGTTAATTCAAGGAGAAAGCTATCACTAGATTTATGCCTTTCATTCTTAAACGCTGCAGATATTCCATGCTATATCTATTATGACTGGAATATTGTCTGTATATAGTTCAAGATTTCTAAAATACTAATCAAAGCATATATAATAAGATTCTCTAATTCTCTATCAGTTTGTCATTGTATTCATATTAATGTTATCAGTCAGTGACTGGTAAACTTCTTTCTATAAAAGTATATGTTCTAATTTTTAATACTTTTTTCAGAGTAAGTATGGTGAAAGGGATGTTCAAAAGTTGCACTGAAGGATACTTTCGTATAAATATGTACTATTTTCATCATTATAAGAATTTCCAAAAGTTGTGATAAAAATTGTCCCAAGAAAGCTCTAAAATTTCTCTTACTCTCTTAGTTTAATACTTTGTTTCTTCAGAAAAGAAGGATTTTAATTTCAACTGCATAATTGCTAGTACTATTTGGAATGTAGGGAAATCAACTAATACTTAAATTCGCAACTTCTATTTGTAACTAAAGTAATCTTTCTGATATGTCATTTTGGTTGATTTAGGCTCCCAAGTTATTCTATTCAAGCAATATTAACTACATTGGTGTGATGATATCTTTATATGATTAAAACCTATAATTGACTTACTTGAAGCAATGGAGATAGATGAAATCACAAGGCAAACCTGACTTGGGCAAAAAGGAGTTCAAACCACAGCTGAACTTTATTAGGGGCAGCTGCCTCACCCTGAGCCTATCAGTCCAGCCTGTCCCTCTATATACACTACCCTACAAGCCTTAGACACAGTTATTTATCATGAACACACCCTGGTGTAAGCATGTTCTTTGTGATAAATATGTTAATTTATAATTTCTAACATTTCTGTTTCTTTGGTTTAAGCTTCACTGATACACTTACCTGGACTTTTGTAATAAAGAACACAATATAAACCAATGACATAGAATTCCAAACAATAAACTGAACTTCCTACCTCTGTGAAAATAAAATAACATCTTAGAAATTAATTAAATTAAGAGTTTATAAGTCATTACTACTTGATAACCTTTCAGTTTGTGAATGTTTATCTACAGTGTATTTTTCTCAAGACAGTTTTGGATTTGGAAGTCATACTTGATTTCACATTTAGTGTTTTGGATGACTCTATAGAAGTTCATACCATAAATATGCTGTATAGGTGGTACTTCTGATACGACAGACTGCTAGTAAGTCTGTTTTTAAACATGAAACATGGGGATTTTCATTTAAGTCAGTAACAGCAGAAACATTGATGTGCTTTTTTGTCTTTCAAAAGAAAAATCTAACACTTTTCTTTTCTGTCAACTGATCATATAACCAAAAAAAGTAGAGACTATACTAAGCAATGTTCATGAAATTCACTCCAGGGTTTTAACTGTGATGATATATTGTGTCCCCCAATATAATGTGTACCCTAATAAAACTTATCTGGGGCCCGAAAACAGAACAGCCACTAGGTTAGACATAGGGGCCAGACAGTAGTGGTACACACACTTAATCCTAGCATTCCAGAGATCCATCCATATCCTTGTGAGTTCAAGGCCACATTGGAAATAGAGCCAGGCTTGGTGGCACACACCTTTAATCCCAGCTCTTGAGATCCGCCTTTGCTTGAGAAAGACACACGCTTTTAATCCCAGGAAGTGGTGACAGGAAGCAGAAAGGTATATAAGGTGTGAGGACCAGGAACTAGAGGCTTTTAAGCTTTTAGCATTTTTAGTAGCAGTTCTTCTGAGGTGAGGACTCAGAGGCTTTCAGCCTGAGGAAACAAGACCAGATGAGGAGTTGGCAAGGTAAGGTTGGATATGGCTTATTCTGTCTCTTGATCTTTCAGAATTTACCCCTTTTATTAATTAATAACTGGCTCTGTTTTTTTTTAATTAATAAGATGGTTTATCAATTTGGTTAACATTTTAACCAGAACTATTTCAGGAGTTTATTGGAAGATTTTTGCTTTCATTTTACATATGTAAACATCACACTGGTTCCTCAGTGTCTCCCGTGGTGTCAGAAGTAACAATTCAATTCATTTTATCCATTCTTAACTCCTAAGAACTTAAAAATGGACAATAGAACATTCTAGTAAATTTCATACTGCTAGTATTTTAAATTAACCTCTTTTTAATTAAGTTTTTTTATGCTTTCAGCCCTAAGTACACCTTCAAAAATTATATTATGTTGAAAATCATCCTATTTGTTAGATAAAAGTTGTTTTATTTCTCTTCATATTGGGAGCATGTGCTTTTGAAGGATAATTCCAAATTGTGCTGATGACAGAGGGAATAATATGAGACTCCTGACTTCTGAATTGTTTTACCCATGCTGAATTTTTTGGTGAGTTTCTATAATTCAAGCTGCACAAGTTTCCCTTACCTTAATCTTCATGAGCTGTATATATCAAATGTGTTGGAGCAATGACATTTGATGAGGATTTTAAGCTCTGCAGTTTCATTACACAGTTCACAACTAGCCTTGAGATCAATGTCGGAGGGTACTGAGCGAGTGGTATGAATAAATCATGTGGTGGTATTGATAATCTTCAAGCTACGGAATATAAGAATTTAATATCAAGGTATTGTGTCTAGATTTTCAAATACTACTGCTAGACTGTCATCAATACTGGTATATGCTATTTTATAAAAGGAGAGCCATCATTTTATTAAGTGATTTATAATTAAGTTGTATCTCTAGTGACTATTTGTCTACCTTTGGGGCTCAGAGAGATGTTGTTTCCAACATTAGGAAGATGAAATTGATTAGTAGACTAGTGGAATTTGTCATGCAACCCTGTAGCTTGAGGGAAGCAGTCTCTTAAGTTAAAGTCAGTGAGATAAATTTGCTGTTGCTATCTGGGACAACAAACTCCAGAGTACACTATCTTCCCCCCCCCCCCATTTTCATTGTATCATCTTCAAAATAAATGTAGGGAAAAACTGGGGAAGCATGAAAATACATATTCCAAAATTGTCAGAGAGCTTTATTCTTCAACATCATTAGCTTGTGTGTGTGTGTGTGTGTGTGTGTGTGTGTGTGTGTGCGCGCGCGTGCGCGCGCACGCGCTACATGGCTATCAAGGCCTTTTCACATCAGCTTTCAATTATAAATGGTAGATAAAAGTAGCAAGAACAAAAATCGATTCCCCTTCTGGACCCCTATATATAAGCTACCACAGATAATAGAAGAGTTTTATTTCAAAATCTATGTGCTCCTTGTTGTTGATGAAGGTGACATAGAAGGACATACCAAGAGATTTATTGAAAGTAGACATATCTTTCAAGTCAGGTATGGTTTAGAGGAGCCATTCTCAAACTGAAGTTTAAAATTCAGATGAAGAATGTGCAGGCATAAGAGATGAAAAGTTACCATTTCCTTTGGCATAGTGTTCACAAACAAGCTTTCATAACGTATCACAATGTATATTTTATACAGTAGGGATCCATGAAATCTGTGGATATCCAAACAGTAATTGCCATCATAATGACTTTCAGAATCAACATGTTGATCTGTGTTTAGACATTGCTACTTCTCAGATGAATAAGGAACCCATAGTAGATTCACACTGCTAAACGGTACAGATAGGGATAAAAACATATCTTCGAAGGCACACAAGTGCAGTAGATGGAAAGCAGACAAAGCGGACAGAATTACCTAGAACAATTTCAGAGAAAATGTTACCCAGGATTTTCAGTTGTCTTTTGGGAAATATGATAATTTGGGGTGTGTTTCAGACTCAGATACTGAAGGTTTTTCAAGTGAGAGAACCAGTGTGTTATGGAACGTATCACCCAAAAAGCCTTTTGGTTTGACCCAGGCCTGTATACTTACACTCTTTCAAACTCCTGCCAATTTCTACCTAAATGAGTAACTTAAGTCACAGATAGGCAAAGAAGTTGACTGAAGAACTGTTGTGATTTTCATGGGTCAACTAGGGTGACCTAAATAGGGTGACAGGGAATGAAGAAACAATAGACACAGATAGCAGAAAAGCTAGGAACTTTGTTTGTTGGCCATGTGCCTTGATAAAGATACACACACAAGACAGACAGTTAAGTGGTTTATTGAGTTTATTATATATAGCTGATCTAGGTTGGAGACCAGTTGGCTAATCTTAGTAGGTCTCTGTTGCAGTAATCCATCCAGGAGGAAGAAGCTGCAAGTGATACTGCTGCATATGCTGGCTTTGGGTAAAGGTCGGCCACTCATTATCATTTCTACTTGGACTAGGGGACAGCTTTGCCATTACTCTAGGCTCCATACAGAGAAGACCTTGTTCTTTCTGTGTGTCTAAAGCATTGGGGTCCTTGAAATGGCTGTGCTCATGTCAATAATACAGATTCACTCAGGACTCCATCTACTCCCCACAAAGACTCAAGAGTCAAATACTGGAAAATCAGAGCAGAAATACTGATGTTAGAACAAAGGGCCCTAAGGACACTTATCTCTGATGCATCTGAAGAGAACATTAATTTGATCATGTCCGTTCAGCAAGATCTGATCTTTCTGGAAATATTTACCAATTCAAGCTATGACAAAAGTCAAATCTAGACTTGAAACTTGGTAGAGAGTTTAGGGAAACTAAGAAACAACAGAGATACCACAGGCACACAAATAGGCCCCCCTCTTGAGATATTTGCAAAACATGCACTGCAGAGGACAAGATCAAGCTGAAAATCTGCAGAAGGCACACAAGACAATTCTACCACCTGCCATTTCCCTGTAGGAGAAGGAAACGTTTTCCAACCCTTTAATGAAAAGACTTTGCTATGGTACATTTACCAGTAGAGGAAAGCATCTCACCAAATCCAGTGCACTTTTGAATTGGCCCCATTTCAGCTTGGATTAAAGTAAATGGGTACTCTTTTATTTGTCTGGAAACTCTGTGGTATAAAACATACTCCAAAGTCTAACCATTTACAATATTATTTTTTATTTTGATTTATTTATGCAGGTAGAGTGGGTAGATATCACAATACACTTATGGGAGGTCAGAGGGCAATTTGGAAGTTGATTCTCTCTCCACCTTGTGGGTTCTGGGAATCAACCTCAAGTTGTCAACCTTGGTGCCGCCTACCCTTAACTTCTAAGCTGTCTTTCCAGCTGCAGACTTTATAGCCTTTATTTGTAATGTTTATTATCATGCAAACCATGGGGCATGAGTTGGCATAGAACTCTATGATCATTGACTAGGAGGCAACATAGAACACATGGTCAGAGTTTTGGATGTCCTGATGTTGGGATAAGAATCAATGATCATAAAGAGACTCTGTTCAGGGCTCTAAGATTTAAAAATTATAGCAACAGTGGAAAGGTGGGTGGAAGTATTCACTATACAAGGATTAAGTAAATATGATAGAATCAAAACTACAATAACTGCAATTAAGAAATCTATGGATAGTTTTCACAGGTCACTAAAAATATCCAAAATATGTCATTAATAATAAATAATATTATTATAGTGAAAAAGAACAAAATAGTTATGAATCTGCTATGGAGTCTATGTGCCTCCAACAGCAGGTAAAAGAAGGCAGGAAGAAAAAAAAACAATTTAAAATATAATGCTGGAGTCTTCAGTTAAATTGCTGAATAATGAAGAATATGAATCTATTTATGCAATTTATAAGTAGATAAATAAAAAAAGACATAATTTTTGGAAGATCAATAACAATAATAGCAATAATAATAATAAATGATATACGAGAAACTAAGAAAGTGGGGAGCCATTGACTTCATACCTTTAAAATGTTTATATAGGGGTTGGGGATTTAGTTCAGTGGTAGAGCACTTGCCTAGCAAGCACAAGGCCCTGGGTTCGGTCCTCAGCTCCAGAAAAAAAATGTTTAAATAATTTTTAATCTACAACTCTATGCTTACCAAAATATTTTTCAAAAGAAAACATAAATTGAATATGTTTCTAGCAAATAAAACTATGGGACCATCATCCATTGGTATTTGCAAATACATACAAGAGACTTCTGAGGTTAAAAAAAAAAAAGTTACTTTAGCCAGGAGGTAGAGGCAGGTGGATCTCTGTGAGTCTGAGGCCAGCCTGGTCTACAGAGCAAGATCCAGGACAGCTATGAATGTTACACAGAGAAACCCTGTCTTGACAATACCAAAAAAGAAAAGAAAGTTACTTTAGACAAATACATGTGATATGTACTATAATAAAGAACATTGTATTTGTTAAATATTTGTGTAAAATTTTATTCAAAATATTACTTTGATTGTGGAAACTTACAATGTAAAATAGACTCATGATTCCTTAAGATGATAGTGAAAATGTGAGAGGGCTTCTTGAAAGTATTCTAAGATGACTATGCTAAGAGGAAGTGAAATTATTAATAACATACATGGTAATACATCACAAATACATTTTTAAACAGTAAGCACTAAAAGAGTAATAAAAGAATGTATAATTTAAAAGGTAATATGGAAAGAAAATGGAGTAGTAGTAGCTAAGATGATAGAAAGGAAAGACTAAGAAATAAGACCCTGAAAAAAACAAAAGGAAATGATAGGGCTTAGCTTAAACTGTATAAGCAATTATATTAAGAGTAAATGGATTAGATACTGTAATTAAATTAGTAAACTTGTTACAGTGAAATTAAATGATAACTTTGCTCTCTAAAACATGCTTTGAATACACCAAAATGTTGAAAATGACAAGATGTTGGAGCATAGAGCAGTGGTGGGGGGTCGGCAACATGGCAAAGCAGAGGTGCTGTGTTGTTGCTTCCCATCATCTGCCTGCAGTGTCCTTTGTCCGACTTAGACTAAAGCAGCATAAGCCAGTGTAAAAGTAGAAGCTTCAAGCTCACTGATTTTTCTCTGTGAAAAATGATAGCTGGGTTGGTGGGATGGCTCCTTGAGTCAAGATGCTTGCAGCCAAGACTGATGACCTGAATTTGATCCCTGGAACCTCCATGATGGAAAGAGAGAACAAACTCCCATAAGTGATCCTCTGATTTATACACATACACTTAAGCTTAAAAAAATTATGAAAATAAATAAAGGGTGTTAGTGGGTTTGAAATGATGTAAGTTTGCAGTCCTGGGTGACTCTTTAGAGCTCTGCCAGTTTAAATGTTGCATGACACCAGCTCTCTCTCTCTGCATGATCTATGAGCCGGAATATGTCCTTTCTCTTTATAAGTTGACCAAATTGAGTACTTCTCACAGCAATGGGAATTCAAAGAAGATAATTTGAATGAGACAGAAAAATTGTATGTTCTGTCTCAAGAGACACAGAAAAAGAGTTTGGTGAAATTAATAAAGATTCATCTTAAATATCATTGATTTTATTTAAAATTTTAAATAAATAATATTGAAAATAACATTGTGATACCACAATCAATGAGAATAATTAAAATTAAGAAGACTTAAAATTAAAGAAATGTGTTGAGAGGATGCACTGCATAGAGAATTCTCTACATTGTTGGTGAAAGTGAACTGTTATAATAGGTACAGTCTTCCTAGGTAGCTCTTATTTCTCAGGAACTCATTTACTATACAGTTTGAGCTGTCCTCAAGATCATACTGTCTACCTTTCTCTGCCTTATAAATGTTGAATAAAAACTAGGAAACTCCACTTTGAGACACTGACATTATATACTAACTTTGAGCACACACATAACCTATGACTCAGCTGCTCCATTTCTGTGTTTGGAAAGAGCTGAAATATAGGTATGTATTTGATGCAAATATGCCTGACAAATTAAAATAGCACTATGTTTGCTAGCCCTAAAAGGGAATCACTGAAATGCCTAAATATTAAAGAAATGCGTACAGTATAGTGTATTCATGAAGGAATTACTTGAAGAATGAGAATGATCAGACCACCTTGACAAACACAATGCATACCATCTAGGAAACCTAATGGTGATTAAAAGATGATAGATAAAAATGAGCACATGCCACACAATTCAGCAAACTTCAAGTTTAAATTAAATCAACAAAAATGTTAACTCAGAAGTTGGAGTGCTGCTGAACTTGGACAACAGAGACATGGAGTATGAAGGTGGTGGCTGTGGGAGCCCATTTTCAGGTTCCTAGCGGCTTTACCCAGCAGGTCCGCATAGAGGATGATTGGACCATGGGCCTGAGTGCAGGTGTCTGAGATGGTCTGCACTTGGCTGTGCTGGGGGGAGGTCTTTTGCTCCATCCCTAGGCACTTCTCTAAATACCCTAGGGCAGAGACAGGGCTGGCTGGAATAGGTTCCAGGCCATCTCGAAGCTATCCTGTATTTTCTATCTGTTTATCTCCACACTCTAAATCCTTCAGTCTAATATTTCCTGCTGCTCTTACTCATGAAAACTCTGGGGAATTGTGGGGTTGCTGGGTAGCCTCCCTGCAGGTAGCCAGATTGTTTGCCACCCTGTGAGCTGGATAAAGTTGTTTCTTATACACATGTTCTCCATTTGAGATTTATTGATCAGTAGACTTATACTCTGTATATATAAATATAAATATAAATATATGTTTGAGATATTTGTAGTGTTTTCTCTATTCAGAGTGTAAGAAATGTATAAATGTATACTGTAATTCAGGGATGGACTATCTTCATTTTTAAAAGTGAAGGTTTGCACAGTATACAAATGACTCACTAATATTAAATACTATTGCATGATCTTTCTGTAGAATGTAGGAGATCTTAGCCTTGCTGTATATATTTCTGTGCAGCTTAAGCTTTCTCCCCAAACTATAGTGAATGAGTCAACCCCATACCACAGTAAGGAGTTTCTCCTATAGAGCATGGCAGATCATTTTCCAAATTTAAAATGCTAGCATAATGTTTTCCCAGTGTTCTATTTTATCTCTCTAAGTGGGAAATCTGATCTCCTAGGGATCACTCAAGGCTTGTGCTTTTAAAGTGAGGATAACACACACTGTCTTCAAAAAATAGTTCCATTAAAATACATTTTTTTTTTAATTTCTAACTGGTCCACATGAATCAAGGGTTACAAAATGTAGTGCACTTTGTGGCAGGTCCACCTGTGATTGTTATCATGAACTCTACTTCCTCAATTCATTAATCTCACATTCTGGAGATTTAAGTTAGAAGAGGCAACTGAAAATCCAGAGCATGATCCCCTGGCTTACACTCATTCCCCTGGAAGAGTGAATATACTGCAACATGTCACTTACATTTCAGTCTGAAAATAATTTGAGTAATTAGAAAGGATTTATATATATTGGACAATGTATTTTGAAGGTGCCCTGTTAAGAATTTTTAAATCTACAACTTTTCCCCTCTGAGAAACAGATCAGATGTTTAATCAACTTGAGAACATTTTTTTTAACCGTTTCAGATCACATCTGATTTTTTTTTTTATCTGAAGAGATTTTAGTATATGGATTCCTTATTTGAAGCAAATGTAAAGGAGATGTATTGCATACCTTGACATTCCTTCACTTCTAGACGTCAAATTCCCGAGTTTACAGGGATGCTCCTACGTGCATTTGGCAATGCTATCAGGAGTATTCAAACTACTTTGGGCTAACTTGAAGAGTTTAAATAGAGTTCTGATTTAAGTAGTCTTCCTCCCACAGAACATTGCAGTTCTTCAGACAGTATAACTAGCTTGTGTCTCTGCTTTGTGTGACTTTAGTATCAGTGTAGTTAGTAAGACACTAAAACGAGGTTTGTCTCTGAACAACCAGATAGTCCCAGGATGCTATATTAGGCTAGCAACTCTGCCGAGAACACAAAGAAATAGAACAGAAGAGCCAACAATACACCTGTTTTTTCCAGAGTGAGGAAATGGGAAGTTAAATAATTTGTCCTAGATCACAATGTCTGTCAGTTGCAGAAACAGCATTGGACCCAGGGGCCTGTGACTCCAGTATGATATTTTGTCTCACCAGGGTTCTCTCCATCATTCTAGTCATAAACAATAAATATCAAATATCTGCTTGCTTTTGCCTCTCTCTTACTGAATTTATCTACATATTATAGGACATTCTCTATGTCTGTGGATGAAGTCATAATATAATCCCCTTTAAAGGTATGTCATAATTATTTAAAATTATACTTTTATTCAATTAAGATGCTTGTTGATGATATGCTCTATATAAATAAGTACTCCAAGTAATGTATTTATAAGTGTGTATTTTTTAATTGTTTGCATTTTTAAGACAGAGTTTCTCTGTGTAGCCTTGGCCATCCTGGAACTTGCTCTGTAGACTATGCTGGCCTTGAACTCACAGAGATCTTCCTGCCGCTGCGTCCCAAGTGCTGAGATTAAAGGCATGTGCCACTACTGCTTGGCTTAATTCAGTGTTTTATTGCAAACATATTTCTAAAAATAGAACTACTGGAGCAAATAGTGAGGCCAGAAGTCTCTAAACATTGAAGATGTAAGTCCCAGTGGTAAAAAGCAAAACATCAGTCACCGAATAATCTCAGGAAGAAACAGTATTCAAACTCTGCACATACTAACATAAAAGGGAAATGCTTATATTGTTCTTTGTTGAAGATACATATTTTCATAACAAATTCCATACCTATTTTCTGTAAACTTTACATTTGTGCCTTTGAATAATGTTCACTAAATGATTTGATCATTTGCTTAGTGATTTGATGAAGACATTCTAAGAATCCTTTAATATATTCAAACAAAAATACCCACAATCTTTTGCTGTTGTTTAATTGGCTGTATGGTTCTCTGGATTCAAGCTTGAGACTCTATTGTCTGGGAACACAAGTCCTGGGATTACGGGAGCATGCTATAGTACTACCATAGTTCCTCAAATTTGTCATTGTATATATTGAAAATATCAGGAATACTATTTCAATTGAAATTAATTTATGAAGTATTACCTTTAGAATAGTGAGACTTACCATGAAGTAACATGTATTCAATAATTATTAATCAATTTTGATAACTTCATATTTTATGTTCCCAAGTAAAGTTTTTATTTTAACTTCTTTTATTTAATCTTTTTATAAATTAATAGCAATTCTTATTTATTCAATATAAGTTCTATTTTCTTGGTTTTCTAAATGCGTTTTATTAAAGTTTCCAAATCTTTTTATTTTTAAGTTTAAAATTCATTATCTGAATTTTAAGTATTTAATTATTTCTATTATACAATTTGTTTTCAAAATATGTATGCATACATATATTTTAATCATCCTAAATTTTCTTTTTCTCTTTCTTTTGCCTTAAACTACATGTGAAAAAATGAGTAGACATTACAAATATGATATTAATGGTTCTGTCACCATTTGTTTAAGAAAGGGACAATAGAAAAGAAAGGGAAATGGCATGGGACAATGAAGATGTGGGGGGCCAGGTCTTTACTGCTTGGTGGTAGCTGAATTGGATACTGCAGAACTGTCCCTTCACCTTGAGTTGCATAGACACCAAGAGATTGTCTTTACACCTTCTTTATCCTTACATATAACCATAGTAATCTTAGCAGTGTTTAATGATTTAATCCTCCATGCTTGCATTTGTGACATGAAGCCTTTCTAGAAAAAAAGTATCCTGGGTAGACCTTCAAGGTAAAGCCCTCATACTCTACTTTCTTCCAACTTCTGCTACCACAGGTCTGTATTTCATAGCTCTGCCCTGATCCTTGCCAAACATTTCTGAAGCATTTATCTTCACTTTGGATGAAGGGTGTTCATATCTACATGGCCCTGTATATAGTAGAGTTCTGGTTCTGCTCATTAAATCCATGACACAAACTACCCCAGACTAAAAGTTTTGTTCATTATATATAAAATTCAAAATAGTTATCCCAGTCAGCTTAGTGGTTTTCTTCTTTTATTTAATCTGTAGAAGCTGTTTATAAAAGCTCATTGAAAATTTTTAATGTAAAGTTAAAATAATTTTGCTGTCTTTCTAGTATCTAATCTGTATTTTGAAAATATTCCCAACAATTACAAATTAGATTTATTAGTTCATGATAAAATAATAATTGAATTGATTTTAATTTAGAATGTCTTCTGATCAGGAAATTGATTAAAGAAATAATTACCAATAAACTAAATCATACTAGACCACTAAATCTGGCAATTTTCCTTCAGTTGTTAGGTATTCTTTCTAAGCCATAAAAAATGCAATGTCTCTGCATATCCTTTGTTTAGCTGACAATTTATAAAAAATGTCCAGGTGTGCCTCACTAGAGAGCAATGTATCCTACACTCTTGAGGGTTTCAAACTTGTACACTCCTTGCAATCCCTGGGAGTCTAGTATACATTCTGATTTCCTTCAAGCTCTGACAATCAGCCTCTAATCACGGGAGAATTGCAGTGTTTTGTTTACATATGACAGCTTGAGAATCTTATCCCCATAGTCATCTTCAAATGACTTGAGAATTATATCCCCATAGTCATCTTCAAATACTGAATTTAAATTTATGCTGAAATTGCTGAGGCTTTCACAATATATTTTAGAACCCCATAATTATCTATTTTATATTCATCCTTTCCTATGGGAGATAGATCTTTACAATTTCACCTTGTGTAATTCCTTTTTGGACTTTCCCAACATTTTTTCTCATCAGCGTTAAGTTTAAAAATGTAAATTATAAATTGAAAGAATAAAATTTTGGCTATAGTTGAATGGATTGCCAACTTGGGTTATAAATTTTTTTCCTATGAGTTACAAATATTTTTCTTCTTATTCAAAGAGCATTTTCATTTCTCCTCCATATTCAATGACTTGCTTTTGGAGCAACAGAGGCTTGTAAAATGATGTTAGCTCAAGTGATTAGGACCTATGATAATTGAATTTCCATTGTGGTACAGTGATTGCAGCTCAAGAAGCCTAATAGTTTAGAGAAACTTGAAGAACAAGATGTGCTGTCCTATGTTTAAAGAATCATGGGTGAGGTTTAATGACATTGCTCTCACCTTTGACTCATTTTCTCATTCTATCCATTTCACAAAAAGTCTGGCTTTGTTACAGTAGGATCTCAAAGCATAGATCTTTTGAGAACATCTGTTTGCTATTCTGCTAGGCTTCTAGTTTCTTTACATAGCAATGAAGTTACCTATTTCCAGCACTTGGTGTTACTATAATGATTAGTAACTTACTATGGAAATATACAGATTACATTTATGTACATATAGGAAATTATGGCCATGTAGCAAAACAGGAATGCTATAACCTATATGTAGAGACATAAAGGAGCCATATTGTCAGTAGATATTTATGTCACAGGTTGATTGGAAATTATTTCTTAAGAAAAAAGAAGTGATGACCATGTAAAGTATTTAGTTAAAAGGGCTCATTAAGACAGCATTACTGGGTAGGTAATGCAAAGGAGAAATCACACACAGATTGGTTCATGGCCAAAGATACGAGAGTGCTTTAATGTATGCTAGCTTGTGGGCCTAGCCATTTGCCTTCCTCCCCTATGTTTCGCATTCATTGTAAAATGTTGATTAAAGTGGATCTTATCTCCCAATATGAATGTAGTCTATCAAGTGGAAACACATAAAAACCATGAAGAAAGAAGTTTTAAGAAGCTTGAAGATACATGGCATAGGTTCAGAACTGCTTAGGGAGCCTGCTGTTCTGTTAGAGCTGATGGTAATTAAAACATAATTTCATAGGATGCACCATTCTAGTCTCACTTTCATTTCTTGCAAACATGAATATTCCTTACTCTGTAATGGTTCAGGGGTTCCTAGGACATCTATGCACTCATAGTTTCTTATGCATCATAATTATATGTAATATATATACTTTACCCACATTTCATATTATGTGTCTTTTTCAGTCAAAAAGAAGTTTAAAGCCATAAATATTCTAGTTTATGAAATATAGGAAAATGTAATTCAGCCACCTCTACCCTTCTGTAAGCCTTTCTGAGTGAGGCTACCTTTTCTTGCATTTGCAAACCCCAAGGTCTGTCTTTGGTAGGATCTGAAATTATGATGAGGAAATACGGCGTCTCTCTTTCTATGGAATAACAGCTTAGCTTTGGAGGGCAAATAATCAGGCTACTCCAGCTCCAGGCACTTCTTATGACTGTCTCACATTACCCTATTTTGCATGCATTCCTTTCTCACTGGAGGCATTCATACCTGGCTATCTTTTCCATTTTCACTCTCTGTGAATTTCATCCTTGGAGATATTAACCTCTACAAAGGTAACTTTTTAAGTCCAGCCTCTCAATGTTTTCATTTTAATTCCAATAACTCTCATATTCACTTTGCTTCACCCATTTTCTGGTGCTTTTTCACCAATCATTTCCTCTTGTATCAACAACCTACTGGTGAACTGTGGTAAATAAAGTGAACAAATTTACAAGTTATAAATTCATCATTTCTGAGTATAACTGGTTAATTTTTACAAAATCTTAAAATTTGGTCTTAATATTTCCAACAATTTGGAAAAGTCATGTTCAAGCCTCCAGGCTTCCTTACTGCAAGAACTTCAACCTTTTAAATATTTAAGGTACATTGATCTAATAGGAGTAGAAGAGATAGGTTTCTGGTAGCGTAATGTATGGCTTTTCCTCTTTTGTTTCACTTAAAATGAATGTGGGGACCGGACAGATGCTTCAGCAGTTAAGAGCACTGACTTCTCTTCAAACTTAGATTCCATTCCTAGCACCCACATATGAAGTCACAACCATCAGTAATTCCAGTTTCAAGGGAGGTGATTCCATCGTTTGGCCTCTGTAGGCACCAGATCCACAAGTGGTGCACAAACATGTATTCACATAAAATACTTATACACACACAAAACAATAAAAAATCAAAATAAATAAAATGAATGTGCACCTTTTATTGAACATCTGACAAATTCTTGCATTTGATCCATTTTCTTCTTTCTTAATATTCAGTCATAATTTTTTCCTATTTTCTATCCTATCTTAAATGTTTACCTTTGAGATTTATCCCCATCTACAAGGCCATCCTCTTTCAAGCTCTTCACAGTACAGTAATCCATGGTTTATCTGTGGCTAGTCCTTGGCTGTCCATCAATATGCTCACTCATCCATGTAGAACATCTTAGCTTTATTATCGATCCATTAATATTTTTCCTATCAAGATATGCAAAAACCCATTTCAGCTACTTATAGTAAAGGCTTCGCAGTGTCACTTGTTTGAGTTCATAAAGACAAATGCCACAAAACAGTTTCTTTTCTGTGCTCAGAAAATGAATTTTCTTTAACAATCATACTGGTACACTTTTCTAGCATTTGTTCTGACTTTCCTATGGATACATATAACCACCTCTCACACCTACTCATAGTAAATGAAAAACAGAGATACAGAGCAGAAAAATATACACATTTTATATACACACTTCTTATTACTTGGTTGATAGAATGCCAGTAAACACTGTTTTCTTTTGTCTCATTTCTTACAATAGCCTGCATCTTAGTTATTATTCTGTTTCTGTGATGAAAATACTATGGTCAAGGCAACTCTTAAAGCATTTGTCTGGGAAATTGCTTCCAGTTTTAGGGTTGGACCATGATCATCATGGTAGAAAGCAGACAGGCATGGTGTTAAAGCAGAACAGAGAACTTTACATCCTGATCTGCAGGTATCAGGCAGTGAGGGGGAGATACTTGGCCTAATGTTGACTTTTTAGTTTTCAGTTCACACCCTGCTGTAACATATCTCCTCCAGAGAGGCCATACCTATTCCATTAAGTCATACATCCTAATCCTTCCCAAACAGTTCCATTAACTGTAGACTGAGCATTCAAACATAGGATCCTATGGGAACATTCTTATTTAAATCATCACAGCCTCCTTAAACATCTCCTGATGTTAGTCTATTGTTCTCCTCTAATTTGATTTTATTTATGGACTGAAAGTATACCTCTAGAATTCCAAAGCAGTGTGTCTACATCACAGTGATAATTCATGTTTTTTTTTTTTTAAATCTAACTTCTATTTATAGGTCATATTATAACAGAGATCTGAAATCTCCTGGAAAACATAATCTCAGTTAATGTTCTTAGAGTGTTGTGCTGGTTGATTTTTGTCAACTTGACATAAACCTAGATATAGGTGAGGGGATCTTTTTATTTTATTTTATTTTTCCTTTTATTTTATTTTACAATACCATTCAGTTCTACATAACAGCCACAGATTCCCTTGTTCTCCCCCTTCCTGCCCTCCTCCCCTTCCCCCAGCCCAGCCCCCATTCCCATCTTCTCCAGGGCAAAGCCTTCCCCAAGGACTGAGATCAACCTGGTAGACTCAGTCCAGGCAGGTCCAGTCCCCTCCTCCCAGATTGAGCCAAGCGTTCCTGCATAAGCGCCAGGTTTCAAACAGCTAACTCATGCACTGAGCACAGGACCTGGTGCCACTGCCTAGATGCCTCCTAAACAGATCAAGCCAATCAACTGTCTCACCTATTCAGAGGGCCTGATCCAGCTGGGAGCCCCTCAGCCTTTGGTTCATAATTCATGTGTTTCCATTCATTTGGCTATTTGTCCCTGTGCTTTATCCAACATTGGTTTCAACAATTCTCGCTCATATAAACCCTCCTCTTTCTTGCTAATTAGACTCCCAGCGCTCCACCCGGGGCCTAGCCGTGGATCTCTGCTTCCAGATTCCTCAGTCCTTGGATGGGGTTTCTGGAACAACTATTAGGGTGGTTGGCCATCCCATCACCAGAGTAGGTCAGTCCAGGCTGTCTCTCGACCATTGCTAGCAGCCTTTTGTGGGGGTATCTTTGTGGATTTCTGTGGGCCTCTTTAGCACTTTGTTTCTTCCTTTGCTCATGTGGTTTTCATTTACCATGGTCTCCTATTCCTTGTTCTCCCTCTCTGTTCTTGATCCAGCTGGGATCTCCCGCTCTCACAGGCTCTTTCCCTCGACCCTCGCCCTTCATTGCTCCCACTCATGTCCAGGTTATTCATGTAGATCTCAGCCATTTCTCCGTCATTCAGCGATCCTCGTGTCTTTCTTGGGGTCCTGTTTTCCAGGTAGCCTCACTGGTGATGTGAGTAGCAGTCCAGTCATCCTTGTTCCACATCTAGTATCCTCCTTCGGATGAGTGAGTGCATACCATATTTGTCTTTCTGAGTCTGAGTTACCTCACACAGGATGATTTTTTTTTTCTAGATCCATCCATTTGCCTGCAAACCTCATGATATCATTGTTTTTCTCTGCTGAGTAGTATTCCATTGTGTATATGTGCCACAATTTATTTATCCATTCTTCAGTTGAAGAGCATCTAGGTTGTTTCCAGGTTTTGGATATTACAAACAATGCTGATATGAACATAGCTGAGCAAGTGCTCTTGTGGTATGATTGAGCATTTCTTGGGTATATGCCCAAGAGTGGTATAGCTGGATCTTGGGAGAGATTCTTAATTGAGAAAATGTTTCCATGAGATCAGCCTGTAGACAAATTTATACTGCATTTTCTTGATTAATGATTGATGTGGAAGGGCCCCACCCACTGTGGCCGATATTGTCTCTGGGTAGGTGTTCCTAGATGCTATTGGAAAGCATGTTGAGCAAGCCATAGGTATCAAGCCGGTAGAAGCATTCTTCAATGGCCTTTGCATCAGTTCCTGCCTCCAGGTTCCTACCTTGAATTCTTGCCTTCACTTTCTCAGTGATTAAGTGTGACCTAAGAGTTGTAAGAGGAAAAAAAAACACTTTCTTTCCCAAGTTGCTTTTGGTCATGGTGTTTTAGTACAACAATAGAAGGCCTAACTAGACCAAGTATGCTTCCATAGTCCCTCTATTTCCCATTCCCTGTTGTTAGAACAGTGTGGTGTGCTCTTTCTCTATTTCCTTTTCTATTTTCTATTTTCTCCAGGAAGGTAGGGAATGTGTATACCAATCGAACTCAAAAACAAAGAGCAATGCGTAGTACACCAAAAGGACTTCATTACTATTTTTTAAACTGAATGAATCAATAAATTATATCCTGATTGCACATTATGGAGAATTTAACAGTGAGACATGGAACTCCTTCAGAATCAATTATTGAGCAGATCATTTGTAAGCACTTTGGAAATAAAGTGGCAATGACTAGAATCTATTATGGAGTCACAGAGAACAAGTCATACCCCTGTTAATAGGATTTCCCCTGGTAGATATGAATGCCTTTCATGGAGTGCCTGGACTTTTCTATTTAGAAAGTTTTGCTTCAGAAGATCTAATAGTTTGGGTCTTATATTATTATGAACAAGATGGTAAGGTGAGATCAAATATTAAAACAAGAAATAGAAATACTTTTGATTGGTTCTGGTGCTACTGAACATTTGGTTTAGCTTCATTCAAGGTTTTTTTTTTTTAAAAAAAAACGCCTTTGATAAGTATATAGAAGACAAAAATTATAGTAGAGTTATAAAATGAAATACTTGCAGACCATTTAGACAGTCTGGGTGATAATTTCTGTCAGGGATATCCTTGTCAAGAAGGTATTTCTATGCTGAGTGGGAGGTTGGCTATATAATTTCCAAAGTCTTTTCCAAATTTAAAGTGTTATCTTCTGTGAAGCATTATCATCTCACGACGTGCTAGAGGTTCCTGTATAATCCGAGAATGCTCTACTTTGAGCAAATTATAGAGTATATCATAAAGTACAAGCAAGTCATTTGCATCAACTTGTGTACCTGCCAAGGTTTCTCAATGTAGGAAAAATGGAAAGGACAAAGATAAAACGCCTGGTTATCTCATGTGACACTAGATCCTCAAGAAATGCTGGAAACTGCTTTATTCAAACTTGACATATTTTAAGTCACAATTGTTTGATCATTCAACTGTCATCTATCTAATTGTATGAAAAGTCAAGATCTGAAACATGATTGCTTTCCCTTTCGATTTTTATCAGATTTCAGAACTTCTGGTTTCTTTTGTTGTTGCTGTTGTGATTGTTTGTGTCACCTCAAAACTGATTTGTCTGTGTGCCATCACCTTAAGTGCCAGCAAGCAAAGAAGAGCTTTTATGTGGTCAAATTCATAACCTCTGTGTTTTCAAAATCCTTTTAAATGGTAATGAACCTGCATTGCTGTAGAGTTTAATGTTGTTTTCTGTCTGCAGCACAGACGGAGGGTTCTCTCTGTGTCAAATATGATAGGAAAGGACATCAGAGGCCACAGAACATTGCTGGATTGGATAAGTTCCACAGATGAAAAGGCCTAATTGAGGGGACTGGCTAGATTTTGGAAGCCAGCGTATGAGTGAAATGCTGTTTCAAACACAGCTTGGGTAATTTTATCCAAATAAGAAGCTTTCAAGTTTGCCATCTGTGACCTTTTAAGTAGTAAATTGTCACCCATTCTACTGAGCTAATGTTTCACAAATCAACTCACTCCTGACTCTGATCAGAGTTGAATGATAAAAATACTAAAGTAAACAAGAAGCAATTGTCACTTGTCTTGTGTTCTTGCTTTAGGAAGGCTCGCTGACCTTTCCTTTCTGTTTCTGTGGCTGTGACCTACATCCAGCCTTTTTCTTTTATGAATGCTCTTCCTGATGATTTCATTTCAGGTCTTCACCATCCTCCATGCTTCTTCTTTGCAATCCATTCTCTGAGCTATATGGGAAATTTTCTCAATGTTTTTAAACACAAACAACTTCCATTTATGAAAATCTTTTCTTGCTTTTCATAATGTGAAATAAAATTCTGTACTAGTCAAAATTTTCTGTTGTTGTAACTATGTACCCCAACAAAAAAGTAACAATAAACTTACACAACCAACCAATGTAACAAAAGACCTTAAAAAAGATTTTTTTTTTAAAAAAAATCTGCTAGCATTGTGTATTATAATCAGAAGTAAACCGGGCTTTTCTGATTGTAAACAATGAATTTCATAAGTGACCTCATGTCTTTCTGTCTCAAAAGTCACTGGAACTCTGACATTGTTTAGTTGCTGAAAGCATTAAAAATGAATAGACCAAATGACTCTGGCAAGGAACACGATAGAAGTGATTCTAGGGCTAATCAGAGACTAAACCAATGGCTTGTCCTGTTGATGTGTAACACAATCACCTGGAGATATTTTTAAAATCACCTGTTCTAGTTTAAAAAAGAAATTCTGGGACTAGAGAAACAGCTCAGTAGTAAAGAATGCTTCCTGCTCTTTCAGAGGACATGGATTGAGTTTCCAGCCCCACATGATGGCTTATTTGTAACTGCAGTTCTAGGAGGAAATCCAACACTTTATGATCTCATCCATGGACACTGTATGTACATGGGGCACTTACATACATGCAAGCAAAAATCTTACACATAAAATAAAATGACTAAAATCTTTAAAAGCAATAATTTGTGGAGCTAGTATATAGCAGCTATATGTGTGTGTGTGTGTGTGTGTGTGTGTGTATGCACACAAATCTATCTATACCTATCTTCTATATCTATATCATTTATCTATATCTATAACTGTCTATATCTAATTTTCTATATACATATATCCACAAATACATATATATATATATATATATATATATATATATGTATGTATATGTGTACACACTTGAAAATGTCCCAAGACTGCCTCTAGTGTTATAGAATGCTTCTCCTCTGGCCTATTATCAAGTTCATATATATAGTCACATGTTTCCCTTTAAACTGAAATTACTATGCATCCTTGAGACTCTGAAATGAGCACTATTATTAACCACAATGACTAGAAAAAAAATTAGTGAGTAATAGGTACATCTCAATTTACAGATTACAGTCCATCATAGAGGGAAGTTAAGGAAGGAACTTGGAAGGGAGAACCACATCAGAGACCATGGGGAGATGCTGCTTACTGGCTTACTTCTTCATGCTCATGCTCATCTATATTTCTATGCTTTTTTTTCTAATGTTTTAAAAATTTAAATATAATTACATTGGGAACTTTAATATAGGTTCCTAATATGCATACATAAATATAGTTCAAATGAAGTTATCCCACTTTCAGGTATGAGAATCCTTGTGGAGAACAGATAAAGTCCTGAATGGAGGTGTGTTGTATGACATGGGCAGACTCATGGGACTGGTGAAGCCTTCCTTGGGTCAGGCACAGGGAAATGTCAAATCCTTCCTCCTAGTCTGCGTATAAATGTTGACAATGTGTGCAGAAAACATCTATCACATCTTCTTCATCCTAGATGTTTATAGCCTAACGCTGCTACCCAACAGAGACATCCCATCAACACTGACTAACTCCTCTTTCTTGTGCTATACATAATAAACTTGCTGAGTATCTGGGTATCTAGTGCTCTCCATCAGAGTAAGCACAGCCTACCCCATCCCAGCTTTTCTGTATGTGTCTCTGTCACTTCGTGGGTGTTTGTTGTTTCTCCATCCCCATGCCTCCCTAGTCCAGTTTTTAGGACCAAGCTGTTGTTGATTGTTTTTCTCTTTTGCTCTTTGGGGGCCATCATTGTAAATGAATTTCTTTCTTTTTTTTATAGATTTTTCTCATTTATTCAACAATAAATTCACTCAAGAGAAGTCAAGCAAAAATGAAGTTATTTCTAGCTTTCTTTATAGAAACACAAAATACTCCTTTCTTTAAAAATTATTCACGAGAAATACATAGTTGAATGCTGTAATACTAACAGTGTTCTTCACATTTGAGCTGCCACTTGGGAAGAAAGGAGAATGAAGAAATGATCCAGAACAATGAGAATTTAACACAAAGAAAAGAGACCAAAAAAGTAGGGGACACCATGCATTAGGAATACAAGAGCTTTCTAAAATGTTTAAAATGCACATTTAAAGAGCAGGAAGATGGTGGTAGGTGACTCTGGAGGGAGCTTGAGAGAAATAGTTATGTGAGAACTGAAGATGCTTTGGACTTGAAAGTATTAATCTCAGTCTTCTTTAAAGAGAAAGGAGAATGAGAGAGAGAGAGAGAGAGAGAGAGAGAGAGAGAGAGAGAGAGAGAGAGAGAGAGAGAGAGAGAGAGAGAGAGAGAGAGAGAGAGAGAGAGAGAGAGAGAGAGAGAGAGAGAGAGAGAGAGAGAGAGAGAGAGAGAGAGAGAGAGAGAGAGAGAGAGAGAGAGAGGGTCAGACAGACATTTTCTAAATTCTCTCTACTTTTTTCAGACTTGAATACGTTATTATCTTTCAGGCCACAGAACTCTCATTCATCAGTACTATGGTTTCATCCCAATTCTGCACCGAACCTGCTCTGTTAATAACCCCCAGGCTGTTCCAGAAAACACAGAAGCAGCTGTCTACTGGTCCTCCTCCAATCTCTCCAACTACTACCTATCAATCTTTGGTAGGACCTGCACCCACTCTATTATTGTGTGTCTGTCTCTGTCTGCTGTGACCAAAGCACCCCCGTCCTTACTCTACTCATGGACGATCCTAGATCTCATATCATAGCTGTCAGAAGGTCCCGGCTATGTGTTTTTCAAAGCTGTTTATCTCAGCTTGCTGACTCAGGCCTTCGTTTCTTTCTGAACTTTAGGACCTCTCTATCCATTGGGCATTTTTTCTCAGTTTATCTATAGAGCCTGTAACTCTTAGAGTAAAAGGGAGTCCACCACATGGGCAGACTCTCTCAACAGTCGTTTCTAAGTCAGTGGGACTAGAAGCCAAGCAGCTCGATAGTCAGAGTAACTCAGTGACAGAGAAAGGCAAGACTCGCAAGACTGGTGGTGATTTTCAGATGGGAACGAAGACGAGAGAGGAAACAAGGGTGAATGGAAATGTATGGTGTCTGATGTACGGTAGAAGGAGTCAGTATCCGGGACAGAGTGGAAGAAGGATGCCGAGGAGTTCCAGGAGTGGCTCCATCCTCAGCCGAGCACGTGCGGGGATCCAGCAGGTGAACCAGGGACACTGAAGCAGGGAAAGGCGTGGCCATCAGTTAGCATCCTTGTTCACTAGCTTTCCTTTATATATATTCCAGAAATCTTGACTATGGCAACAAAAGCTGGAAATTTTCAGATGAAAATAACTCTCCCTTGAAGGCTTACACGGTTTAGAGCACTCCAGTACAGTATGGTTGTAGAGAAACCCACCTCTGACTTTGGAAAAATAGATATCCCTGGTTGTGCATGCACTGCCTTCCTCCATGGTACATTCACCCTCACCTTCTACACATCCGCCACTCATAAACATGTTGCAGGCCATGCATATTCTTGCCTCAGCTCTTTGTCCAGTCGGGTGCTGGCAGTATAGATGAATTTCTAAGCAGTCTTATTAAATAAATAAAAAAAAAACATGGAGCCAAATATAGGGGTGAAAGCCTTAGAGATCAGGGAAATAGTGAGAGCCACCAACCAACCTCACCTCACCAGCTCTGAGGCTTTCACCAGCAGTTCAGCTGAGAAGTTGGCTAGGTGAGGTTAGCTGTGACATGTACTGTCTCTCTGATCTTTCAGCATCCTCCCCAATATCTGGCTCCCTTAGTTTTTTATTAATAAGACCTTTTAAGATTCGTGCAACAAATCACCCAGCTGCCAAAACCATGACATGGAGGCTTAATCTTACTTATAAATGCCCAGCCTTACCTTGGATTGTTTCTTGTCAGCTTTTCTTAACTTTGAATATCTCATCTACCTTTTTTCTCTGGGTTTTTTCCTTTTCTTATTGCTGTGTATCTTACTTTCACTCTTACTCTGTGGCTGGCTATGTGGCTGAATGGCTGGTTCCTAACATACTCCTCTCCTTGTTTTCTTGCTCTTTCTTCTTCTTTTCCTCCCAGATTTTCTCCTTCTATTTATTCTCTTTCCCTGCCAACCCTTCCTGTCCTTTATCCTATCTCGCTATTGGCCATCCAGTTCTTTATTAGACCATCAGATGTTTTAGACAGGCAAAGTAACACAACTTCACAGAGTTAAAACAAATGCAACATAAAAGAATGAAACACATCTTTGCATTATTAAACAAATGTTCCACAGCATAAACAAATGTAACACATCTTAAAATAATATTCTACACCAAGCCATGCTGGTTATAGGAAAATGCATTTTCAAGTTTTTGGTGGGGGAATCCAAGAAACTCCCCCAAACAATATAGACTATTGTTACTGCCCTCAGTCAGCTCCCAGATGCTGAAGGTAAGCCCCTGTTGCTGAAGGCAAAGTGCCATTCTGACTCAAGACTGAGAAGATCTGAACTAGATCTGGCCTTAAGGCCTGTCCCTGAAGGACCACCTTTAATAGCATCAGGAGGTACTATGCAAGTCTCCAAGGGAGGGAAGTAGCAAATAGTTCTATCCAGCTGTAATGTCTATGTATCAACCATCTCCTCTTTGTATTCCGAGAGAAAAGCATTCACAGAGAAAAGCACCGCAACTGTCTGAACCTTCACTGAGCTCTTGCCAGTTGTCCAGAGCTTGGGAGAAGCAGTGGCCAATTTACATCTTTAAGGAATTTGAGGTGAAGATAGGAGAGCCAAGGCATCTCGCTGTAAAAACAGTTATGGAACTGTGGGAACAGAATATAAAGTTAAATGGACCCTAGTCTCAGAATTGGCATGATGTATATAAAATCATCCATGGGGAAGGAGCAAAGCTGAAACACAGTCAGAGATGTAAGAGTCTGAGGCAGAGAAAAGGTTTTTTTAAAAGTAAGAGTGTTAGAGAGAAAACAGGGGAATGGGAGACATAAAAAAAGGAATCAGACCTGAAGCACAATGTCTGCCCTGGGTTTGAGCCTAAGGAGACTTTGTCTTGAAAACAAACAATAGTAAAATAAAGTAAGAAAAAGAACTCTATCTTAGGGAAAGAGGAGCCTCAGTTTGTGGAAAACCATCTACTTCTCCAGGAGAACAACCACAAGAAGGTGAACACCTGAAAGAATGTTAGTTTCTAACACGAAGATAAATAGAAGTAACAATTTCAACCTCAGGTTTAAATCACCAATGAATTTAAATCAGGTGTGGCCTCAAAATGGGTTTTCCAAAAGCTCTAGAGCTCTCACATTAAGACTCTCCATTTGTTAGGTTTCTCACGGTATTTGTTACTATCCTGACAGTGTAACACTGATAAATCAGCATTCTCAGACCCCAAACTTAATGTATCAATTGAATCACCTGAGGAAAGTATTTCCAGGGATCTTTAAAATGTATAATAATGGACCTGCAGTAGTGAGATAGTATATCTAGTTATGGTAAGGTAATATATGTGTTAAGAGCATTAGCTGAGATAACATATATTCCATGAATATTCATATCTCAGTGCATTGTAGACACTGACCAAGAGATAGCTGTTAGAAGTGTTTGATAATTATTTGGCTTATAGTGTCTCCAAATAAACATAGTTGGCCCTGTAAAGTAAATCTATTGATTAATGAAAAAAATAGGAGAGCAGTTTAAAAATCAACAGCTTTTGAAAATAGGGACCTTGGTGGCCATTTTCATGCTACTACTTGGATTTTAATGTTATGTGAAATAGTCCATTGTACAAAATGTCCTAAGGGAAAAGGTAACTTTTATCTATGAGGTTAAGAGTACTACATTGTGCACTCCAGGTTTCATTCCATTCATTTGCTCAAAGATAAGCAGCAAGCTATTACACTCTTGTAGAGCTGTCTTCGGAGACTATTTCCGGCTACTACTTGTGGGAATGCTTTATGAGGTGTCAGCATGTGTGAGAAGAGAGAGCTTGGTTTGTCGTAGGCAGATAGGCCACATCCTGCAGCAGACTGATGGCTTTGTCTTTTATCATTGTCACAGGCTTATTTAACAAGCTGTGATTCTGGGGTTCATCACAAAGAAAACTGTCATTCTCTAGACTCGTGGCCTGAACATCCTTTCATCTCTGTTCCAGGACTATCTGTCATATGACATCAAGCAGACCAGCAGCTTCACAGTACAGGCTGTGACTTTCGAACTAGGAAGTTGGCTCTGGAACAGGTTCAGGATTTGCACCTTTGATTAGATTAAGTGGAGGAGAAAAACTTATGCAAGCACTTAAGTTGTGTATGCTGATAATACGTTGTTATAATATCTATCACTTGAAAGGAAATGCTACAACTGTTTGTGCTCATGTGAAAATTATCATGATGTTATTCTGAATTACAGATAAATCAATTAAGATTCATTAGCTCTATCATGGCCCCATTTTAACAAACTCTTCTCATCTTCTATATATTAATGACATGCAATCTTCTGAAATTGCTTTGTAGCTTCAATTAAAAGGGTTCCTTGGAGACTGTTGATGAATACCTTAGCTTTATGTGAGTATGCAGCATATGAAAATATGGTCTCTTCCACTCTGGGATAAATTAAAGATGTATGCAGAGCTCTAAATAGAACATTCTTCAGTATTTCTAAGGGAGTTCTCTGGCTATGAGTTTGCGGAGTCCCTAAAATTACTTGTTTTCTCCTATGGTTGGTAGGACCCATATTGGCTGTGGAAACTGGACCTGACCTGCTGAGTACAGCATATTGCCTGACCCTGGACAGGATATTCTGCTCCAACTGTGACTTGGCAGATCACATTAAACTACTTTGGAGACATTAAAGTATAAATATTTCATGGGTCCCCTTGTGAGATTGAATTTAAACTACAGCATTTCAAAGACTTAGTAGTTTGTATTCTCTGGTGATTTCTCCCTTTTTGTTCTCTTTAAATTCTATATTTTGCAAAGTCATCTTTTACAATCTTAGTTTTCTTTTACATGTTACTATTTTCCTCATATAGCCTACAATGATTAAAGAATTGAAATGTTAGCCGTGAGGTTTTAAATCTAAAAGTAAAGGAGTCCTTTGGCAACCAAGTGTCTCTTATGAAAGAACAGATTCCTAAAATTAAGAAGGACATTTTGTTTTGTTTGTTTTGTTTATCTAATTGAGAATGTACATGTTGATCACAGCTGGGTTCTGCATGAGGACTCAGGTTTGACCGGGGCCCTGCTAACTTAGCAGTACATTCTGGGAATATATGTACAAAAGAATTAGCATGTTCTTAATCACTTGGTTTAGATAACTAAACAAAGATGTGAGTCAGTTTCAATGTGCAACAAGTGAATCAAAGGCAGATGTTTAGCACATGAAATACCTATTTAAATGAAAGAGTTAGCCCAGGCCTCTTTGAATAGGGGAGCTTTCCAAATTTGCCAGAATGCCAACTTTAAGTACTATATAAGCATTTGAAAATATGTGAAAATCTTAACTTTCTGTATTTCTTTTAACTGAGAAATAACACATGCACCACTATGCCAAGTATGCATAGGGCATGGTGGTGCATACCTTTTATCCCAGCACTTGGAAAGCAGAGGCAGGCGGATCTCTGTGAGTTCAAAGCCAGTGTAATGAGTGCCAAGCTAGCCAGAGCTACACAGCGAGAACCTGCCCACTCCCAACAACAAAAACCAAACAAATGGTTTGCAGGACAGAGCTGAACCATCCCTGCTCTTTCATCATGATTGAACCTCCCAATTATTGAAGAGAAAGAGAAACAAATAAAAAACTCTTCTATGTTTTAATAATTTGTCTTTCTCCAAGAGGTATTATTATTGACAGGACTTGTATTAGTTTTGTCATTGCTGTGACAGAACACCAGACAGAATCCACTTAAAGAGGAAAGGGTTTATTTTGTCTCACAGTTCCAGGGTTCAGTTAATTAAAGCAAAAAAGTCATGGCTGTTGGTGTTTAGGGTGGCTGGTTATATTACACCCATTATCAAGGAGATGTGAGAAACACATACTGGTGGGTAGCTCACTTTTTCTTATTTATACAGTCTGGGAAAATAGCCTATAAAATGATGCTACCCACATTTAGTAAGGGTCAGCACACCTAGATTAATCTGGTCCAGAAAGATTCTCACTGACATGTCCATAGATTCTCTCTTAGAAAATTTGAGGTCTTACCAAGTAGACGATCAATATTAATCATCAGAATCCTACTGGTGCCAACTTAGCACTGAAACATCAATTTGAAGGCAATCTTTTGTACGCATAGTCTCATAGCCATCTCATAATGTAAAATGAGTTCAGTCTGAGTGCCAAAGTCCCCCAAGTCTTCAACAGTTTCAACCCTTTCAGAGGCTTAAGTGCTGAATCTTCAGGTGACTTGGGGAACTTGTGAACTGAAACTGTATAACATCACAGACATCACATTACATCCTTGCAACATGAAATGGCACAGAGTAAACCTGCCTGTCCCCAAAGGGAAGAATGAGAGCATAGAAAAAAAAAATTATCTTAGCAAAACAAGACTGAACCCGTATAGGATATCATCTCCTACAGATCCTTGTCAGGCATTTTCAGCTCATGATAGAATCATCTGGAATCCAATGAGCTTGTGTAGCAGTCCTTCAGTTTAACCACCTGCAGCACACAAAGTTACTCTTTGGGGCTAGTTCCATTTTATGTCTTTAGCTTTCTTCAAAAGTTTTCTATGGTCTTGGCATTTCCAACATACAGCAGGGAGGGGAGATGGGCATGCAGGTAGTGGGGTGTGTGGGTGTGTGTGTGTCTGTATTTCAAGTTAGATTTTACATTTACAGCTTTATCCAATAGCCTCTCCAATCCTTGTAAGGAGTTAGACACTGCCACATATTGACTGACATTAGTCAGGAACCAGGTGCAAGCCTCCATGACTCTTTTACTCTTGCATCTATCATGCCTGGAAAACCAGTAGCATGTGAATGGTACTGTCAAGTTCTGCTGTCAACCCAGATGTTTCTGTCAGGTCTGAACACCCGGGGACATAGTTGTATCGACTTAATACTCAGGAATACTATTCTCATTTTAGTCACTCTTCGTTCAAATGGATTTGCATATTTGCCAGATGAAGGCATAAATATTTGAGGTTTAGCCCTCAGGGTGTCTTTCCTATAGTCCCAGTGATGAGTTCAAGGCATCTCGTTGATAGCTCTAATCTCTTTCACAGTTACAGCTGCTTTCTCTGTACCCTCCTTGTCTGGCAGCTGTGAACTCATTCTTGCCCCCTCCCTTTCCACACCTCCCATTTGTCATATCTCCTCTCTCTCACTGCAGACCCAAGTAGGAAGAGTGAGCAGCACCAATCTGAATGCTCACCTATCCCTAAAGTTCTCCTGCCAAACAAATCAGTCCATTCCTTTCTAATCAGCCTCCATTAAGTCATCCGTACCTGGACAGAATGCAGTGTGATTGTTTGCCATACTAACCTGAAACCTGTATCCCAGTTATCAAGAAAAATCTTGTTTCTCTTTGAAATCTCCTGAGCTGGGCCTCTCCTCCACATTTCTCTTGGCATTCTAATCTTCTAGACTCCACTAGAGTGGTCTAGTTAATTCTACTTTCACTATTCAAGGTTTCCCTAACCCACAACTGCAAACTTTCCACATTCCTCTTGTGAGCCATTTCTAATGGCTCCAGAACCATGCATGATCCTGTCTGTCACAGCAGTGGCCCCACTCTTGACTACCAGCTTTCTGTATTAATTATTTTCTCATTGCTTCAACAAAACACCTGACAGAAACAGCTTATGGAAACAAGGGTTTATTTCAGCTCACAATTTTTCTTTCCTTCCTTTTTATTTTTATATGTTTGATATATTTGCATATATGTATAAATGTTCTCATATAAGTTGTACAGGTGCTTGTGTGTGTGTGCATGTGTGTATGCGTGTGTCTGTGTATCTCTCCGTGTGTGTGTGTGTGTGTGTGTGTGTGTGTGTGTGTGTGTGTTAGGGTGTGTGAATGTATGTGAGTGTCCATGAAGGCAAGCAATAGATCTCCCTGGAACTGGACTTGCAGACAGTCTTTAAATGTTAAGCCATTATTAATAATTATAGAGTCAGTGTCTTATTCTGTAGTCTACACTGGCTTAGATGGTCTCTACATTATGACAACTCTCTTGCCTCAGACTCCTAAAAAATAACCTAGAATCACAGGCTTTTACCCCACAGTTCTAGATATGGAAGCTAGAGCATCACACACTCTAACTGAGCTACATCCTGGGTCCTAAAATTTACATTCTTCATTTTTTTAATGTTCCTTGTATATAAAATCCAAATTGAGCCACAAAGATCTCTTTCATTCAAAATGCCTGTTAAAATGAAGAATCACCCCTAGTATAAATGGATTCCACTTTAGTTTTCTGCCAGAACACAAACAAATTGTATATGTGATATATGAGCCAAAGATCAAATAACAAAGCAGATGTAGCTCCCCAGTGAGAACCAGGAATTCTATCATTCTTTACAGGCTGCCTCCCAGGTTGGTAGTCAGTACATTGTACAGAAAAACTATCCTGGAAGGTCAGAATGCATACCTTTCTACCTTCCTCAATTTGGGTTGGGTAAATTGTAAGTTCTCAAATTCTAACTACTGTGTGATGGATACATTTTCCCTTCCTTTGTGTTTTATTTTTCATAATTCCACTAAGTAAAGAGACATTGTGTTAATAATACCCAGAATTTTATAGTGTATATAAAACTTTCATTGACTAGGGCTTTAAGAACTTAGGCTGTTCACAAAGAACATTTCAGACCCCTAGATTCCTAGAACTAGAGCAATTTTGTTGTCAAACAAAGTCTTCTTTGTAGCTCTGGCCTTCCTGGAACTATGTAGACCAGGCTGGCTTTTAAGTTAGATTAAAGGCATGTTCCATCATAACTGGCTATACCCCCCCATTATATATATATTGATTCTTTGGGAAATTCACATCATGTATCCCAATTCCACTTACTTCCCAGTTCCTCTATATCTGCCTCTCACCCCTGCAGCCCTGCAGTGTCCCCCAAAAGAAATCTCCTTCAAATTAATTAAAAACAAAACAAAACAACAACAACAAAAAACCACCTTGTTCCTCCATCTTTCCCACATCTCCAAACACCTATTCATTCATCCTAGTGGCATTTGGAGCTTTTGTGTGTCATGCAGTATATGCTTTTTTCCAATCAGCCCCACCTGCAAATAAATGTTCATTGCAATGAATCATTGGTCTAGATCAAGGCCTCTGGCCTCTGGCCTCTGGCACACCATCATCCCTGGATCCTCACCAAAACTCCTCTCTAATATCCTGCAGTTGCATGGAGTCATGTAGATCCCGTGGCTATCATTCTGCAGGCCCAGTCCTTTCGTGCACTCCAGCAGGACATAGATGGGGTAGATGTTAGGATGGACAAACTCAAAGCCCTGGATGTGTGCCTGAGTGGTAGCTGAACTGGTCCGTCTAAAACACTGGGATCACCCCCCTCAGGAGAGGGCGAAGCCAGCTCCCCTATACCCATTCCATTGGTTCTAACTCTCACAGGCTACTGGTGAGCCATCTCATCCAAGTACAGAGGAGGAGGTGATGAAGGGGAGCTCTCCCATGAGGGGCAGGACCAAGCCTTCTCTTGCAATGCCAGATATCCCAGGGCCATAATGCACATTTTTTTCTATGGATCCCTCTGATAACAAAGGCTATGGACATCAACATAGACCCCAGCTACAGCAGTACCATGGACCCAGACATACTTTCTCACGTTGGAAACTAATACTTAATGAGGTACTATTGCAACACAGTCTAGTCTTCTTCTTCTTCTTCTTCTTCTTCTTCTTCTTCTTCTTCTTCTTCTTCTTCTTCTTCTTCTTCTTCTTCTTCTCACATTTCATTGTAAAACTGCTGCTAAAGTACATTACTTTGTTCATATTTACCAACTTTTAGAAGGATGTAATACTTAATATGCCTTGAAATTGGAAGGTATACGGTTTATTTCCAGAAAGGAAGTTGTTACACCCTAGTGGCCAGATTTTTATTATCCTAAGTAAATTTAAAATCATTATAAAGTAAATCAGATAAGAGCAAAAAATCATGGAAAAACTGTCTTTAAAATACTATTGTGAACATTAGATATTCCAGGTTGGAATATTGAGTATAATTACTTATAGAGTAAACGTTTATGTTTTAAGAAAAGAATATGCAAGAGTTTGCAGATCATGAGTACTAATCCATCATAGTGACCACATACAGAACCAATGAAAGACTATGATACTTTTATACAGACAAAATATAATCTAGAAACTTTGTCAAATATAATTTCTAATATTTATTTTTACATTTAAATTTCCTGTGTGTATATTTGTCCCAGTGTGTGTATAGATACCAGGATGATAATTGCTAGTGCCTACAGAGGCCATATGAGGGCACCAGATTTTCTGGAACTGGAGGCATAAGCAGTTGTGAGCCACTTGATATGGGTGCTGGAAGCAGAACTCAGATTCTTTGCAAAAGTTGCAAGTACTCTCAATGACTGAGACATCTCTCCGGCCCCTAGGAAGTTATTGTTTTTATTAAAGTATTATCCACAGGACTAAAACTAATTCTAATTTGTATTTAGTTGATTCTATTCTGTGTATTTGTGTGCAATCACATATGGAGGCCAGAGAATAACCTCAAGTGTCATCCCTCAGGCACCATTTACCTTTTATTGCTTTGAGACAGAATGTCTTACTTGGCTTGGAAATTGCCCAGGAGGTCAGGACGGTTAGGCTGTCCAGAGATCCGCAGGTCCCAGGGATCTTCCCATTTCTGTATCTCCAGGGCTTGGATTACAAATGCATGCCATCACATGAGGCTCTTCTATGTGAGTTCTGGAGGTTGAACATGGATGCATGGGTTTTCAAACCCATAATGAGTTGCTTAAACAACAGTTTCTGGTATATTAATCACATTGTTATCATATACTTCTCTGATACAATATGAGACTCAAGGAAACTTGGATAGCAGCAGGACTTCTCAGAACCTCTGTTCTTGGTCTGTATTAACAATGTCTCACTAGAAAGCAGTTGGAGAACACAATGAGTGCAGCTTCATTATCTACAGGATTTCACTCCTTCTCCCTTTGTTTGTGGTGGAGCCTTACCATGTAGCCCATAATTCCCTCAAACTCATGATCCTTTTGCCTGAGCCTGCCAGTATGGAATTACAGATAGATTCCTTTGTATCTAGCCACAGCTTTCTTTTTGCATGTTATGCAATGAGTGTAATAGGATAAGAGATATTTTTTTACTTCTTTTTTTTTTAAATTTTATTTTACAATACTATTCAGTTCTACATAACAGCCACAGATTCAGTTTCAAATATGTTCAATAAATAATGAAAACAATATATTTGTTTAGTTGCATCTCATCTGGTGCAACTAAAAATCTATATTTGAATCTGCATTTTTAAAAGAAGTTTTTACCTTTTCATTTGACAAGATCAGATCTGGACTGAGATTCACATTTCAAATTGCACCGTTTTTTGGTCCTAGTATAATGCAACATTTATCTATTTGTATAGAAAGTGCCATTTTGCATTTTGTTATGCACGTGCTTGTGACTACTTTCCTTGCACAATGCTTTCTGAATATTACATAGCTATTCCTGAGTTGAGTCAAGTCTCTGACATCTGTCCCAGAATAGCAAGCATCTGTATTCACCTTGTCTGTGTTTTCTAAACTCACACGTCTTTTATTTTTATTTTGCCTTGAGGAAGATTAGAAATGCAAGGATGAATAATTAGCTCTCCTGTCTACCTGCTTTGTCACAGTCATTCTTGAATCACTTTTCTGTTTGTAAAGAGCTTTAGTGGGAACATTAACAACAACAATTTTTGAAGTACTCCACTCAAATACAGAATCTGGGACAGAGTACATAATAATAAACAAAAGAGAAGATGTGCATACACAGAGGCATGAGTGTACAAACACACACACACACACACACACACACACACACACACACACACACACACACATACACACACACATCCTACACTGAGAAACCTAGTATCAAGTATTGATTGAGGGAAGAATATGTGAGTCCAGAAAGTGGAATGGCAAGTCAAGAAAGGAGGCAGAGTGCCTTAAAACCCTCCATAATATTTTGTTCTGATAATAAAAGCTAAAAATATTTGCTTGTGTTTCTTGGAAACTTAGGCACAAAAAACAATTCAAGTTACTAGTTCTCTGTGTTGCATGAAATTACACTATTGTGTACTGAACCTCTGGGATTGGGAATACAAATCTTTTCATCAGAAGGGTTAAAATCCACCACACAGAAGTGCATGAAGTGAACAGGCTGCTAGACAGAATCAGAAGCCTCAGGTTCCAGTTTTAGGTTGGGCCATCTTAAGCCTAAATATGTGACCTTATATAAGGTACTTCATCAAAATGTGGTTAGTTATCTTCTTTGTTTTTGAGACAGGGTCTTTCTACATTGCTTTCACTTCCTGGACTTGCTATGTAGACCAGGTTGGCCTCAGCCTCCTGAGTGATGGAATGAAAGGTGTGCATCACTAAACTCAGCTTAACTTTCTTTGTCATCACACAAGGAAAATGCTATGAGACTCATGTAAAAAGTACTTTATGATTCTAGAGATTTGAAAGGAAATGGGAGCGATAGGCTCATTTATTTACATGCTGGACCTACTTGGTAGAGTTGTTTGGGAAGGATTAGCAGGTGTGGTTTTGTTGGAGGACATGTGTCTCTGGGGGTGGGCTTTGAGGTTTCAAAATCCCAAGCTGTTTCCCAGTTAGCTGTTTTTGCCTGCTAAGTGTACCTCAAACTGTAAGCTCTCAGCTACTACTCTAGTTGCCAGGCCTGTCTGCCTGATGTATGCTCCCGTTGTGATGATCCTGGAATCAGACCCTCTGGAACTATAAGCCTCAATAAACCTCTCTTCTGTAAACTGCTTCGACCATGATATCTCTTCATAGCAATTGAAAGCAATTAAGATTATGTTAAGCAATTAAGATATATGGAATACTTTAAAAATAAAAATTACACTTTCAGATATGTATAGATTGATGGGTAAACGGTATATGCCCCAAAGTTAGAATTTTCCTCATTTTTAGATGTATTTTTGTGGTAGGCATATATTGAAGTGCATGTAAAGTGAGATGCATTTAAGTTAAGTATTAAAATATTGCAGCATTAATAATTAAATGAGAGTTTACATTGAGTATATTCTCTTGGTTGAACACTCGTAGAAAAATCCAAGACTATTCCCATCCATATTATTATCAAATTTATGATAGACATTCTGGCAAATTTGCTTAAATTATAAAATGAGAATATGAATCATGGCCTAGTAGCAACTATTTGTACAAGCGGGATTTAGGAAGATCAGAATAGAAAATTCACATGAGCTCAAAGCCAACCTGGACTATATAGTAAATTAGATCAGTCAGGACCATAGAGGAAGATATGATTAACATATAGGAAAATAAGGCAAAATAATTATCTTTAATTTTTCAAATGTAGTCAAAGAACTTAAAGTACCATAACAGAGTCAAGGAAGTGAATATAAGATTACTATTAACTGAAAATATTGACTTGGTAAAGGATACAGAGAACATGGTCTTCAAATCACTTAGGATGGAAGCTTACTTTGATTCATACACTAAAATCTTGTGCTTGCTTTCACATTCTCTATTAAAGCAATTAAAACCAGTTTTTAATAAATAGTGAAAATTTAAATATATTTTAATCAGTCTGTATAAAAACAAGAGACTGGATTAGGTATATGTGTTATGTGTACTTATTTGTAAGCTTGTGCATATATGTTTATATATGCAAGGATATATCAGGAGCTGGGGGATGTGCCTGTCTTTCTGCTGTGTACTTTTGAAAGAAAGAATCATAACTGTGGTGAGAGCAAAGCAAAGTAAGTTAGATTCAAATCATTTGTTTTACTTTGAATGATAATAATGGCTGGATATTCAAATATCTTAGCCTAACTTTAAATCTTTCAGGATCCTCTATTGGGAAGAAATATCCCAGATGTTTTGCTTAAGAAAGAAAAAAGAACAAATATATATTTACATCAAGTTATCTGTTTTGTTTTGCTTTTTTATTTTCGACCTTTATTCTAAACAAAGCAAGTTGAGCAGTATTTTTCGGTTCTGAAGCCTGCAGGTTAGTCCATTTTGGACTTTCTTTTAAGAGTCACATCATAGTATTGGAAAGGGTCCCCCATACCATTCACTATATGGAATGTTATTTACATATTCTAAAACATCCAGTGTTATTCCAACATCACAATATATTATTCATAGTTTCAGTAACATATTTAGTAAATTTCAAGGTTAGTGTGATTCTACATAGGTAGCTGTTTTATTAGTCTACTGAGATGTAATATGTTGGTTTAATGGGCTTTTCATATAATAATAATTCTTTTACCACATTGAGGAACATTATTTCTCAAGTATCAAGTATAACATCTCCCTTAACATTTATTTCTATGAAGTCATCTGGGAAATGCACTGTGCTATGTAGAAACAAAGGATTCACTTCTTTTTAGCTACAAACTCTACCCTTACCCAGGTTGCCAGTATGTTTCACTTGTGTTTCGTTTTCCCTCCCACGTCTAACTTCTCCTTTTAAGCTGTGGTTGCCAAGAGAGACAGGTGGTGCGTGAAGGTTACTTAAAACACTGCCAGTTTTAGCACTGTAGCAAACATGGGTCAAATCAAGTGGAAGTGGATGCCAGGGTTGGAGAAAAGTCAGAAAGTTTGAAATTGGCAAGATCTTTCTCCATCTTTTGGATGTATTTTAACACCCTTTTCTGTAGTTCTGACTACAAGCAATAGAAAATGCTGAACTTGAATCAATAAGTTGTATGATTGCTATATTCCATGCTAGACAACATAAAACATTATCTTATTTCGTTCCTACAGGATTTATATGTGGCTAGGATTATGCATAGTTCACAAATGAGGAATTTGAGGCTTTAGAGTATTGAGGTGACTTGCCTGAGGTCATATGCTGATAAAAATAATCACAAAGCTCAAATGTCAGTGGACTAATACTTAGATCAGTGGGCCTTACCTGGGGACACCTATCCTCTTTGGGAGATATTTGACAATATCTGAAGGGAACATGATGGTTTTTTTCTAATAGGAACTGGATATTACTGGTATCTGTTACATAGAGATAGTTACCTTACTAAATATCCTAGGACACACTGACAGTCTTCTAACAATTTCTAGTATGAATGTCCCAAACCATGAAGTTAACATAGCTGAACTCCAGGCTCAGATTTCTCTATTATACCACTGTTTTTCCCTCTGGGGCTAATAATGAACTTTTTTTTAATCAAATATTTTATTTATTAAACATATATAACCATCTATTTAAATTCTCTAGAAGCTTGCTGTTGAATACTTGGTAAAGACACAAGTACTTAGGTGTTAAATTTCTTTTTTTTTTAAGTTTTATTTATTTATTATGTATACAGTGTTCTATCTGAGTATATGCCTGCAGGCCAGAAGAGGGCACCAGATCTCATTACAGATGGTTGTGAGCCACCATGTGGTTGCTGGGAATTGAACTCAGGACCTCTGGAAGAGCAGTCAGTGCTCTTAACCTCTGAGCCATCTCTCCAGCCCCTAGGTGTTAAATTTCTAAGTTAGCTTTTGTTAACCTGAATAGATCTTTATAACCTTAGTAAAAGATGGCTGCCAGCCATGTGACTGCCTATGAGGTCACCAGCCAAGATGGAGGAAAGCCTTTTAAAGTAATAGCATAATTTATACTTTGAGACATACTCTGTAGGGCATATTAATGGGAAGGTCTTGACTCCATGATCTGTAACATGAATTGCTAAATGGTCTAATCATTAAAAAAAAGAAAAAACAGGAGCCTGATATTGGGGTGAAAGCTGAAAGATCAGAGAAGCAGAACAAGCCACAGCCAACCTCACCTGGATAACTCCTCAGCTGATCCTGTTTCCATGAATTCTCAGACTGAAAGCTTCTCTTTCAAGAGAGCAAATGTTCCTTCCTGTTTCTACTGACTGAAAGCTTGAGTCCTCACCCCTGACAGTCTGAGTTGAACTGCCACTCAAGGCCTCTAGTTCCTGGTCCTCAGCCTCAAGATAGAAAGTTCCTGTTTCCTTATGCCTTATATACCTTTCTATGTCCTGCCATATTACTTCCTGGGATTAAAGGTGTGTGTCTTTCCCAAGCAAAGACATGAGATCTCAAATGCTAGGATTAAAGTATAGCAAGAATCTTAAATGGTCTTATTAATAAAAATCAAACATTAAAGGTGGGTGCCACACTGAATTCCAGTGGATGGAATTCTGAATGGATCTCTGCCTCCTGCGTGATAGGATTAAAGGCATGTGTGCCGCCACTGTCTACATCTAATCTAGTGGCTGTTCTGTTCTCTGACCCCCAGATAAGTTTATTGGGGTGTACAATATACCAACCACAAAGATCCACACCAGAAAGTATAAATATGGAAAATAATAAATTTCTGCTCAGTGGTATAGGGATAAATGACCTGAAATAAAATTCAGTGTTTGTTTAGATTGAAGAGAGAATGCATGTGTACATAGCAGTATGTGTACATGTGTACAGACAGATTGATATAGATTGATAAACATAACTGCAGAAGTAGCACTGCTGAGTACAAGTAAGGAGTATGTAATAAATAATGCATGCTAACCATGTTCTCCAAGTAATGACCAGATAGACACTTTGATCTTTTCTAACTTATGATGGAAACTTTTAAAGTTTAAAAGCTTAACTTTTACAAATAAATTTACACATTATGCTCTGTGTTTGTTATAAGCCCAAGCATCTTGCACCAGAGCCAGTGTTCTTAAAGACTATAGAGTGTTTATTCTAACACAGGCTGCCACTGGAATCCCAGAAAAGGGCCTTGCACAAAACATTTAACTGACTCAAGCTGCATTTCAAGAAGAGGGGCCTTACTGTATTTACAAGAGTGAAAAAAAGTATGAGAGAATGAAAAAACTCCAAGATGAAGAGATACCTCATGTGTTTAAGCAATAATGACCAGAGTGAACTTTAAATCAGGACATAGTGTGCACCACAAGTGCAGAAGGTTCAAAACATGTGGCATATACTGGACTGTTGATTTTCCTACTACTCTGGTATAAAGGTATGCAAAGTTTTTCGCATATCATACTTTTTCTATACGTCGGAACTTGAGTATAGTACCTGGGTTTTCTTCATTAATGATGCTGCAATCTTTGTGTATCTTCTCTATCCGTGATTCTCCAAAATCAGCAAGCCCAGGACATTCCAAAGGAGCATACCCATAGTCATGGTTTCTGTTTTACAAGGCATGGCTTTATATTCTTTCATATTCTCCTGCCTCCTCTGTTAGGGTCCTTCCTGCCCAGTAGAGAGGCTGCATGAGGCTGACATCATTCCACATGCTGAATTTGTTCCAATAAACTCAACCTGGAATGAAGTTAAGTGAATGTGTGTATGAATACACATATGTGTTCAAGTAATATATTTTCCATCTTATTCGGGTAATATTTCATACTGCCAGCAAATGTGTTTAGAATGCTCTATCTAAGCAGAAATTTTACTTTGGTACTTTTAGCACATTGGGCTCCTGGGCTAAAAATAATGAAGGTTGAGTTCCTTTATTTTTTTTGTCAGTAAATGGATTAAAACATTTAAGTTCTAGAGTCTTTGTGTTTTAAAATTATAAGTCTACCACATGCAGATTATTACCTAGTATTTTTGGCAAGTTTCAATTTCTCTATTTTGTATACCTATTCATAAAGGGAGAACATATACTCATACATCTTTCATGAGAATATTATGAGGAAGAATGGTATCATGTTTGAAAGTAGTTAAGCAGAGTACATATGCAAAACAGAGTACATGCTCTGTATAATCATGCTAAGAGAAGCTTGGCTGGTGTTAGTTCTCTTGGACTCTCCAAACAACCATCTTACTTGCACCATTGTGGTGATATACTATCCAGTCTGTTTTCTGTTTTGATCCTATATCATTGCAGGTAAGAAAAAAAAAACTTAGAATAGCTGCCTCTTTTTATTAAAATAACACAAATTACACAAAATAACAGAATAGTAATTTAATTATTCAAAATTATTTTCTTCACCTTTCTCTTTAAATCACAGCAAATAAAAATCTCAGGCATAGAGAGAAACCTTCAAATGCTATGCATTTGATACAATTTTAAATAAAACATTTCAATCACATTTAAAAAATAGTAATAAAAATGTTTGATGATTTAATGTCATTTGTTTAACCTTGTGTCCTGCTGAGGATATATGAAAATATGGCAAGCCTTGACACTGCATTAAGGAGCTTGAATCCTAAAGAGGAAAACACCCAAAAAGTAATAAAATAAAATATTCAAAACTGAAGATTTTGGTAAGAAAACAATAAGGTTATGTGATGTGTGCAGTGATAGAAGATTTTCGATTATTTTATAATGATAACCATATACTATATGCTTCCAAGGATATGGCTGTTCTGTAAAAAGCATGCATGAAATTAAAGATTAACTCACAATACAGGAAAAGTATAATAAAGATCTTAGTATGGCATAAATATGTTTGTAGAACTAACAAAGGTCAGGTGAGTTGGTAAGATCAGTGTGAAAGACTGTGTCGTTGATAGGAATTTTGAATCCTTGCATTCTATCATTTACTATATCATAATACATTTGTTTGCTACAAAGGCAGTGTACAATTCTATATATTTTAAATTCTGGTTCAAGTATGTAGCTTTCCTTGGCCAATGCAATATGTAAAGAAACAACAGGATAAAACTCTAGATATACTATACAAATATTTTATTGCTTTGGCTTGTTCCCTTTGTCATCTCTCATCTCCGTGAGAATGGCATACTGTGCTTAGCCCAATAGTCTAAAATGAATGTGTGATACATTAAACAGAGCTAAGCTGCCCAACTGAGTCTACCTGGTCCAACCAACACCCAGGCTGTGGATGCTTGGAGAAAGGTCAATGAACCACTTCTTTCATCTCACAAACATCCAAGAAACTGATTATAGTATTTCTCTAAGGTTTTATAGCTTTTTTTGTGGCAGACAATAGCTCACAATATAGTTGACAGTGTAGACAAAACCAGGTTAAGTTTCATTAAAAACAAACAAACCCTGCAGTATGTTTTGATGAACCAGAAATAGAAATCAACTTATAGTATCTAGGGACACCCAAAAAAGAAATAGTTGCCTGTGGCATCATGGAAAAAAGGATAGAAAATAGATTGGTAAAAGAGGAATGTTCAATTAAGTTGTGGCAACCTAAGTCCAACAATAAATGTCTATTAGATGTGAGAATATCTGTGGCCATGACAACAGCATAATTGAACAGTAACAGAAACCTAGGAAGAGCTAGTGTAGTGTTGGAATAAGTAGTAAATAAGAGATGACCCAATAGCAAATTTATCAATAGACGACTCTTCTTCATCCTTGGTAAGATTAACTTTTTCCTTCTAGCACGTAATACAAAATTAACCTTCTATCCATAATACTTGAATTGAAATTCAGTAGTACTTACGTATTTATTAAGGGCATGGGTGTTTTCTTAAGAGATAATCCTTCAGCCAGGTGAATAGGTGACATAGTCCCAGCAACTCAGGGGCCAATAGCAACATGAATTCTTGAGCCTAGAAGTTTGAGATCAACCTGAGTAGAAACATAATAAAATACTCCACAGCCCCAAAGGGCAAAGTAAAAACAGCCTCTAAATGCTGAACAAACAGTTCAAGTTATTGAATACATATTCATAGAATGTTATTTTATATGCTATACTATATATAAAATATTTTATACCAATCTTATAATGCGTATACATTAGTGCTTGTAGTTAAATTATGTATAATAATGAAAGATAAATATATATATCACCACCTCCATATCACAGATAAAGTTTCTACTTCAATTACTTTAAAATTATGGAAAAAATTGCCAATACAAAAACAACACAGAAAAACAAAGGCTTTCACAAGGAATGACATAATATATAGGAGAAAGAATGAATAATGAAGCATTTTGTAGAAAGATTTTGAACTTGGGTTGGGGCCATGAGATATGAGAAGTCATTTAAACATACAATAACAATGAATGCTTAATTAAAACAGTAACAGTATTATAGACTCTATCCCATAGAACTGAATGACAGCAAATCGGAGAAGAATTTTCCATCTGTACCTAAATGGTCATTAGGATTTCATGAATTTAACTTGCAAAATAACAACAAAATATGCCCTGTTTTTACTGAATAGTATTTACACATAATAGTCCAAGAATAAGATCAAATATTCTTACATATACATTTGATTGTAAAAACATATTAATTAAGGTGTGAAAGAACATTCAGGGAGTTGGTGATATCTTTTTTAATTTGAAGCACAACAATTTTATTTCTCTGCCAAACAACAAATCTTTTTAGAATGGCACATCTCCAGTTAGCTAGCATGCATCCTAAAAAGGTTGATTAAAAAAAAAGATTGAAAATCAGACATAAACCTGTAAAATGATAAATTTGAATGTGTTTACCTAAAATATAACCTATTCAACATCCAGAATGCATGAGAACAAAAACAGGGCAGAAATAGCAGAGACTACTCAGAAGGGAATGAAAGGAGATGAAAATATATCAGGGTTAAATTGTAAATACCCTGGACATAATAATGACTTTATATTCCTTAAAAAAAAAACAAGATCAGAATTTGGAATGAACATCTGGGAGAGTGGTTTACTGGTTTGTATGTTTGCTTTCTACTTGTGGGAATTATTGAATAGAGTGACAGTGAAAGCAACTTAAACTTATCAATCTTCATAGGCCAACTAGAGACAGAAGACACTATGTTTTGCTAAATGTGCTTGCTTATTTATTCTGTTTGGAGCTTCCTTCAAGAAAATTGCCCCCAGAAGCTGTATGGTATTAAATGAACATGCCTATTACTTTCTGGTCATTCAGGTTGTTGCTAAAGACATCACACTCTTTGGTTATGGTACATAGAAGAATTAAGGTGGGAATGAGTAGGAAGCTTACTCACTGCCGGCTTGCATAGTGTGAAAAGGCACTAAGTCAGTTGTTTGGGAGAAAAATTTACCAATGGTTTTCCCTAGCTGTGGACCTTGCAAGCTATAATACTGATCTCTCTGGCATGGACATATCTATTAATGCAGTAGTAATATGACTATTGTAGGGGGGGCAATGAGCCATTTTTTGATTGAATATGAAGCTTATACCACAGAAAGCAATTCATGATTGGCACAGGAAATCTGGTCAAAATTGCATGGCTAGGTATGTCAGGGAGCTTATCGGGGCCCTTCTAATGTCAGTTCTCTATTGAAAATTGCCCTATTGATTTAGAAAGTATCACGATACTACAAATCACCCTTAATTTGTGTTTTTATAGTCATTTCATTGTGGTTTTAAATGTATGATTCCATATACACATCACTTGTAATATATTAGACAGCTTGAAAACGGGCTGTAGTCCAAAATGCATAGGAAATGACAAAGGGTAAGTCTAGCATATATCACGGTCAACCCAACCATATCTCAAAGCCAAAAACAAAGGTAGTGCAATTATGGTCTCCTCTCTGATCTTCAACATTTGCTTAAAGCACAAGGACACTTTTGCTTCTCTGGAATTTGAACAGTATTGATTTTTTTCTTTCTAAAATGTTTATTGATTTAGATATTTTGCACAACATTAAGCGTTAATGTGTGAGTTGAGTGTGTCTTCCCTCTAAAATACTCACATTCTTAAAAGCCACAATGGTTAAAAATATAAATACTGCAAAAAAAAAATACTAGCTTACAAGAGGGTGATAGAGAAACTCAAGGATATTTTGAGTGTAATAAATAGTGAAAGTTCAATTTCTTTCATAGAAATAGTTGTTGCAGTCTAAGTAAATTATTCAAGCTTTAGAGCTGTTGAAAGTGTATTTTGAAAAGAAACAGATCAATTTTAGGTGAAAACCATTAATTCCTACTTTTACGTCATTAGCCCATGTCAATGCTAAGCAAATAAGTGCTTATTTGTATCTGATAGAGAAAAGCAGTGTTAGACAGAAGGAGGCTGTGTTGTCTATAAACCAAGTTTTCAAGAGATATGTAGTCTTTAATGTTCATGTAATCATATTAAACTTCATGTTTTTAAAAGCATAAGGCTCATTTAGTTGTCCTGTTTGAAAAGCAGTGGTGCTCACCAACACAGCACCAATATATTATTATTTGTGATATTTTGTCATTCAGGGTCATATAAAAGACTACAGTTTCATACAGTACATTTTGGAAGAAGTCTGAGAATGCTGGTTACCACTGAATTGCCATTTGTGCTGAGGAACAAAATTTCTTGAAATTTTCAGGATTTATTATCTGTATATAAGATAAACATGAAGATAAATGTTAGTTGGTCTTCGTTTTCAATGGGAAGGTAAGTAGTAAAAAATGCCATATCCCAGAACATGGTAGCAAAACTAGACAGACACATGGATATGGTAAGAAGATGAGGCATTCATCTGATAGAAACTTGCCAAAATGGGAAAAAGAAGATGTGAAAAACGGGATGGGAATTTGTCTTAAATGAGTGTGGACAAAAGCACTATGTCTGCTATTAGATATTTTTGCATATCAATAGCAGAAGGAAATATTTAGAAAAGTCTTTTCAAATGTGTCAGGTTCCAAAGCCTCCTATGGAACATGAGGGATCCTGGTTCTCCTGGGTATCTTAGTTGAAAAAAAAAACACAAAGAAACTGAGAAGGCAACTACAGAGATGTGGATCTGGACATGGCAACAGTCTAGTGTGAGGTGCAGTGATCAAGGACAAATATACCTATGATATTTTAATGGTGGTCATGGATCATCCTGCCTCAATAATTACAAGTATAGAGGGCATCCCAGACTCACTGCAGTGTAGTATTTTCCTGAGAACAACCAAAGTTTTCATTCCCACCTTCTTTGAATGTCTTAGAACCCTTGATTTTCATTTAAACTATATAGGAACATTATAAGGAAGAGGATGAATACGTGTTATCTTTAATATTTGCTTTTGAGACATATGTTAAAATATTCTGGATTGATTTTTACCTCATTGAAATGCTTTTATCTTCTTTTCATCTTGGAATGGCTGGAACGCTGGAATACTTACCAGGAGGGGTAAGGTGACTATGCTAGCTGACAAGACAGTAACCACCTTTCAAGCCTAGGTCCACACTTTCTTACACAAGACATTCTGGCTCTCTTCCTAATTATACCAACACCTGCCATTACATTGAGGCTAATTAGGTAAATTAGCAAAAGAGTTAAATTAATTTGGCCTCACAACCATTTTTAGAAATTTTTCTAAGTCAGCATTAATTCAGTGTCAGTAAGCCTAGTGCTAGGTATGCTAGCAAAGGTGATGATTCATGAGAAGGGATCTGCTGCTGAAGAGAATAGAACAGTATGAGGAAGGAGACTGTGAGTCCCATTACAGCCTTTTTTTTGTCTTCTCACCTCTTCAGAACTCTCCAAAGTCAAATACTGACATTTTTAAGCCACTTTCTCCCTTCTCTTTGAAACTGACTATATCTCCTCTGCATATAAATAGCTTATTGTTCTTATTATATTCTATGGAAAAGGATACAATGTTTTTGAATAAGCTGAACAAACTTGGTTAAGCTAGAGGGCCTTTTCAAAACTCAGTTTCCTGGCTTTAGGAGTTAGGGAAACAGTACGTATTGCATTAGGCCACCATGAAAATGGGAAAGATGACACATAAAGTGTACATGAGAGAGATGGTGCCCAGACCCTCAGCGATATCATTTCTCTTGACATGACCTTTCTTATAATTCTTCTGTTTATTTGAAAAGATGTGTTAGGTTTGGAGAGTTCTGTAAAGAAAATTCAAATTGTATGACCCTTTTTACAGTCACAATAATTCTAATGATTTAAATTGTATTTAACTGCCTTTGCACTAAAAATGATAATTACTGCCATGATTGCTACCCCCTGCCATTGTCAATGTCAATGTCAAAGTCATCATTACCACTATTAGTTGAGACTAGAAGCCATAAAGATCGAATAATCATTCCAGGTACCCTATGAATTATATATATTGTATTTTGATATGCTTGCTCATCTCAAACTGCATGTTGTTTCTCTCTTTTGCTAAACACTCTAGTTTCATCACTGGAAATGATGCTGGAAAACAACTTCAGTGGTCAGTTGTGACCACCCCCTTAACTTACACACACATAGCCAACCACTCTAGAGAGCCATGTCTCACAGCCTGAAGGGATCAGATCCCATCTACCTGTAGCTCTGTCTGGGAAAGATAGTTAAGAAACAATCTGTCCTGTGTGCTTTGAAGCTCTTAATTTGTGGTAACTGAACCTCCATAATCCTTTTCATGTATCCCATGTTAACTAAATCAGTTTGTGTAAAATTTTCCATCATTCTGTAAAAGCTTATACATATCTTACATATCCGTTATTCTGGGGATTCTCTATTAATGTATTTTTCTGACCCATCATCTCTCTCATGGTAGTTGTGCTTCTATTCCATTCTCTGTTATTCCAACTCTTGTTGTAAAGGTCTGACCATTTATTTATGACTCTTTTTACTATTATATTTTTATTATTTAAGATAATGTTTAAATTTCAATATATTTTCATCATCTTCTTATCCTCCCCAAGTCCTTCCAATCCTCTTCTCCCTATATGCCCTACTTGAGTTCTTTCTCAAAAACAAATAAAAAAAAAAACAATAAAACACCAAAATCCCCAAACCTAAAACTTAATTTTGACTGGTCTCAGTCTTAGAAATATAAGTCCTCAGACTGCCTATGTCTTTTGGCACTCTATGCCTGTCATTTCTTTGTCCTCATTCATTCTTTTACTCAAAAATTTTGCATATTCTGCAACCTCCTCCTCATTTTTCTCAGTGTGTTGTTTGTTCTGAGAAATGCTCTGGCATTGGTGCTACAGGACACATAGGACAACAGGATGCTAAATCTTGGGTGCTTTGGTCCTGTGCTTCTTAGAAACTTTGTTGAAGGTATTTCTGACAACACATTGGCAGGTATTGCCTTCTTTAAAGAGATGAAATGTTTTCAGATTCTGCTAACTCCTTTGGGCCCAACAGTGAAGACGTAGTATCTGTCAGTCCAGGAATATCCTTCTCTCCTTTTGTACTTTCTATTATACTAATTATTTTTTTATGACAACCAAGTTGAAAACTCAGCTTGGCATCCACAATGCTCCCTAAACACACTTGCACTTCCTCTTTCCGCTTGTCCTTGGTCTCTAACAAGAATACCCCTTACTCAGCAGATACACTCTTCTGTAGGTCAAGGAGCCTTGCTTCTTGTTTGTCATTTGCACCACTATTTGGACCACCTGCCCCTCCCATTCTTCACCCAGAGAGTCAGCAGCTTCTCCTGCGGGCCGTGAGCTTCTCATAGAAAGAAATTTTGATGTTTACATTCATCATCTGCTTTAATGAGTTTTTGACAACTGGTGGCTGGGTAGGAGATAATCACCTTCATCCTGACACAGCCCACAGCTGAGGGCATAGAAAACAGCACACAAAATAGAGCTTATTCTCATTCTTAATGAAGTTCCTTTCCATTTAAGGTCCTTGCATTTGAGTCCCCTGTTGTGTTTAGCTCTTCCAAAGGAGTACCATTTTTTTGTCTAAGGCTCTCCCTTGTATCTTATCACTGTGCATGGCTTCTAAGCACCTTTTCCAAACAAAATTACTGTTTGGTAATGTGTGACATCTCTCTTTCATAAACCAAGCAGGTATTTCTTTTCCTCTTAAATTTGACAGTATCATGGCTTTATGAAGATTGATTATCATCTTGTGTTACCAGTGGGAGAAATTTCAATCCTTGCAGTACACATCTTCAAGTATTGACATTACCATTGGTTCCTTTCCCATCCAGTGATTTTCCTCTGGATTTCTCTTGCATTACCATTAGTATTTGCCAATAGTTAGCACATCTACATTCTTTCTGTATTTATTAAATTGTCATCTTTTCCGTGTCTGTCTTTAAATCTTCTGAAGTTGCTTTGTTCAGTTCTTTTCTCTTCTTTCCTCTTTCTGGTTGTTTCCTACATGACAATTATCATGATCTGTATTTGTTTTGCTTGCTTGTTGATTATTTGTGTATTTATTTAATAAATTATGATTTTGTCCTAGAATAGGACCAGTGCTTCATGAGGACAGGAAGGATTTGTCCAAATTTCTGCCTGAAGTTATAGCCTGAAACAAAAACTCAGAAATGTGTGGTTTTGTGAGAGATGATTCCCAGAAGAATATTTAAGAAAGTTCAATCAGGGACCCAAAAAAGAAAGAAAAGCCAATTTATGTTCCTGTTAATGATGTTAATTCTTCTAATTGACATGGTGCCAATTGATCTACTGAGGCTCAGCTCCTCTGAGATGCTTCTGACAAACAATGGAGAAAGTACATTTTGTTCTGCTATGACAGGGCAAGAACATTCTATAAAATCATGCAATAAAAATCATGAGGCTTATTACAAAAAAAATAGCACCAAGTCCACAGTGTGCTTATATTATTCACACATAAAAATGATTTAATCTTTACAAATGGTAGCACAGATTCACTTATGATAATCATTTAAAACCCACAAGATCTCCAATGATGACTCTTTGCTCTGAGAAAGGGCTTGTTTGTGGTAACAATACTGGAAGCATTTTAGTATGGGGCTGATTGGAATTCAGTGGAAGAGTTAGGTGAAAGCCAGTAGGCAATGGTAACACTCCTTCTCTGTGGCTCATAATGTGCCCTGAAGTCACTAGATGTTTGAGGTATGAGCAAATGTACTATTTTCATATGCTATGTGATTTCAATTGATTAATTGTTGATTTACACATCAGAGATTATCACACACTGTTTTGAGAGTCAGATAGTAAGTATATTCATCACTATGGTACATATGATTATGTGACAGTACTAGGAAAGAAATTGAAAGTGAAGAGAATGACTGACTGTATGGTTCCCTTCCCAACTGACACATCTACAAAACAATTCCTACATCTAAGGCAAAGGAAACACCATGGAAGAGTGGGCAGAAAAATTGTAAGATCCTGAACACCATGGCATTTGCTATAAGATTGTACCTTATATACATGACAAGGAAGCTGCATCCATGAAATCTCGACAGTACTGTGGCCTTAGGACAACCAGCACAATGACAAAAACAGTTGACATACCAATGTGGACTGGAGTAAGTCTCACAGGGCTCTACGCCTAGATAAAGAGCTACAGGTAATTATGGCTGCTGAGAGAAGGAAAAAAAAGTCTTCTTCAGGGACCTTTGATAGTCATTCAATCTCAAGTGTTCAGTCCTAAGCAAACATATGAACAACAGCAAATGAGCTCAGAAAATTATAGTTATATACAGGTTGTACACATACACACACACACACACACACACACACACACACACACACACACACACACATATATATATATAATTAAAGAAGAAGAGGTCTTGTATTTGAGAAAGAAGGGGGTATAGGAAGAGTTAGAGGGACAGGAGTTAAATAAAATGCAGCATTCATGCTTGAAATCACCCCAAATTAATATAAATATAGATATGTATATGCTCAAACAATCTATGCTTACAAAGCAGTGACAGAGTTTTCCAACTGGTAAGTTAGGATTTCTTATAGAAGAAATAATAATAATCAGACTCATAATTTGATTTATGCTCACTTATTTCCTTTATATATCTACCAGGGGGTAACTAATTCACATTTCAAAATAAACATACTAGGAAAGCTGACTATATATCAGACCTTTCCCATTCAGGTAAGTTATCATAATAATGATGAATTCCCAACTCCCCTGAGTTGCCCATTCTGGGAGATGTACAATTTTCAGAATCTTTGATAAAGGTAAAAGTTCAACAATAGAAGTTCTTGAGTGAAATCCATTACTCTTCCTAGAAGTGTCCTGTGTTCCACGGGTAAGACAATCCAAAATAGGAGGTTCAGTTGTATTTCTTAGATGTGTTTTTTTTTTTTCCTGATGCATTTAGGTGCTTGTGGTGAGGCCCTAGATGAGAATAAAGAACATCATAGAGGAGAGATTATCATTCCTATAATCTCACAAAGATCTTTCCAAATAGTATCCTAGTGTTTTGTGGACAGTAGAGATTATAAGTGATGATCATGGATAATTATTAGATATTTGTAAATGAAATATTGTAATGGCCTGATTTCTTAACCATTTAAACTAAAGAAAAGGAAGACAGAAATAGACTGAAGGTGTTGTTCAGTAAAATATCACCAATACATGAAAAGTTGGAATGTACTCAGGACATCTATACGATACAAAACGAGGCAACATGTTCTAGAAAGAAGATAAAAGGTGTGTATGAACAATCACTCCATGAACAAATTTCTTAGGTTTTAATTAGTCATCCCAACTCAGGGTAGAAATAGTGATGGGATTATATAAGAAGACGACACAGGTCAAGAGGGACAAACAGAATGGGACATGGGACATGATGAAGAGAGCTGATGAACTCCTGGGACTAGGGCAGACTAGCACAATAGAAATGGCCAGTACTGTCTTTTAAGAAAATGGTACAATGACCCTAAAAGTGGTAGACAAATCCTTGGACCTGCTCTTCCCTTCACAGAGGTGTGAAATGAGGCTTTTTCATGTTTTAATAAGCCAGAAGTAAAAGCAACTCAATGATCTGAAGAGTAGATAAGTATGTAGGGACAAGGAGGCAGAAAACGTTCTGAGGGCCATGAGGAAATGCTGCTTGCACAGTTGATAAGAAAGACAGAATACCAAAGCACAGAGGTTTGTGCTCTAGCCTGAAAAGCAAAGGTAATTTCTCATCATCCATTTTTGAGTTTTGTGTTTCTATAATATTTACATATTGAACTCATAATCTCCCAATGTGAATATTTTTGAACCTTTAATTTGGGTTACCCTTTAATGGGGATAAGGGTAAATAATATTATGAAATTGGGGCCTTAATCAATATGAATGGAATCTTTATCAAAAGAGGAAGCTAAATTAAAGATATAAGTTCTCCCCTCCCCAGAACACATGGCTGTAGTTGGAGTTTTCTCCAGTCCTGCCCAGCCCCACAGAACCTACAACCGCTTATAAAATAATCACCCAGAAGCTTATATTAATTAAACTGCTCGGCCATTAGCTCAGACCTACCACTGACTAGCTCTTATACTTAAACTCAGCCCATTTCTGTTAATCTATATGTCACCATGTGTTCCGTGGCTTTAACTGTTGCCTTTATATGCTGCTCCCTGGATGGCAGGCTGGTGTCTCCTCACTCAGCCTTCATCCACCCAGCATTCCCTTCTCTCCTTGTCCTACCTACACTATCCTTCCTGCCTGGCTACTGGCCAATAAGCATTTTATTTATCAATCAATTGTAGCAACATATATTCACACCATACAGGACATTCCACAGCATATGGCACACCAAACACATGCACACACATATCACACACACACACAGAGAGAGAGAGAGAGAGAGAGAGAGAGAGAGAGAGAGAGAGAGAGAGAGAGAGAGATGTGTACAGACACAGACACACACACACACACACACACACACACACACACACACACACACGACAGGGGGTGTGGGACCACAAGGATGGTTTCAGAAGCCAGAATGTAGAATGTTTCTTTTACCAATTATACTTACATTCTGATTTTGGGCTCTAGCTTTAGTAGCACTGAAAATGTGTTCACTTAAACCACACAGAACAACTGCCAATTGATAGGAAGGGTATTTATTAGCAAGCAGAAAACAAACACAGGCAACAGAAGTTTTCTAAACTAATGTATCATTTTGCAAAATGAAATTCCAGAAGCAACCATGACGATAAGCAAAATAGTTCATGAAACAATTACTAACTGGAATCTAGCAGAATTTTTAAATGTTTAAATAACTTTTCTCTCACATCCTCTTCCACTTCTGCTTTATTCCTAGGATAGCAGACCTTCTGCCTGAGTGATATTGAAGTAAGAAAGAATTGAAAAGTTGAAAATATTTGTGTTTTGATTTCCTCATTGTAACTCTTTGAATGGACTGTACAACAAAAAGAGGCTTAGCCTGGAGATGGTTCACTTACAAGGAGACAGAAGAAAATGAAGACTTGAGAAGACTAATTTCCATCTGAAACAGGCCTGCTTTGTGGCATAGCCCCTTCATATGGCACTTTTTTGGGTAAAGCAATTATTTCCTAACCTTCCAGCTTTACCTAATGCCACCAGAGAATTAGAAAATAAATTATTTTGTACAAAATGTGATTGTTGAGAGTGAGACCTAGGCCATTATTGAGTTCTCTCATTAGGCATTCTCCACTAAACATAATTATCTAATGTGATTAAGAAAAAAAGATCTGCTTAAATCTTGTTGGTTGCCAGACTCTAAAGAAAATCCATTAAATAGACTGCTAGATGTGGGAAGTGTGTCAGATTCAAGGTGGGTCAAGATCCTCTTTGTACTTACCCAACAAGGAAATATTATAGAAGATATCCAAGTTTTTTTCCTTTTGTTTTCATTTTTAAATAGACCTTTTTTAGTGTCAAGAAGCTTAATTATCTGAGAAGTACCCATGGTATTCAACCTTGAAGCTGATTGGATTGGGCACCACCATGAAGTGAACTGCCTTAGCTGCCATGCATTGAGACAACACACAAGTCCATCTGTGCTGCAGCCATATTTTTCAGTGGAGAAACAAACTGGTTCTGTGCAGAGCAGAGCCATTGTCTTGTAGACTGATCATTGAGGCCTATATCATCAAGAGACAATGACTCAGATACCCAGAAGATACAGATGATAAGCTGGAGATCACTGAGCTTCTTAGTCTACCCATTATCTACCAGACATCTTTCTAACAGAGACTTGACTTGGGACCATGCATATTGAAGGTATTAACTCCCCACCATGAACAACCTCAGCCCACAGCATACAGTAGGCATAACCTGGGACCAAGGATTTGAATTCTTCCTTTTCTTTTTTGTTGTTTATCGTCAAGCTAATATTGAGATGTTAGTAATTACCATGTGTATATTTAGGCAGTTTACTTTTTATTGTGGTAAAATGTGCCAAATGAAAAAAAAAAACTAACAATTATTTTACTTTATTTAGATAACTTTTTTCATTTATTTTACATACCAATCAGTTTCCACTCCCTCCTCTCTTCCTGCCCCCCTCCCCCAGCTCCTCCTCCTTCCCCATTCAGAAAGTGGCAGACTTTCCATGAGCTTGAAGAAAGCATGACATATCAAGTTGAGGCAGGACTGAGCACCTCTCTTTGCATCAATAACAACGTTTAGATCTGCTATGCTATGACAATTATTATATTCACGGTGCTGTGTAATAATCTCCACTATTTAATTCCAAATATTTTTCATTACCTCAAATTAGTGCAAACACTGCCTCACCCCCTCCTTCATCTCTTGTGATCTACTGATCCCCTTTCTGTCCCTATGGATATATCATTCTGATTCCTTATCATAGATGTTTTTCTAAGGTTAATTTCCCCTTAAGGCTAAAATTACAAATTCAGTAAAATTGTGAAAGCTGAAAAAAAGGTAGGATCAGAACTTATTAACCAATACAAAATTATTGGAACATTATAAGCTTTACAATAAAATAATGTTGGGAACTAAATCAATTGTAATTAGCATCATTGTTATATTTAGGAAGTGGTCTCTGCCAATGCTTCAAGACTATTTCCCACATTCTCCTTTATCAGATTCATTGTATCTGCATTTATGTTGAGGATTTTTGCTTCGCTTGGACTTGAGTTTTGCATAGGGTGATAGATATTTGCATTCTTCTATGTGCCGACGTTCAGTTAGACAAGCACCATTTGTTTAAGATGCTTTCTTTTTTCATTGTTTAATTTTGGCTTCTTTGTCAAAAATTAGATGTCCATAGGTGTGTGAATTTATGTCTGGGTTGTCAATTTGATTCCAGTGATTCATCTGTTAAATATTAGGATAGATACACCAGGTTGCTTCTTAGGTCCGTTTGATTGGAAAATCTTTCTCCAACCCTTTACTCTGAGGTAATGTTTGATGTTGAGTTGTGTTTCTTTTATGCAGGAAAGATGGCTCCTATTTGTGTATCCATTCTGTTAGCCTGTGTCTTTTAATTGGCAAATTGAGTTCACTGATATTGAGGAATATTAATGTCCTGTGACTGCTAATTCTTGTTATGTTTTGGTTGCTGTTGTTGGTGTGTGTGTGTGTGTGTGTGTGTGTGTGTGTGTGTGTGTGTTTATATATTTACCTTCTTTGGGTTTTGTTTGTGTGAGATTATGTATTGCCAGTATTTTTATGGATTTAGTTAACTTCCTTGGGTTGGAGTTTTCCTCTAGTACTTCTGTAGGTCTGAATTTATGGATAGATATTGATTAAATTTATCTTTGTTATAAACGATCTCATTATCTCCATCTACAGTGGTTGAAATTTTTGCTGGTTATAGTAGTCTGTTCATGGTCTCTTAGAGTGTGCATGATGTCTGTTGAGGCTCCTCTTGCTTTTAGAGTCTCTGTTGAAGAATTGGGTATAATTCTAATAGGTCAGTCCCTATATGTTACTTGGCCTTTTTCACTTTCAGCTTTTAATATTCTTTCTTTGTTCTGTACGTTTAGTGTTTTGATTATTGTTTGACAAGGGGATTTCCTTTTCTGATCCAATCTATTTGGTGTTTTGAAAGTTTCATGTACCTTTATAGGCATGTCCCTCTTTATGTTAGGAAAATGTTCTTCTATGATTTTGTTAAATATCTTCTCTGGGCTTTTGAGCTACAATTCTCCTTTTTCTGTTCCTATTATTCTTATGTTTGGACTTTTCATAGTGTTCCAGACTTTCTGGATGTTTTTTGTTATGACTTTTGGAGATTTAACATTTTCTTTGACTAATGAATCTATTTATTCTGTGATATCTTCAAAGCCTGAGGTTCTCTCTTCAATCTCTTTTTTTCCTGTTGTCAGTGTGCTGTGGATATCACTTTGTATGCTGTGAATGTGTTGCTCTGATTGGTTGATAAATAAAACACTGATTGACCAGGAGCCAGGCAGGAAGTATAGGTGGGATAAGCAGACAAGGTGAATTCTGGGAGGAGGAAGGCTGAGTCAGGAGATGGCAGCCTGCCATCCAGGGAGCACCATGTAATGGCACACAGGTAAAGCCACGGAATACGTGGCAACAGATAGATTGATTAACAGAAATAGGCTGAGTTGAAGTGTAAGAGCTAGTCAGTCATAAGACTGAGCTAATGGCTAAGCAGTTTTAATTAATATAAACCTCTGTGTGTTCACTTGGGTCTGAGCTGCTGAGGACTGGGTGGGACACAGGAAAACTTTCAGGCTGGCCTCGAACAAACAGAGATCCGCCTGCCTCTGCCTCCCGAGTGCTGGGATTAAAGGCGTGCGCCACCACCGCCCGGCAGTTTGTGTTTTCTTAATGTTTCTATTTCAACTTTCAGGTCTTGAATAGTTTCCTTCACCTGTTTGTTTTTTCTTGGCATTCTTTAATTGATTTATTGATCCTCCCTTTTTTGGTTGTCTTTTCCTCAATTTTTTAAGAGAATCTCTCATTTCCTCTTTAAGGACCTCTATCATCTTCATTAAGTTGTGTTTAAGGTCATTTTCTTGCACTTTCAGCTGTGTTGAAGTATTTAGGTCTTCTCTTGTAGGATATCTGGGGTCTGGGGAAGCCATATTGCCCTGGTTGTTGTTGATTGTGTTCACACTGACATTTAGACATCTTGTTTTGACATGATTATAGGTGTAGTTCCTGATTTCTGAGTTTGTCTTTGGTGGGCATGTGTTTTGTTTCTTGATTTCTGTTTACTTTTTGATTTTCTAGTTTTTGTGGCCTGGATTTCTAGTGGTGAGTGTGACCTCTGATCTAGTAGGGAGTGTCTGTCCAAGTTGGGAGTTGGCCTTCTGGTGATTAGCTTGCCCTTTGATGCAACAGGGGGAAGGTCTCTGTTTCTCAGACTGCTGTGTTCTGCACTTAGCAGTAGAATTCTGCCAGGGTTGGGTGCAGGGCCCAGCAGTGGTGCTGTTCTGACTGGTGTAGACTGTGTTGAGCTCATGACATCTACAGGGGTTGAGAGGAAGTGTTGGTGGCTGGGAGGATGACAAGGTGGGAGGGCTTGGGTGCAGAATGAGTCTTGGGGGAACAGAATCCAGGGAATGGGGCAGTCCAGCGGCCAGGTGGGGTACTTACCTGATCCTCCAACTTGTGTGGCCCAAACCCTTGGATCAACAATTCTACCCTGACACTTCATTGTAGCAACATGCCCATGTATTGTTGGCATGAGCCAACCTTCTGGACAGATGAGGCGGACCCATAAATCTGTCCACTAAGCGAACCTGTCAACATGCTATTATAATGTGTTCACTATAGAGAAAAAAGGACTGACTGTCTCCCCACTGTGAGTGTTACTACTGTTAATTTCACAGGATCTAGAATTACCCAGGACATAAATTTTCACTTGCCCCAAAAGAATTTTCTAGGTTGAATGCAATGAGTTATGAAATACCCACTCTAAAGGTGGGCTGTGCCATTCCATGGGCTGGGGTCTTCGGCTAAATAGAAGAAAGTGAGTTGAGCAACCTTACTCTCTTTCTCTGCTTTATAATGGTAAGTGCCAGGACCAGCTCCTTTATTCTCCTGTCCCCATGCTTTCCCAGTCATGATGGACTGTATCCCCAAAATGAAAGCTAAAGTAAACCCATATTTCCTTAAATTGCTTTCCTTTCAGGTATTTTGTTGCAGGGATGAAAAAACTGGCTAATAACTCACACTGTCATTCTCTGGTTTTGTTTTGCAGATACCTTACTGCATAGGAAACAAAGGTGCCTTTATGAAACAAAATTCATTTCTGTGCTATATCTGTACCCACCACTTAAGAGTCACCAAATGTCAGTAAGGAAGGTTTAAAAAGCTGAGGCAGGGGAGATGCCTAAGTTGGTAAAGTGTGCAACCATGGGAGCTTAAGTTCAGGTCCACATAAAAGCCTGACTTGTCAATGGATTGCAATCTATTTCTGGGATGGGGAGGGAGAGACATGATGACTCCTAGAGCTCATTGGCCAGAGCGAGATGATAATTGGCTCCAAGCTAAATAAGAAACCCTGTCTCAAAAATCAAGTTGGAAAGCAATAGAAAAAGATGCCCCAAAATTGATCTCTGGTGGGTGCATGAACATTAACACATCCATATGCACCCACGTGAACAAACACATGCACACATGAGAGAGAAACAGAGAGACAGAGAAAGATTTAAAAGAGCAAAAAAAAAAAAAATCAAATAACTAAGCTAAATTAAATTGGCTTTACAAACACCCTTACAAATGAAGTTTTATCTACTATGAGAATGCTAATACATTTAAGAACTATATCTTCAAATACAGTTAGTAAGAATACTAGCATTAAGAATTCTTAGTAAAGGAATAGAAATCATGAAGATTTTGTCAATAAGCAATGTCACCTGGGCATGAATCTTGGTAGTATAGTGCTTGCAAGCATGTGGGGCCCCATAATGTCCAGTTAAAAGAAGAATATGTTTCTTCACCTAGAATTTAAACTAAGCCCAATCTGAACAAAACAGAAGTCATATGTGTTAATCACCCATTTCTTTTCTCGTTAAGCTTCATATCAGTGTCATCATAGTGCTGATCATAGAGGAGACTTTTAGCTTCCAGCAAAAATAGTTAAGAAAATATCTATTAAAAAGCCAAATTTTTAACCTGTCCTTTGCTTTTATTTCCCATGAGCCTACGTGTGTGTGTGTGTGTGTGTGTGTGTGTGTGTGTGTGTGTGTGTGTGTGTTCTAGAAAGCAATATTGTTTAAATATTTTTAAATGGCATTTGGCAGTATTTAGCAAGGGTTTAGGATTGATTGCAGGAGGATGAATTTCTCCTCATTGCAGGATCTCTGGAAACTGAATGACTGGTTGGTCCAGAGGGAAGACAGCTCCCAACGTTTGCAAGCCAATGTTCAACAGACAACCCGAGTTCTATCTACTGTTCCTATTTTTAAACTTTGAATTCATATAGAGATTTTATCATTTCTTCCTTAATCAACACCTAATCAATTGCTAAGGTGACCCATAGTAGCATCATTTCTTCATTTTTCTGTCAAGCAAATGAATCCTCTTTCTCCTTGGTAACTTACTTAAGACTGCGATGCATTTACCTGGTTGCCATTCTCACCTTTATAAAATGGTTCTGCCTTTAGGAGTATTTATGTTAGGGTATTATGTGTCGGGCATGGGCTCATAGTCTCGTATTGTAAAAAAAAAAAAAAAAACTAAACAAAATTCTTAATAAGTAGAACTACATCAGCATCGGAAAATGTCCAGCAAAATGCTGCCAATCCTAGTTTCTTCAACGCCAGCTCATTACACTTTCATCTTGAAACGGAGCAGGCCCTTGACATTCTACTCAGCATAGCAAAATCAGGAAGAAATGCCAGCAGACTGGACTTGGCAGTCATCAAGTTACTTTGAAACTCAATTGCAATCTAGAGTATGCTTCATCATGCCAAACATCTAGTGGTATAATTCTTTTAATTGGATCATTATTGACATTCTCTCTAACATACAGCCTTTTGAATGTTGGAAGAACTTAGAGAATTTGACTAAGATAATGGATGTGTCTCAACCTCTTACAGTCAATGCTTTAGCCACTACATATTTCACACGCCTTTTTGTGCTCAACAAGTATGAATTTAGTGAACTATCATTTATCCCTTTCATTCCATGGAAGCAGCAGATTAAGACTTCATATTATAAGAAATATTCATTTGTGACTACTTGGGTAGCAATAAAAAATTAGACATTTGATAAAACTTTGTTGTTGCTTAATTTTATTAGTGTTATTATAATTGTTGAAACACCATAATGTGCTTTAAGTTTCTGCATGAAATATGGTTCAGCAATAAAAAAATACAGTTATATAATTAGTCATAAAATTACACAAATAGTCCAAATATAACTTCAATGTTACATGTAACAAAGTAAGAATCCAGTGAAATATACCTCAGTGGCAATTATAAATGTATTTCACTAGCAGCAACAATAAATGAAGTAAATATTAAGAAAGTCAAAAAGTTTATTTAGTTACTCTCCCAGAGAACCCATCATCAGATTCTTTATACTTTTCTTCACCTAATGCATGCCTTCTCTTTTAGTTTCTAATATTAATAGTAGTTGTACAAGAGAATATGTAAAAGGCCGATATTTACTATCTGATTGGCAATCAGGGGACAAATATTTGACAGTAATGAGGAATTGGAAAGATGACATGTACCTTGCCACAGAAAGCAAAGGTCTATGCTATTTTTATGGAGTATGGCTTAATAGAAAGAAGGCCCCAGTAAAGTAAATGTTTCTTATTAAAAATAATTGGCAAAGAGATTGAGTTGAGAAAGAGAAATATGTATCTCTCTGTATTGTCAGTAAAGTAAACATTAATCAATATTCCTTTTCCTTGGGACAAAAGTCAGAATGCAGCTTTGTAATATGGTGATGCCAGTCGCTCACATCTGACAAGCTGATACCCACAGGAAACACTGTTACCATCTCCCCTACTACAGTGACTGGCATCTTCAAGGTTGACCTTTAAACAGTGACTAAATTTTTTAGATAGAACTCCAAGACATTGAAATTATCAGAAATAAAATTATACATAAAAGGAAAAGTTAAAAATTTTTGTTCGTTTTATTTCAAACATTAATTGCATCATTTCTTATAATTTAGTAAACAAAGTTTTGTTTAAAAAATGGAAGAGGTGCCGGGTGGTGGTGGCGGCGGCGGCGGCGGCGGCGGCGGCGGCAGCGGCGGCGCACGCCTTTAATCCCACCACTCGGGAGGCACAGCCAGGCGGATCTCTGTGAGTTCAAGGCCAGCCTGGGCTACCAAATGAGTTCCAGGAAAGGCGCAAAGCTATACAGAGAAACCCTGTCTCGAAAAACCAAAAAAAAAAAAAAAAAAGGAAGATTTATCCAATAGGGTATAATATTTTAAAAGCATTCTGTGTCGTGGTATTTAATGTTTATCTTAAAAGTAAAAGTAAGTGTTTACTTGTGTAAAATTATTTACTCAGAATATTACAGTTTAATCCTTCCAGAGTTAGGCTTTCCATCCATTTACAAGCACAAGGAAAGTCAAGATTATGAACAAAGTGTTTCAGTTAGAGAAGTGAAAAGACAATGTGGGGATAGCTGAATGCTTAGACTAAGAAGCTTCGACTTCGTTCTCTGAACATAGTTGTATTTTTAATTAACTAGCTTTGTTAAATTCAGTTTCACAAGCATATCTGTAAGAACGATTTGTGGGCAATTTCTGAAATTACATAAGAGAGAAAATGAAAGAAAAATGTTCTAAAATTCTAAGAGCAGAACTTCCACTTCATAAAATCATAGTTCTTCAATCAAACTGAACTGACTGATTCCTCTGTGTCAGTTAAAGCTGTCAGAAAGATTTTGAAGGGGTTATAAACTATTTTGAAGGAGAAAAAAATGACATCTGCGGGCATCAGTCTTTCCTCATGAACATGCCAAACACACTCTGGAAGTGTGCATGCACAGAGTGATTGCTCACTGACATTTTATTGTGGATGTATTAGTTCTATCAGCTGTAAGGAAAACACCATTTCCCCCCCACTGAATCTGATAAAGCATTTAAAAGCTTTATTATTTATTCTTCCTTACAAGTCTTAGACCCAGTAACTGAAGTGGCACATGTCAAATTCAAATTTAGTTTTAAATTACGTTTTCAGCATGGTGTTCTAAAGAAAGATTCTATATTTATTTGCAGCTTTAAACACATCTCTTCACTTATTTTGTCTTAAACATTTAATCAAATGAAACAAAAGCTGTTTACTATCATTCAAAACGTCCTCAGTGACACTCCATATACATCATTGAAGAATATGCAGGTCACAAGGAGTTGTCTCCTGTCATGTTATCATTCTTTGCAGTATAATTGACTCTTGCTTACAAATATAGATCGAGAAGGGTTTGGTCTGCATATGCCAGAGTAACGTGTATCAGCCTGACCTAATACACATTGCTATTTAATGCTTTCCTAGGCAGTAGTGATGCATTCAAGCAGACCTGTGCTGATAAACATTACTCTGCCCAGCTTTTGTTTCATTTGATTAAATGTTGTGTCCAAGGGCAAAGTGGAGAACTCTGAGTGGCTGGAACTTACAAATTCAAAATCTGGAAAGTAGAAGGACACAAAGGTGTGTGATTATCCTCATTTTCTTGGCTGATTCTTTTACTGCGCCAGCAGAAGACTGCAATAACAATAGCAGAAAATACCAAATAAGAGACCAACTTCCCCAGGTGTATATCTCAGTTTAGCTACAGAAAATCAAACAGAATTTTTGATAGTGGGTTCTTCTCAGTGAATCACAAGAAGACAGGTGACAGATTATGGGTCAAGACTTAGGCCTTCCCTCAAAGAGCAAATCCCTATAGCGCACTCCCAATAAAACATAACACAAAGTTCCCATGATTCAAAGCTAACAACTACAATTTCACTACCTGAAAAACAAAACACAATGCTCATCTGAGGAAGTTAATGGAAACCAGAATGCCTGCAAATTATTATCTTTGTTTAGCATAGAATAAAAATTACAAGAAGAAAAAAATTAATAAAATTCAAGATTTAAGCTAACCTAAATGATAAAATTTCTAGGAAAAGAATTTCAGAGTAACTATTTAAAAGATATTCAAAAGTCAAAAAATATATTGAAGTGAATGTATGTAGGGGCAGTTTTAAAACTGAAATGGAAATATGAACAAAATGGAAATTTGAGATTGTGCATGCTATTTTCAGAGCAAAATTACTGAAATCAGTCAATAGGCACTTGTAAGTAATAATCAAACACATAATGTATGGAGAATTTTCCACAGAAATTATTTGTATGAGAAATAGTTTTAAAACAAGAACACAAAAGTGAGCAGTGTTGAAGAAAAAGAAAAATCAAGTGTCCTGTCCTGTTTGATCAGAATTCTGCAAACATAAGGGAGATAAAGTATTGACAGCGCTTGATGGCATAATGGTTTAAATGTGTAAGATTTTTGCAAAGAATATATGCTGACAAGAAGGTGGATATAGAAATCAACTCATATTTAAATACCACTATTAATATACTAGAAAATAAAACTAAAGACAAGACACATAAAATCCCTATGTAAAGAATTAAAAATTTGGTCTAAGCAAATACATATTAGAAACAGTGATACAACTTTACAAAGATCACTGACATTTCTACACCTATAGTATAAGTCAAAATGCAAGGAAAACTTTAAAATCATGATGTTAAGTAATAATAACCATCTTTCTGCTTCTGAGAGGAAAATGTGTACTTTTTAATCTATTTTACACTCTTGGTACACAACTAAGCATCAGAAAATTTTATACCTGTACTTAGAGGCCTATATAGTTAGCTATGAATCTAGCAAGAAATGGAGTCATTAGAGAACTTCTATTTTTCTAAAATTCATATGTGAATGTTCCAATCCATAGTATCTCAAAATGTGACGGTATTTGAAGTTATAATGTATAGGAACATTTTTCTCAGTCCCTCCCAGTCCCACCTGGGCAGCAGCTATTTTTATAAAATAATCACTCAGAGGCTTAATATTAATTACAAACTATTTGGCCTATAGCTCAGGATTCTTGCTAGCTAACTCTTTCATCTTAAATTAACCCATTGATATTAATCTATGTATTGCCACGTGGCCGTGGGGTTACAAGTCTACAGGCATGTTGCTCCTTGGGTGGCAGGCTGGCCTCTGTCTTGTTCTGCCTTTCTTCTCCCTCTATCTCTCTTGGGTTTCTGGCCTGGCTATAAACTGTTGTGCCATAGGCCAGAGCAGCTTCTTTATTAACCAATGGTAGCAACACATATTCATAGTGTACAGAAAGACCATCCCACAACAATTCCCCTCTTCTGTCTAATCAAAGAGGAATGTATACTTTTTTTTATTTTTTTGATAATTTAATTTAATTTTGCATATCAGCCATGGATTACCTTGTTCTCCCCCCTCCCAACCCCTGCCTTCCCCCCAGCCTACCCCTCCATTCCCATCTCCTCCATGGCAAAGACTCCCCTGAGGATTGAGTTCAACTTGGTAGATTCAGTCCAGGCAGGTCCAGTCGCCTCCTCCCAGGCTGAGCCAAGTGTCCCTGTATAAGTCCCAGGTTCTAAACAGCTAGCACATGCACTGAGGACAGGTCCTGGTCCCACTGCCTGGATGCCTCCCAAACAGATCAAGCTAATCAACTGTCAACATAGTAAAACTACATATAACAGTTATCAAGCAAGTATTAAAGTTTCAATAGCTAGTCTATTTGTATTTGGCAAAATTAAAGAAAATATCCCATCATTTATTCTATCTTTGTGAGTCTAAAGTTTTACATCTAATTTGCCCTTTATCATAACTAAGGAAAACTAGAGTTATAACTATCTAATCTTCAATGACACCAGAAGAATATAACATTATCTAAGTAAAAAGGAAGTGCATTGCAAGCAACTTCCAAAATTCTAGAAATGACAGAGACATCTGGTTGCCTGGACAGTCACCCTAAGTTTCTCTGTAATGTTGGAGCATCTACCTTCAGCCTACAGGCCTAGAGTCTGTGGCATACATTTCAATGAAGCAAGAAATTTGAAGGACTGTTCTGTGTAATGGAAAAGTTCATCAGTCACATACCTCTGTGTCCTGCAGAATGTCTGTCAGCTTCTTCTGCAAAGCAGGAACCTGAAGGGCCATGCCACCTTGTTCAGGCAAATTTCAGTGATAATTGTCTTATGGGTCCTGCACATGCAGTTTATACATCATACTGTCAAGCAGTCTGGCAAGAGCAGTTTCTTACCCAAATGGCTAGGGCTAGCCTTTTGTATATTGTAAGCAAACTCCATAAAGAGTTTCCTCAAAGGCTATCATCTTCTTTGAAGTAATTGATGCTGCCAGGAGCAGATGTGTCTCACTGTTCAGAAAAGTCTAAGTTTTTAAAACATTTTAAATGCCATATTCTGTAGGTCTTTGAAGTGTTTGAAGATTGCCTACTTAATTAAAATATATATTTGTATACCTAGAAAACTTAACTAGCATGACTATAAGTTTGATTATCACAGATAACTAATTATTTTAATTTGTATTTCTTAATTATACATTAAAATTTTAAATGAGTTGCATAAACAATACTTTAAAGAAAAGTAGAAATAAACATATAGTCTAACAAAATTGACCTTAAATTTGTATAAATAAACCAAATCCATATCACTGTAAAGTATTTTGAAAATAACAGCTGATTTTTAGATCAATGTAAATTCAATAGTCTAACTTTTGTTCATCATTTCTATATCATACCCCCTTTTGTCTTTAGAAAGAGATTACATTTATAATCAACTTCCCTTAAATAAAAACAAATATTCATAAACAATATTTGGGAATTTGTGTGTATCTTTCTATACTACTTCCTGCTGATTAGAGGCACTGGTAATCTTATGGGGATGCTGAGAAAATTTGAGATAATAGTTAAGTCCTGAGAAGACCAGCTAGCTATAACATTTATTGATAAATACCATCTGTCAAGTTTTAAGAGGTCTTGCCTGATCAAATCTGATCCATTTTAACCTGGAACACACCCACAGCCTCTTGCTTCCTGTGGAAACAAAAGCAGAAACTCTTTTCCAAAGAAACATATACTTAGACCCAAATTTTGAAGTCAAGATACAACACACACACACACACACACACACACACACATATATATACATATATATATATACATATATATATATACAAATATATATGTATGTATATATAATGTTGGTTTAACTTAGCAGCCCCTACAATCAAATGTCTCTCTGCAGTTAAAAAATTCCAAAGACAACACAATAATATACAGTATCCAGACTCTGTGTATTTTCCACCTTTATGTGGCTTTTTTTGTATTCTATTTCTTTTTTAAGGACTTTCTTTATCCTTTTGCCTTTTCTCTCCCAAGCCTACATATGTTTTTACAAATATTATAACCATTTAGAGGTTTATTTCTTCCATCTGAATCTGTTTTATTGTGTATTTTTTTATCCTTTTCTGACTAGGAGAGTTTTTAAATTGCTAAACTGAATGACTATGACTGAAGTGGCAGCCCTGGCTGCTGGCTCTGCCCAGCTCAGCTTTCCAACACGGCACAGGTACCAATGAATTATGCTTACCTCCCCAGTTCTAGGAAGAAGTACTAAGTAGTGTGCAGCTGTGTTGTCAAGCCCACAGGCAGCAGGAGCAGCAGGGCCTGGGAGAAGCCTCTCTGTACGGCTGCCTATGGGAGAGACTGCTGGAGCTCATCATGCTACTTGGCTCATGGCAGCTGGCAGCCAGCTCCATCTCACAGGCAGCTATAGGGAAACACATCTCTGCACTGCTGCTGGCACCGAGACTGCAAGACCAGGAATCCCAGGGCAGCTCAGTTTCTGTGTGTTAAAATCTTTTTAAAGCTTTATCAAGTCTAGGTGGATCAATACCCCACATTGGGCACCATTTTTAATAAGAGTTTCAATGGTCTATAAATGTCAATTAAGGGGTTCTATGGGGGAAAAACAGACTCACTGATACAGGATAAGCAAAATCCAGTTGCAGAGTCCTTGGAAATCTGGGGACCAATCACATGCTGATTCATGCCACTGGCCTGGTCTATACCACCTAAGCGAGCATAGACATTATGGAGGCCCTTAATCAAATCTTACTATTTCAGAAATGGGTAAGAAAATGACTTGCCTAATTTTCACCACATAACTACCATTAATATAAGCAGAAAAACAAAACCCATTAACTATAAGGGAGAGGTTTTCAGGAAGAAAAAAAAAGGAAGGAAATGCCATCTGGAAAAAATATATAGAGTGATATGTACAGTTTAAGAATAAAGGTGGACAAAGTTACATTGTACGAACAAGTATAATGGGAAAATGTAGTCACTGTCTTTATGAGACATAAACCAGAATTCAGAAAAATGTAAATTATGAAGTGTAAATATGACTTGACATAATGGTTTTATGTTTCTTAGCCATCAAAACATGAAAAATGAAAGATGGCAGATTTGAGATACCTACATATGACCTGGTAAAGAGATAGAGTCAAGATAACAAAAAATCTAATCTCTTTCAATGAGATAATGGGAGGATGAACATTAGAACTCATAAAATGATTGATATGATACTGGACAGTGTAAAAAAAAAGTAGAACAGATGGTAAAAAGAAGTCACCCACAGCTGCAACCACTGCAGAGAAAGCAAAAGCCACATCCACATGATGAGCCAGGTGGCCCTAGTGAAAGGAGACTGACAGTTCTACTCACAAAACAAGTCAAGAATTCTCTTGTCTCAAATCATGTTGTAGGTTAGCGAGACAGTGACTTGTTCAACGGGGAAATCTCTGGTGTTGGGAAGCAGCAGTGCTGAGGAGTTCTGTTTCGTCTTTTCCCATGACTTGGAAATTTGTGGTTGGTGCCATCTGAAAAACCATTATTTGAAACTAAACCATTCCGGTAATTTGACTGTTACAAGTCAAGGGCCTGAATTCAACCTGCCATAGCCATAGCCATAAGGTGATGAACAGTGAAAGAAGGAGTCCCGGAGAGGAAGAGGCTTGTAGAATGGCAAGGCAAAAGTAGAGTGGTAGGAGGCTCAGCTCAAGCAGTGATAAGTATGGCGAGAGACAGCCAGACCCCTGAAGACAGCATTGTAAATTTATCCCCAGAGAATGACATTGGAGATGGATAAGCTTCATGCTTCCTGACGTCAGTGGTAGGTCACATGCCAGCTATCTGTCATGTGACACTGAAACTTCTAAACTGCCAGAAGAACACATGGGGAAGATCCTTCAATATATAATGATAATCAAAGCCATTTTGAACAAGATTTCAATAACTCAGAATAAATGCCAATAAGTTAAAGTAGGATTCCATGATGTTTAAAACAATTACAATGCAAGTGAAAGAATAAACAGAGTAGAGACAGTCTATAGATGGAAGAAAAGCTTTAACAGCTGTGCAGCTAACAGGAAGCTGATATTTAGTATGTATAAAGAACTTGAAGAGTTAATCATCCAAATAATGCAAACCAATCAAATATGAGCACCTAAGTTAAACAGACGACTCACAAAAGAAATACACATACCCAGAAAATATTTGAAACAACAGTCAATATTTGGATTGCAATGTGGGGAAGAGGAATCATACTCTGCTGAAAGAAGTGTGAACTGATGTAGACACTGGAGACCAGTATTGACATAACTTGGACAAGTGGAAGAAGAACTAATATATCATCCAGATAGTCATGCTTTATACTAACTGCAAGAATCTTAAAGCAGCATATCACAGTAATACTTGCATACATATCACAAGAATTTTTATTTTTCACAATAGCTGTATTATGGACACTACCCAGGGTCTCATCAACTAATAATTGAATTTAAAAAAGGTGACACATACACATGATGAAGATTTATTCTATTAACAAGAACAAACTTTAAAAAAAGATAAAACTGGAGATCATAACATTAAGCATAATCACTTTTGCCAGACTCACAGTGACAAATGTCACATTTGTTCCACAGATACATAAGTGTATATGTATATGACCTGAAAGAAGAAACTTGAATACTTTTTTGAGAAAAAGGCAAACAGTGAGAGGGGGGAGAGGTCTGTATAGTTTTTAAGAAGAGCATTGTACACATGACTGGCTGAACTTTTTTTAGACTAATATGTTTATATAAATATATATATATATACATATATGTATACACATAAACATTGTATGTAATTTGAGGTAAATAAAAAATATGACTGCCTGTGGCTTTTACAAAAAGCCTTAGTGTTTTTACCCTCTTCCCCCCCTCTCCTTCTTGTATTTGCTTCTTTCTCCAAATAAAGCCCTCTACCATTTCCCCAGATGAAGGTATTTCTATTGATCAATCACAACTATTTAAAATAATTTTAGTATTTATGTCCAAATAAATAAACAACAATTATAACAATACTTACATTTTAAACTCAATTCCTAGATTTCAAATTATTTTAAAAACACTTCTTGGAGTCTTGTGAGGTATTCGTGTAGCTGTTATCTCATTTTTTCTAAAATTCATTATTTTAATACTTGTTCAATTAAAATATAAATAGATTACTTTCTCATTTCCCTTTCTTTATTAAGTCTCTCCTATGTCTCTTCTACTCACCAATTCTTAGTCTATTATTGTTTTTTATATATATATATATATATATCAATAACACACACACACATGAATATATGAACAAATAAATAGAAGCTATTTAAGTCCACTTCTGTTGTGTGTATGTATAGTTTCAGGAATGAACACTTTGTATTGGGTAACCAATTAGTTGACTTATCCGTGGAAGATGATAATTATCTCTCTCCCAGCAGGCAATAGTTGTCTTAATTCTTTGAGTATGGGACATAATGATGCGTTTGTACTTAGGAACTATCACACTTATTGATGTCATCTTTGTTCATGTCTTGTTTATGTACCCATTTCTAGGAGGGAGTTTCAGCAGACTTCCTGATATTCTGGCATTTACATTTTTCTCTGTCACCTATCATGATGTTTCCTGAGCCATAGCTGCAGGAGTTGTGCAGATGCATTTGTTGGGGCTGGGATCTCCATGATCCCTTGAAATTGTATGCAGTTGTGGTTTTCTGATGTGGTCTCCATTTGCCCTAAAGAGAAGCTTCTTTGAAAATGAGTAAGAGCTATACTTAACTATTGCCATAAAGATAAGATTTAGAATGCAGTTCAGAACTATGCTGGTCTGGTAAAGTGGTAGCAGTAGATTCTCTTCTGAGGTCCGTAACCTTAAACAATCAATAGAATGTTTGCAGGCAAACCATTTCAGGACTGAAAGTCCAACATTTATTCACAGAGAAGGAACTTTTCTTTTTGGTGAGGGGGGGCAGCTGTTGGTCTTGCTGTACTGTAAATATGTGAACTGTTTCCTGATCTTAGATCTCATTAGGTTGACAATAAATATTAACCACTACAAATTTTAAAAGGCATGTCTGGTAACATCTTGGCACTGATTTAAAGATAGAGTCAAACTGGCATATACTTCTTGTGAATTTTTATTTTTTTTTAGAATTGTCCACTGACTTAATAATTCTCTTATGTTAGCAAACTTTTATTTGAAATGTGTCATGAGCTAAAAGTTTAAACAAATAATTAATACATTATTAAACAAATCTAAGGTTCACAATCTCCTAAGAATATTTTAAGTCAGTTTCTCAGTACATCTGAAGACATCTCTCTGCAATGGTATGAGTCTTACTGTCATCTATCTAATGATTTTCCAAGTAATGTCAGCATTAAATAAAATTTAATAATTATTATGACTATTAAAACTATACTTACAATATAGTTTTTTGCAATACAAGATATATTTAATATCTTGAGGGCATTATTTGATGCTACTTAGTACAGAAGTAACACTTTTATGTACCAAATATTAATAAGCACAATATTATTAACCAAAGTGCATAAAACATGGGAAATGGGATGAAATGTGGAATTGTAAGTATTCAAGTAGATGTCTGCATTTACTGCAAAGCTCAAATTAAAATGGGCTTCAAATCAGACTCTTTTGAGAAGGGCCATTTGCTTTCTCTTGGGAATGTCACACAAAATTTAGTATTTGCATTTATCCACAAGTTATGTAATATGTCCATCTTATTCTTGTCCATTTTTTCAATAATTATTAAGTTATTAAGAACTTATGTAAATTATCCTTCTAATTTTAAAACTTGCATTAATGTGATCTAGATCTTTCTTGTTAACTAACTACATGTGTCTCTGCAGTGTGCCTGACCCAAGAGACATTCTCCCCTTACATGTGAGGTGCACTGGATAAAATTTCTGTTTATGACACATCACAAAGCTTTTCCCACTGTTAAGCTTGCCATATATTGTCTTAAACTTACTGCATCTTAAAATCTGCATTATCAAACTCAACAATTTGTGAGAGTGTTCCCTTTTTCTGGATTAGAATCTTTTTGCCTGCTCTTGCGACCTCTTTCATCCTGTTGGGTTACCTTGTCTAGCCTTGATATGGAGGCTTTGCCTTGTTTACTTGTACCTTGATTTGTTGTATTTGGTTATTTGCTAGATGCCTGCTTCTTTCAAAGGGGAAACAGAGGAGAAGTGGATCTGGGAGAGAGGTGAGATATGGGAACCTGGGAGGAGGGGAAACAGGGGAAACTGTGGTTGGGTGTAATGTATGAGAGAAGAATCTATTTTCAATTACAATAAATACTTAACCAAGCTACCTTTTCTTGGAAGACACATAATTTTTAGAACTTTCATATTTTAAGTAGATTCCATTAATCTAAATATTCACAATCCTATTTCTAGTTGCTTTAAAATTCTCTTTGATCTATTAGTAAATATTTTAGCCATCACATATACTGTTACCATTGTGCAGATTATCCATGTATAAGTGGGAAACGTTCCTTGTACCAAGAGTAACTTATTCTCTAAGATGAAGTTATGTAGAAAATAAGGGCTTATAAACATGCCATTGTAGGAACTGGAGGATTCTCCACAGACAATTTCTTCATATCCCAATTATTTTATACTTTTATATGATCCCGCCATATTATTCATCAAGTTCTCAAACTCAAACCCGCATAAACTTTATAATAAGTTTAAAAACCTTTCAGTTTTTCTTTAAATTGTTATCTGTTATAAATCATTAGGTATGAAGAAGATATCTTGTTATTATAACCATGTCTTAACAATTTATCAAGATTTATAGTGATACAATTATATCCAGGTATAATATAACACATATTGAATGAGGTAGGACAGGGAAGAGAATTAACCACACATGCAGTCTTATCAGGCTTCCTAATAGTAATTTAGCCTATAAAAAGAGAGCCAACAAATGCCACATTATGTTACTGTTGTTGCAATTTGATAGCACATGGATTTCTGCCATTTCATCATTAAATATAGTGTAATCCATTCCAATATCGATTTTGATTAATAATACCTCCCAAACCATGGCATTTTATTCTAGTAAAGATGAGGCATTAGCTAATAAAGTGTAAAGTACTTGTAGAAGTCTGAGTGAAATCTAAAAAAGAAAATTGCTTTGGGCTGTTTTTCCTTATGAATAATTCCTTTGGTAACTTCCTTACCCTAGGCCATTATTTCATATTATTTATATTTATTTTGACCCAAGATTTCCCTGCCCAATATATGCCTCAGGTACACTAGATATGTTGACTCTTGCTATAGGAAACTGCAGCTCTCTGAAAGAATTATTTTGCTGTGCTCACCCTCACATCTAATTTAAGATTAGAAATATACATGGTTATTGGAGTATTCACTCAGTAATAAGATGTTTGGAACTGTTGATACCACTTTGGGCTTCATATATATTTTGAAGATGTGTAAATAACACATAATAATTTACGACTTTTATAATAAGTTGATGGCACAGCCATATCTGAATGGAATGGCAGAAGTCATAAAGCCTGCACAGCTGCCTGACAAAGATCCAGCAGAGCTGAGCTGCATGATGGCTGCCATGCCACCTTTAGTTTTCTTTTTTTGTTTTTCTAAACATTTATTTATTTATTATGTATACAATGTTCTGTCTGCACGCATCACTGCAGGCCAGAAGAGGGCACCAGACCTCATTACAGATGGTTGTGAGCCACCATTTGGTTGCTGGGAATTGAACTCAGGACCTCTGGAAGAGCAGCCAGTGCTCTTAACCTCTGAGCCATCTCTCCAGCCCACCTTTGGTTTTCACATCCACCTGTTACATACTTGGGATACTTTTAATATTTGTACAATATGAGGATGTTGGATTGATGGAAAATTCCTTATGAATCATTTATGCCTCTTTTCACGAATGCTGCTTCTCAGCTTACCCAGGAAAGTCCTGAACATACTATCCCCCTGCCCCACTTTGAGGGAGATATATTTATCTACTTGAAGGTCTTCCTTATGCATTGGAGGTTGTGGCACATAAAGAAGAAGCCAGAGGTCTGTTCATGAAGATATTAGACATTCTTGAAACATCTGTCCCTGTACTTACACTGGAACAAGATATTCAAAACAAAGTAAAATTAAAAAGGTCAACAAGATACAGTGGGCTAGAGGAATTGTCAACAGTTGAGATTACAAGGCTCTTCACACTGTACACTCAGACAGTTATGTGGTATACAACTGCCCTACACAAAGACATATTGATGAACAAAGTGTGGAGTGGAAAGGTGATAAAAGTATGAGGTGTCAGGACCTCCCTTTCTTAGAAGTTAGCTCATGTAGAGCCACTATCATGTCATATGACCAAGGAACAATGGAATGCCAGGATTAGACATATAGACCAATTCTATAAAGATATAAATGCAAACATTGATTGTATTGTGCCAGAATTTGTATAATAACTACAGCAGTTCTAGCCTGAGGATTTTTCCTGGGCACTCTTGATAATAATACACTGCTTGAGACATGGAAAAATGCCCAGGGTGGTTGAAGATTTTGTTTTGGTCTAATGTCCTTGAAGCAACCAGCCTGAGCACAGACTGTCATATGCCTCTAGATTCTCAAAAATTGGGTTATGGAATTAATGAGTAAGAATGATAACTCTGTTTATTAATGATGTCAAAACTTGAGGGGAAATGATTGGAAATGATAATTCTCTTCTGTTATAGTTTATTAATAATTACTAAAAGATGAGCAAAAGGAAGTGAAACACATGTCCAAAAACAAAGATGATATGATCTATGTTTTGGAACATCATGAATGTATCCCTGCTAACTAAATTCTGTATAAATAAAGAAACACTCTGGCTGCTAGTGATTCAGGCTGCAAGATTCTCCCAACCACCATGGCCTGGCTCACTTCCTTCTCCCGCCTACTCCTTACACCCTCTACAAGACCCATTCACCACCGGGAATGGCTCCCGGCAAGTTTAAAAACTGTGTGTGTGTGTGTGTGTGTGTGTGTGTGTGTGTCTGTCTGTCTGTCTGTCTGTCTGTCTCTCTGTGAGTGTCTATATGTGTCTCTCTGTGTTTATATCTATGCACATGAATATAGGTACCCACTTAGTGAAGAAGAACTAAAGGTATAGATGATTGTGAGTCACTAGATATGAGATTGTACCACACGGGTTTACTGCAAGAGCAGTCAGTGTATACCCTTGACACTTTTACCCACTAAACCATCCCTCCATCTCCATCATTTAGCACTTTGATTCTCTTTAATTTACTATTAATATGATTTTTTACATTTATTTGCTGATATTTGTTGAACCCTCCTGCATCTTTAGGATAAATCTAACCTGACTATGGTAAATAATCTTTTTGTTATATGCCTGTATCCAGTCTGCAAGCATTTTCCTGAGAATTGTCCCATATATATTCATTAGGGATGTTAGCCTTTAGTTTTTTTTGGCCTTAGTTCTTTTTTGGTTTTGCCTTTGCCTGGACTTAATATTAAAGTAACACTTTGTAGAAGGAATTTGGAAGTTCTTCTTCTGTTTCCACTTTATGGAATAATCTGAGAAGCATTAATTAATAGTTATTTGACAGACTAAAAGCATTCTGTAGTGAATCAATTTTGACCCAGGCATTTCTCAGTTCTAAGGCTTTTTTGTTGTTTCAATATCATTATAGGACCATTTAAGTTATTTATCTCTTCTTCATTTAATTTTAGTAAGACTTGGCTTTTTACTTTCCCAGTTCTGCTTTAATATAGTGTTTGAATCCCTAACTAATCCAATAAGACAAGAGAAGGGTATTATGGCTTCTTTACCTACCTCTTTTGGGGTAAAGAAATAGATAGGTAAAGAAGATATTATGCTTGTTTGCAGAAATTATGATTTTTTTTTGTTGTTGTTCACAGGAAGTTTGTTGTTGTCAGAGGCACTGAGGATGGAACCCAGTACCTTATACTTGTTAGGCAACTCCTCTACCATTGAGCCAGGCCCACAGCTGAAAATATGATTTTATATATAAGAGATCTCAAAAATTCAACCAGAAATGTTGAAATCATGAAATCTTTCAGCAAAGTATCAAAATACAAAAGCAATTTACAAAGATTGATAACATTTTTAGACCAATAACAGAAAATGCTGAGAAAGATCATAGAAATATTGTTGCTCACAATAGCCTAAAAATACATAGGCATAAATGTAGCTGAAGTGTTCCTGTGTCCCACTTGGCCCATGGTCAGGACAAATCTCTCTCACCTGCCAGTTCTGCAGCCACTTGGACACTGGTAAACACACAGAGGCTTATATTAATTAAAACTGTATGGCCAATTGTCTCAGGCTTCTTACTAGCTAGATATTACATCTAAAATTAACCCATTTCTATAAATCTATACCTTGCCACGTGGCTTGTGGCTTATCGGTATCTTTACATCTTGCTTCTCATGGCACTGGCATCTGGCAGCATCTCCTGACTAGGCCTTTCTGTTCCTAGTATTCTCTTCTCCCACCTATACTTCCTGCTTGGCTACTGGCCAATTAGCATTTTATTTATCAATCAATCAGAGCAACACATTCACAGCACACAGAGCAATATCCATAGCACATAAATGCAACCAAGCTGAATGATTTCAACAATGAAAACTTACACCTCTAAAGAAAGAAAATGAAGAAGACACTGGAAGGTGGAAATAGCCCTTTATGCTCATGTATTGATGGAATTTACAATGTGAAAATTGCCATCCCACCAAAATTAATTTGAAGCTTCAATGCAATCCCAATCAAAATCCCTATGACATTCATAACGGAACAGAAAAACAGAAAAGCTCTTCTAAGATTTATATGGAAGCACAAAAGACCGGAGATGCTAAAGCAATCCTACACAAAATGACTGATGCTGAAGGGATTAGCAAGGAGACTTCAGGTTGCATCCCAGAGTATAGTAATGGGATCATTTGACTGGCACAAATCATATGTGCCAATTAATGGAGCATAATAGAAGATCCAACTTAAGCACAAGTAATTAAGTCATTTTATGTAAAGGCATTTTTAATAAATAAAGGTGGAGAAGTGTGAGCCTACATGTAGACAAATTAAATTAGACAAATATCTGTCATCCCCTCAAAAATAAACTCCAAACATATCAAAGAACTCAATGTTAGGCCTGAAAGAGTGAAACTGCCAGAAGAAAACACAAGGAATGCCTAATGAGACACAGATGAAGCAAAGGACTTCTTAAATCAGGATCTATTGTCTGAGGAATTAAAGTCAACAGTTGACAAATGGAACACTTGGTCATGGTTATTACACATTATCACAGGAATAGAAAGTGACTAAGATACCATCTAAGAGGATAGGCATACATCTATTCCTGGAATGGTGGAAAGGTACATCAACAGGATGGAGAACATGTGTAAGCGCGATGACTTTTCAAAGGTAAATCATTGTAACTATAGGAAATTTGGAATGAGTTGCTAGTGCATCTAGAAATACTTTTTAAATGGAAAACTTCCAAAAGAGACATAGCATCTCTCAAAATTGAACAGGATTCTTGAAGACTAACAAACAAAAAAATCCATTGCCCGAGATTGTTTAGAAAGCATTTGTTTATTGATGAACAGTACCATTTTAATGCTTAGTTGTGTCTGAAAGTATGCTGTTCGATAAACTGGAATGTCTTTCTCTCAATCTGTATAACCGTCCCAAATGAGTTCTTTAAGTTTATATATAAACCTGTCTAAGTGAGAAGTATAAAATTACTTCCCTACTTTATTATTTTCTGCTTCCACATATTTCTTCTTCGCATACATTTTTGTTTTGTATCTAGTAATTAGTACCAATGCTTCAGCTAAGGGGCTTAACTTTCTTCATCTCAGCAGAGATTTGAGAGCAGAACTGGAATGGAAGCACATAACTGGACCTGTGGCTTCAAATTAGGAGTGACTGAGTAGTCACAAGGACAGGATGTTCTCTAGGTTATATTTACAGTAAGTGAAAACTAGATTATATGGAGGCACACACAATCTGACATGATTCCTTTCAGTATTATAAGTAATGCTGAGCCAGAGTGATGGCCAGAATTAGGAGTTCCATGGCACCCAGATGATTCCTCTATGAGAGAAGTCTAACTACTTAGGCACCCAGTTATTTAAGTTCTTTATTGCAAAGATACAGCAGACTAAATAAGTATTTCTTAATTCAGTGAAAAGGATAGAGAAGAATCTGATATGCAATAATCCAGTTTCCATATGAAGCTGCTGTTTCTTCAATGCTGGATTTTGAATACCCCACTTTCAACTGTAAGTGATAGACTTAAAGCAATTGTAATGCCTTGTACTCTGTCCCATGACCTAAATCAAGCCAGTATGTTTAAAAAGAATTTAAAATTGTGTGTGTGTGTGTGTGTGTGTGTGTGTGTGTGTGTGTGTGTCCGTGTGTGCATGCCCTGGTATACACGTGGAAGTTGGAGGACAGATTATGGAATCAATTCTCTCCTTCTATCTCTATGTGGATTCTTGAGACTGAACTCATCTTGACATAAAAAAAATCAAAGATTTATTTGTCTTGGTTGGCAAAGAAGGAAATAGAGGAATGAGCAATAGTTATCAGATGAGAACATAAATATAGAGGAAAATATCCGGTCCTCATTTAAGGACCTAAATTAGTCCTCATTTGAATCAATGCTGGTTATAAGTGCATTTGCTAATAATACTAGCTTAATAAGCATACTAGTTATGGGGGTCAAAATTGTCTGTATGAATTTTTTGCAAGTTGCAAGTAAAATATTCCAATAGATTTGGCATTATAAAGCTTTCATTTTAAATTAATCTTAAGCAAATAGTAATCCAAGCATAACCAGAGATTTTAAAAAAACAGCAATAAATTATGGAACCTGGGCTGTCCTTGTACATAAAATTAGTCATTTCTGGACTTTAAATCTTTTTAGGCATGACATACCATCTTGTACTTTCTTTGGCAACTTAAATAAAATGATCTTTATTAAAAAGTCTACATATGTTTCTAAAGGATTATCATAATTCAATTTCATATGGTATTAAAGTTAGTGAAAGAATAATGAGAGGGTTTGAGGAGCACCCTTGACCACTGCAATTTGTCTGACCACTAGCATAGTGGGGTTGGATGCAGTGATGATTAATTTAGGACAAGACTCTATCACCAAGGCAAGAAAATTAGGGCAGATCCCCAGGTAATAAAGACAGCAAATGTACCTGCTCAGAGAATGACCTACTTCCTCCCAATTCCCTGGTCAGTCACAATCACTGGGACTCTGCTTTGTGAGTAGGAATCATGTATATAACTATGTCTAACATATCCCTCTCTCTTTTCTAAATTTCCACTCATGATGGACTATTTATAACCTCATGCCACATTCTTATGTGAATATAAGGGGAAAGAAAGCATGAAAACCAACTGCAACAGGGGAGAACTCAGCTAAAATATTCAGGAGTTCTAAAGTTTGTCTTGGACACAAAGTAAATATAGATGTGGCCTAGGAGTGCTGTCATAACAAGCATCAGAGGAGATTTTTCTAATTTCCTGGTTAATTCTCACCCCCAGATTCCATTCCAGACTGTCTGAGATCGGGTCATGCAACTGCAATTTTATTATCATTTTCTGTGATTTGTAGGCACATAAAGTTTCAGAACCCATGACCCAATCAATTCTTGTGCTTTCCCACCCTTTTCTAAATAATTGTTTTCTCTCTATAGATGATTTTAAAGCTGATTATATGGTAAAGAATTTTTTCCTCCTGTCAAAAATTGTCTTAAGGGTAGTTTCTCATTCAGAATAAACTTTCCAAGTCCCAGTGGGGACTCCACAGTCATGCTAATGAACAGAAACAAGCATTCAAAGCTGTGCAATAAACTGACATTTTGTAGAGGGGACCAAGCATACAGCACATCACGTACACAGGATGCTGAACAGCTGAACATATTTAATGATAATATGCCCTTTGCTCTTTGAAAACAACGAACACAATCACACTAGTTTTGAAAAAAACAGAACACAGTTGCTTTGCCTGGGAGGTTACTCACTCCAGGTTTTTTTCTTGTGTGTGAGAGAGAAAGAGAGAATTTTTAACACAGGCATATTGTGCATTCATGGCACCAGGTTATTTTGGCACAATTATATCAGATTAAAGATCCACTGAGACATCCTGTAAGTCTAGATAAAACAGCTCCTGGTATCTGCAACTGTCAATGACGGCACTCCAAATGTTCAGTCTGTGCAGCAGCAGGGATTATGTAACAGTCTACCTACAGTTAGGTTTCTGCCAAAGCATTGCAAACATCTGATAATGTATCCAAACACTGTAAACTAGCTTCGCAGAGGTAAGAGAAAATATATGAGAGAAAAGGGCATCTTCAATAGGATCACCTATATTTAAAAAAATCATTTTTCCATATACTTATATGGCCAGAAGAAGATAGAAGACATGGAGGGTGAGGGAGAAATGGGGAAATAAAACAACAAAAATCAAGTTTATAATAATGTTTTACTTTGGCATAGCTCCATGGTGGTGGGCTCATTTAACTAGCACAGATTCCTGGATCCACCTCTGTAAAAAAAAATACATAAATAGCTGAAAACTATGCATTTTTTCCAGTATCTCAGAAAGCATATAAAAACATTCAATAATCTTGCATTTGGGGTTGCAAATAGTTATAACATAGAGTTGAATTTTAGAAAATTTATATTTTCAGAATTTGATTATCCCAAGATCAAAAAGTGTTAGTATCTGATTCAAAAACTTCCAGTCTCATAAAAATTTCAAGGGTTATAAAATAAATGTGATCTCTAGGTGAGAATTAATCTCATCAAAAAGAGTAATAATTTTACACTATGTCCTCAGAGCTCCCAGGATTTTGGAATAATTAATCTTCCATATACAGACCATATTAACAAATTTTCTGACAGCTTCCAATCATTTCTCTTCCTGGTGTGGTGAAGCATGGGGGCCTTGGGATGAAAGTCAATTTACCTACAGAGTGATTTTGATTCTACAGGCATAAACTCTTCATGTCAAAACCCATAGTAAGAAGGCCAGAGTGAGACACTCTGCATGGAGAGACCACTAGTGAGGAAATTCCTGCTCTGCTATACTCTGTATGAATTGATCCCAATTCTCCCACATTGAGATTTATAGACCTTTCCTTTTTACTTTCTATTGCCCGAAACTTTGTTATCTTGTTTTTCTAAACTTAAGAACTTTCTCTAACATTTTTGTTCACTAATTAAAAAATAATATAATTATATCTATGTGGTATGGGGATACCGGTATCTTCAAAGGAGCACAGGTGCCTTTGGAAGTCAGAAGAGAGCAAGATGGTATTGGATATCCTGAAGCTGTAGAAAGAGGCAGTTGGAACCTTTGAATGTGAGCGTTGGGAACCAAATTTGCATTCTGTAGAAGAGCATTGCATTTTCTTAACTGTGGAGCTGTCTCTCCAGCTCCTTTACAAATATATATATATTTATGGTTTTTCAAGACAGGGATTCTGTGTAGCTTTGCTTCTTTCCTGGAACTCACTCTGTAGCTCAGACTGGCCTTGAACTCACAGAGATCTGCCTGGCTCTTCCTCCTGAGTGCTGGGATTAAAGGTGTGTACCACCACCACCCGACTACAAATATTACTTGAAGGAAAGCCTTTGTTCTCTTTTGTAATGCTTGTGCTTTACTGATAGTACATCATCTGCTTTTTCCATTTCAGTGAATTACGTTTTTGTGTATGCATTTGTTTAATGAATGTGTGTGTGTGTGTGTGTGTGTGTGTATGTGTGTGTGTGTTTCATTCAAACTCAGTGGTAAGCCATATAATACTACTATGTCAAGTGTCCCAAACTGCCATATGCTTAAGAATTGGTGCTAGGGAACAAGGGTGAACATAACATTTCAGGCAGGTTGATCCTTGGATGAAGGCTTAGTTGTGTTATTCACAAGTACAGCTTCAGTGAGACCCTGTTGTTGATTGTCTACCTCCTTGGCTTTGTGAATTAGTTTTTTTTATTAGCATTGGTTTGCTCTATACATATACATTTTTTTAAAGGATATGACCTCATACTGTTCTTATTTATTCATTCATTCACTCTTGATATTACCCCAACTCTACTACTATGTACATATTTTAACTAAGTTTTTATGGCCACTTGAGCTTCAGATATTTATATCTTTGGTCAATTAGCTAACTCTGACTATTTCTTGATGAATTGCCAAACTTATACAGCCAGCCCTAACTCGTATTTCTCCTACCAATACCCTTTGTATCTTTTATATTGTCTCTGTCATTTGTCATTCCAAGGTATGATGAATAAAAGTAAACAAATAAAATCTTGATGTCACCCTCAACTTTTTTCTTCCTTCTCCCATCCTCAAGAGGCAAGTAAACATAAAAATAACAAGTTTATAACTTTAACATATATTTGATTCTCCCCTTCATCAATTATTTCATAGCCTAAACAAACACTGGACATTCTGATCCTTGACTATAGAATCACTTCTCTAACAATATTATTGCTGCATATTCAGCCCCTGTGTAGCTCTCTCTGTAAGCTTCTGCTTAACACCCTCAAGTATCATTTAACTGCAAAAATCTAAGCAGACACTTCTTCCATGTAGTAAATATATGGAAAAATTTCCATTGTGTTAAATTGTTCTATATGATGATAGATTATTTGCTTCTGTAATCTGATTGTTTTAACTCTTCATGGGCAATTATAGAAGTAAGCAGTAATAGACTCTAAAGTGGTGTATGAGATTAAATGTCCACAACTTCTACCAAGAATAGCTGAAGGTGGAGTTCTGGGAACAATAAAACTAAACTATGATATCACTTTGCACAAGATCAAAAACTTTGCAGTTATGCCCCAAGAACTAATATTTTCATTAAGTAAATATCTCAATTAATGGTATCATACAATCAGTTCAGTAGCAGGCATTGCTTTATAAAAAGATACAGGGGAAGGGGCTTGGACCTGCCTCAACTGAAAGTACTAGGCTTTGCTGACTCCCCACGGGAGACCTTACCTTTAAGGAGGAGGGGATTGGGGGTAGTTTGGAGGGGAAAGCTGGAGGGACCGGGAGAAGGGATGAGAGGGGTATCTGTGATTGGTATGTAAAATGAATAAAAAATTTCTAAATAAAGAAAAAGACAGAAGCAGGTGACATTCTTTGAAATTATGTCAAAAAGGAACATATTTCCACAATGTTAGTAACTGAATAATAAAGTTTAGAATGTCTTCTGTGCATGAAATGTTCTAAAATGGAAAGTACTCAATATCCTAGAATATAAATGGTAATTTTAAATTATATTTAGGCTGACAAGCTAGTTAATAGCAAAACCTGTTCTCTCAATAAATATTAGCAACAACAGCAACATAAACACATATAGCATACATATCATGACATATGAGATCATTTGAGGCTGCTCTTTTTAAAGATATCTAAGCTTTCCCTCAACTATTTTATATTAAAATGAATTAAATATTTACAGACATACCCTTCATTTGTCCCTTGTTTCGTGTTATTGTTTTTTTGTCAGAGTCAAAGTAATTCCTGTTTCACTTTGCACTAATTTTTTGATAAACGGGTTGCACATCTTTTTATGTGGCACTTACGTAATGAAATTGTATTGACATTTTTGTCATTCTAATAATTCTGTCAATAATTGATGTACACATTTTGAAAGTACAAACAATGTGTCATTAGTAAAACCAATAATGCTATGCATGACATTATTCAACAAATTTGTTGGTACTTGGCACTGCTTTATTGAATTCTAGAGGTCATTCAATAAACCACCCACTTTAAATTCAGCATGTTATTGTCTTCAGAAATAGTAAACCAGCCTATTCTTACCAGAGCTTAGAGTTCATTTAGAGTTGCAAAATTCATGCAATCCTGCATAAACTTGTATAGGAATATGTGTAGGATGCAAACTTCTCAAATCTTAATAAGGTCAGATCTTTTTCTCATATATCAAAACATTAAGAAAAATCTTTTCAGGATAAATTTGTGAATTGTTATTTATATACATGCACATTTATGTATGATTTGAGCTACATCTGAAATATATGTGGGTACTTCAAACACCCGTGCATAGAGATATAGTTAGTAATATGTGTTCATATCTACATATTTTAAGTACATAAGTTTTAAAGTGTGAAAATATAGTCAACAGTTCCTGGAATAATTTACAGCATCTATGTTTTTTCAGAATTATTTTCATTATACAATTTTCTTAGAGAAAATAACAAGCAGAATACATAGCTTAAAAATATGTTTTTAAAGTACTTAGTAACTTGATACTCAAAAGGGTATTAAATGGCTTTAGTTTTCTGCAAAGTTATAAAACTTAAGCTCTTCAGCACTTGTTGATCTGAAGTATGAGACAAGCTGGAATTTCCCCTGTTGGACATTTTACATTCCACAGTTTAGGTTATACATGCACACAACTGTGTTCTAAAAGTATCAAATGGGACATTCCAGGAATAAATTCTATGTAGGATTTAAAGAATGTAAAAGAGAAAGCCGAGAGGTCAGAGCTCAGAGCTAAAATCTCACCCTTCCTCCTGCTGTCCCAGCTTCGCGAAAAGAGACCTACTTCCTGTCGGTTCGTTTTTTTATAGTATGTTGTTCTGCCTTCTCATTGGTTGTAAACCCAAACACATGACTGCCTCGTCACTGTCTGAATGTACAGCCCCCTAGGTCTTAAAGGCATATGTCTCCAATGCTGACTGTATCCCTGAACACACAGAGATCTTATGGGATTAAAGGCGTGTGCCACCACCGCCACACTCTTGCTATGGCTCTAATAGCTCTGACCCTGAACACACAGATATCTATGGGATTAAAGGCGTGTGCCACCACCGCCACACTCTTGCTATGGCTCTAATAGCTCTGACCTCTCGGCTTTCTCTTTTACATTGTTTCTGTGTTTCTTATTTAATAAGACGGTTGGTTACATCTACAAAGATGAGTCCCACTTTGTTCTCCCTGCCACAGGTATCCACAATATAGATGCTAAATATTTGTATATTAGCCACTGCACAGCCACCGTAATTATTAGATTGTGCTGCTACAATGCTTACATACTAGTATCATCTAATTCACTTAATGGGGGACATAATCATAAGAATATTGATGACAACAGTTTCAATTTGCCACATAACATCTGCAAAGTGCTCGTTTTGGGTAAGGTATGAAAGTTCTTGATTTGATAAAGGAAAAAGTAAACATATTTTTCAAAGTCTGCTAAGAGCCAGGAATTCTTATTATTAATCTCCACAGTGCCTAATTTATACATAAGTTTCACAGCATGCATTTATGTATAGGAAAAACATGCTATATATAGGATCCAATGATATCTTATATTCTGAACATTCACTGAAGACTTTGAGAAATACTCCCAGTATATAAGGGGAACTGCAGCATTTTTTACATAAAGTATAAAAACAGTATTAATTGAATATTTCTTTTCCAATCAGTATAACTCTTAGGAGTCTCAGCTCTTGGGAAAGAGAGTAACTGTGCCAGAGTGAAGGCAAGACTCCTGTGCCTCTTTTACTAGAGTTGTGAGTTTGATAACCAAAGGCTGTGTGTTTTTCCTCTGCAGTTATGAATGCTGTCGTTTTCTTAATATTCCCTTCAGGAAAAAAAAGGTGGGGTTGTGCTGTCACGAGAAAAGACTATATCTGTTCAATACTGCCAGCACCCACTTCTTGTTAGGTTCCTGTGAAAGGGTAGGTTAGATATTTATCTGTGTCTAATAGAGACCTCTTTTCTAGACTCCAATTGACTCATTTCATTTTGAAATGGCACAGTATTGACATCCCCATTACCACCCCTGGCATTGCTTCTCAAACTGGAAATAAAAGTCTTCTACTCTATTTCTGTAAGATGCACCTGTGTGGAAAAAGCCATCAAAACAAGCAAAGGTTTCACTTGCTAGTTTTTCAGACTCATGTAACATTTCAATTTCATTTCTTACTACTCCCCTGATAAAGCAAAATAGAAAAACCCTCTCAACCATACACACTGTGTGCTTCAATGCTTCTGCACCCTTTCTGAAGATCTCCTCCATACAGAGTATCCATGTGTTTACGGATGACTGATGCTTCAAATTCTAAAGGAAATTTCACTCTACCCATGCTGCCATTCCCGAGAGCTCCCTTCTACAGCAGTGCACACTGTTTCATTTCTAACATGCTGAAGGACAAAGCTTCTACTTGTATTGGGAAATTTAGGTTTAACACTTTATTAAACCATTGCTCTTATTAATAATATAAATGCCTCAGTGTTTTTCTTTTTCTACCTCTATTCAGTATACTTTAATTTTCCTGTATATTATCTATTCCTCTCCTTCATGTGGTACATCACTTTCACGATTGTTAAATTTTATTTAGCTTTATCTGGGGTTCACAGAATGTACATTATCTCACTTTATCCTTAGAAGTCCTGAATAAATAATTCTATGGGTCAAAATTTTCAAATAAAGGGATAAATTGAAGAGTGAAACATTGACATATCTATTCAAAACATGCTGGTCATCTAAGGAAGAACCCATAGAACATTTCAGCCAATTATACAACAAAATTGTGTTGTACAGAATAGAGGCAATTAGTATTTTTGTGTTATTTAGTGAATTGCTACCAAAGTTACACATTTTGTATCATTTCACTATATTTGAGTATTTTAATATTTTAACAGAAAATGTCCTTGTTGCTAGGATGGGATAGCGATTTCTAAGGGCCAGGCATGGTAAACTAAGAGGACACTCATCAAAGTGTCAATGACTCTGTTCTTCGCCCTACACCTCTAGAATCAGTTCCTATGAGAATGTCATTTATACAGTCCCCAGTAAAGTTGGCACAGCTGAAAATTTCGGAAATTATTGCTACAACAGAAGATATGGAATGCGTTGTGTTTCAAAAATTAAAATATAATTGGCTGAAAATGTTTCTTAAATGTGCAATATGCTTACCAATCAGGAAAACACAAATTACATGATTCCAAATGGTACAAGTAGTGATCAATCTCACTGATCTATGGACCCTGTAAACTACACCAACCATGCTGTGGGGATATGCCCACTGATATTATAGTTGGCACTAATGATACAAGAATAATTACATACTCCACAAGATGGAACCAACATTTTACGCTATTATTGGCACCAAGAACCTATGAGTAGATATGTCATGGGGTATAAGGGGGAACCCAATGTAATCATTCTGATAAATGGACACAGTATTAAAATTACTCTTAAACACTTATTAGTGTGTCCATAGAATAGTGCATCTCTCAGCCCTCATCAAAGAAGCTTTGTATTGCAGTAGATGTCAGCTAACACAGAGACCCAGAATTGGTCAAGGTATAGAGGATGAAACTCCAGAGTGTTCAGCCATAATAAAATTTCTATATTATATCCTTTACCACAAGACTCATGTCATTTATGGAGAGAAAGCAAAAATATTTTAATAGGCAGGGGTGGTGGATGACTTTAAGGAAACAGTGTTTCCTATACACAGTTCAGCAAATGCACCCGTGAATCCACAGTGGCAGTAACAGCATGCACAAGATCTGTGAAACCTCAAGCTAGACAAAATCCTAAAATGAAGAGTGATAGATGGGACAATTTCCAACCCATAGCTGAGGAATTTGATAGGCTTGAGCCAAGAAAAGTTAATTTTCTTTAAGGGTGCTATGAGGCATAAGTTGACTGCAAAATTAGGTAACACAAATTTGACTCAATGGATATTTTAGAAAGAATAATACAAAGATGGATGGATTGTGAGTTGGAGGTGAATCAGAGAGGAGTTGGGGTAAATATTGTCAAAGTACATTTTATGAAATCCTCAAAGTATTAATAGAATATTAGTTTTTAAAATGTCATTTTAATTCCTCTCCTCCCCCCTTTTTACAAATTAATTTTCAGAATTTTCTTTCTTCTAAGTGGATTGCCACTTGTTTTATAAAGTTGATAGAATGTATTGAAGACTTTATGGTTATGTTTTACATATTTGTGTTAAATCAATATTCAATGTTGTATTACACTACTGACTTACATTTTTTTGAAACATATGCAGTCATATGAAATCATTTTCAAAGTGAAAAACATAAAACATCCATGTACTCAACAAATAAATTGAGATAGTTGAGGTAATTGATGAAGTGAAATGTGCTCCAGTTTTAGATTTCTTAAATCTATGTTATAATCTTTATAGGAACAAAGAAAATAAAATCAACTATTAATCTGTGGTCATGATAAACAAGGGAATTATGTAACAAGTTCTTCATATAAGATTGTTTAAATGTGTAATTATAAATTAAATATGTTGATATGTATGCATATATATACTGATGTATTTACACACACACACATACACACACTGATTTATGTGACTCTAGTGTTAGTTTATAGCTCTTGTAACTGTGAACACAAGATAAAATGTATCTGTTAAATGGCCAGGAGTGTAGGGATTCTATCTGCTTATTAGAAATACTCTGTAATCTGACTACACCTGCCACAAACGAATGAGTTAGGATGTATTATATGAGTTTTTTTTTTTATTATTATTATTATTTTACAACACCATTCAGTTCAACATAATAGCCACAGAATCCCCTGTTCTCCCCCTCTCGCCCACCCCTCCCCCCAGCCCACCCCCCATTCCCACCTCCTCCAGATCAAGGTCTCCCCCGAGGACCGGGGTTGACCTGGTAGACTCAGTCCAGGCAGGTCCATTCCCCCCTCCCAGACCGAGCCAAGTGTCCCTGCATAAGTCCCAGGATTCAAACAGCCAACTCATGCAACGAGCCCAGGACCTGGCACCAATGCACAGCTGCCTCCCAAACAGATCAAGCCAACTGACTGTCTCACCCGTTCAGGTGGCCTGATCCAGTTGGGGGCCCCTCAGCCTTTGGTTCATAGATCCTGTGCTTCCATTCATTTGGTTATTTGTCCCGGTGCTTTATCCAACCTTGGCTTCAACAATTCTCGCTCATATAAATCCTCTTCTTGCTCACTAATTAGACTCCCAGTGCTCCACCAGGGGCCCAGCCGTGGATGTCTGCATCCAGATTCCTCAGTCCTTGGATGGGGTTTATGGCACAACTATCAGGGTGTCTGGCCATCCCATCACCAGAGTAGGTCAGTTCCTGCCGTCTCGCGACCATTGCCAGCAGTCTTTTGCTGGGGTGTCTTTGTGGATCACCGTGGGCCTCCCTAGCTCTCTGCTTCCTCCCCTTCTCATGTGGTCTTCATCTGTCACCGTGCACAAAACTTAAGTCCAAGTGGATCAAAGACCTCAACATAAATCCAGCTACTCTGAACCTGCTAGAAGAAAAAGTAGGAAATAGTCTTGAACGCCTTGGCATAGGAGATCACTTCCTAAATATAACACCAGTAGCGCAGACACTGAGACAAACAATCAATCAATGGGACCTCTTGAAACTGAGAAGCTTTTGTAGAGCAAAGGATACGGTCAACAAGGCAAAGCGACAGCCTACAGAATGGGAAAAGATCTTCACCAACCCCACATCTGACAGAGGACTGATATCCAGAATATATAAGGAACTCAAGAAATTAGACATCAAAAGGACCAACAGTCCAATTGAGAAATGGGCTTTAGAACTAAACAGAGAATTCTCAACAGAGGAATCCCAAATGGCTGAAAGACATTTAAGGAATTGCTCAACTTCCCTAATCATCAGGGAAATGCAAATCAAGACAACTCTGAGATACCACCTTACGCCTGTCAGAGTGGCTAAGATCAAAAACACTGAAGACACTTTATGCTGGAGAGGATGTGGAACTAGGGGAACTCTCCTCCACTGCTGGTGGGAATGCAAGCTTGTACAACCACTTTGGAAATCAATATGGCGCTTTCTTAGAAAATTGGGAATCAATCTCCCCCAAGATCCAGCTATACCACTCCTGGGCATATACCCAAGAAATGCTCAATCATACCACAAGAGCGCTTGCTCAGCTATGTTCATATCAGCATTGTTTGTAATAGCCAAAACCTGGAAACAACCTAGATGCCCTTCAACTGAAGAATGGATAAATAAATTGTGGCACATATACACAATGGAATACTACTCAGCAGAGAAAAACAACGACATCACACGGTTTGCAGGCAAATGGATGGATCTAGAAAAAATCATCCTGAGTGAGGTAACCCAGACTCAGAAAGACAAATATGGTATGTACTCACTCATAGGAAGATGCTAGATGTGGAACAAGGATGACTGGACTGCTACTCACATCACCAGTGAGGCTACCTGGAAAACGGGACCCCCAAAAAAGACACAGAGAAATGGACGAGATCTACATGAACAGCCTGGTCATGAGTGGGAACAATGAAGGGCGACAGTCGAGCGAAAGAGAGTGGGAGATCCCAGCTGGATCAAGAAAAGAGAGGGAGAACAAGGAATAGGAGACCATGGTAAATGAAGACCGTATTATATGAGTTTTAAAAAGTTCATTTAATCTGTACTGAAACCACAGTTAATAAAATTGATGATTTTTTTATTTAATCTTTATTTTTTTCAGTTATTACTACAGGATACATATATTAATATCAAGTGAAAAAAATCAAGAAAATGACAGTAGAGTCTTGTAGTAGGAGCAAGCAAATAGGCATTCTTCATATTTGACACTGAACAGTGAACAGCAAATCTCTTCTTCACTACTCTTTGGGGACTCTGATGTATGCTAAAATGCTGGCTCCTGATATTGGAGTGCTAGTCAAAAGCACAAATGAAAATAGGCATTTCTGTATAGCATTTGTGGCTGCAAATCTATGACTGATTTAAACAGCTTCTGCTAATGATTATAATGTAAGTCTAAACAAAACTTATGAACAATGAAAATATCATAATGAAGTGTAGATGTAACCAACCGTCTTATTAAAATAAGAAACACAGAACCAATGTAAAAGAGAAAGCCGAGAGGTCAGAGGTCAGAGCTAAAACCTTACCTCCGGCAGTGCTCCTAGCTTCCCCAAAAAAGAGCTACTTCCTGTGTGTCTGTCTTTAAATAGTCTTTCTGTTCTGCTTTCTCATTGGTTGTAAATCCAAACACATGACTGCCTCGTCACTGCCTGTAAGTACCACCCTCCAGATCTTAAAGGCATATGTCTCCAATGCTGGCTGTATCCCTGAACACACAGAGATCTACCTAGCTCTTCTACCAAGTGCTGGGATTAAAGGCGTGCACCGCCGCCACCACACTCTTGCTATGGCTCTAATAGCTCTGACCCCAGGGCAACTTTATTTATTAACATACAATTAAAATCACATTTCAGTACAAATAAAATACCACCATAATGAAGTTCATTATTTCATACAGTTACCACATACTGATTATATATAATACAATGTAAACATATGTATAAAGACTTCTATGCTAAGTGTGATGAATAGCAGAGTGTTGAGTGTCTACACATTTTTGGCTAAGGAACTCTTGTGTAGGATTAAACAAGATGACTTCATTCCTTGGAATTTTCTGACTACTGGCAGACTAAATTAATGGATTTCTTATTTTGTTTGTCATAATTTTTAACTTTATAACTTTTTTCTTCAGTGATTATGGCTTACAATTTTTTTATGATAGGAAGATGTTTTCTCCTCTTTCTATGCTTATCATCCATTTATCCTAAATAGGCCTGTAGTAGGTAGCCATTCCAGCTTTGTTCTGGAAGTTCCAACCCCCATTGAGGCTTCGGTAACTGTCACACCTACAAGGCGGGGCCAAGGGAGGACCCTGAAAACCCGAGATCTGGCTGTGCAGGCTCTCTTGTTTCCTGGACCCTGGATGCTGGTGGTAGACCAAGCAGAGTTCTCCAGAGAACACTGCCTGACTGTGCCACGCCTTTCCCAGACTCTGCAAACTATCCATTCACTTGTAAGTTATCCCACAAAATAAACCTCCCTTTTAACTACATGGAGTGGCCTTAATAATTTCACCAATTTAGGCCTTCTCTCCTTCATGAAATTCTAAGAGATCATTCTCTGAATTTTCATATAGTTTCTGAGCTTTAAGAAAACATGGTGTCAATTATTCCTTGGTGATCCCATTGAGCTATCTAACAACACTCAGCCATGGAACAGCTGTCTCAAAGATTTCAGCAGTGACAGAATCCTGAATGAAGGGGGCCAGCAGCACCACCTAGTTCCTTATAGTCAGCAGGAAGGGGACAGTGATTTTCCAATTGCACATCACTTTGATGTATACAGACTATTAGATCAATGAGGTGAATCGAGTCCTGCACACTCAACTGGCTTGTCACCAGGCACTGAGAAACCCTCTATGATTAAAAAGCTAAAGATGGAATCACAGAGCAAACTACACAAACAGACAAATGCCAGTCTTCTTAAAGGTGCAAAGCATGCATCCCATGGTGAGTGATTTTGGCTGTTTCCAAGGTAATTTTCAAAGCTGGATAGGTTTTTCAGAGATATTATTGTCATGTTTTTAACAATATGAACATCTGGAATTATGGATCAAAATAATCCTTCTTTATATGGAGTCATAAAAGATGATAAACAGAATATTGGGCCTGACATGTACAGTTCCTTAGGTTGGATCCCCAGCTGTGAAAGAACAAATTCTATTGACTAATATTATCTTTTCACATAAAATACCAATTAGATATATTAATATTGTGCTCAAATTCATATCTGAATTTCACTGAGTCTATAGGTGGGAAAGAACTGATACCTTTAAGATTTTAGGTTTTCCATTCAGTAATAAATACTGTCACTCTAGTCACTTATGCCAGTTTCTGGTTAATTCAGCAATATTTTACATATTTGTCATGCATATTCAATATGCATTTTGATAGATTTGTGCTGATGTTTAAAAAATCAATAGGTGGCATTTTAAATTATATTTATTTTTAATGGTTCATAGAAAAACAATTGACTTTTATGTGTAGTTTTGAAACCTGGTCCTCGGTGTACTCACAAGCTCCATTGCGATTTTTAAAGATTCCTAGAAAATGAACTTCATAGCAGAGTTCTTGTGCCTGTGGTGCTTACAATCACTCCACTCCCTCTTTCACAATATATAACAAGAAGAAAAAGAAGTCATGACTTGGAGAGAGAATAAGGGTTAAAATACCTGGGAGGGGTTAGAAAGAGCAAAGGTAAAGGGGAAATTATATAATTATAATTTAATGTAAAATTAAATTAATAAAAATGGAAAAATACTTTATAGTATGTTGTACATAAATAATCATCATACCTACAAATTACAGCAATTTTACTTCTTTAAATCTGTCCAGCAGCAATCCAGTTTTCCTTTTTCTTGTTTTTTTCTCTTGCTAGAACTTTTAAAATAATGTGGAATAGTAGTAATAAAAGGAGATATTTTATTTGTTTACCTCTATTGTTATTTTTGACACTTAGTTTCAAGTCCAAAAATTTTATGCTAAAATGAGTCAATGTGTCACATATCAATACATTCTCTTGATGTATTTATAAGGAACATCACACAATCATGATTATTTCATGAAGACTTTAGGAACTGTTCTACTTTGTCCTAATAATTGAGTTCATATCTACACCTGTCCCAGCACTTCTAATTTTGTTTTTTTTTCTTAAATAACCTTTAAACATATACTCCTAATTGTAAAGGTTGTAATTATCCGGGTTTTATACTCATATATAAAGACTTGGAGGTGAAGTACATAAGTAAGAGAACCGTCAGCATTCATACATCTGTGTTTGAGTTATCCCAGTTGGCATGTTCAAGGTCTAAACATTTACCTGAAAATTTCTGTTTTCTTTACAACTGAATAAAATTCAATAATTTCTATGTACCACATTTTTATTATCCATTCATCAGTTAAAGAACATATACGCTATTTTTGTTTTCTAGATATTATGAATAGTCAGTGGATACAATTGACTAAGGATCTGTGAATAGGATATCAAGTGCTTTGTACATATGCAAGGAATGGAATAACTGGGTTATATGGTAGATCTACTTTTAGTTCTTGAGAATTCTGCACACTGATTTCTACAACAGCCACACTAGTTTGCAATCACATCAAGTGTGTGAGTAAGGGTTCTCCTTGCCTCACATCCTACCCAAGATTTGTTGTGAATTGTTTCCTTTGTTTGGATCATGGTGCTTGAGGTAGATAATATCCAAAATCACTTTTAGTTTTCATTTCCCTGATTGCTAAGGGTCTTGAACACATAAATTTATTTCTCAAACATTTTTGTTTCTCTTTTTTAGAACTCTCTGTTCTAATCAGCTGTCGATTTTTTAATTGAGTTATTTGGTTTCTCAATTTCTTGAGTTCTTTGCTAACTGGGAATATTATTTCTCTATCAGATGTATAGTTGGCAAAGATTTTTCTCCCACTCTGTTGTCTTCTTCTTTTCAACTAAGTTGTCCATGACAAATAGTTTCCATTGCTGCATAGAAGATACTAATTGCTATTTGGTTTCATTAGGTCCCATTGGTCAACCTTAGTTACTGCGAGAATGGAGTCACCCTCTTCTGCACCTGTATCTCCTATAGTACTACTCATATTTTGTTCAGTTATGCATAGTTTCAAGTTTCGCACTTAGTTCCCTGGTCAAATAGGAGTTGATGTTTGTATAATATGATAGATATGGTGCTAATCGTATTGGTCTATATGTAGTCATCCAGGAGAAAGGAATGATGGTATGCAGAAAGGAGTAGTGCCAGGCCATCTAGCAAAACTCCAGTTCTAAGCTTGGGTAAACTTCCCTTCATGTTGTTGGTCAGGGGAATTGAAGAGACTAACCAAGCAATATAGTCTATTGCCATTGCTCTTGCTTGACTACTAGAACAAGAAGTTAAAAAGCTATTGCTAAAGACACCACACAATTCAGGCACAGATTTGAAGGAATGAAATTGGAACTGGCCAGGAGGCTTCTGCTGAAAGGCCAGCTATTACAGTATCCACAGTTTCTATGAAAGCTGCTAAGAGAGAAAACTCAATCAACAGTTGGCAGTAGCCATGTGACTTCTTCAGCGAATAAAGCCTGAGAATAACATGAATGGCTTTCCATGTGGCTAGACCCTGGAGACCCTGATCCATTTGACAAGAACTTGTGGACAGATTGCTACATAATTCCAGGCATGACCCTGGGAGCATGTGCGATACATGCTTGCTGTGGGATGGTCTTTCTGTATGCTCTGGATGTGTTTTATTGCCATTGGTTAATAAAGAATCTGTTTGGGCCAATAGCAAGGCAGGATAGAGCCAGGCAGGAAATCCAAGCAGAGATACAGGGAGAAGAAGGAAGGAGTCAGGAGCAGATGCCAGCTAGCAACTGGAGGATTGAGATGTACTAGAGCACAGGTAAAGCCACAAGACATGTGGTAAAACATAGATTAATGGAAATGGATTAATTCAAGTTGTAAGAGCTAATGAATAATAAGCTTGAACAATAGGCCAAATGTTTTGTAGTCAGTATTAAGCCTCTGAGTGGTTATTTAAAAGCAGCTACAGGACCAGGCGGGACAAAAAAAGCCTCTGGTTACACATGTTATCCTTGCTTTCACTATGTCAGCCATGCTGCCTGCCTGAATGAGTCACAGTATCATGAAGTTTCATGATACGTATTTGCATAACTGTTCTGGAAAGAATTATTTTAACTGTAAGAGTTTTAAATGAATGCTATTAAATAGATGATATCAGGAGTTAATGGGAACATTCAAGGAACAGGGAATGAAGCAGAATCATAGAAACCCACTGTTCCCCTAACTTTTAATAGCTATGCCAAACCCCCAAGAAGTTAAGGGAGATAGACAAAAAGGACAAGGGATAAACAGTGCCAACCATTAAGAGTAAGTTTCCAAGTTATGTTGCCTATAGGATAAATGAAAACCCCAGGCATGCCCCCAGAGGGAATAGAGCAGTACAAAATGTAGAATGGATTGATCCAGCTCTGGCTGGTGAGTTGATTGTGAGAACTCAGACTCTACCAGATGTAAATATTAATCACAAGAGACAAAACTGTCTCTCATCCTGCATGATACTATAACCACATGTGCTGCCAACTGGGCACATTGTTCAACTTGTAGGTGTACCTAGTTATAAAAGTTCCTTTGTAACTTGAAAAACCACTTATGCTTCTGATGATAGAGATGTAGATCAAAAAGGTAATGGTTACCCATGGGCGAGTTGGGATACTGAAGAGCAACGAGACAGGAAACAAACCAGTAATTATTATAACCATTTTTAGAAACTTAAGTAAAGACTGGTTATAAAACTGTTCATGCAAACCATTGAAACAGTATAAATAAAGAAGGCTCAAGCTATCTATGGCTATGTGTTTGAACAACAAGAGGTGGTGATCACAATCCCTTTTTGGCACCTACTCTACATATCCATCCCAGGCCAATGAACCCATCCTAATCAAGGCCTTCAGCAAACAGTCCTGTGCAACTGTAAAGCCTATGAATCACAACAATGACCAGCAGGGCAAGATATCCCAAAGGATAAAATACTAGCACTTATGCATTGTAAATAACTAATAGCTATCTGACTGGGCTTGACGCCTAAATAACAGGAGGGAATTAATGCACAGAACTATAAGTCTAGCCAACTACATAAGGTTAGGGAAGTCATGGATTTTAGCAGAGAACCTGCTACTGCCACTTTCCTAAATCAGTATTATTTCTAACTGCATTCTAAATACTTATTCTTAAACTCATAAAATAAAGTGTAGCTCACCCTTCCTCTAAGATGATTTTTGAAATTTTAAACAGATGGAAACTATTACATAAATCTACAACTGGGATCAAAACATAGCGAACAACTGACTGAAAACCCATTGACACCTCTACAACAGAATCTCTACACCTAAGCCTCAGGGAACATTTTGGAAGAGAAATGGAAAGATTACAAGAGCCAGAGGATCAGGACATCTGCTGAAAAGTATTAGTGTCTTCTGTATATGAGAGAGAAGCGGTAGCTATGAAATTTCACCAGTGACAACACCAGTTCTCATGCCCATATAGATGGGGAAAATCTCACAAGGTTACACACACACACACACACACACACACACACACACACACACACACACTCACGTATCTGTGTATACACATATACATTTATAGGTACATTTATACATATATGTATGCCTGCCATAATAACAATTAAAGAAGAGTTTTTTTTTTGTTTTTTTAATTTGAGAGGGAATGAGGGACATGGGAAGACTTGGTGTGGGTTTAGGAAGGGATGGAAATGATGTAAGTAAAATACACATGTACAAAATTCTCAAAGTATTAAACTATAAAAGGTAAAATACATTGAAACCTAAGTATGAACAATCATGTTTTCATAAATCCTTCTCTTCATCTACAATTCAATGCTTGATACCATAGCAAGACACACAATATTTATGTAGTATTTTCTCACTTCCTTCCCTTACACATATTTTCGTCCTTACTAATATTTCATATATTGGATAAAGACTAGCTACCCAGTTACCAAGACTCCTGAGGAATGTCTTTGCTGCTTCCACTCATCCGACTGGATTCATTGAATTACTCAATATGGCTCAAACTTGGCAAAAATGAAATAATTTTACTGTAGTGGGCATGCTTTAAAGACACTTCTGTGACTATAAAAACCTTGATTAATGTTTGCATTGTTAAGTCTTTTGGAAACAATGATCCTCTGTTTGTCTGCTTTTTACAATGTTCTCGAGGAACGTCCTGTAAAACTAATATTCTTCCCACTAAACCTAAATTTATTAATGTGTTTACAGATACTGATACTTTTTTCCCCTTAAGGGACATAAGTTTTATTAGAATATTTCTCAGCCATGCATTTTGGGTCATTTTCACATGTACAATTTAGGTCTTCTGAAAATGTTTAGCTAAGTTTATTATTTTCTCAGCTTACCATTTTAAATACTACTTTTTTCTGCTTTATGAACTCTAATTATTCAAAGGGTATTATTTTTCTTGCCTAAGTTCCATTTCATAAACTTTCTAAACAAGTAACTCTAAAAAAGAGAAAAAAACCCTCAATTTAATTTTTCAGCTTTCCCCCTTCCTTTAGAAGTGGCTTCTGTTAATATATTATCCTAATCTACATTTCCATGCACATTTTATTATTTATTTTTCATTTCTTACTTGATTTTGCACTTCTATTCACTTGCCTCCCTCAACTGTATTAACTTTTATTACATTTATTTTTCTGCAGCATTCAGTGCATTATAAAATCAAAACCAACTAATCTTGGGAATATGAGCTACATTTTACCACTAGCTAATTGATTTAGGGACACATATTCTGATTCTAAAATATTTGTTTACTTTTTACAACACATTTTTTAGAGTTGGCTCAAAATATTTTGCTTTTAACCTTTTGTTGACAATTTTCACACCTCAATAATACTGCTGATATATATCAGCATATATGCATATATATAGATACAAATATGTTTATACTTATGTAATGTATATATGTCCTTAAGAAGATGGTCTAATGGTCTAACATGTTTGGTTTTGGTTTGTGTGGGATGCTTAACTTTCTTTAGTCTAGGATGTTAGTTAGGGCTTTTCATATATTAACTACCTGCACTACAATTGCATTGAGTTTCACCTCTACCCCTAATCATTAAGTTTTAGTTTTTATTTTATGTTATCTCTCCCTGGCACTGTTTGCCTTTTTCCGTTTCCCTTGGGAAGGAATGTGCCTGTCACAGCTAGCATCTTCTTTGAAACTCCACTGTGGTTTTCTTTTTACTCTTTTATTATTTGTTCTTTGGGAGCCTGCCACCCAGCTCCCAAATAAATCACAGAGTCTTATTCCTACTTATGAATGCCCGGCCTTAGCTTATCTTGGTTCTTGCCAGCTTTTCTTAACTTAAATTATCCCATCTACATCTTGCCTCTGGGTTTTTATATTTTTTTTTATTTCTGCCTATCTTTCTTTTCTTTTTATTCTGTGTTTGTCTCTGTGTCTGGGTGGCTAGCTCTTGGAGTCCTCTTCTCTTGTTCCTACATCCTTCTCTCAGATTTTGTATATGTATAGCATTATCTAACATTCTCCTATTTATTCTCTTTACCTACCAGGCCTGCCTGTCTCTCTTCTGTCCAGCTACCAGCCACTCAGCTCTTTATTAGATCAATAAAGTGTTTTAGACAGTCAAAGTAGCATGGCTTCACAGAGTTTAAAAAATGTAACATTAAACAATGAAACACATCTTTGCATCATTAAAACAAATGTTCCATAGCATAAAGAAATGTAACATATCTTGAAAAAATATTCTACAATACCCAGCTACCAGACAGTGCTTGGAACTACCTGAATTTGGTGTTTTGTTGCTTAATTTCATTATTTCTCTTTCTGATTGTGAATGTTGTCTTAGCTAACTTCTTGTTGCTCTGTCAAAAATCACTTTATGGAAATAAGAGTTTATTTTGGTTCAGTTTAAGAATATAGTCCATTATGGCAGGGAAAGAGATGAAGAAGGAGAGAAATGTAACTAGTCACATAACACTTGCAGTTGAGAAGCAGAAAATGATGAATGCTGATGGTCAGCTCACTTTCTCATTTTTACTCATTCCAGGATTGCAACAATGGGAGGATACCACCTGCAACTGAGAGAGTCTTCCTACTTTAAATTGACTCAACCTAGGAACTTAGCTAGGTATTGTAGAATATTTTTTCAAGATATGTTACATTTCTTTATGCTATGGAACATTTGTTTTAATGATGTAAAGATGTGTTTCATTGTTTAATGTTACATTTTTTAAACTCTGTGAAGCCATGCTACTTTGACTGTCTAAAACACTTTATTGATCTAATAAAGAGCTGAATGGCTGGTAGCTGGACAGAAGAGAGACAGGCAGGCCTGGTAGGTAAAGAGAATAAATAGGAGAATGTTAGATAATGCTATACATATACAAAATCTGAGAGAGGAACAACCTAGCTCAGAAAGGCACAAAGCTTTGCTTATTATGATTTCAGATCTTGTCAAGTTGACATTATTAACCAACACATGTGTCTTTGCATTCTATCCCTTTTCCCAGTCTTTTTTCTCACATAAACTCTAAATTCTGCACTCACTCTCTCCCTTACTCTCCCGAGTAATGGATTATTCCCAGCTATAAGAGTTTCTTGGGAATATGGTTGTATTCTTCTGATTACAAGTATTGAAAGCCTATGGTATTGCTTAATCACCAGCATTCCCTGATCTGTCACCAATTGTACTCATTTTATAAAGATTCATATCTTCTATTACAGTGTTTAGAAGGCTAAAGTTGAAGATAGATTCACACCATATTTCTCTATATAAGAACTAGTTGCAATTTCTCATACTGAAACTCTAAAAGAAAAGCATTATAGACTAAATTTTCTATTAGTTAATGGACTGATTCAACCTCTTACTAGTGTGCAGTAAAGAGTTATAAGTGTCTGTTTGTGGTGGTTGGAATAAAAATAGTTTCCATAGGTAGTGGTGCTACTAGGAAGTGTGGCCTTGTTGGAGTGGATGTGACCTTGTTGGACTAAGTGTGTCACTGTGGAGGTGGCTTTAGGATCTCATAGGCTCAAGATATACCCATTGTGGCACACAGTCTCTTCTGATGTATTCAAATTAAGACACAAAACTCAGCTACCTCTCCAGCACTCTGTGTGCCTGCACACTACCATGCTTCTTGCCATGATACTAATGTGTAGCATGATTCTTAAAAGGTCTTATTAATAAAACCTCAATGCCAGCTATTGGTGTAAATTCTGAAAGATCAGAGAAGCAGAACAAGCCACATCCAACCTCACCTTGCCAATTCCTCAGCTGATCTCATTTCCTCAGACTGAATCCTCATCCAAATGGATCTCAGCTGAACGGCTGCTAAAAGCTAAAAGCTTAAAAAGACTCCAGTTCCTGGTCCTCATGCTTTATATACCTTTCTGATTGCTGCCATCACTTCCTGGGATTAAAGGCATGTGTCACCATGCTTGGCTGTTTCCAGTGTGGCTTTGAACTCCCAGAGATCCCGATGAATCTCTGCCTCTGGAATGCTGGGATTAAAGGCATGTGCTACCACTGCCTAAACCAATGTTTAATATAGTGGCTGTTCTGTTCTCTGACCCCCAGATAAGTTTATTGTGGTGCACAATATATCAACCACATTAGTGGACTAAACTTCTGAAAGTATAAGCTAGCCTCCACTAATGTTTTTCTTTATAAACGTTGCCATGGGCATAGTGCCTCTTTATAGCAATAGAAACCCTATCTAAGACAGATGTTGGTACCAGAAGTACACAATGAACGAAGAAAGAAAGAAAGAAAGAAAGAAAGAAAGAAAGAAAGAAAGAAAGAAAGAAAGAAAGAAAGAAAGAAAGAAAGAGGCTGCCTCTTGTCCTTGTCCAAAAATCTTGCCTAAGGCTAAACTTAAGAGTTTTGGATTGATTCTGTGGGCAGAATAAATCTCATGATAGCCTAGTATTAACTATGCTGTGTGTTTGTTACTGTTGATTCTTATGAAGATCTATAATGAAAAGGACCAACCTGAGAAAGGAAAAATACAAAATGCACAATTTGAGGAGAAAAGGGGCACCAGGAAGTAGAATGGAGTTAAATCCTGTGTTCATGAAGACAAGCAGATTAAAGAAATGCCTGATGTTAAACAGAATAAAGGGAATGGTGGTCTCAGGGCAAGAGTCTACCCAGTTAAGCTTCCAGCTTGTGAAAGAGGATTAAAGAAAAGCTCAGAGATGGTGTGGTAGTACACACCTTCAATCCCAGTACTCTAGAGGCAGAGGCAGGAGTATCTCTGAGTTCAAGGCCAGCCTGATCTATAGAGCAAATTCCAGAATAGCCAAGCATAGGCAGTGAAGGAATGCACCAAAAGCAGAATGTTTGTGAAGCCACGTTCCAGCTCTAGCCAGCAGCAGAACTTAACAGCTTTAGCCACATGGTATTGACTTTAGAGTCAAGGATACAAGAAAGGGGTTATAGAATCTCCCTCCATAACTATGGAAAACTGCTGAGGCCAGGCATATACCTCAGTAAAACATTCCAGTTAAAGTATAAAGTCATAACCTTAGAGAAGTTTCCTGAAATACTCATTTTTTTAAGTCAAAGACCATTTTTATAAGCATGAATTATAGTTAAAGAAATATATATGGTTCAAAATAAGAACAGGCATATATTTCATTCTTTACTCCAATTTTCTGATGCTGTGTTTCTTATTTCAGCTAATTAATAATTAATATTTTTCTGTTATTGTAATGTAATCATGAAAACAAAAGTAGTTTTCTCAAGTGGACACTAAGTTCAATAGTTACAATCTTAAGACTAAGCTAAGTGTTTACAACCTGGATCCTTGTTACTACAACTGGAGGATTTGGTCCTTTGTTAAAATTCTCAGTGGGGAGAACATTCCCCAAAAACACTTTGGCTATCATAAATATAAAAAAAATCTGAATATTGAGCAATAAGGTGTTTGTTGGGATTGATAACAGATGCTGAAAATATCTTTAGAGGAATATGTTGTCTGTTATGTCCAGTACATTTGTGAGGTTATTTAACTACAGAGTTTCAACATTTAGTTTTTGTCTAGATGTCCTATCTGTTGATGAGAGTCGGGTACTGAAGTTATCTACTATCAATGTGTAAGGATCAGTATGTGTTTTTAGATGTAGTAGTGTTCTATGAAGTTTTGTGTCCTTGTGTTCAGTGCATATATGTTTAGAATTTTACTATCCTCTTAGGAATATTTTCTGTAATGAGTATCTCTTCTGAAAGCTTGGTGTTTACTTTGTCAGCTATTACAATAGCTGTGACAGCTTGTTTCTTTGTTCCATTTATTTAGATTATGTTTCTCCATATTTTTGCCCTAAGGTGATATTTGTCCTTGATGCCAAGCTCTGTTTCTTGGATGCACAGAAAGATGAATTAAATTTTCTTATCTAAGCTATTAGTCTTTATCTTTTGGTTGAGGAATTGAGACCATTAATATGAGGGTTACTATTAAAACATGTTTATTAATTCCAGTTATTTTGGTGTAGTGGTATTTTACTCCTATTTATAATAATTGTTGTGAGAGTATTAATTCCTTGTGTCTTCATAAGCATACTTAAACTCTTAAGACTGAAGTTTTCCCTTTAATGATTTCTGTAGAGCTGGATTGCTAGATGCAAATTGCTTAAATTTATTTTTGTCATATAATGTCCTCTTTCTGTCTTATCATAGTTTCTCTGAGCACCAAAATTTGAACTGTCATCAGTGGTCTTTCAGAGCTTAGAGAATATCCATTCAGGACCTTATAGTTTCAGAGGCTCCATTGAAAAATATCAGGAATATATTATATATTCTTGAGTCATTGGAAAAAGGGAGTCCAGAGATCCTTCACAAACATTACCAGCCATTGCAAATGCTATTGGTTACTCTCGATAGCATGAAAGTAAGATCCTATCCCTGAAGACACCACTTACTTATGTCATAAAACATGGAGAAATAAACTAGAAGTTTTGCCCTGTTGACTAGCATTCATAGTGATGGAAGGTGCTTGCTATATATACTATCAGAGGAAAGGATCATCAGTGTCACCCAGCTATGACCCAAGCAACCTACAACAGTAATCTACCTGCAAAACATGCTAGGGAAGCATGGCACAAATGTTAGAGGGAAAGCAAACCACATTTTGATTGTTTTTAAGGCCATTCGATGAGATGGAACCCATACCCGACAATTCAAATGTGGTCAAGAACTGAAAACTAGTCAGGTCACAGGCCATAGAAGAGAAATCTACTACTATTATTCTGTTTAATGAACAAGCGGCAAATGACTCCTAATGATATACTGTTGTATGCATAGATCTGTGAGGTACTCAACCTTCATCAGAGAAAGACCTTAAAAGTTCTCAGCCCTAATTGAGGGGTCTATATGAAACCCCACTCCTTAGGTTGTTTATGGATAGATGTATTGAGAAGGTGAAAAAGATTGTAAGAAACAGAGGTGATGGATTATTACAAAGAAACTATATCTTCTGGGCACAACAAGGCTGATGTACATATAAATTCTGTGACAGCATGCACAAACCCTGCATAAATTGAAGCCAGACAAAATCTGAGGATGGAGAAGGAAAAATAGGCACTGAGTCTCTCTCATAAAAAAGAGGCTATTTGCAATTGATGCCTGCAGTGAGAGGAAGAAGTCCATTTTCTCCAATGGAGTGACAAAGGGTCTTTCAAGGCCTAATGATCATGAGTAGTTAGCCAATGCAAAACTGACTATAAGCATTTTAGTGTTCGTTTCTTGGCTAAGGCTTGATGTTTTTTTCTTTTATGTTTTGTTTTGAGAAAGAGAGAAAAAACATGATGTTTGGTGGGTAGGGAGGTAGAAAGGTGGAGATAATCCGGGAGGACTTGTAGAATGATAGAAAGAAAATAAAAAAGTATATTGTATGGGAAAATTTGAGATTAATATAAATGTAATATAAAACAAAGGAAGGAAGAAAGAAAACCCTGATGAATTATTAAAGTAGGGTGATCTAGGTGATACCTTAGTTTCCCTTCATTCTCAATCCTACTTTCTGCTTCCAGAATGCAAAAAGAATACGTGATTTTAAATGTTTGTTAAGGCAGTAAGTGCAGTAGAAATTGATGTAATCACGAGAGATGTCAAATGGACACAACTGGTAATTTCTTTTTTTTTTTCTTTTTTTTTTTTTTTTTGGTTTTTTGAGACAGGGTTTCTCTGTGTAGCTTTGCGCCTTTCCTGGAACTCACTTGGTAGCCCAGGCTGGCCTCGAACTCACAGAGATCCGCCTGGCTCTGCCTCCCGAGTGCTGGGATTAAAGGCGTGCGCCACCACCGCCCGGCTACAACTGGTAATTTCATCTTAAAAATATCCCAGAAACTGTGTTTAAGGTGAAATTCCAAGTTTAATTTCCCAAATCAGAAGCACTCATGACATTATCTCATACTTGGTAAGATCTGAGTAGTCTTTTGAAAAAATAATTAAAAGATATAAGTAACATTCTATAGACTAAAAAGGTCGTATTTCAAAATGTCTGTAGAATGCCCATCTACACTCGGTGTAAAGCAGGATGCTGCCATTGGTAGGCCCCAATAACTTAGAGGAGTAGATTTGCAAACCCTGAAGGAAGCCCAAGGTCTAGTAATGCTGTGATTGGTTCTAAAGCATGTAAAACATGGAGCTGATAGCATTGAATAAGCTGTGCTCACAATGAAAGAGTAAATTATTATCTTCTATTACTGATTCTCATGGCTCCCAAAGATTTTACCCAGACAAGCAACTTCCCTTCTATCTTGTGAAAAGTGAGGGTCTTTGTGGAAGTGCTAAATCTGCTGGCCAATATTTTAAGAGTAACTTCTGTTAGATTGGCATCAGCAATTGTTCACGTTTTGCTCCCTCCATTCTAATGTTAAAGAAAGTGGGGAAGAACTTAATGGTAGGTGAAATTTCAATAATATCTTTAAAATATTGGTGGCTGGAGTGATGGCTCAGGTATTCAGACAGCTTACTGCTCTTTCATAGGACCTTGGTTCAGTTCCCAGCTCCCAAACGACAGCTCATACTCACTCATAACAAATTCTAGGAGATCCAAGTCCCAGAGAGCTGCACACCCCAGGCATATATACAGTGTGCATACATATATGTAAGCAAACACTCATACACATAACATAAAATTAAATATATTCTTTTAGAAAAGACACTGAAAATTGAGATCATGCATGGCAACTGAAGTCTTATCTGAAGTGTTTGTCATTCATTGATTAGTATGTGATGGAGCTAAATATGGATGAGTTCATATTGTCCTTTGAGAAACACCAATGAATTACAGTAGGAAATGAGCAGATGCTGTGGAATGTTCTGTATGTTAAATGTGTTGCTCTGATTGGTTAATAAAGAAAACACTGATTGGCCAGTAGCCAGGCAGGAAGTATAGGCGGGACAAGGAGAGAGGAGAATTCTGGGAAGTAGAAGGCTGAGTCACAGAGATGCTGCCAGCTGCCACCATGAGAAGATGTTAAGATACCAGTAAGCCACGAGCCACGTGGCAACTTATAGATTAATAGAAATGGGTTAATTTAAGATATAAGAACAGCTAGCAAGAAGCCTGAGCCATTAGGCCAACAGTTTAAGTAATATAAGTCTTTGTGTGTTTACTTGGTTGGGTCTGAGCAGCTGCGGGATTGGCGGGTGAGAGAGATGTCCTGACTGTGGGAGGACAGGCAGGATCAGGAAAACTCTAGCTACAAGCAGACCATGTATTTTGCAAACACACTATATTTGTGATTAAGATTGAAACATGCATACCAGGGTATAGTCAACAAAACCTTTTCATAAGGGATGTTATGAGAAATTGTTAACTACGTTTCACATTCTATTTTAAGATACAGCATGAGCTCTATTTTTACTAATGAACAGTTTGACTTAGAATATGCAGTCAGTCCTTTATAGACAATGTAGCACACACCAGTTTAATTCTCAAATTTAAGGTAGAGCATATAAGAACACTGTCAACTGTCCTCCATCACCACTTCTTTACATGATGAGAGAAAGAAAATACAGAACGGAGGTGGTGGGTGGGAACAGATGCTGCTTAAGTAGAATTCCACTTCAGTTATTTAAAGATTTAAATCCTCTACAATCTGAATTTATGATTAATTTCCTACTCATATGGTGTGTTGTAGTTGATAAACAGAATATTCACAACCACATTATTATTACTGTTGTTGTTATTATTATAATTATTATTGAAGATAACATTGTTAAATTGCCTATTTTTGATAAGCTTCTATTCCCTTTATTTAAGATGAAGGTGGTTCCTGTTGTATTTACATACATATTGTAGTTAAAAACTAAAAATGTGTCTATTATTTGAGCCTTAATTAAAACATTATTAAAATATAACTATAGAAAGTGAAATGAAAGAATCAAAAGTTGAGTCCTATAAAAAATCAATAAGCTGACGGATTAGGTTGCACAGTGACTTAACTAAGGACATTTGCTTATATTAGGTTTAATTTGAGGCCATGATAATAATCAAGTTTCAGTGAAGCTCAAATATACAAGAAGAGATCCTGACATACTTTTTAGAATGCAAAGAGTACGTTCTGTACTGTTAAATATTTAGAAAGTGTTCACAGGAAACTAGATTAGATTTATGAATTTAGATCAAAACAGTTCTCACCCAGAGAACTGCAGTTCATATGAGAGTTCCCCTCTAACATTTGTAGGTTCTGACACATTTATCATGTTCTATCGTCCACCATGATGGTATTTCTCAGAACAGGTTCCCTATGCTACCAAGCTCTATGCTTAATTTGTGCTCGTACAAACACCAACCTTTTCATTTGTCTTTCTACATTGGTGCTTTCCAGAATATCACACATGTGAAAACATAAGGGTTTGAAGCCTAGATTTCTTTCACATAGTTTTGTGTACATGAGGTTTCTTCACACCCTCTTGGATAGAGAACCCAGTTTTATCTCACCATTATTTTTCAGATGCTCTGCAGTGTTTTGCCCCAATAAAAGACATCCTACTACTTCCAAGCTAAAATTGCTATAAATATTCACATGCAGTTTGGGGGCAAGACATATTTTAGTTCCTTTTCACACACACTCAAGGGTATGAATGGAAAAATGTGTGTTTAGCTTTGCATGAAACTACCCAATTGCTCACCAAAATGGCATTAGGATTCTGCACTCACACCATCAAGAGAAATGATAGTTCTTTCTAACCCTGCTGCCTTGATATAGTTAGTCGGTTCTGTTTTTTGCCATCCTAACTGTATATAGTTTTACCTTGTTATAGTTTATTTTGTGCTTCCCTGATAACACACTTTACAACAACTTTTCATAGGCAATATTTTGTTCTTTATATCTTCTTTGTTGAGCTGCCTGCAGAGATTTTTCTTTGGTCCATTATAAATTAGGCTATTTGTCCTTCTATAATTGAATTTTTAGAAAAAACTTGCTATATTTTAGATGCCAATTGTCTCTCAAATATGTCTTTGCATTTTTTTAAATTTGTAGCTTGTATTTCATTTCTTTACAATGTCTTCATAAAAGAGATGTTAAAACTTTTAAATGTAGTTCACTTTACAAATTCTTACTTCATGTATCATGCTTTTGTGTCCCAACGTTAAGAATTCCTCCTATATTGTTTTCTTTGAATTTTGTTTTGCACTTTTACATTTAGATAAATTATCCACTATGTAAATCTTATAAAACATCACAAAGGAGTGTGATTAAAAATTGAATTGCTTGTGATCAGAAACCAACTAACTTCTGAATAATATGATAAAACTAAGTTTGAAATGAATATTAAACAGCTTATAAAGAAAGGCTTGTTTTTATTCCAAGACTGTTAGCTTACAGCTTGTAATAGGAAGGCGTGAATTACTAAGCTTAGCTATTTTTGAGTAATAAAAGTGAAACTTAGAAACCAAAATAGATTAACCAAGGAAGTTTGTATACATTTCTCTGGTGCTAGAAATAACTGTTGTTTCATACTTCAGAATACATTGTCTAATATGTATTTGGAAATGGGAGTTACCTGCTTGTATTAGCATGGTAAGTTCCTTGACCATTATTGATACACATATTTTCATGTTATTTATATGCGTATTTACATAAATTTATATATTTATTGATTTATACAGCTATGTATTACATATCTATATGTGTGTTATCACAGCCATCTTTTCTCAGGTTGATAAAATTTATCAATTCTGAAAAAAGTTCTGTAGGATCAAAGACACTTGAGCTCTGTGTCCAGCCAATATTAATTTATTTTTACAAGATGGCAAACAGGGAAATTTTTTGTTATTTCTTCTGTAGTGACATGTTCTTTTTAATTTTTTTGAATGTGGAGGATATTGGTAATAGCACAGAACTAAAATAATACTAAAACAAAAAGTGAAAAGGCTAGACCAATATTACTTAGAATATGAATATAAATATGCTATCCAAAATATATAAAAGCTGAACCTAAAGCATAATAATCTATTATATTGTGACCCTAAAATATATCTTGAAAATAATGTTAGGCAAAGTACAAGTAATTTAATGTTTCAAGGAGAAGAAACAATGTAAAGAATTTGAGCTATTAATAAAAATAGAGAGAAATAGGAAGGTACTTTCTTATCTTGATAAATTGCCCCTATGTAAACATAAATTGGTCCATATACTGAAGGGTATAAGTGAACTTACATATGTAAACTGCAATATGCAACACATTTGAAATTGAGATTCTAACTTATCCCATAACTAATTCAAGAAACATAATTATGGAATTAAAGCAAGATATTTACATATAGTTTTCCTATACTGTATATAATTCACTGCAAAAGGAAGTAGCAAGATTATTAGTCCATGCTGAGATGTGTTATAAATGAATCTGTTTTGACATTGTGCAGTTTATACTATGTTAAGTTCTTTGTGGATATATTTTCCATTATATATCTTAAACTCTTAAATTGATTAATCTTTGTCACCAATTGTATCAAATTGTTCATAGGTTAGAGGTTTTTTTGCATATCATATTTTTTCACTTTCTAAAGAGTTGCATAAAACAAATGAAATGCATGAGTGATTGGCTATGAAGAATTTGCAATTTAGTTATACTTTTGTAAATCTATGCATTAGAAGCAATGTCATTGTGATTTAATTCTCAGTACCATGCATTTCTCATTAGCAGTGTCTGAGCAACAGGTTGGGCATGGAAACTTCCTTGAATGTAAGAGTGCTGTATCTCTTACATGGTACACAGAGAGGAAATACAAGCCTCCACTGATTTCCATCTTAATGAGTTTTGCCTCCTGTGCACCTGCTTCTCATTATCTAGCAGGAGAAGTCTAGCATTGTCAAAGACAGGGAGAGGAGGAGAGCCAGCTTTTCCACAGACCAAAGGGAAGCTTGCAGCTGCCCAGACACTTTAGAGTACCTCTTGAGTCTAAAAGAAAAATAACACATAAGTTAGGGATGGCTCTAATCATCAATATAAATGTGGCATGAATTGTTAAAATCTATGTTTTAGAGAGTAGTTAAAGAACTAAAAAACAGTTTTTCAGAAAATAAATATGAACAATTTCTTTTTAATTTTTAGCAATAAAGGAAGAAAAAACTCAAAGGATTCCGAAAATATAATTCAAGTACCAATTCTATGGTATTTTAAAATTCTTTGAATGATTATGTTTAGTTATGTTAGTCAGTACTGTAAGATACACACTAGTCACTTTTTTCCTTAGCAGTAAGTTGATGACAAAAATAAAAAATGCATTAAAATAGAGTAGAATAAATAAATCTATTAAAAACTTAAATACTTAAAACTACTATTATTTTGTGTGTATAAGTGTTTTGCCTGTCTGCGTGCATTGTACCTTGTTTGTACCTGGTTCCTGTGGAAGCCAGGAGAGGGTGTAGGATACCCTACAACTGGAGTTACAGACAGTTGTGAGAACATAACTTCAGAGCCATCTCTCCAAACTTCTTGAGTAATTCTTTAAATGTGTTAGTACATTTAAGCACTGTCTCTTTTTTTTATCAAACTTAATGAAATTCTGTTAAGTTTTTTGTTTTCATTTTTGAGATTATAATTAAATCACAAAGGTTCTCTCTTTATTTTCCTCCCTTCAAACTTTCCCATATGATTCCTCTCCATGATTCTTCAAATTCACAGGCTCTTTTTTTCATTAGTTGTTTTGTGCACATACATGTATTTGGATATATGCATATATTCAATATAACCTGTTGAGTCCATATACTGTTGCTTGTATGAATCTTTTAAAGGCTGATTGTTTGGCACTGGAAAACCAATTGGTGTGTTCTTTCCTGGGGAGAATCACTTCTCCCATCTTTCCTCGGTGGCCTGTAGCTCTTTGTGTAGCATTGAGACTCCAGGGGCTTTTCTCTGTCCAGTTTGCTGTATTCATTGGTGCCATCTTTGTTCAGCTCACATTTAGGAAGTTTATATGGGAAACAATGCATGTATTTTCTGATTTTCACTAGGAAACCATCTGATCCTCTGGCTCTTAAAACTTTTCTTCCCCTCTTGTGCAATGTTCTGTGAGTCTTACCTGTGGGATTGTTTTGTAGATACATCCATTGTTGGCACTGGGATTCACAGCTCTGCATTTTTATTAGTTGTGGCTTTCTGTAGTGATTTTCATCTGTTGCAAAGAAGAATTTCCATAATGAGAGGTGAGGACCACACTTATCTGTGTGTACAAGGGCAAATGTTTACAGGTTACTTTTAGGAATTCTGCTGTTTTAGTGAATTAGTGGTTGTAGATTCACTTCCAGCTATAACTTCACTAGCACTGAGTTTCCAGTCCCAGGAATGGTCTCCTTCTTGTAGATCATATCTTACGAACACTTAGAGAGTGGTAAGTTACTACCAATGTACATGTCAGGTTATTTTGCAGTACCAGTTGGTCCTTACTGTGGTTCATAGGCACTGTAACTAGGTGGGGCTTTGGTTACCTCCCTCTTTGGGATGTTTGCCAAGAAAGCTAGTACCTCAAGCAATGCTTAAAGAACCCTGAGCTAGAATTCTATTAGGTCTTATTTATTTAATTCCTACCTTACAACAGTCATTCTTGCAAATGCTTAACCAGTGTTAGCTAATTTATTTTCACTGTACTGTTACAAAGTTATTGTAGTTTTGTTATTGTTCATTTATTTTTCTTACATTTCATAATTAAGGAAACTAAAGAAAAAATCACCCAGGCCTCAGAACTATCAAGCAAGATGAAATGGGTAGTACAGAAATTACACTCTTAACAGTCATCTCTCCATGTAATATTTATTTAGATATTTGAAGAGCACACTACAAAATTGTATTTTTGTGGAAAATATACCATAGTTTTTCTGATGATTTTTAAAATTATTTTAAAGGAAAATAATTTTTACTTTAAATGATTTTAAAAAGGAAAACACATCTGTCTTCCTTACTATTTGAAGCATTACAAGATTGGATAGTGTTATTGCTTCTAACACCATATTGAATGCTGTAAAATATTAGGAAAGTATATTATATATGTTTTCTACACATTAATCACTACTGTTTAAATACTTTATGATGTAGATTCTTGCAAAACAAAATTCCCCGACTGTTTGAGGAGATAGACCAATAACAGACTGGTCATAGTGTGTCCTAAATGCAGAAGACTTCCTTGAAAGCCATACAGTTATAAGAAAACCAGACCAGATAAATGTGTTTGGAAACTTTCAGTGTACATGGAAAGAGGTGCAGGTTCCCAAAAGCATGAGGTCTTCCTGAATGTGGGAGAAAAAGCCTGATATACTGATCTCAGATCAGTTTTCTTATGGCACTCATTCCAGGGATCATTATATACAGATGTCAAAGTATATTGACCTAAAAATTTACCTAAAATTTGTTAAATAACATCTCCTAGAAATTATGGTATTTCTTTTGGCTCTTCCCATTAACAACCAGGGGAGTTTTCATATGTTAAGGATCCCTTAAAGTAGCATTTGCACACTCAAATGTCCAAGTGCTGTGCGAAATAGATACAGAGATTAAAGTGATACTTTTTGAGGAAACTTTTAAAATTCATATTACATACTAACCACAGATCCCCCTCTCATCCCTCCTTCTGCTTCCCCTCCCTCCAGACTTTCCTCTGAACCACACCCCATCCTCTCCTCCAAAAAGGTAAGGCATCCCATGGGGAATCAGCAAAGCCTGGTACATTCAGTTGAGGAATGGCCAAGCCCCTCCCCACTGCATCAAGGCTGAGCAAGGCATCCCATCACAGGGAATGGGCTACAAAAAACCAGCTCAAACTCCAGGCATGGGTCCTGATTCCAATACCAGACCAAGCTACACAACTGTCTCCCATATGCAGTTCGGTCCCAAGCAGGCTCCACAGTTTTTAGTCTAAAGCTCGTGAGTTCCTATGAGCTTGGTTCAGTTATCTCTGTAGATTTCCCCATCATGATCTTGCCCGTCCGTCCCCCTTGCTCATATAATCCCCCTTCCCTCTCTTCGACTGGACTCCCAGAGCACAGACTGGTGCTTGGCTGTGGATCTCTGCATCTGTTTCTATCAGTTACTGGATGAAGGCTCTATGATGACAGTTAGGGCATATAATCTGATTACTGAAGTAGGACGGTTCAGGCACCATCTCCACTAATACTAGTAGTCTAAACTAGGGTCATCCTTGTAGATTCCTGGGAATTTCCTAGCACCATGTTTCTCCCTATGCTATAATATCTCTCTCTATCAAGATATCTTGTTTATTGCTCTCCCACTCCATCTCTCCCCCAGATTGACCATCAGGTTTTCTCATGATCCCATTCCCCATTCCCTCCCCTGTGGCGTGCCCCTCCTGCCAGTTTACTCAGGAAATCTCATCTATTTCCCCTTCCCAGGGCAATCCATACATCCTACTTAGTGTCCTCCTTGTTACCTAGCTTCTCTTGAACTGTGGCTTGTAGTTTGGCTATCCTTTGCTTTACATCTAATATCCACTTACAAGTAAGTACATACCATGTTTGTCTTTCTGAGTCTGAGTTACTTCACTCAGGGTGATATTTTCTAGTTCTAACAACTTGTCTGCAAAATTCATGATGTCATTGTTTTTTTTATAACTGAATAATATTCCATTGTATAAATGTACCATATTTTCTTTATCCATTTTCAGTTGAGGGGCATCTAGATTACTTCCAGGTTCTGGCTATTATGTATAATGCTGCTATGAACACAGCTGAGCAAGTGTCCTTGAGGTATGATTGAGCATCCCTTAGTTATATGCCAAAGAGTGATATCATTGTGTATTGAGGTAGATTGATTCCCAATTTTCTGAGAAGTCACCATACTGATTTCCAAAGTGGCTGTACAAGTTTGCACTCCCAACAACAATGGAGGAGTGTTCTCCTTGCTCCACATCCTCTCCAACTTGTCCTCAGTGTTTTTGACTTTAGCCATTCTGACAGGCTTAAGATGGTATCTCAGAGTCGTTTACATTTGCATTTCCCTGATGACTAAGGATGTTGAGCAATTCCTTAAATGTCTTTCAGCCATTTGAGATTCTCTGTTTAGATCTGTAGCCCATTTTTTAAAATTGGATTGTTAGGTATTTTGATGTCTAGTTTCTTGGATTCTTTATATATTTTGGAAATCAGCCCTCTGTCAGATGTGGGGTTGGTAAAGATCTTTTCCCTTTCTGTAGGCTGTTCTTTTGTTTGATTTACTGCTTATTTATTTATTTACCTTTGCCTTATAGAAGCTTCTCAGTTTCAGGAGATTCTTTTATTATTGCTCTCAGTGTCTCTTCTACTGGTGTTATATTTAGGAAGTGGTCTTCTGTGCCAATTCATTCAAGGTTACTTCCTACTTTCTCATCTATGAGATTCAGTGTAACTGGATCTATGTTGAGGTTGTTGAGTTGATCTAATTGGACTTGAGTTTTGTGCATGGCCATAGATATGGATCTATTTGCAGTCTTCTACATGTTGACATCTAGTTATGCCAGCACCACTTGTTGAAGATTCTTTCTTTTTTTTTCCATTGTACAAATTTGGCTTCTTGGTAAAAAATCAGGTGTTTGCAGGTTAATGTCAGGGTCTTCCATTCGATTCCATTGTTCCACATGTAATTTTTTATGCCAATACCAAGCTGTTTTTGTTACTATAGTTCAATAGTAGAGCTTGAGGTCAGGGATGGTGATGCTCCCAGGAGTTGCTTTATTATACAGCATTGTTTTAGCTATCCTGAGTTTTTTTGTTTTTCCATATGAAGTTGAGTAATATTCTTTCAAGGTCTGTGAAGAATTATGTTGGGATTTTGATGGGAACTTCATTGAAACTGTATTACCAAATTGCTTTTGGTAATATTGCCATTTTTCCTATGTTAATCCTACCTATCCATGAGCATGGGAGAGATCTTTCCATTTTCTGATATCTTCCTCAATTTCTTTCTTCACAGACTTAAATTTCTTGTCATACAGTTCTTTCACTTGCTTAGAGTTATCCCAAGGTATTTTATATTATTTGTGACTATTGTAAAAGGTTATGTTTCTCTAATTTCTTTCTTGGTCCATTTATCATTTGTATATAGGAGAACTACTGATTTTTTTTTTGAGTTAATCTTGTATCCCACCACATTATTGGAGGTGTTTATCCGATGTAGGAGATTACTGGTAGAATTTTTGGAGTCACTTATTTATACTATCATATCATCTGCAAATAGTGAGGCCTTGATTTGTTCCTTCCAAATGTCTACCCCTTTGATCTCCTTTTGTTGTTTTATTGCTTAGCTAGAATTTAAGTACTATATTGAATAGATAAGGGGAGAGTGGACAGCCTTGTCTTGTTCCTGATTTTAGTGTAATCACTTTGAGTGTCTCTCCATTTAATTTGATGTTGGCTGTCAGTTTGCTGTAAATTGCCTTTATTATGTTTAGGTATGTGCCTTGTATTCCTGATCTCTCCAAGCCCTTTATCATAAAGGAGTGTTGCATTTTGTCAAAGGCTTTTTCAGCATCTAATGAGAAGATCATGTTTATTTTTTCTTTCAGTATGTTTATATGGTGTATGACTGACAAATTTTCATGTGTGGAGCCATCCATACATCTCTGGGATGAAACCTACTTGATGATGGTGGACAGTTTTTTTAATGTATTCTTATATTTTGTTTGCCAGTATTTTATTGAGTGTTTTTGCATCAATGTTAATGAGGGAGACTGGTCTGTAATTTTCTTTCTTTGTTGCATCTTTGTATGGTTTGGGTATCAGGGTTGTTGTTGCCTCATAAAAAGAGTTTGGCAATGTTCCTTCTGTTGCTGTTGTGTGGAACAATTTGAAGAGTATTGGTATTAGCTCTTCTTAGAAATTCTGCTAGAATTCTGTACTGAAACCATCTGGTCCTGGGCTTTTTTTTAATTTATTTATTTTTTGGTTGGGAGAATTAATGACTGTTTCTATTTCCTTAGTGGTTCTAAGTCTATTTAAATTGTTTATCTGGTCTTGATTTAATTTTGGTATGTGATACCAAAATTGTCCATTTCTTTTAAATTTTCCAGTTTTGTGGAGTACAGGTTTTTGAAGTATGACCCGATGATTCTCTGGATTTCGTCATTGTTTGTTGTTATGTCTCCTTTTTTATTTCTGATTTTGTTAGTTCAGATGTTCTCTCATTCTGCCTTTTTTGTTAGTTTGGATAAGGGCTTGTCTATCTTGTTGATTTTCTCAAAGAACCAACTCTTTGTTTCATTGATTCTTTGTATTGTTCTCTTTGTTGCTATTTTATTGATTTCAGCTCTCAATTTGATTATTTCCTGGTGTCTATCCCTCCTGGGTGAATTTGCTTCTTTTGATTCTAGAGCTTTCAGGTGTGCTGTTAAGTCACCAGTGTGAGATTTCTCCATCTTCTTTATGTGGGCATTTAGTGCTATGAATTTTCCTCTCAGCACTGCTTTCATAGTATCCCATAAGTTTGGGTATGTTGTACATTCCTTTGCATTGAATTCTAGGGGGTCTTTAATTTCTTTCTTTATTTCTTCTTTGACCCAGTAGTGATTCAGTTGAGCATTATTAAGTTTCTATAAGTTTGTAAGCTTTCTGTAATTTGTGTTGTTTTTGAATTCTAACTTTAAGCCATGGTGATCTGATAAAACAGAGGAGGTTATTCCAATTTTTTTTTTGTATCTGTTGAGATTTGCTTTGTGACTGAGTATGTGATCGATTATAGAGAAGGTTCTATGGGGTGTTGAGAAGATATATTCTTTGTGTTTGAGTGGAATGTTTTGTAGATGTCTATTAAGTACATTTGAGCCATAACATCTGTTATTTCCCTTATTTCTCTGTTAAGCTTCTGTCTGGCAGACCTGTCCATTGGTGAGAGTCGGGTGTTGAAGTCTCCTACTATTAGTGTGAGGGATTTGATGTATAGTTTAAGCTTTAGTAATGTTTCTTTTCCATATGCTGGTGCCCTTGTATTTGGGGCATAAATGTTCAGAATTGAGAGTTGAACTTGGTGGATTTTTTTCCTGTGATGAATATGTAATGTTTTTCCCAATCTCTTTTGATTGATTGTAGTTTAAAGTCTATTTTGTTAGATATTAGGATAGCTACACCAGCTTGCTTCTTAAGTCCATTTGATTGGAAAGTTTTTTTCCCCAACGCTTTACTCTGAGGCTGTGTCTGTCTTTAAAGTTGAGGTGTGTCTCTTATATGCAGCAGAAGGATGGCTCCTGTTTTTGTATCCATTCTTTTAGCCTGTGTCTTTTTATGGGTAAATTGAGCCCACTGATATTAAGAGATATTAATGACCAGTGATTGTTAATTTCTGTTAGTTTTTGGTGGTAGTGTGTGTGTGTGTGTGTGTGTGTGTGTGTGTGTGTGTGTGTGTGTGTTTCCCTTCTTTGGGATTTGCTGGTTTGAAATTATCTATTCCCTGTGTTTTTGTGGGTACATCTAACTTCCTTAGGTTGGATTTTTCCTTTTAGTATTTTCTGTAGGGCTTGTTTTGGGATAGATATTGTTTAAATCTGATTTTATCATGGAATATCTTTTTACTCTGTCTATGATGACTTAAAAATTTGCTGGGTATAGTAGTCTAGGCTGGCATCTGTGGTCTCTCAGTGTCTGTAGAATGTCTGTCCAGGACCTTCTGGTTTTCAGATTCTCCATTGAGAAGTTCGGTGTTATTCTGATGGGTCTGCCTTTACAAGTTACTTTACCTTTTTTTTTTCAGCCCTTAATATTGTTTTATTTGTTCTGTGTGTTTAATGGTTTGATTATTATGTGGCAAGTGAACTTTTGGGGGGTTCCAGTCTATTTGGTGTTCTTTAAACTTCTGGTATCTTCAGAAACAGTTCCTTCTTTAGGTTGGGAAAGTTTTATTCTATGATTTTGTTGAATATATTTTCTGTGCCTTTGGGCTGGTATTCTTCTCCTTCTTCTATCCCTGTTATTCTTAGGTTTGGTCTTTTCATGGTGTACCAGATTTCCTGGACGTTTGGTGTAATGACTTTGTTGGTTTTACTGTTTTCTTTGACTGAGAAATCCATTTGCTCTATCTTATCTTCAATGCAAGAGATTCTCTCTTCCATCTGTTGCATTCTGTTGGTTTAGCTTGCATCTGTAGTTCCTGTTTGTTTACTCGGATTTTCCATTTCCAGCATTCCCTTGGTTTGTGTCTTCTTTAGTGCCTCTCTTTCAATTTTAAAGTCTTGAACTGTTTCCTATACCATTTTGATTGCTTTTTATTGGTTTTCTTGGCTTTCTTTAAGGGATTGTTGATTTCTTTCACATTTTTTTGTTTGTCTCTTCCTTGATTTCTTTAAGGGGACTTTTCATTTCCTCTTTAAGGGCCTCTATAATCTTCATAAAGTTATTTTTAAGGTTGTTTTGTTCTGCTTCTTCTACATTGTGATGTTCAGGTCTTGGTGCTCTAGAACTGCTAGGTTCTGGTGATGCCATATTGCTCTTTATTTTGTGGAATATATTCTTGCACTGGCATCTACCCATCTCTTCCTTCAATCAGTGAAAACTGTGTCTATGTTCAAGGAGTGACTATGTCTAGGGAACCTCTTAGTCCAATCAGAGCTGGCAGAGTCTGTGTCACAGGGTGCCACTGTGGTCTCAGAGTTTGGGTGGGTTTGGGTGACAGAGTGGGGCTTGTAGATTACAGGGTTCAATGGGGTTGGTTATGGAAGCCCAGCTGGGCAACAGGCTCCCATATTTTATGATAGGAAACTCTTGAGGAGTGAAGGAAAAGAGATATTAGATAGAAGGATAGAGGTGACAGAAACAGAAACAAGATGTCCTTAGGGGGCCTGGATACTTATCCACCAGCCCCTTATGTCTCTTCTAAAGAGCTATTTATAGGAATGCCAAGGGGTGGAACAAAAGATCTCCCCCTAGCTCAGCCAAGTGTGGACCCTTCCAATCACCTTGTAACCAAATGGTCAAGCAATCCTTTAATGCAGTCCTGCTGAGTGAAACAAGCTCAGATTTCACTAGGAAACCTTTGTGGGTCTCCACAGGTGGTGGTGGGCAAGCCTGCTGGCCTGCTACTGGGGCTCCAATGGGTAAGGGTGGGAGGGGCACAGCTTGTGCCCTGGGGCCTAGGGCCTAGATACTGGGGTGAGCTGCTGGGAGAATACCCACTCACCTCCTGGTCCAATCAGAGCTGGCTGAACCTGTGTCTAAGGGAGCTGCTAGGGTTTGGGGGGATGGGTGGGTTTGGGGGACAGAATGGGACTTGTAGATTACAGACTTTAATGGGGGTGGGTAGGCCTGCCAACAGGAATCTTGCCTGCTGGCCTACAACTGGGGCTGTAATCTAAAGTGATATCATTTAAAGCTCCTATTAGACATTAGAGAGTAGGCCTGCTATCGACAGGTGTTTTGATATTTTTTACTATGGCAGAAATTGAACCTTTGAATGAAAACATCTCAGATTTTAGATGTTAAAAATTAACTCAAAACAAAGCATGCCAGCATGAAATAATTTTATATGTGGAATTCATTCTGCAATCCCCTACTCATTATTTCAAGTTCAGGCAATGTGGTATAGTCCTTATATTCTTCTCCAGAAAATATTGTCACATAAGTGTCAAATGATATTTAATATTTATAACCATTATATATTTCTTCCTGTTCACGGCAAATTTGAATCACATGTTCCAGAAAGCAGTCAGTGAATTATTCCCAGGTAATGTTGCAAACAAGACCCTGTATTTCTATTCCAGGTAGAAGTTACAATTTTGAAGTCCAGAACTCAACCCGAGCTGTTTTGGAGACACTGTCTCGACTGCAGCCTCATTAATGTGGTGCATATGACTGGAATTTCACATGTCAAGGATCAGGTGCTTTTCTGAGGAGAGCTTCAGTTAAGCTCAGGACTTAATGATGCTCAAGTGTAATTGGGCAAGGCTAGGGTGGAGGGTGACCATTGTGTTCATAAGCTTCTCTCACAAAGCTGGGGAATCTCTGGCAATTATGGAGACTAAGTGTCTGTTGTGTGCAGTGGGATCTTTTTGCTAAATTTGAAATGGCACAGGACCAACTTCCCTCTAACTCCTGGGTGCAAGGTGACCTCTGGACAATAAGAACTCATTCTCTTTGCTTTTATTGAAATAGCTTTGAAAAGGGAGGCTCAAAACCAAAACATTTGAAACACACTTTGTCCCACAAACACAAATCTGGTGTAAATTCAAAGTGCTAATATCAAATGCAAAATCAATGTTACAGAATCATTCTAAATCAATGTTAGAGAAACATTCTACATTGAAAAGAAGCTCTAACTAAGTTTTACTTAGCTTCCAAGCTAAAATACACCACAAGCTTCCCTTTCGCTTATGAGTCATGAAGAGATTGAGACAAGTTCTAGTAGAATTTTGATTAACATCTCTGTGTGGGATTTCCCAGTAGGAGCCGAGAAAGGTACAAAACAGAAAACTGAAATATAGTTTTGAACTCTGATCACCTCCATTAATTTTCTAATTTCTGCTTTCGGAGGTCTTCATACAAGTGACCATCATGCTCTATTGGAGCCCTTTGATGGAAGCCTGATGCTATATTAATTATAAAGATGTTACCGCTGTTATAGAAGTTGAAAACAAAATAGGTGGGCATATCAGCATCATCCATGCGTAATTGTTTCCTTTGGAAGGTCAAGATGCCTTCATAAGGGCTGACAAGGGTTGTCTTTAGTGTAGAATGATTGACAGTCCACAGATGGAAAGCGATGAGTGCACCAGCTTTCAAGGAGAAGCTTAACATGCATTGAAATGTACCACATTTTGATGTGGAGTATTAATTTAAAAATATGTTTATCTCTTAGCAAATACTAAACTAGAATCTCTAGTTGGGAAATCCTAATTTTCTTTACGAGATGAGGAAACCAAATATCCACTCATACAGAATGCCTATAAGTGAATTATTATATTACCATCAGTAGCTTAGTAACATGAAAATATTTTAGCTGTGATATTTTTAGACTTTCTATTTATCTTACCAACATCAAAAATTTAGTTTACATTAATACATACACATAGGAACACAATAAACATGTCTTAATCTTGGCATATACCTTTGTTTATCTGTGCTTAAATGGAGGATACATGGTTGTCAGGCTTTAATTCCATTTTGGGAAAAGACATTACGTACCTTAAAGACAGCTTGCAAAATTTAAAAGTCAGATATATAAGCTATTAATAGATTTGTGCTATTTTTTTAAAATCTCTATATTAAAAACTCATTTTTAATCAAGTAAAATATCCTCAGAAGATGATTTGGAAAGCTAGATATGCATTTTTCTAAGTCCTATGTTTTCTTTCTCTTTATTATCCAAGTTATATAAATCATATCTTAACTCACTATAAAAACTCAAGGCTGGACTGGATTGATAGCTAATGGGTAAGACTATTGCTCTGCAAAAATGACTTCCTGAGGATGAATCCTCAGCACCCATGCAAAAAGACAGTTGTGCTTACACCTACATGTAAGTTCACTGATGTGGGGGAAAGACAGATGAATCCATGGGGCTCACTGGTTAGCTTGAGATCACATTTTAGATGGTTTAGATGAGAATGACACTCATATGTTTGTTTATTTGAATAACTGATTTCCCAGTTGGTAGAACTGTGTGGGAAGGGTTATGAGATATGGACTTGTTAGAGAAAATGTGTCACTGGGGGTAAGCTTTGAGATTTCAAAATCCCATGGCATTCCTTTGGTCCTATCTGTCTCTTTTACTCTTTCTGCCTCCTACATGTGGAGAGAGATATAAGCTCTCAGCCAACATTCAGCATCATGCCTGCCTGCTGCCGTGTTCCCTGTCATGATCGTTACGGACTAACCCTCAGAAACTGAAATCCCGCCCCCCCCAATAAACTTTTCTTCTATAAGTTGCTTTTGACATGGCATATCACCATAGCAGTAGAAAGGTATCAAAGACACCACATCAAAAAACAACAATGCAGAGAAAGACAGCAAGGACACTTGATATCTTGCTTTGGCTTCTTCATATACACAGGGGCTCATGTATCTACATAGTCATAAATATGAATGACACACTCACATGTGTGTGCTCATGCATGCATGCACAAACCACACACACACAGAGAGAGAGAGAGAGAGAGAGAGAGAGAGAGAGAGAGAGAGAGAGAGAGAGAGAGAGAGAGTGAGAGAGAGAGAATATCATATCAATCAACCAATAAAGAAAACAAGGGTATATGAAATCCAGAGTGGATCCTCCAAGTTAATTCTAGGCCACACAGGAATATCAGTGCTGTACTTGGCTTGGGATTCAGTGTACATTCTTTTCTGGTCAATCCATAGCATAATTGTTTGTTTTTACTACTCAGGAGAGGAAATGGGTATAATTTATAGATACATTGTTTTATTGCACAAAACACAAAGAAATATAATGGAATTGTCTAAGTTATGTTTCTTTATGGGAACAATTATCTTTAGATTTAATTTGATCCGTTCATGGGATTTATGGCAGGCTAGATTTGTAAATCATGGATAATAACATTCCGCGTCTTCTTAATAATTGTAAACAAGCAGCAGTCAGGACTATTTCAAATGTTCTGATCTTAACTACAAGTCTCTGACCTCAGGGTCTGTTCTGCAAACTAAGCAAGCTTTGGGAAAAGTGCAGAATGAGAGCTAGGCTTATTCTTAGCACTCAGCAAACACATTCAAAACAAAAAATAAGTTTCAAAAGGAGTTGCAGCAAGTTTTTTCTACTGACATTGATAAATTCTTCTCTTTATAATTCTATACCAAGAAAACTTTAAAGGAATTCATATTTTGGAGATTTGGGTAATTTTCTCAAATTGTTTCCACCAACTCAGTACACCCTAACAGTTGTATCACTGTGCTGCGCCAAGATTTCCCAAGCTGTATTGTTGTTTAATCATTCTTAATGAAAGACAGACAGAAATCAAAATCAGGACACTGATGTTATAGACATAGATAAATAGAGTTTACTGAAAGAAGGGTTGACCTTTAGTGCCATGGAAGCCACACCAACTAAATGATGCCCTTCCATGGGCCATTACATAAATATTTGGCTTAACACGATAAAGAGTCATTCAGGAATCATGAGGCTCTTTCTAAATGGATTTCTTTTTAGCCATTAGCTGTTCCTCACCACCTTGCTACAGAGGGAGGAGAATATGAGTGCTGACTGGGCACAATAAGAAGCAAGCTAAAAATACTGTTTCTTGAAATACCTAGAAGCATGTGATTCCCAAAATTTAGGACAGATAGAGTGTCAAATGTATTAGGTTTTCATGAAGAAAGACTTCTTCAGAAAGATGTGACAATATCACACACAGCTAATGAGAGGATGAGAACCACTAACGAGAGGGAAGACTCCTTTGGCAAGCAGCCAGCTGTCACTGCAGTGAGCCTCTGTAGCTGCCAAATGTGATGCAGTAATAATTAATGAGGTCAGGCCTATCAGGCAGAACTGCTTGTCATTATGCTCCATGAGTGTGTGTGTATGTGTGTGCTGTGTATTAAAGTGTTTTGCTAGTTGCCTTAACACAAAAAGGCAGCCTTCCTCTTCAAAGCTATAATTTTCCAGCTTCTGTATTGTCACAGACATACAGAAGGATATGGCTTTTAACACCCAGATGTTTCAAAGCACATTTACTGAACATGTAGTAAAGTTGAGACCTCACTTTAAAATATTTTTTGACTATCCAAAGAAGTGGGAATTTTGTATTTTATGCTGGACATTGTTAATCTGGAGTAGGATTGATCAGAAGCTTGCATAAGTGAAATCAAAGTAATGATGCAGAGGAGATGGCATTCCTTTACAAAGCTTGACAGCAAGCTGTGATGAAAAGGTATCACAGCTACAAGAGAGGAAACTATTCGAGCCACTTCCTGGTGCAGGAGCATCTTTTGTGCATGAGCCCAATCCAAGAGATGTTTGCCTCTGCTAGTGTGCTTTCCTTAGACCTTGCTTCTAGTTATGTAGTTGGAAACTTTCTCCATGTTTTCCTTGTGTGGACTATATTCATGTACTGGGGAGAGGGGTTGCATGGAGGTCAGAGGTAAATCTCAGGCAAATTCCTCTGTCACTCTCTACCTTTTATTTTTGAGGCAGACTCTCAGTTTCAATAAGACTAGCTGGGTTGCAAGCTCCTGCGATCCACTTGTCTCCTTCTCCCTCACACCACATGCCAATATTCCTGATTTTACATTGGTGTTTGGCATGTGGACTCATGTCCTCATGCATGTGCAGCAAGCACTTTACCCACTGAGCCTTTTCTTCAGTCCTCACATATATGTTTAAACAAAAGATTGTAGCAAGGAAAATCCTAACATTGGCATTGTAGTGGGTAGCTAGCTGTTCCAGTTTTAACCTGGAAATACTACCCCCAGTGAGGATTCTGGTAACTGTCATGCCTACCTATGACTTGCCCCTGAGATGGGGCTGAGATAGGAGCCCTTAAGACCTGAGATCCGGATGTGCCCGCTCTCTTGGTTCCTGGTGATCCTGGATGATGGGTGGTAGACCAAGCAGAGTTCTCCAGAGAATACCGCTGAACTACACTTCACCTCTCCTGGATCCTGTAACCAATCCCTTTGCTTGCTGTAAGACACCCCAAAATAAACTTCCCTTTTAACTATGTGGAGCTGCCTTAATAAATCCCCCAAAATCTGGCACCCAATGCGAGGAGCTAAATGTATTTGTAAGTTTTCCTGTGTCCCGGCCAGCCGGCAGTTGGGACAAATATCTCCCACTTGCATCCCCCAAGTAAACACACAGATGCTTATATTAATTACACATTGCTTGGCCATTAGCTCAGGCTTATTACTGACTATCTCTTACACTTAAATTAACCCATAATTCTTATTATGTTTAGCCATGTGGCTTGGTACCTTTTCTCTGTTCTGCCTTGTCATCTTGCTTCCTTTGTGTCTGGCTGGTGAATCCTGACTCAGCCTTCCTCTTCCCAGAATTTCCCTTGTCTGCTTATCCCGCCTATACTTCCTGCCTGGCTACTGGCCAATCAGTATTTTATTGATCAACTAATCAGAGCAACACATATTCAGAGCATACAGAGTGGCATCACCCCTCATGGCATTCTTGTTCTTGGAGTAGCATTTGTATATGGTACCTGATACCTAGCTAAAAGCACTAGGTTCAGTATATTACAAAGAAAAGCAAATAAACCAAAGGTAAATGCCAATGTATTATAGATGCCATTCTTTCTCCCTATAGATTTTCTGAACATAAGTTAAACTTGAGCTCCCTTTTATTTACACACACACACACACACACACACACACACACACACACGAACCTATAATCCTATTTTCTAAAAAGTGACCTAAGTTTAAAACAACATTTCTAAGTTAACCAGACAACAAGACAATAAAAACTTAGAGCCATAGTTGAAGATTACCATACCTAGAGAATGAGGATATGATATTGGATAGTGGAAAATGACATTGTGCAAAATCACAAATGATGCACAGGAAAATCCAGACTATAAGAAATAAAACTAAATAAATTAAATGCCAAAATATTGAGTAATGCACACTGAAATTTGAGGATTTTTCATAGGACATATATTTTGTTGGATTCACTTATTTTGTATTTTCCAATGTTTTTTAATTATTTTTAAAAGTGTCCAATATTCAATGAATAAGATCATATTTATTTCATCAAAAGTCTTGCATTGTTATGAATTTCATATTGAAAGCCTTTCTACTATGAATAACATTTTGGCAAATGACCTTCCCTGAAAGTTGTATAGTCCATTTAAATTAATTTTAATTTAGAGAAATTTATAGGGCTGAAGTTGACATCGATATCTAAATTTCACAATGCTTTTTTGACTTTTTGACATTGCCATGAACAAGGTTTTGTACTTGTTATGGCTCTATAATTTTGTACCTAGATTGTTTATCAATAGTTTATTAATCATTAATTTTTAATATCCTGTGACTTTTATTTTTAATGTCAAATACTTTAGGCCATCTGATCATTTACTTGTGGTTAATTTCAGGCTGGAATTCTTGGCAGGGATGTTGTAAAGCTGATACTGGCCCCTCTTGATACATCACCTTGGGAAAGTGATTGATCAGAGTGACTATTTCTGTAAGGCTGATATATTCCCCAGTCAGGACGGCACCTACCCCAGTGTTTTTTCCTCAGGAAATGCTTTCATCTTTGAAATTCAGTAACACCCATGTGGAGCAATGCTTTGAGATGTTGAAAATTATTATTATTATTATTATTTTGGTTTTTTGAGACAGGGTTTCTCTGTGTAGCTTTGTGCCTTTCCTGGAACTCACTTTGGAGACCAGGCTGGCCTTTGAACTCACAGAGATCCACGTGCCTCTGCCTCCCGAGTGCTGGGATTAAAGGCGTGCGCCACCACCGCCCAGCTGAAAATTATGTTTCACATTAAGATGTGATGTAAATTTTTTGCCGTTTATTTGATTGTTCTTGCCTGAATCAATCATCACTATTATGATGGTGTCATTCTATTAATCCTGTATTTATGGATTGGCATTATGTAAGGAAAAACTGCTCTTCTATCATCATAACCACTGTTTTTACTATTAGTAAATTTTTATTGTTATAAATCATACTTCCTGAGCAAAATGGTAACTATTTTGTCAGATAATATAACATAGAATTAATATAATGGTAAAACATCAATTATTCTATATTTGTACATTTTATTATGCATCTGAATAAACTCTTTGATACATTTTTAAATTGTATTGTAAAATCACTTGTTTTTTATTAATTTTGATGGAAAAAAACAAACCAATTTTTCTCCAGTACCCTTTTAACTTGGTTAGTGAGTCCTTTCCCTGCATCCATTTGCTTTAAATTTATTTTTACCTGTCCCCTAGTATGTTCCCATATAATATTTTCTCTATACTATACTTGGTTATTTTTTGTTAAGAAAAACTACCTATTTCTGGTGAAGAAAATATTATACAAAAATTATGTATACATGCTCTCTGGCATCAAATTCTGTATTTTGTCAGTAACTATATGTAAAAATGCATGAATTCTTTTATACTTAAAAATGAAAGTTAATTTTATGCTCAAATTTTACTTCACTTTACACGTAAACATCATTGCTTTTCTTCATTTTTTAATGCTGATTCTTGCTCAGTTCTGTAATATGCAGAAAAATTTGAAACTGCCACATATCCTATTGCTACTAAGTTCAATATACAATGTTCAAATTTATCTGCATTATTTTATGTTATTTTGCACAGTGTCATCATCTAGCACAGTCTATCAAAGCCTACTAAATAAGTACATCAGTCCTGCTCTGTGATTATATTATATTGCTAGATTTTTGTGTTTTGGTATATTTATATGATTTTTAAATATAACAAACTTGTGGGTTGATCTCATTGGGAATGCTTCAAATTGTCTTGGGACACAGCAAATCTATCAGTTTACTACCCTTCTTTCCTTTTATTTGTCAATTTTCCATAAAGTTATGTTTGACTTATCTATGGAAATTTGACATACTCATTTCAAGTCTTACTAATCTTCCCCAAAGGACATACTTGTCATGAGTGTGGTTTTTAAGACCTCCTTCTTAGAATTCTGCTTACATATCCCCAAAAGTCTTCCAAAGAAGCTCTTAAGAGAGAGTCTAGCATTTGCTTCATTTCTTTGATTTTCTCATTCTACCTCCTCTGATATGTACAATGCCTTGAACTGCACCAGAAGGAGTTCCCATGTTTCATGATTTCCATGTTGGTTCTCTCTGAAAGGAATTCTCTGATATTTACTGAGGCTTTCAGCATTTACTACACCTAAACATTTCTTTTCTGGCCTTTTTTTTTGTTACATCTGAAAGGATAACTTTTTTTGATACACATTTTCATGTGTACTATTACATATGACTTCTCTGTTGAGTAAATTCTTGGGTGTAGTGTTGAGTATGACTTCCCATGGAATTCTTTCTTGCACAAACTACATATGTCAGGGTTCTCACTTGTGCATGCTTTCTTGTGTAAAGCAGGGTCACACTTGCTTCTGAAAGCCTGTGCACAATGACTACATCACAGAGGTTTTTCACTGAGTGAACTTAGAGATGGGCAGTTGGCTATTTCCCACCACAGTCTACCCACACTTACTGCACTTAATTTAAATTTAAATAAAAGGATATACAAAAGTAGTGATCTCTCCACAGTATGCAAATACACTGATTTGTGAAAAACAGCTTTCATAATATTGACAGATTACTAGACAATTTAACTGTGCTCTAACACTTTTGTATCTATGGAAACTGACCAGCCTGATATGCATGTGTGTTTTTTACTGGTAAAAGAAAGGAAACTTATAAATAACCCTATACTATATCTGCATTTAGTTCTATTTAACTAAATGTCTCCCTTTACTACATTACACCCATTCTCAATACAGAAGACCCCAGGACAATGAAGATTTCAATTTTAGCTTGTTTTACATTTTAAGTATTGATTGTGTCTAGTTCAAAAATAAAAGCTCTACAATGAATACTATATGTGTTTGACATGTAAAAAATGACCTGATTTTCAGTAAAACTATATTTGTAGAAAACATATTAAAGTGAAGTTATTTCTTATTTTAACATGGTTTTATGTACATGTGGATATTTAGATATTCATATACATATATGTGCCATATTAAATTTGGGCTGTACAGAATAGATTGTGAATTTATAATACAGTTTCCCAGTAAGAATCACATATAAATTACTCAGGATGCTTTTTTACAATCAGTTGCCTTCATTTCTCAGCAATGCCAAGGCTTTTAGAAGTGCCATCAAGTTCTATACAGAACAACTAATAATCAAAGGAATGGTGTAATTTTGCTATCAAAGAGATAGAAGCCAAAGAGACACACAAGAGCAGATTTCTCCAGGTCTGATTCAACTCAGAATAGACACAAAAGATAAATTCTATGATAGTCAAGACTAATACTTTTATCCAAATAGCCATTAAAATTATGCCTACTGTATAATTTTCTAGCCTTCTGGTTTTGTTTTTAAATTACTTGTGTACATTAGCATACAAGATCACCATGCTACCTTGATTCATCTACACTGTTGTGTTTTGTTCTCATCCTAAATCTACTGACCTTCTTCACAGTTTTGCTATCTTATTTGTAGAACTAGGTATTCTTAAAGTATAGGTTAATGTTAAAGTGATGCTAATAGCCTGGACTGGTAGATAAAAGCCTGAATGGTATTTCATGTATCCTTTTTCCCAGAGGATAAACAGCAGTTCACTTCTAAGCCATGGAGAACAAAAGCTACAAGCATGTGAAGTTCACTCACTTATTGTCACATTTTATATGAAACACTGCAGGCATGATATGTATTTGAATCTATTTTATACTCTAAAATGCATTTATTTTACAAAATAAACTGATTTGATTTTCCCTTGAAAATTTACCCTATCAACACTGAAATGAATAGGTTTTTATTAATCTTTGTATAGGGAAAACATAAAGAGTTTTAAAAGAAACCCCCCCCCCCTCTCTCTCAGATGTAACAGGATATAACTGTTGATTTAGGATGCTTAGACTCCAGTTTAGCATTTGCCATTTTATGTGACTTTTATGTGCTTATAAATCAATTCTGGGCTTTATTTCCTCATGTATCACTTTAAATGGACTCAAACTCAAACTATAAGCTAACACTAAATATGCCATACTGCTTGTGCTTTATCAAGAACACAGGCTGATGGAATCTTATTAGCAACACTATCAAAATCAAAACCCAATGAGATAGGATCCAACCGGAGAAACTACCATGAATTAATAAAACTGAAGTATTACCAAGACATGTAATATCCAAGTCTAGAACCAAGCGTCATTTCCAGTACTCTGTGTTTATTGGACAGCCACTATAGCTACTTCAAAAGTCTGATCTGTAATCTGTAAAATAGGAGATCACAAGATATCACCTCAGAGGACAATTAGTGTGATTCACTCATGCAAGAGTTTAAATCTTGTGTGTACATATCAAGTGTTTTGTGAATATGAGGGTTACTTAGCAGTTGATGATTTATTCTGAACAAAATATAGATGCTTTCCCAATACAGTTAGTGTTGCCTCAGCCAAGCAATTTGAATTCTTGATCTCTCATGAAAGAATGAAATCAATAAACATTAAAGCATATGCTTGGAAGTACATGATACAAAGATGATTGATATTCCTGATTGCCATCCTCATTTCTGCGCTTGTGAAGCTTTGCATGCTCATTGGAGAATGACTGGTGTGCTTTGATATAATCACATCTAATTTCTGTGCCTCTTATTCATTTGTTGTCTCAACATTCACATAATTAAGAGATACTCTGTATTTAAATAAATTTAATTTTAATCAAATATTCCAATGACTCCTGGTTCACTAATTATTTATAATTCAAGATAATAAAATTGATGTGACTTTTTATATCACTTAATTGATGAAGAAAATTGTGAAGAAATAACATACTTGTTAACAACTGCTGATCAATTGAAGATAGGATATTGAAAGAGGCTGAAGTTGAACAAGGTACACACAAACCATAGAAGTTTAAACATGAAAGAACAAAGACATTTTCAGAGGTTTGTTTATATGGATTTCCCTAAAGTGTAAACCCAAGTTCCCACAGTGTTTCTGGGTACAGCCCAAGAATATGTGTAGCTTGAGTTTTTCTGCCTTGCCCACAGTCAGGACAAATCTTTGTCACCCGCCAGTCCCACAGCCGCTCAGACCCAACCAAGTAAACACAGAGATTTATATTGCTTACAAACTGTATGGCCGTGGCAGGCTTCTTGCTAACTGTTCTTATAGCTTAAATTAACCATCTCCATAAATCTATACCTTGCCACATGGCTGGTGGCTTACCGGCGTCTTCACATGCTGCTGGTCATGGCGGCAGCTGCAGTGTCTCTCTGCGTCAGCCTTCCACTTCCCAGAATTCTCCTCTCTCCTTGTCCCACCTACTTCCTGCCTGGCCACTGCCAATCAGTGTTTTATTTATTGACCAATCAGAGCAATTTGACATATAGATCATCCCACAGCAAATATGCCTATTATTTTATGTGTTATTGTGAGTCTTGTATCCTTTGAAGTCATGGAATTAGAAAGTGGGTCGAGTTTTAGGGTATAATCCTATAATGGGTGGAGTTATATAGAGTCCTTTTAAATCATTAGCTGAGCCCTAAACAGTAAATGCACAGAACAAGAATATCAATGAACTCATTTTGGGGAAAAGAACACTGAGAAGGTAGAAAGAGTTGTATCAGGATAATTACCAGATGCTCATTTCTGGGAGACAATATTAGAGTTTGAGTCTCATAAATTTGAAGAAATTAATAAAGAACTCCTGGTCTCCATTTAAATCAGATGAATTGCAATTTGCAAGTGAAGACTACATCTAAAGGCTAAGAAGTTTCATATATTTCTCAGTAAAACAAACAAGCATGTTGTGGTATTTGCTCTGCCCATGACCTTGGGTTATAGGGCTAGAAGGAGGTAGTGCTTCCTGTCTTAGTAAGTGACCTCTTAAAAGGAGAGGGAGAGGGTCACATGTCCCTTCTTTTTGCTCCTCCCTGTGAGGTTGATTTGCTCCGGGTCAGATCAAAGGATGACTTCAGCTGTCTATTTCATTCTGTATTCATGAGTGTATTTCCTCAGTGTATATCTTTATAAATAAAATCCCTATTACCCATTAAATAGACTCAAGTGGATTGATTATAATACACATGAAATCCACACAAACAAGAGGTTTAGATTAAGAATGCCTAAGGCCACATAAATGCCCATAATTTAGCCACATGCTTGTACAAAACATCAAATCCTCCAGAAGGGAGAGAGACAACTGTTAAGTGCTCAGCACCAGTTGATTCAAAACCCAATGATTAAGGAAAGAACAATATCTCTATCTACTCATGGACAGAAACTAAAGTGTATCCATTTCCTGACTATAGTCAATAAACCAACAATAAATACAAGTAAGCAAGTACCATCTCAGTAATAAGATTTGGAATCCTCTAGGTTTCTGCGCCTACCTAAGAGTGACACAGCTGCATCATATCGTGAATCTATTTGTAGGTTTGTTTTTTTTTAAGGACCCTCCATAGTGTTTGTACTACTACTGGTATTGAAAAAAAGTGTCCCCTTCCCTATATCCAAGCCAGTATCTGTTGTCTTTTTTCTTTAATTTTGGCCATTCTGACTGGGATAAGACAAAAGCATAAAATAATTTTAATTTGCATTTCCCTGATGGTTAAAGATGCTGAACATTTTAAAAATGTTTCTTGGACATTTGTGTTTAATATTTTGAAAATCCCCTGTTTAGATCCATACCCTATTTTTATACTTGGTTGTTTGTTTTCTTGATGCTTAATTTTTTGAGTTATTTGTATATGCTAGATGTTATTTTATGTCAGATGTCTCTAAAAACCATCAGGAAATAACCACGGTAGATTTCAGAGTTTCACTAACATCAGAAGTTGGGACATGTTCTTCACTACCCAGTAGCTATTAAGGTTCCCCAGTTCTTTCAGAAAACTAACAACTAGGCTTGGTGGCACACACACACAGTCCTTATACTTAGAAAGCTAAGGGAAGATAGTCAAATTTGAGGTCAGCCCTACATAATGAAATGCTGTCCTTAAATAAAAAGAAAACAATGTAAAGACATAGTTCTAAGTAACATATTAATAAATAATATTTTAATAAAAACTGAGCCCTATTATTTACTAAGAGCAGACACAATGTTTCTAGATGTTCTTTCTTAAAAGAATTAATGTTTCATGTGTCTCTTTATAGTCAGAAGGTTTCTCTGGTCCCACTTGCCCCCCACAGTCCTGTGGCCTGCTTATAAACTAATCACTCAGAAGCTTATATTAATTATAACTGCTTGGCAATTAGCTTAGGCTTATTACTGACTAGCTCTTACACTTAAATTAACCAATAATTCTTATCTATGTTTTGATACATAGCATGGTACCTTTCTCAATACTGCCTTGACATCTTGCTTCCTCTGTGTCTGGCCAGTGACTCCTGATTCAGCCTTTCCTCTTCCCAGAATTCCCCTTATCTAACACCTTGCCTATATTTCCTGCCTGGCTACTGGCCAATTAGTGTTTTATTTATCAACCAATCAGAGCAACACATATTCACAGCATAAAGAACGATATCCCACAGCTTTTGTTTGATTCTAAAGGAAGAGGCAATGTACAATAAAGGTCTGTAGTTGAGGTATAAACTAAAATTATGGTTAAGTAGAAACTGCCTTGCCTGAGATAATATGTTAATAAGCAGGTGTGCCCACTGTATGCTATTAGTTTCATAGTGCTAATGGACTTCTATGAGAAGATGGACAATAGGAATGTGTTCCAAATGTTGTCTGAAAGTTATCTGTAAAGGTGAGCCAAATTCTGAAGAAGTAGGAACTTGAATCATAAATTTTGAACTACATGTATGTGTTAATAACAAGAAAAACACTAGAGTGCGCTCTAATAGACTGATATTAAACTTCACAGATTTTGTTGAGACTACAAAAGTCAGCTTCATATCACATTCTCTACTTGGAGTCTTATAAATTACTAAGTGGACATTGGATGGGAGAATTTTCAGGTAGTCTTTTTAAATAGTAGGCCAATTTTAATCCATAAAATACTGTTTTCAGTATGGTTGGTGTGAAGTTACATTCTTAAGAGTGTTTATGTACATTTGAAAGTTTAGAGTAAATAAATATGGTTGGAATTTATATTATTAATATATCTGAAAAGTAAGTCATGTCTAGCTGTATACGGAGAAGAATGCATGGGCTCTGAAACTTAGTTGTTTATACTGGATTCCCCTTTAAACTTTAAACAGTCATTTGTGTTTCAGTGAGCCACTACCATGCACTCTAATTCAGGGACAGTATTATGGTTCAGACATAAGATATTCAGATAAAGATAATCGCTGGATCAATAGGACATTTATTTATGAAGACGAAAATCAGATATTACCTAATATGACAAAGATCTACTACACTTCTATTAATTTCTTAAACATCAAACTGTGTATATAAAGGGAAAAATGGTTATGGATAATTTAGATATTTTATGCACATCATCAAGGGTTCATTGTCAAAATATGTTTTTAAAAGCTAGATTACCCAAATTGGGTTGTATGTGCCCTAATACTAGCAACTGGGAGGCTGGGGCAGGAGGATCACAGGTTCTAAGCCAGTCTGGACTATATAGTGAGCTACTTTCTCAAAGCATCAGCAACACACATAGGAATAAATACAAATCCTGCTATGTTGACATCCTCTTTGTCAATATTTCATGTGCAGGTTCATCTAACCTTTTTATACATCAATAATACATCTATAATTTTAAATAATCAGAAGTATTTTAATGCTACATTTCTCAATTCCATGCTATAAACATTTACAACTGATATTACAATGAGTTGTAATTAGACTCTTGTGGGATATATAAGTGAACAGTTTCTGGTAAAAGCACAGAGTAAAACTGGTTAATACCATTTTATCAATTACTAAAGGTCATAAGTTAAAACACTCTATTTGCAAAACAAATCATAATATTATTTAAAAATTATAGTCCTGTGTTATATCTGATGAGTTTAATAAGAATTTAACTTAAGAAAGGGCCTGGCAGGGCGATACAATCAGGAGAAATAATTTACTTGGTCATCATTAAACAATTTGCTTGCTTTTGTTGTCTGAGGAGCACCATAAATTAAATCCATAATTTCCTACTGGGACTTTGTTCTGCTTAGAAATTTTTATAGTTTATGAAAAGACATTAACTACGTTGCTTTCTCTCAATTTCCATTGGGAAGTTGACTTGTAAACTTACTTTTAAAGCCCTGGCAGTATTGTCACAGGAACCTGAAATCAGCAATATATTTAAAAAAGAGACTTAACCTTCTCAGAGTCTTATTTCTTCCACTTGTCAGAAGTTGTTGAGAGAAAATGATTATTTGTCCTTGTATTAAAGAAGGCTATTCAAAACAACCACCACACAGCTAGGAGCACAATTCTTGGCTTGAGTTCTTGCCTAATACAGGCAAGTCCCAAGGTTTCATCTTCAGCACTACATCAACATAAAATAAAAAATCACATCTGACATGAATGGTGGCAAACTCAGGCAGCAGTGAGGCTCTTGTAGATGATAGTTTTTCTGTAGTTTTGTAATGAACATTCAACCATTGCCTAAATGGCTGTTTTATATGTTTCCTTTTTTATAAAACAGAGATAATAATACCATTGTTTCTTATCTCAGATGCTCATATGATGACTAAATCACCCATTAATAATTATGCATTGATTGAAATTGTACTGTGGATCAGGAATATGGATACTGTGAAGGCTACTGTATTCAATGACCCTCCAAATCACCGGTTTAGTGGCAAATAAGAAATATGGATGAATAAACAAATAATTAGATATAGTAGGAGGAGAGTGGGTATTATGGGAACAGTTATGCCCTTAACATAATATGTAACAAGGATGAGCTTCCTAGAACAAAAGGTTAATTAAGTTGAAGCTAGATGATTGAGTATAAATTAGTCAAGTTACAGAAAAGTAGAATTGCTTCAGGTCAAAGAATAAATATGTAGGGAGAGGAAAAAACAGAGAGGAATGGAGCGAAATTGAATGCATTTCTAATGTCCACAACCAAATATTCTAGCAAGTAATATGTGCAAAGAAAGAAGTGTCACAGGGGTCCAGGCTACAAAGGATCCATGTAAAACCAGAAATGGACTTGAATTTATCTACTTGTCAATTTTAGAATCACAGGCAAATTTTAAGTCATAATGTCCTGTGATCAGTACATAATAGCTCATCTTCAGCTTTTCAGAATCAGGAATGTTTCATTTTTTCTTCTGTCTGGGAAACAATGCCTTCCTCAGGGATATAGTCCTTACTCTAACAGGTAGCTCATGCTAAGTTACCAAACATCTTTATCTAATAAGGACTACATTCTCTTACCTACCTACCTTATTTAATTATCACTATACATCAGACACTATTCCTTATACTTTGATTTGGGCAGTCTCTGGCATTTTTAGCTTTTTCGGGTTATTGTAGTTTAATCATGATTTTTCGTATTTGTAGAGTTCCCTGTATTTCAGGGTATTTCCATTTTCTGCTTCCTTCCTTCTGAATGTTTCCTCTCACAGCATCCTGACATTGACTGCTTGCTTGAGCTGTTATCATTGTATACCACAGACTTTCAAATGCTTTCAGTGGGAAAGCCAGGGAAGACTAGTGTTTCTATGCATGTTTTGGTTCCTTCAAGACTTGAATCCTGTCTGCCTGCAGTTGACTCTTCTGGATGCCACATGGTTATGTTTCATGTCCCTACAGTGTATAATTGCTGTCTGTAGGGGGCTTAGTTTGAGGAAAATTACATGGATATTAACAAAGATGAAAAGTTTCATGTTATTTATATGCTGTAAAAATTAATCATGGTTAAAAAATGATGAGAAAGTAATAAATTACCAATAGAGATGTTAGCTAGCTCTTCTAACTGTGTAGATGTTGATTAAAATGCAAAGGATTTGGGTCTTGGTAATTTTAGTGTGTGATATTTTTATTTGCAAGTTTTTATTAAAAATTATCAAGATGCATATGGGATAACCATTGAGAATGCAAAAAGGGAACTGAAAATGCAAGAGTTGGTAGAGTCCAGCGTCTTGTTAAAAGATGAGCCTAGCTGTAAGATGAATTGCTAAACAGTCTTATTAATAAAAACCCAGAGCCAGATATTGGGGTTAAAACCTGAGAGATCAGAGGAATAGGAAAAGCCACGCCAACCTCACCTTATCAGCCTTCAGTCTCCAAATAGACCTACTTCCTGTATACTCACACCTATATTTCTTTCTGTTCTGCCATCTCACTGCCCAGCTACATCACTTCCTGCATGTCTGTACCAACCTCCAGACCTCTATAGCTAGTGCTGGGATTAAAGGTGTGGGTCATCATGCTGTCTCTGTTTCCAGGGTGGCTTTGAACTCATAGAGATCCAGATGGATCTCGGCCTCCCAAATGCTAGGATTAAAGGCATATGCTACCATTGCCTGATTTCTGTGTTTAATATAGTAGCTGGCTTTTTCCTCTGATCCTCAGATAAGTTTTTTTAGGATACACAGAAAAAAAATATCACCACAACTAGCACAATGAAAAGAGGGGGATAAACATGTTTTCTATTTGGTAACAGGAGAAAAACATAATAAAATAAGAAGGTACATTTGTAAAGATATGATTCAGAAACAGTAACAGTAATAATAATAATTTTAACTTATGTGACTTAATAACCACATATTATGGAACTGACAGTCTTCTGAGAACATAAAAACAATTTTATTTAATCCCCACCAGTGAACAATGATAAATATTTTATTTTTTAGCATTTTTATCAAGTAGGCTAGCAGATCAGAGAACTCGAAGCATTGGTTTTATTTCCATGTCCATAGAATCATTACAATGATTCCTCATCATTTTGGATATTAACAATCTGCATCACCTGTATTTATTTATTTTTTTTTTGAGGACAAAATTGTGTAGAGTTGTTGGTTTTATTATTTAGTTTGAAAAATAGACATTTCATTTTATTCATTTTTATCCATTATATTCCTTTCTTCATTGTTTTATTTGTGCCCTAAGATGTTTGGTTTTGGTCTCCTGATTTTTTAAACTCATCATTCTTTCCTTTTCCTATTTGGCTTCTAGAAGTGATCGTTTAGATTATTGGTTTAGAGCCAATGTTCTTTATAATACAACCGTTTAATCATATAAATTTCTTTCTAGGCATAACTTTTGCTATGTGAAGCAATCTATATTGTTTTACTTGATGATCACCTTGAGTGTTCTGGGAACTGTGCTAGAGTTTGCAGTACAACTGCTCTGCAACTTTCTGAAAATAGTACTGAAGAGAATAGAACCATCCCTAGTCTCTTCCCTACCCCAACTCTTCCCTCATAAGATTGTTGTCATTCATTTAGGAGTGTTTATATGAGAAGATCACTGATTATGCTACTTCCGTGGATATGAGCAATTTTCATTAAAGTGAGTATTTAAAAATATTTCATTCTATCTCCATTAATTGCTTTTCTAATATTTATTTTAGAGTATATTATCTTTTAATTATGTGTATATGTGTGTGTGAGTATATGTGTTTTATTTGTGTGTGTGTGTGTGTGTGTGTCCATGAGTGAAGGTCAGAAGATGATGTTTGACCTTGGATTGGACCGCTGTTACCTTGTAAGCCACTTAACTTGGATGTTAGAAACTGATCTGCATAATCTACAAGAGTAGTATGCACACTTAACTGCTGAATCCTATGTCCAGCCATTAACACTTATAATTTTGTTTGTATAAATTCTAGTCTGTGAGCTATATTGTTGACTTTTCTCTTTAAAGAACAATTCTGAAAAAAATAATTCTGGTAAATTCTCTCAGAAAATTGTCATTTCTCCCATACTTCCAAATGATAGCTTAGGTCATACAGAATTCAAAAGTTGATTTTTTTTTTGTAGCAATAACGCCCGTGCTACCACCACCCCTTCATCATGTCTGAGCAAGGGGCTGTGGATCGAAAAACAGAGACGAAGACAGCAGTCACTCGCCTCAGCAAAATGCTGAATGCTGTTTATTGAAAGAAGGAGGAAACCTTAAAACAGTCTTACAGCACAATGGGAGAATCCCAGAGGGCAGAAGTTCGCTACTGATGTTTACAATCTTGCATCTAAGCTGTTAACGCCCAATATGCAGGATACACAGACAAGGAACTTCCCTTAAGCATTCAGGAGGGTGGAAACGGGCAGGGAATTAGCATAGGGAGGACAGCTGGTCAAGGTCAGAAAGCAGGCAGCAGCTTATTCAATATGGGAGGAGGCCAGGGCCCTACAATTTCTTTTTCTACCAAAAACTTGAATATTTTAGTAAATTTTCTTCTTTCTTATTTGATTTAAGAAGATGAGCAGAGTGTAATTCTTTTTATTGTTTTTCTTCTCTGATTTTTTTTTCTGTTTGCATTTGATTTTTCATATTTGAACATCTACTTGTACTGTTTTTAAATCTCCCATCAGGATTCTCTGAATTCACTGCATCCTTGGTTCAGTGTCTGTCCTGAAGTGTGGAGAATTCTGTTATTTTAATTCAAATGTTTCTTCTGCTCCTTTCATCTTTGATCTTCTCAATCTCATTGTGCTTTTTAAAATTTATTTATTCTCTCACTTTCCCTTCTCTCCACTCTTCCCAGCACACCCACCAATTTCTCCTCTCCTTCAGATCTATTGTTCCTTTTCCTTCAGAAAACAGCTGGCCTCCCGTGGATATAAACCCAAAATGGCACGACAAGTTATAATAAGACTAGGCATAAACCCTCATATCAAGGCTCGGAAGAGGCAACCCAGTAGGAGGAAAAGCCAGGAAAGAGTCCAGTTTGGGCTCCCATGGACCTTAAATTAGACCAGTCATTGGTTGGCCAACCTCACAAATTCTGTGCCATCTTTACCCCAGCACATCTTACATGCAGGACAAATTGTAGTCCAAAGGTTTTGTGGCTGGGTTGAGGTCCCAGCCTCACCACTGGAAGCCTTTTGTAACTGCAATGGTTTCATTGAACATTTTGTTCTTTTCATTTTAATTCTATTTTTATTCATTTGCATTTTAATTTTAGTAGTTTCAGTGATATATCCTCAACAATATTGATTATTCGTTGTCTATAAACAGAATATTGGTAAGGCCATGAAAGGTGTTCCTCATTTCTGTTTTTATTTATGTATAAATTTTCCTTATTCATTTTTGTATATCCATCTCTCTTCTCCCATTAATCATGTGTCTTTCCATTCCATCCAGGTTCTTCATCAAAGCTCTTAGTCTACAGCTTTAGTCACTACTTCATATTCTCCTAATGACAAATCAATGTCATATCTTAGTTTTGTTCATTCAGATTCTGCTTTTCCTTGCCTAGTGTAACACTGAGATTTTGGTATTGGATATATTCTGCTCTTCTAGTACTAAAAGATGCTGATGTGGTTTGAGCTGTTTGGAAGGGAAGCAATATTACTGTACATGGAATCTTCATTTTCAGGGCGTTGGGGGTTCAGAAGAATCTCATATCTTCCTTGTTTCTCCATTTATGTGAAATTAGGTCAGCGGTCCTGCACTTTTCCCAGATCAGATGAGGCTTTCCTAAAATAAATTCCTAGGATGGCAAAACTTGGTAAGAAGAAAATGATGTTCTTGGAACTGACTACCTTCCTTTGTGTCTGAAGCACAGGGGATTTTTCATTAGGGTTCATCATGAGACTGTGGTTGAAGTCCTTGAGATAAGAATATTGAGGCCGGGCGGTGGTGGCGCACGCCTTTAATCCCAGCACTCGGGAGGCAGAGCCAGGCGGATCTCCGTGAGTTCGAGGCCAGCCTGGGCTACCAAGTGAGCTCCAGGAAAGGCGCAAAGCTACGCAGAGAAACCCTGTCTCGAAAAACCAAAGAAAAAAAAAAAAAAAAAAGAATATTGAAAGAGTAAGGGACACTTACAATGGAGATACCAAAAATGTTATGTTAGTCTTGAAGCTAGCTCACAACCAAACATTTTGCCAATTAGTACATATACATCCCTACCAGTCACAGACTCCAGCAATTTCTCCTTGCTTGCCTCTTACTCTTGTTGTACATTGTCTCTCTGGTTTCAGAGGTATGATTTGTCTGGTGACTTCAGTTCTCCAAAGTGTTCAAGAAGAATTATCCATTTTCAATTAGTGAACATTCTTTAAAATGTTTTTTGACTGTCAAACTCTGTCTGCATGGGAATTTGTTTTTAATGAAAAAAGATTGACTATCACATGCTGTGGAATATTCCTTTACACTATGTGAATATATGCTGCTGTGAATGGTTTAATATACAAACTGACTGGCCAATAGTTGAAAAGGATAAATTTAGGTGGGGAAGCCAAACTGAGAATGATGGGAGGAGGAAGGGCCGAGTCAAGAGTCATTAGCCAGATGCAGAAAAGGCAAGATGAATATGTCTTGCTAATAAAGGTACTGCCACGAGGCAGAGTATAAATAAGGAATAAAGGTTAACTTAAAATGTGAGAGCTAGTTAGTAATAAGCCTGAGCTATTGGCTGAGTATTTACAATTAATATAAGTTTCTGTGTAGTAATTTGGAAGCATCTCCCGGGACAGGAAAATTCCATCTACAATACTAAAATGGCTATGTATAGACTATGGCCATATTTCCTGGTTTAGAAAGTCTTTTATGACAAGCTAATTTGTATTAGGTTGGTGTTTTTTAAAAAATGAAGCAAAAATATAGAAATATTTGTATACCAAATACATATAGATGCATAATAATAAAATATTAATTTATATGCACCAGAAATGGTTATTTGAATTCTGGACTGTTAGAGAATCCAGTAGCTTATTCCAAGTAGCTGAACACTCAGAATAAAGGGGAACCAATGATACATCCCTAGTCCAAGGACAAAGAGCTAGAAGACTCATTCATACAACTCTGTGCTGAAAGTCTGAAGAAGGCCTAGTTTGATGTCCACAGGAGGTAGCATTAGCAATGGACATACTTGCTCAGGAGAAAAGGTAATACTTGCACACTGCATGGCCTTTTCCATTTTTATTCTCTACTCCACATTCAGGCAGATCTTTCTCCTTAAGTTACTGTGTCACTATCATATGCCTTTAAAAATACACCCAGGAGTGTACTTCACTTCTGTCTTAGAGAACCCAACCAAGTTGTCAAACAAGATTAGCCATTTCATTGCCCAATATTACTTTGTGATGGATTCACTCTGAATACAGAACTAAGGAAGGAAGAGAGTGCTGAAGAATGTGTATTTAATGAATTTCCAGACCACTGTTTAAACGTTGGCTGTATAAAGTGAACAATTAGCATGTATTAAACCAGAGTTCATTATTTAATTCTCTTGTCATGTCTGAATTGCCAATATTTCATTCAATTATGATAGCTAAATATGCTCTATCAATCAGAGCCACATATGGTAAGATTTACACTCTGCTAAGAAATGGTTAGAAGGTCTTCTGTTTTCAAAGAGAAGTTGGATTCTTTGTGGAGAAAGTTGTAAAATAATTTGTGTATGATCAAGTTATCTTTCAAGTCCTTATTTATTATGGCAGGTGGTGTATAGCTAATTCATTTAACTTATATATTCATGTGTATATATGTCTTATGTGTGTATTTCTATATTGTAAAAGAAGGACCAAATACACATATACAAATTGGAAGTCTATTAAAATATGTTGTAAAATATTGTTTCCCAAGGTGTTCAACCAGCTAATTAAAAATACCATTGTGAACTCCTTAAAGTATGTGTCTGCCCCATCCTCTAGGCTTAAAACAGAATATTTCAGTGTATTAAACATATGTATTTATCTGATGCACTTTTTAGTTAAGATTTTCAAATTGCCTTTGTGTCATTACATTGAATATACATATAGTGGAAGAAGAGAAATGATATTCATAATTGGATAACTTATTTTATAATTTCTTCCACGATACTTTTCTGAATTTTTGTTTGTTTGTTTTTGTTTGTTTATTTGCTTGTTTTTTGAGACAGGGTTTCTCTGCGTAGTTTTGGTGCCTGTCCTGGAACTCACTCTGTAGCCCAGGCTGGCCTCGAACTCAGAGATCCACCTGCCTCTGCCTCTGCATGCTGGGATTAAAGGCATGCACCATCACTACCCAGCTTTTCTGAATTCTTATATCCATTAATTTTACAATCAGCTTTGATGATATAAACTTTTGTGCTAGGGATGTCTTTCTGTATGCTGTGAATGTGTTGCTCTTATTGATTAATAAATAAAATGCTGATTGGCCAGTAGCCAGGCAGGAAGTATAGTATAGGTAGGATAAACAGAGATGAGAATTCTCTAGGAAGTGGAAGGCTGAGTCAGGAGAAGCTGCCAGCCACCACCACCATGAGAAGTAAAATGTAAAGTACAGGTGAGCCACAAGCCATGTGGCAACTTATAGATTAATAGAAATGGTTAATTTAAGATATAAGATCTAGATAGCAAGAAGCCTGCCCAAACCATACAGTTTATAAGTAATATAAGTCTTTGTGTATTTACTTGGGTCTGAGTGGCTGCTGGCCCCGGTGGGACTGGAAAAAATAAAAATAAAAAATAAACCTCCAACTACACTTTTGTCTCAAGTTTAAAACTGTAAAATCAGGACCAGTTTCAAAAGACTGGTATACTAGCAACAACTATCCCCCAAATAAGAGACTTCAGTTTATAAAAGGAACTAATTGGATTCTTCCTCATATTGTATGAGGAACGGCAACTTTTGGAGCCCCTACATTCTGTATTGATGAAAACAAATCAGGAAAGGCAGGTTATAAATCAGGGAAAATAAGTAAAGTGACTCAAAGCCCTTATTATTCCCTTCAAAAGTCAGAATTATATGTTATTCTCATGGTACTATTAGATTTTCCAGAACCTCTTACTATAGTTACTTACTCTAAATATGCAAAAAGAGTTGTTTTACATATTGAAACTCTGAGTTTATTCCAGATGATTCAGAATTAACTTTGCTATTTATTCAATTATAAGAAATAATCAGAAGTAGAAATCATCCATTATATATAACACATGTCAGATCCCATACAAGCCTATCAGACCTTCTACCAAAAAATAATGATAAAAATGATCAGCTATTGATAGAAATTGTGCTAGAAACCTCAGAATTTTGCAAGAAATACTATAACAAATAACAAATAATTATAACAAAGGTGTGAAGATTTTTTTCTTATCACTTGGCAACAAGCCAAGGGAATTTTAAAGAAAGTCCTACTTGTTCTTTGTATAATCAAATTCTACTACCTGTAGGAAGTAACCCAAATGGCACTCAAGGAAATAAAACTTGACAAATGGATGTGTTTTGGCAGAGTTTGGAAAATTAAAATATGTGCACTACATCATAGATACCTATTCAGGATTTCCAGGATTTCAATGGGTAACTGCTTTGAGTTCTGAAAAGGCTGACTCTGTAATTGCACACTTAGTAGAAGTTATGGCCATCCTGGGGATACCTGTACAAATTAAGACTGGCAATGCTCCACCACATGTATCTAGTAAAATGAAACTTCTTTTTTGCATAGTATCTCCCCAAAAATTACTGCAATGTTCATTTTTTGCCCATATCAGGGAAATTTCAGTATTTGTAAAAGGTACCACAATTTCTGCTGGTTCTATTACTGTTAGTTGATGAAGTCTCAATTTTCCCTTCAGAATCAATTCAGAAAACTTTCCTACATAGGTCTTTAATTTTTTACTCTGTGTGGCCAAAATATCCATTCTAAAAGTATTACCTTCTCTCTGCATAAGAATTTCTGTGTTAGAATGCATAGAAGGTAAAATAATGAGAATACAATCAAGCTTTGGATCCAAATGATCCACATGAGCATCCTGTGATTTCTTTCCTGCTAAAGCCATTTCTCTCTCAGCCTCACCTGATAATTTTTTGGACTATTTAAGTCCTTATCACCTTTTAATAATTTCAAACCTTTTAAGGATTGAAATAAGTTACTTAATTCTTGTGTTGTTAATCCAATTGTGGACCTTAGCCAGTTAATATCTCCCAGTAATTTTTGGAAATCATTAAATTTTCAATTGATCTCTCAAAAAAGAAAAGAAAAGAAAAGGCTGATATTAGAGGTAGCCTTTATACAGTTTCCATGTAGTATACCAGCAGTTCTCAATCTGTGAGTCCTTTCATCGGGGGTCACACATCAGACATCCTGCATATCAGATATGCATATTATGATTCATACCAGTAGTAAAATTAGTGGTAATGAAGTAGCAGTGAAAATAATTTTATGGTTGGGGTCACCACAATAATGGGAACTGTATTTAAGGGTTGCATTGTTAGTAAGGTTGAGAACATCTGTAGCAAACAATCGAAAGATGCCACATAAAATAAATGGCTGAGTAGTTTTCTACAGGAATTATCTGCTGAGATGAAATAAAATACCTCTACAACCACAAAAGCCCAGTAGAAACTAATAATTTCTGGGTTATCACACTTGAAATGTAAAGCATGCTCACAAAGAGAGTATACTTAATGTCTAAAAGCAGACATTGTAAAGCTATATCGGCCTAGTTTTGAATTCTAATTCTATCTGTATTTTTCTCCTCGTTGTGACCAATAATTAATCTCTGAAAATCTTTATTCTTTATTCATCAGCTAGAGATTATAATTTAAATTAAGCCTGAGCTAGAGCTGCCTGCGTCCTCTGGATTCTCCCACAGGGACCTGGAACCTAGGTTAGCATCCAGACAGAGCAGCATTCAGACTCTTCTGGTTCTGGATAATGACAGGACTCTGATTATGTTTGGTTCAAATACATTAGGCAGAATTTAATCTGTAAGCAGTTGCAATTTTAATAAAGTACTACAAATATATTTTTCTTGTGAAGTAAGATTTAAAAAAGCTAGATTGAAATATATTTAAAGTCTTATTCATATATTGAAATGAATATTTAAATGGATAAATAAAACAATATTTAATTAAATATTGTTACTAATAATATGAATATACAAAGTTTGTAAAGAATATTCTTTGATTTTCCATGTTAGTAGGTGAATATAATATTACACAAACAGACATATGCACACAAATAGATACATTTCACTTCCTTTTTCCTTATTTGAAAGCTATTGAAAATTTAACACATAAACATGTGATGTATTTTGCTAAGAGTTGTTTTACAACATGTCCTTTTAATTTCAATGAAAAAAAACACACAAAAATGTAAGATATACTCATTGACATTTAATGTTGTATTTGACCTTTGGTTGTCAAGAATTCCACATTACCTGTATTTAAGACCCAGAAACAAAGGTTCTTAAAACCTTATTTTTTTATAATGTTTTTAAAGAAATGAGATTCTTGTTTTGATATTATAAATACAAAATGTAAAGTTAATCAGCAAGCCAATAGTTTTGAAAATAGAAGAACATATAGTTAATGTCTTAGACTTTCTATTGCTATAATAAGACAGCAGGACCAAAAGCAGGTTGGAGCTCATAGGGCTTATTTTAGGTTTCAACTCTCAGTTCCTACTCTATCTCTGAGGGAATTCATGGCAGAAATGCAAAGCAGGAACCTGGAGGCAGGAAATAAAGCAGAGGCTACTGATGAACATGGCTTATTAACTTGTTCCCCGTGGCTTCCTCGTTTTGCTTTCTTATACCACCCAGTACTACGTGTTAGGGGGTGGCACCACCCACAAGGAGTTGGGTCCTCCCAGATCAGGGAAGAAGAAAATGCCCTATGGATTTGTCTGTGCACCAAGCTTAGGAGGGAAATTTCCAATTGCAGTGTCCTTCTTTCCAAATGACTCAAGAAAAAGCAACTTGCTTGTTTCAGGCTGACACAAAAGTAACCAATACATTTGACCCCTTGTCAGCTTTACACATAAGCATCACCATTAAACCATAAAGTTTCCTTTCTTATGTCCACGATCTCATTTTAATATCACTATCACAATATAAATCATTCCAACTCTTGCAAATTCCAGTCTTTAAAAAAAAAAAAATCACTTGAGGTGGGGCAGTGGTGACACATGCCTTTAATCCCAGCACTCGGGAGGCAGAGGCAGGCGGATCTTTGTGAATCCAAGGCCAGCCTGGTCTACAGAGCAAGATACAGGAAAGGTGCAAAGCTACACATAAAAACCCTGTCTTGAAAAACCAAAAAAAAAAAAAAAAAAAAATCACTTGAAAATTTCAGTCCCTTTAAATTATCAGAAATCTCTTTAAAAGTTTGAAGTCTCGCTAATACTCTATTATCTTTGAGTGTCTTTGACACTTCAAAGTCTCTTCATTGTGGCCTGAGGAAAACAAAAAACAAAACAAAGAAAAAAACCCAAAAAACTAAAGACTTTCTTACTTCCCAATGGGAAGAGTCGGGGTACAGTTATAATCAAGTCAAACTAAATATCTAAAAAAGAACCCCTTGCCAAAATTATTCATTAAATACAGTTGTTGACCTCTGGGGGAAAAGAAAGCAATCCACTATTGTAAAGTTCGGTGTCCGATGTCTTGGACTCATAAACTTCTGGGCTCCATAAGGCTGAGAGAACACCCCCTCTCCAGCTCTGCTATTCACAGCACAAGCAGCTCATGTGGAGTCCACTCCATAGCTATTGCTGTCTTGGATTGTCACCTGGTAGCATTAAGGTCTCCATGATAACTGGGCTGCACCCTCACCTGTCACCTTTCCTGGGCTCTCTTTAGAGTCTCTGCCACAAGGTGCCAAGTTTCAGTTTTTCTCCATGTCCCTTTCAGTCCTGGAGCTTGTGATGCACCTGAGGCAACACCTTCACTAATGGCCTCTCATGGCTTCTCACAGTTCCAAGCTTCAGCTGCTATTCCCTAAGACCCCTTCATGCCTTAAATAACAGCACCACCTTGAAACTCTTACACATTACAAAGTTTAGCTGCCAGCATGAGATTTAGATTTTTCTGCCCTTGAACCAGAGCTCTGTGTACTGACGCTAAGGAATACTCCCAGAAAGTTTCATCTCCATAATGCTGGTCTCTTCTTAATCACCAATAATTTTCATATGCTAGCTAGCTAGTATCAATTGTTCCAATAAAGCAAAGGTTTAATTTCAGTGGTGCTAGTCTGTTAATAACAGCTGTGATTTCGGACTGAGCTAATCAACACCACAGATTCTTAATTCAAAATATTACCCATGGTCACAGTAGAGTCTCTGGAACTTAAAAAACAAACAAACAACAACAAAAATCCAACCAACCAAACAAACAAACAAACACACACAAAAAAAACAAAAAACAAACAAACAAAAAAACCAGGCCTCCTCCATCATCCGCATTGCTCTGGGAATTATTATTTTCCAAAATTCCATAGTTCAGACGCCAGAACAATTCTCTCCAAAACAGAAGGTTCTTGCTATCACAACACAGTATTCCATGAACCTGGTACCAGTTTCTGTCTTAGAGTTTCTGTTGCTGTGATAAAACAGCATAAGAAAAAGCAAATTGAAAAAAAAAAAGATTTATTTTAGCTCAAAATTCTCAGTTCACACTCTATAACTGAGTAAGTTCATGGCAAAAACTCAAGGCATGATTGAACCTGGAGGCAGGAACTGCAACAGAAGCCATTTAGGGAATGTTACTTACTGGCTTGCTCCCCATGGTTTGCTCTGTCTGTTTTCCTATATCATCTAGGACCACCTGCTCAGGAATGACACCTTCCACAGTGATGTTGTCCTCCCCAAGTAATCCTTAATCTAGAAAATGCTCTACAGGCTTGCCAGTCTTATGGAGGCACTTGCTCAGTTAAGATTACCTCTTCTCAAATGATGCTAGCTTGTGTTAAGTTGACATAAAATCAAACAACACAGTTAAAAACTGAATTATTTATTTACCTAATTATGTTCACTAATATTGTAAAATAAGGACATTTAAAATTATTTAATATGAACTATAAAATTAAGACATTAGAAAAACATTGTGAAAAATAAAGAAATTACTAAAAATCCTGACTCATTTTTTAGTTTATATTTAATAGATATTAATTTTCTTCGTGTTCTGATGTGATTTAGACAAATTATAGTTTTACCAATTCATTGTTAAATAAAATAATTTTTAAAATAAACACCATATTTCTTATTGATGTCTGACTCAAAAATCTACTTTATACAAAAAATTTCCTTGTAATAAAGTACTAAAGAGGTACTCTTTAAATGAATTGTGCATTCAACCTTAGTAGTTCAATTATTTTTCAGTCTCAACTGGAAAATAAATTTAGCTTAAAAATATTTAACTTTTATTTTTAATATAATTAATAAATATATAACTCCAACACAATTTTGATATTATAGGTGGGATTTTAATCTATTTAATTAAATTGCATCACATACTCATTTTTAACTTATTCTTTTACTCATAATTAGATAAGAACTGTACTTTAAAATTTATTGTTTTCTTGCAATGTATAATTTATAGTATAATTTAGTAGTGTGATTTTTAATATTAGTTTTGGAAAATAAACTTTATTACAAGAGGGATAATCTTACATTGCTTTTAAATTAAATTATCATATCTCTTGCTGGCTATTTTTGTACTTGACTAAATCAAGTTAAAAGAGAGATGTGATCAAATTTTTTTCCAAGTATTGCTGAGAGATGTATGAACATGAAAACGCAGAGGGAAACGTGGTGTCTATAGCAACAGAATATATAAATTAGAAGTTTTTCTACTATAATTGACCAGAAAAAAAATAACACATGTACTAATTAAACAACAGTGGAGAAATCACGTATGTACCCACATCTGCTCTGTGGAAAATGCAGTAGTAAATCAGAGTGTGAAGCTAGTCAGAAAAAACAACCGTGTGGTCTGAATGAAGAAAGAAAACTGAAAAGCAATGGAATAAAAGGGAGGAAATTAATCAAAACACATTGTTGAAGGCTTTAAAGGGGACAATAACATTTATTAGATTTTTATTATAATTTTGGCACAGGGATGAGCCCATGAATTTAGGAGACTCAACTTGAGCTCACTGATAGGAAGACTGTGGTCCAAACGTCTTCACTGACATTGTTCCCGTGGAGACCTAGTAGCAGACAATGCCAGTCGTTCACTCACATAGTACAAATGAACTTTATTGTCCAATGTGATGCTGGCTTCTCCAATGCGTGGGTCCAATGATTCTTGTAACTATTAGACCTTATGTGACAGAAACTTTAAGATAATACCAATAGGCCTAAGAGACGACTCAGGAGAAGCCCCTGATATTACAGGTGACAGGAAAGAACCAACCCTAGGGAGCTGGCATTTGACCTTTATATGTGTGTTTTGGCAAATTTGAAGCTACACACACACACACACACACACACACACACACACACACACACACTAATTTTAAAATAGCTGCAATAACTGCAGACACCAGAAAAATAAAAGGAGACCATTGCAGGAGATGATGTGAACAACATTGAGAATAAAAAAGAAGTATTTTAAGACAGCACATATGTTTTATACCTCACCAAAGTTTACTTTTATGTTCATGTATTTATTTTAGATTTTAATTAGCATAAAAGTATTGTTTTCATTATAGCATTTCCATGCACAAATTGCTTAATTGATCTTCCACACAAAACTTGTTTCATTATTACAGGGTTCCTTTTGTACCCCTCTGTTTCCCTGTAGTCCTTATACACTTACATGACATGGGTGTCTCTTATCTTTCCTCTTCCTCAACATCACATTTTCCTTCTCGTGGTCACCTTTCTATTTTTTATGACCTATACCCACACACATACTCACAACTATATACATATGTTTTATATACCACCCCCCAATTAAATGTATTTGCCCTGACATGAGAGAGAACGTTCACTATTTGTCTCGGTCAGGTATCTCAGTTAACATAGTAATTTGCAAATCCATCCATTGAAAGTAAATTTCATATTACTGCATGGAATTGTATGTGTGGGTATTGTTTTCATTATCTGTTAATCTGTTAATAAGGAGTAAACAGTCTTCATTACCTTGTTATTGTGAATAGGGAAGCAATAACACAGACATGCAAAGGTCTCTGTGGTAGAATGTAGAGTATTCTGAGTATATGCCCAAGAGTATACTAACTATAGTAACAGCTGATTTGTTTGTTTTCAGAATTGTTGCTGTCTACATGAAGAATGTCATTGTAATTGTAATGAAGATTTCATTGAATCTACAGATTACTTTTTATATTATAGTCATGTTCACAAATTTAATTCTGCCAATTCATGAGCATATTAGGACTTCCTGTTGTTTATTGTCTTTGTTTTCTGTACGTCATCTTTAAAGTTTTCACTGCTGTTATCTTTCAATACTTGGTTAATTTCCTATATATTTATTATTTTGAAGTAATTATTAATAGAAATTTCTCTAAATTTCTTTTATAGCAAGGATATTATTGGTACACATGAAAGTTACTATTTTGTATGTTAATTTTGTATACTGCATCTTTATTAAAATCTTTCCTCAAATTTGTAAGTTTTATGATGACGTTTATGTATCATGTATAAAATCATGATGTCTAGAAATAGGGGTGATTTGAGTTCTTCCTTTACTGTTTACCGCTCTTTTATATACCACTGTCTTAATGGTATGTCTAAGACTTTATATACTATATTGGATTAGGATGAAGTGACTAGGTACCCTTTTCCTGTTTCAAGGTTTAGGGAAAATGCTGTCAATATTTCAGTTTAGTATAATGTTGGCTATAGATTTGCCATATATTGATTTATTATATTGATACATTTTCCATCTACACCAAATGCTGCTAGGGCTTTCATTATGATGGTGTTTTGGATTTTGTAAAATTCCCTTCTTTTGAAGCTATAGGGTGCTCATGTGCTTTCTGAATTTAAACCTACACAGTTTTGTTTAGGGATTTGCATCAGCAACCTATATTACTAGGATAAACCAGCATTATTGTTGTGCACGGTCTATTTATTTATTTATTTATTTATTTATTTTGGTTTTTCAAAACAGGGTTTCTTTTGTGTAGCTTTGCGCCTTTCCTGGAACTCACTTGGTAGCCCAGGCTGGCCTCGAACTCACAGAGATCGGCCTGCCTCTGCCTCCCAAGTGCTGAGATTAAAGGCGTGTGCCACCACTGCCCAGTTTGTGTACGGTCTTCTTGAATTCAGTTTGTGAGTACTTTGTTTAGAATTTTTATATCTGTGTTCAGCAGAGAAGTGGACTTATGCTATTCATTGCTTGCTATGACTTCATCATGTTTGCTATGAAGATAATTTTGACTTTGTGGAATGAGTTTGGCAGCATGTTTCCCGTTTCTATTTTGTTTAAAAGTTTGAAAAGTAATAATATTAAAATTTTCTTTAAAGTTTGGTAGGATTCAGCAGTGAATTTGTCTATCCCTATGATTTTTTTCAAGGAAGTTAGTTTCAGTCTTTTCTGCTTGCTATGGGTCTCTTTAAGATGCTTATATTTTTCATATTTAATACTTTTAGGTAATATGAGTTTGTAAATTTATTCATGTCTTCTATCTTTTCCAGGCATATGTAGCATAAATTATTAAAGGAATCCGATAAAACATTTTAGATTTTATTGGAGAATTTCATTTTTCCTCGATCAAATCTTTTAATTTCTCATTTTAATAATTTGTGTCTTCTCGCTGTCTTTTTGCTAGTTTGGCTAAGAGTTTGTTGGTCTTACTAGCCTTTTCAAAGAACCAACTCACAGCTTAACTAATTCTATGCATATTTCTTTTAGTTGACATTTTATACTTACTCTCCAAATCATAAATTTCCAATCTATGTGTTTGGGACTTGGCTCCTTGTTTTTCTAGAGTCTTGATGTACATCATTAGGTGATGTATTTGAAATCACTCTGATTTCTGAGAAGTTTCATAGCTATGACATTTCCTCTCAAGATGCCCTTCCTTATATCCCAGAGGTTATGACAATTTTGTTACTCCAGTGGTTTGAATGAGAATGCCCCCACGGGCACAATTGATTCAATACTTGGTTCCCAGTTGGTAGAACTATTTGGGATGGACTAAGATTTGTGCCACTGTTGGAAGAAGTTGGTCACTAGGGGCAGGCTAGGGATTTCAAAAGTTTCCTGCTATTTCTTTCTTTCTTTTCTTTTTTTTTTTAATTTTATTTTTTTTTATTTTACAGTACTATTCAGTTCTACATAATAGCCACAGATTCCCTTGTTCTCTCCCTTCCTGCCCCCCTCCCCTTCCCCCCAGCACACCCCCCATTCCCACCTCCTCCAGATCAAGGTCTCCCCCCAGGACTGGGATCAACCTGATAGACTCAGTCCAGGCAGGTCCAGTCCCCTCCTCCCAGATTGAGCCAAGCGTCCCTGCATAAGTCCCAGGTTTCAAACAGCTATCTCATGCAACGAGCCCAGGACCTGGTAGACTGCCTAGATGCCTCCCAAACAGATCAAGCCAATCGACTGTCTCACCTATTCCGAGGGCCTGATCCAGTTGGGGGCCCCTCAGCCTTTGGTTCATAGTCCATGTGTTTCCATTCATTTGGTTATTTGTCCCTGTGCTTTATCCAACCTTGGTTTCAATAATTCTCGCTCATATAAACCCTCTTTTTCACTAATTAGACTCCCAGCGCTCCACCAGGGGCCTAGCCATGGATGTCTGCATCCAGATTCCTCAGTCCTTTGATGGGGTTTCTGGCACAACTATTAGGGTGTTTGGCCATCCCATCACCAGAGTAGGTCAGTCCCGGCTGTCTCTCGACCATTGCCAGCAGTCTTTTGTGGGGGTATCTTTGTGGATTTCTATGGGCCTCTTTAGCTCTTTGTTTCTTCCTTTTCTCATGTGGTCTTCATTTACCATGGTCTCCTATTCCTTGTTCTCCCTCTCTTTTCTTGATCCAGCTAGGATCTCCCACTCTCTTTCCCTCGACCCTCGCCCTTCATTGCTCCCACTCATGTCCAGGCTGTTCATGTAGATCTCATCCATTTATTTCTCTGTGTCTTTCTTGGGGTCCCGTTTTCCAGGTAGACTCACTGGTGATGTGAGTAGCAGTCCAGTCATCCTTGTTCCACATCTAGCATCTTCCTATGAGTGAGTACATACCATATTTGTCTTTCTGAGTCTGGGTACTCTTGGGGCTGGAGAGATGGCTCAGTGGTTAAGAGCACTTGCTGGTCTACCAGAGGGCCTGAGGCTGGAGAGATGGCTCAGTGGTTAAGAGCACTGGCTGGTCTACCAGAGGGCCTGAGTTCAATTCCCAGCACCGACGTGGCAGCTCACAACTGTCTGTAACTCCATTTCCAGGGGATCCGACACCTTCACACCAATGCAGGTAAAATAAAAAGTTAAATAAATTCCTGCTATTTCTAGTGTGCTCTGTGCTTCCTTCTTTTGGCTTGAGACTTGAGATCACAGCTGCTGCTGCCATGCCTACACTATACCATGGTGGATCAAAATACTCTGAAATTGTAAGCCCTATTAAACACTTCCTTTTCGAAGTTTCTTTGATCATGTTGTTTTATCACAGATATGGAAAAGTAGCTAATTCAGAATTTGGAAAAGGAGCTGTTGCTGTGATAGACCTGACCATATATTGTTTTGAACAAACGGATGACTTTTGGTCGTTGAACTAGAAAGTGGTTGTAAGTGATAAACAGCACTCCGTGGGCCATCCTAGGATACAGTAGTGCTGAGAGTTAGGTGGGCTATGGAGCCACAGCTCAAGGGGTTTCAGAGTGGAAATTGTACCTGAGACCATTCTTGAGATACTTGACAAAGAATCTGGCTGCTTTCTTGTAAGCAGACTTTTCTTTGCCACCCACCAGTACCCAAATAACCAACACAGACTTAGTATGAATTATAAACACTCAGCCAACAGCACAGGCTTATTACTAGCTAGTTCTTACAACTTAAATTAATGCATTTCTATTAATCTATGTACTGCCCTGAAGCTTGTGGCTGTAACATCTCCTGCATGTCCTGCTTCCTTTCTATCTGGCTGATAACTCCTCTGACTCTGCCCTTCTTCTTCCCAGTGTCCTTAGCCTGATTCTCCTACCTGATCTTATCCTGTCCAGCTAGTGGCCATATAGCTTCTTTATTAGCACAATCACAATGATGTATATTTTTACAGTGTACATTCCCCCTTTTTGTGCAATTAAAAAGGAAGATTTTAACTTTAACATAGTAAAGGTGTATACAGCAAAAACAGTTATTAAGTAAGAATTACAGTTATATTATCCAGTCCATTTTTATATGGCAAATTTAGAGAAAATACTCTATTATTTATCTAATCTTTGTAAGTATAAAGTTTTATACCTAATTTACCTTTTATATTAACTAAGGAAAACTTTAACTATAACCATCTAGTCTTCAACTCCATCAAAGACCCCAGAAGGATGAAATGTTACCTAATGACAGGGACATCTGGCTGCCTAGACAGTCACCCTAGGTTTTCTGTAACATTGGGGTATTCAACTTTGGCCAATAGGCCTGGTATATCTGACAGATATTTCTAAGGAGCAGGTAATTTTGAAGGACTATACTACTTTGTCTTGGCAAAGTTTAGCAGTTGCTTTTTTTTTGTATCCTTCTGGTCCAGTTTGAACAATATATTGTCAGCAATATAGGTGAGGGCAGTTTCTCTGCCCAAATGGCTAGCTTCTGCCATAAGGAAGGCAAATTTCACATGGACCTTCTTTGATGACTATCATTTCTCTGAAGTCAATTGGTGCTGCCAGGAGCAGACAGGTCTCACTGTCAAGAAAAGTCTTATTATATTAAAAAATTTTAAATGCCATATTCTGTAGGTCTTTGAAGTGTTTGTAGACCATCTATTTATCTAAATATGTCTGTTTAACCTTGAAAACATACCTAATATGACTACAAGTTTGATTATTATAGATGACTACTAACCTATATTTTTAACAATACATTACATTTTTAAATGAGCTGCATAAGCATAATGCCCCAAATAAGAATAGAAACACACATACAGTAAAACAAAATTAACTTTAAATTTGTGTCAATAAACCAAAATCTATACTAATGTAAAATATTTTGAGATTAATAATTTATTTTTGGATTAAAGTAGATTCAATAATCTACCCTTTTATCTCATTATTTCTGTATCATACCCTCCCTTTTTCCTTTAGAAGGACAGCTTTGAATTTAACTCTTTTGTTTAGCTTTTTTTCCTGACTATGGCCAGTAACAAATTGTGAATAAACTCCCTTAAATAGTAACAAACATCCATAACATATCTTTTGGGAATATGGGTGTTGTTTTTTTCTAGACTGCTTCCTGTTGTCTGGGGGCACTGGCATCTTTGGGGACCCTTGAGAAAATCAGGATAATTGTTAATTCTTGGATGGAGTATTCTGTGAGGCTGGATCACCTCAGCCAGCAGCTTTGAACACAATGTTGTTGATGCTGGATCACCTGGGCCATCCTTTTTTTTTTTGGTGTCTGGTCCCCTTGCTCTGAAAATACATACACTTTTAAAGGTAACATACATATCTGCAAATTCAAGTATAGAATGTACATTGAACACAAGTCAGCCAAAGATGATTTTTTGTTTTATGGTAATTGAATTTAGAAAGACAGGCTCTGTGTAGCTTTCTCATATAAATGATGGATGATGTTGTATTTGAAATAGCAGATTGTTAATATAATTTATGAATTATTAAAATACAATGAGAATATCAAATAGGTATTACACATTTTCACATACATTGAAAAATATTTTAGTGCAATTATAAATGATTTTAGATATTAAGCACTGTGAAGGAAAGGATGCAGTGTTATAGCATGCTCATCTAGAATGCATTTGTTCTTGGTTCAATTATCATCTCAAAAATCATAGATAGATTATATGAAAGATAATTATTTTTCTTTGTGAAGATGATGAGTTATTATTTGTAACTGGTAATTATGTAGCTTGTAATTGTCATGTGTAAGTTTAAATTGTTAATGTAAAATGCTATTAATTATTCACATCCAAAGAACTTCAAGATATTCAGTATATTTGCTAATTGCAGAAATTCAAAATATTATTAATGACTGACTTATTAGTTAGTGGAAAAATGGTATAGAAAAAATATATCAGTTTAAAAAGTGAAACTATCACCTCCAAGATGTAAAAATACAGGATTGACTCTATGGAATTAATTACAATTAATTAAAAATAACTAATCCAAGCAACATCCTTCCATGTTCCCCTAAACAAAGACAAGACAAATCTGAATATCACATACCATATATCCCTATAGACTAAAAATCAGGATGATAGAACAGGAATTGAAGAAGGAGGATTTGCATACCATCTAGTGGTAGCTTTCAAAAATGGCAAAATGTTCAAACAAACTTGCTTATGAGAACCTAGTGTATTCACAATCTTGTCATTTCACACATGGAAAAAGAAAAAGGCAAGAAGCAATAGCATTCGCTTTTGATATGTACACATCATCGTAACCTATAAATCACTTTTTCACACTTTGACTTAATCAGAGACAAAACCATTATGACTTTACAGATGCTCACAATCTTTATCAATTACTTACATTTATTCCTGGCTTGAACATAGTATTAAGATTGAATGTCCCTTTTTAATTTGAAATGGAGCTTCTATATATGCTAGAAGAAGACAACAGGGCACGCTTTATCTTGCCTCTACAGAATAGAACAGGATTCTCAATTTGCCACAACCCTTCCTAGCACACATAAATGAAGCTAACAGCTAAGTGACTATGCCCACTGATTTTCCTAAGTAATATTAGGTTAATTTTTAGGTTAATTGTGTGGTTTATTAAGTTAACCATTAATATTTAAGTGAGAGGATCTTAGGAACTTATGTTTTCTTAGATGGGTTGGGGTCAGAAGGGCTCTATTCTTTGAGAGCATTACAACCATCATTCCCAAAGCCAGCACAGAAGGTACCACAAAGTCCCCAGAAGGCACGACTTCCTGATAAACACAGAGTGTGGCAAGAGGGAGGCATCTGTGGCACTGCAGTTGGCAGGAACAATGCTATCTGTCCTCTGCTGCCAGAGAACACTCAGAGGAGATGGGGGAATTCCTAGCATATCCACTTGGAATGTGTAAAGCTATGAAAAGCAAGCTGAATTTTGGGACAAAAATAGAATGGCGTACAGTAGTGAAGCCCTCGGTTGGGGGCCTCCATAATTGAAAGAGAATCCATGGTAAGGCTGAATTGGCAAGGTAAAGCTTGCAGAGCAGAATGTGGTTTTATATTTTTCCCCACTCAGATTTCTTTATATGGTAGAAAGAAAGGAAATAATGCAGGACTATGGCCCTGAAGTACTGTGGTGTGAATTGTGGGCAATTGAAATCTAGATTTCATTAACTATAGCTTCCTTCAAAGGAAGAAACTTGTGGCATCAATATTCTTTGTTAGGGATTTTGATGCAAGTCCCATTCATGTGTAGAATTTCTAGTATATAGTAATGGAATTCTTTTCTATTTTCATACAGAATGTGCCAGGAAAATTAGGTAACATATAACCAAAGACCTATAGTTTGGTATACTTTAGAGTGAACATCTTCCAGAATCAAGAAACTGAAACCTGGGCTTTCCAAAAATAACCTCAGAGAAAAGAAGTGGGAGACAAAAAGAAATAAAAATGAAAGGCAGCAAATTTTTTATAAGATACATTCTTGAGATAATCATAAGGTGAACAACTGGCTCTCAGTCATGTTGGTAACCCACAAAAAGTAATGCAGAATGAATCTACCCCTAAATTGTTCCTGACAAAGAGGGGGGAGGGGAGGATGGAGAGGAGAGAGGAAGAGAAGGAAGCCTTTCCCCTAGCAATGGAGTCTTACTGTAGATTATCTAGAGGAAAGGAAGATCAAAGAATTAACTAAAATAAAGAAGATTTGAGCTTCCTTTATGCCTTTAAAGGGTGTAAGATGGGTGAATCTCCACTGGCTAAAGCATCCAAAGATACAATCTTTTCAACCCTTCAAGTTCACAAAGAGGCTTCATATAATCTCCATCCACAAGTGATATTTCCATTTCTGAGATAACTTCCCTTCATATTAGGTATTTTGGAAATAGTGCAAGAAATGAAGTGAGACTAGAGTTCCTCGTTGTTTTCTTTTCCTGTGTGTTTTAACCAATGATTGTTAGTAATTGGTTTCAGTAATTGAGACTTAATCACCCTAAAACCTAGCTCCATGAAATTGGCTTTGCAAATCCAACCAGAGCATAATTTCCTATCAGAATTTGGAAAAATAAATTTTACTTTATGGATTTGAGATTTTATAAGAATAATAAAAGATAAAATGTATGATAGCATTTTTCAAATTCAAAGGCTTTTTTCCAACATGAGTAACTATCCTCATATGCCATTTCAGCCTTCTGCTATCTGTCTTCTTGGTACATAAGACTTTTCTACACATTCATTGGGGGAAATCCTTCCAATCTTTCTCCTCATAGAGCTGCTTTAACCACAGAGCTCAAGCTATTTAGTCCACAATGTAAGAAACATTCCTTTCTCTCACTCTGTTTTAGTCACCTATGAAACATCAAAGATCAATAAACAGACCGTGGCATGTCCTGGTGGAGGTTTATTCTGTTCCAAAAGTAAGTGTTCGGGGGCCATTTAGGGGGTTTCCTTGGCACTGAATCTGGACATGTGACAGACTGAAAAATTCTGTTCAACGCCTACGGTGCTGATCATTCCACATTCTAAAAATGTAGCTGGAAACCATCCCAGATTGTGCATCTGCCTCTCTAATTTACACCTCCAGAGATAAGACTGAGCAGGGAAGAGGTGAGAAGCTTTAATGAACTGCTTGGAACCCTTACATGCTCTGAGGAGACTTCACAGCACACACCAAGACCTGGCAGGGGTTGGCTGGTTGACAAACAAATATGTGGACCTTCAATTTCAGTGATGTCCATAGGATAACTTGCCCCTTCAAATAGTGACAAAAATACATTCCTCCCTCTTTTTTAATTAAATTAGATTATTGAAGAGTTCATACACATATAAAATACATTCTGCCTACTATCCCCCATCCCTTATCTCCCCCCAACACCTTATCAACTTTTCTGTCTCCCTACTTGTTTTTTCCCCAGATTAATGACCTTTAATTTTGTTGTGTTATTCATTTAGTTTAATCAAGGCCCTCAGAGTGACCATTTCCATCTTTCTTATTTCTATCAGCCTTTCCAAATTGTCTCTTTGGTTTCAAGTCTCTAAATCCTTCTTATTTGTTTACCAAGTGCTGGTCCTGGTGTGAGTGCACACTACATTTTTGCATATGTTGAGGATTTTTGTATTCTTTTACAGAGGATATCAATTCAGGAGAAACTACATATTAATTGGGATAAAATTTTTACCTACAAATAAAATTACTAAAATATTAAAATTTACAAGAGTGCTGCAATAGCATATAAATTCTAAGTTGGCTCTAATGAGAAAGTCCCAAGTTTGTAGAGAATAACCTGATACTGTTTTGCCTTAATTAATGATGTTACTTAGTGAATTATTCTTGCAGGTTATGGTGTGAAGATAATAATCTGTTGCTTGTGTTTGGGGACCAAGATCTAGTGTGATAAAGTTCAAGTTGAATGTTTATGTGGCATCTTCTAACTCAGAGCATAGCATAAATTATGATTGCCCAAGTCAGAAATTCCTCTCCACTCTTCCAAATGTTCTGAACTCGGCATCTCATAATCTGAAAGAGTCCATGTATGGAGTTCCATGAATTTGTGCATTCTAATGGGAAAATTTTCATTCTTACTTCTGCTACTTCCTAAATGAAATTTATCTCATCTTTCAATATTCATTGTGTACTGAGAATCCCCATATTGTCAACTTCTGTCCGCAACAGAACAGGCATTTTCATTACAGTTTAAAGTATTCATGGATAGCTAAAAAATGTTTGGATTCTTTTTGTTTGTTTGTTTGTTTTGTTTTGTTTTGTTTTGTTTTTCGAGACAGTATCTGTGTTCTAATTTACCAAATAAAAGTGGTGCTTCAGCATGTCTAGTCATGTATTCTGGTCCTCTTACAGTCTGTGAAATGGAGAGCAGAGATATTCCCTGTAGGATATGGTTTTGTTGCTTCACTGCTGGGGGCTAAGGGTTCAAATAATTCACACAGCCCCAGATAGTCATTTAGCCTTAGATGTAATAGTTCTTAGCAATATGGTATTATGCGAAAGGCTCCAGTTTTCTCCACAGAAAATACAAATTATCAGAGTCCCTACTTCATGAGTCTTAGGGCATATGTGAGTTTAATAGATAGAATAATGCCTGGGAGAAGGGAGGTACTCAGCAAATGGTAGCAGCCACTATAAGCGTATTGTAGTGATAATATGTAGGATATTAGAAGCAGTAAAATATTTACATTTAGCATCTAATCAGTCTTTGCCTGGTACATAACAGATGTATAACAGTTGTCAAATAAAAGAAAAAGGAAATTCACTGTTTGCCCTTAGAAAATTCCAAAAAACACTCAGCTTCCCCACTCATGTCATGCTGTTACTCTTTTATCCCTCCTCCTCCTCCTCCTCCTCCTCCTCCTCCTCCTCCTTTTTTGTTTTGTTTTTTGTTTTTTCAAGTCAGAGTTCCACTGTGTAGTTTTGGTGCCTGTCCTGGATCTCTCTCTGTAGCCCAAGCTGGCCTCCAACACACAGAGATTCACCTGGCTCTGTCTCCCAAGTGTTGGGCTTAAAGGTGTGCACCATCACCACCTGCCCCCCACCCACCTTTCTTACATGAGGGATGCAAATGATAAAATAATAATGGAAATAGCTTGTGGAATAAGCATTACATAGAAATGAGTGGAATGAACAGAGACTATTGAGAAAAAGTCTGAAAGAAGAATTCAGTGTGTGTGTGTGTGTGTGTGTGTGTGTGTGTGTGTGTGTGTGTGTCCATGGCATACATGTGGAAACAGAAGGAAAGGACAGCCTCATTTGTCACCTTTCAATGCTCAGTTTATTTGAGACTGGGTCTCTGTCATCTTTGCACATTGTGTCCACCAGGCCAGCTGGCCCACCACTCCAGAGATTATCCTATATGTTCCTCTTACTTTGCCATAGGTGTGCAAGGATTCATGATGCACATATCCTCTAGGGTTCTGGGGAGTTAAACTCTGGTTCTCATGTTTGCACAATTATCTTCTGGGCTACCTCCCCCTAACTACTATAGTATCATAAGTAAATATTCCTTTAGAATATTTAGTAGAAGTTTCTTTCATTTTAATCTCTTTTGACACTATTATAATCTGTATGATGACTAATTGCAAATCTATTTGAAAAATAACTTACACTTTCTGAATTTGAAATCCCTTCTCACATAAAATTAAGGTTTTCCTTCCATAGTTCATTCTGCTACTACTGAGACTCTAGCTCTTACATCATTCTTCGTTTTCTTTCAGTATTTTCTTGGCCTGTTATTGTAGGTTTAACTTTACATTGTAGAGTTAAATGAGAAAAGCGCTATGCACTACATGGTGATAAGTATAAGTTGTTTTGGTGCTGAATTATTTTGTTAGCATTTAAATTGTCTAAGACAAACTTATTTAAATATTACAAACTCTGTTTTAATGGAGATGGAGGTGGCTTATAGTCATGGGGAAGGTCTCTGGTAAACAGTCTTGCTCCTTTCTGTAAATACAGCTAAGCAATTGGATGCACAGCAGCATAGAAAACAATCCCTGAAATTTTATGAATGATTTATGTCAACTGCCTCACAATGTCTCTGGATTTTAAATATTTTACTTTTGTGATTTGACACTTCTGTGTAATACTTATTTTCACATCTTTTGCCACAAGCCTCCTAGCAGAAGAGAAAAGGCTTCTGTTGGCTTTGCTTATACTCTCATTGTATCAGATGTGTCCAGAAAGAGCCAGACGGATGGCTCTGTCGGTTCAGTTCTGTTCTTTGATGAACTCACATACAGTTTATGTTTATATTTATACACTCAAAAGTCACTAAAACTGGCCTTTAAATTATTCACTATGTGTAAGTTATGAAAGATTTAAACACTCCTAGCTGGAGAAAAAAAATAACATATTTCTAAACAACCAAAAGATGTTTAGAACTGAAAGAAGCAAAAAATTCACAAATCAGTTTATTTCTATTGCGGCTTCTTCAAGATAATATCCTGACACTTAGTTATTAGGACATGTGATGAAAATCAACAGGCAGTGCCCAAACTGCCACGAACTTATAGAGTCCTCAAAAATGAAAGGATATGTGGTCCATTCTTTGTATGATGAGGGAGATGCTGTGTGACTGTAGTAACTGAATGATGTCACTGGATGAAAAAAAAACTGGACTTCAACTTCAATAACATAAGAAGAGCACAGCATATTGCCTCAAATATAGCCACAAACAGCACTTCTCACTGGAAAGCTACTGGAGATAGTATCAAAACAGCAGTTTGCAATGAAGTGTTTCACTTTGATATCAATTAATAATGTCCTTGATAACTTGTATTAGTTTTAAACTATAGACATGAGAATCCAATTTCTCTTTAAAAGTAGAATTATATTGTGATAAAAAGTGGATATAAGGTTTTATCACCACAGGAAAAAAAAAGACTGATCAAGACATAGAGAAGTGATTCAGTTGGTAAAGAGCTTGCGGTGCAGGCCTGAGGACCTCAGTTCTAATCCCAAGCACCCAGTTCAACGAACTGGTCACAGAGGTAGTGCACATCTATTATCTCAGCACTGGGGGTCCACAGAGAGGCAGATGCCTGGAACTCACTGACCAGCCAACCTTGCCATTTCAGTGAGTATTGGGTTCATTTGTGAGATCCTGTCTCAAAAACAAACAAACAAACAAAACAAGGTAAAAAACTAGTGAGGAAGATACATGAGGTTGACCTCTGGTCTCCACATACTAGTGCACCCACACTCAATATGCACACACACATGCATACAATATATACACAGAGGCAAAAAAGAACTGATAAAACTTTTATTATTCTTATAATCTCCATACTTGTATATCTCTATTAGCACTGCTATTTGACAAACTTAGCTGAGTCTATGGGCACCCACTTTTAGTGATTATTTGAGAAGAGGATTAGCATAAAATATTCTGGCATGGTTATTAACCATAGTTAGAACCATAGTTACAGTAGCACTAGTCGTCTTCATTAATAGATAGCCTACAGCCAAGGTTCTCAAAAATGTGGTCCCAATATCACACCATTAGCCTCACCTGTGTACTTAATGCAAACAGAGTCTTGTGGTCCTACCTAAGGCTTTTTTGGGTAATGTGCCCTTAAGCTGTGGCTGATGCATGCTGAATTTTGAGGAAGTGATCTAAATAAACAGATGAAAATTTTGCAATGTTCAATTTTTGTGGTAAGATTAAAAGGACAAGTGTCCACTGAAGCTCTAAGTATAAGTCCTTAGGAAAAAATAAATAGTAGCCTTCAAAAGCATTCTTTGAAAAGCCGCAGCAGAAAAGAACCTGATTAAAGGACATAACATTGTAGGGGTAATAACTTACAACTCCCATCCCAAAGAAACTCCATGGAATTTTATTTCAGAGTCCAGTTCAGAGTCCAAAACCTCAATTACAATGTACACATTTCTAAAAAAAAAGAATAAAATTGGGTTTAAATCTAGGAATAATTTATTATTTGGGTAGATAATTGTGCATTAACAATTGATATTGTGTCTTTTACATGAACATTTGTAAACCAATTAAAAGTATGTTGTAGTATGTGAGAGGTTAAAAACTGATAAATTAAGATGGAAATTAAAATGCAGTAAATTTATTGCATCAATATAATACACCATATAAACAAACTCAAAGGAAAAAAAACAACATGATCATCTCACTAGATGCAGAAAAGGCATTTGACAAAATCCAACACCCCTTCATGATAAAAGTCTTGGAGTGATCAGGAATACAAGGAACATACTTAAACATAATAAAGGCAATTTACAGCAAGCCAACAGCCAACATCAAATTAAATGGAGAGAAACTCAAAGCAATTCCACTAAAATCAGGAACGAGGCAAGGCTGTCCACTCTCCCATACTTATTCAATATAGTACTTGAAGTTCTAGCCAGAGCAATAAGACAACCTAAGGAGATTAAGGGGATACAAATTGGAAAGGAAGAAGTCAAGCTTTCCCTATTTGAAGATGACATGATAGTATACTTGAGTGACCCCAAAGATTCCACCCAGGAATTGATAAAGTTTATAAACACTTTCAGCAACATAGCAGGATACAAGATCAACTAAAAAAATCAGTAGCCCTCCTATATACAATGGACAAAGAAGCTGAGAAGGCAATTAGAGATACATCACCCTTTACAATAGCCACAAATGATATAAAATACCTTGGGGTAACACTAACCAAGCAAGTGAAGGACCTATATGACAAGAACTTTAAGTCCCTGAAAGAAGAAATTGAAGAAGATGTCAGAAAATGGAAAGCTCTCCCATGCTCATGGGTAGGCAGGGTTAGCATAGTAAAAGTGGCAATCTTACCAAAAGCAATCTACAGATTCAGTGCAATCGCCATCAAAATACCAACACAATTCTTCACAGACCTGGAAAGAATAATACTCAACTTCATACGGAAAAACAAAAAAAACAGGATAGCCAAAACAATCCTGTACAATAAAACAACCTCTGGAGGCATCACAATCCCTGACTTCAAGCTCTACTATAGAGCTACAGTAATAAAAACAGCTTGGTATTGGCATAAAAACCGACATGTGGACCAATGGAATCGAATTGAAGACCCTGACATTAACCCACAAACCTATGAACATATAATTTTTGACAAAGAAGCCAAAAGTGTACAATGGAAAAAAGAAAGCATCTTCAACAAATGGTGCTGGCATAACTGGATATCAACATGTAGAAGGCTGCAAATAGATCCATATCTGTCAGCGTGCACAAAACTTAAGTCCAACTGGATCAAGGACCTCAACATAAATCCAGCTACTCTGAACCTGCTAGAAGAGAAAGTAGGAAGGAGTCTTGAATGCATTGGCATAGGAGATCACTTCCTAAATATAACACCAGTAGCACAGACACTGAGACAAACAATCAATCAATGGGACCTCTTGAAACTGAGAAGCTTTTGTAGAGCAAAGGATACGGTCAACAAGGCAAAGCGACAGCCTACAGAATGGGAAAAGATCTTCACCAACCCCACAAGTGACAGAGGACTGATATCCCGAATATATAAGGAACTCAAGAAATTAGACATCAAAACGACCAACAGTCCAATTGAGAAACGGGCTATAAAACTAAACAGAGAATTCTCAACAGAGGAAACTCAAATGGCTGAAAGACATTTAAGGAATTACTCAACATCCCTAATCATCAGGGAAATGCAAATCAAAACAAGTCTGCGATACCACCTTACGCCTGTCAGAATGGCTAAGATCAAAAACACTGAAGATACTTTATGCTGGAGAGGATGTGGAACTAGGGGAACTCTCCTCCACTGCTGGTGGGAATGCAAACTTGTACAACCACTTTGGAAATCAATATGACGCTTTCTTAGAAAATTGACAATCGCCGGGCGGTGGTGGCACACGCCTTTAATCCCAGCACTCGGGAGGCAGAGGCAGGCGGATCTCTGTGAGTTCGAGGCCAGCCTGGGCTACCAAGTGAGTTCCAGGAAAGGCGCAAAGCTACACAGAGAAACCCTGTCTCGAAAAACCAAAAAAAAAAAAAAAAAAAAAAAAAAAGAAAATTGACAATCAATCTCCCCCAAGATCCAGCTATACCACTCCTGGGCATATACCCAAGAATACCACAAGAGCACTTGCTCAGCTATGTTCATATCAGCATTGTTTGTAATCACCAAAACCTGGAAACAACCCAGATGCCCTTCAACTGAAGAATGGATAAATAAATTGTGGCACATATACACAATGGAATACTACTCAGCAGAGAAAAACAATGACATCGTGAGGTTTGCAGACAAATGGATGGATCTAGAAAAAATCATCCTGAGTGAGGTAACCCAGACTCAGAAAGACAAATATGGTATGTACTCACTCATAGGAAGATGCTAGATGTGGAACAAGGATGACTGGACTGCTACTCACATCACCAGTGAGGCTACATGGAAAACGGGGCGCCAAGAAAGACACAGAGAAATGGAAGAGATCTACATGAACAGCCTGGACATGAGTGGGAGCAATGAAGGGCGAGGGTCGAGGGAAAGAGAGCGGGAGATCCTAGCTGGATCAAGAAAAGAGAGGGAGAACAAGGAATAGGAGACCATGGTAAATGAAGACCACATGAGAAAAGGAAGAAACAAAGACCTAAAGAGGCCCACAGAAATCGACAAAGATACCCCCACAAAAGACTGCTGGCAATGGTCGAGAGACAGCCGGGACTGACCTACTCTGGTGATGGGATGGCCAAACACCCTAAGAGTTGTGCCATAAACCCCATCCAAGGACTGAGGAATCTGGATGCAGACATCCACGGCTAGGCCCCTGGTGGAGCGCTGGGAGTCTAATTAGTGAAAAAGAGGAGGGTTTATATGAGTGAGAATTGTTGAAACCAAGGTTGGATAAAGCACAGGGACAAATAACCAAATGAATGGAAACACATGAACTATGAACCAAAGGCTGAGGGGCCCCCAACTGGATCAGGCCCTCTGAATAGGTGAGACAGTCGATTGGCTTGATCTGTTTAGGAGGCATCTAGGCAGTGGTACCAGGTCCTTTGCTCGTTGCATGAGTTAGCTGTTTGAAACCTGGGACTTATGCAGGGATGCTTGGCTCAATCTGGGAGGAGGGGACTGGACCTGCCTGGACTGAGTCTATCAGGTCTATTCCAGTCCTCGGGGGAGACCTTGATCTGGAGGAGATGGGAATAGGGGGTGGGCTGGGGGGAAGGGGAGGGGGGCAGGAAGGGAGAGAACAAGGGAATCTGTGGCTATTATGTAGAACTGAATAATGTTGTAAAATAAATACAAAAAAAAATACTGACAATAGAGATAAAATAAACTTTAATGTGTAGAATAAAAAAAGAAAAAAAAGAAAAAATGCAGTAAATTTATATTAAGCATATGCAAATGAATATTGTGGTACTATAATACTACAGAAATTTTTTAGTAGACTTTCAGGTTGTAAAGCTTATTGTATGGTTTTTAAATACATTATAAAGTTTTATTTTATTTATTTTTGGATCTTAATATGAACACACTACAATAATCATTATGAATTTAAAAGGATAGTTAATGTAGTTTAAAAAAAAACAGATTAAGCTCCTTCCTAAATAACTACATATCTGTCTTACCTTAACTGAAGCACACAAAATCCCAGCCATCTGTCTTTTACTGATGATACTGACAAACAGAACTCCAAACTGAATAGAAAGAATCTGTGCCGGGCGTTGGTGGCGCACGCCTTTAATCCCAGCACTCGGGAGGCAGAGCCAGGCGGATCTCTGTGAGTTCGAGGCCAGCCTGGGCTACCAAGTGAGCTCCAGGAAAGGCGCAAAGCTACACGGAGAAACCCTGTCTCGAAAAACCAAAAAAAAAAAAAAAAAAAAAAAAAGAATCTGGTTCCTTTGGCCTGTACCTTGTTAACTGAGGAAGCCCATCAAGACCTCCCATACTGCGAAAGAAGTATCCAAGTGATACAGGACACCAATTTTATAGGCAGATAGAGTGCCCAAGATCCTGTTGAGATGCAGGGAGCCTACAAACCTTTCGCATTGCCTATTTCTAGTGGTCACAGAAAAACTAACATATCCCACAGGCTGGACACTAAAGCCTAGCCTATCTTGTTTTATTAAATCATGTTCATTCATAAAAAGGCTTTTCTGAAATAATTGATGTGTTCAAGTAGAACTGTAAACAAAACATTTTAGGGCATTTATCTTCTGACTAATAAATCAGAAAAGGTGAAAACTGTATCAGTTATCTAAAACTAAATCCTGTCTCTGTCACCACTGAATGAACAAACTTTGTACGAATAGCTTTGAGAATGCATAGATAACCTATGCTGAACTATGAGTAACGCACTGGAATGTATACAATGAAGTTTTTCATTTCAGAAACTTTAACTTGAGTGGCATTACAATGACATCCAGTGGTCGCTGCATTAAATAGTATGTATTTAGGTACTTTTACTTCTTAAATAAAGTGTAAATTAATAATCTAAATTTTGTTCTCCATGCATTTCCAGGATCTTATGTAACGAATCTATAGTTTCAAAGGTCACCCCAGGGGAGAGAGTGTTTGAGTAAAAGGAGATATGAAGTGAGAAAATTATCCCTGTTTTTTTCTGTCTCGGGAGTGAACTCACCCTAAGGGATGGATATGACAATGTGGTTTAATTTCCTCATTTTTAGTTCTCCTCCAGGCTGCTCTTACTTGAGGACTCCTAAAGGGGACTTCAAAAGGGTGTTATCTTCCACTTTCAATTCATTTTTTCCCCTGCTCGGTTAAACAATTTACCGGTGACTAAATCTCAATTCCAATGCAAAGTATTTTACTTACAGGCATTTGTTACCGTTACAAAAATATATTCTGAAAGCTTCAGGACATTCTTAGCCAATGTGCCCTCAAATAATGAATTTAATTTCTTTTCTATTTAGAGAAATTTAAAGAGGTTACCTTAGCAACTGCTGCAATGTACATATTCATTTGGGGTTTTGATAGTCTGACTTTTTATAGCAACGGATGTTAACAGAGCAAGGAATGTGACAACAAACTTTTTTTAATATGGAGAACTTTCAATCTAGGTCATACGTGTATTTCTTAGAGAATCCATTTATGACTTCACAGTCTTTCCATAATCATGATTCATTTTGCATACATTGATGCCAAATCTTAATTTTTAATGAAGGAGATGTGATATAGGAAGCAGATGGAATGACACACAAGATAAAAATTGTAGTTTGGGTAAATGTTAAATAAATTAGTGATCAATTTCTGAAATGATGAGTAAGGTACATGTTAATGAATCATGTGAGCTTTTTAAAAAAGGAGTAAAGAAGAAGGGTTCGAAGTCATAAATAAAGTGGAAAATACGTCACAGTTTATTATAACATACCACTCTGTGTATGTATTTATATATATACATATATGATATATGATATATATATAATATATGATCCATAGCATTTTCAACATAACCTATCATAGTGTTGTAGGCAGAAAAAATATGCTTAACAGTTCAGTTTGGGCATATATAAAAAGATGACACCATTTTAAAATACAAAGAAGAGGGTCATATTTCAACAGCTATGTTATTTGAAATTCTGAGATGTTATATAAGCACTATCACTGAGAAATGCAGTGTTTTCAACAAGTAACTATCGCAGTTAAATTCTGGACAATTATGAATCACAATATATATGATAGTGATCACAGCCATGAATGTCTGTGTCTAATGCACATAACACCAGTGCCCTGCCATATTCTTACTTTGGTCAAAATGCTTTGGTGCTATCCCTGCTGAGACATTGAGATCATACAAAAATAGAATCAGAAAGGAAACATATCCCCCAAGGTCCAGTCTTGGCTGCTAGTCAGTTGATCCTTTTCTCTTTGAAAGAATGTGTGAAAGCTTTGATCAAACAAGACATTATATCCAATTATTGTATACTCTGTGCCTTTGTAATCCATGCCTCTCTATACTTGCACTCCATTCTAAATAAATATTGGAAAGTCTTTTGGTGAAAAAGGGACCATATTCTCTTAAGAGGTTGATTCACTCAAACACAGGGAAAAAAATCTTGAGTTGTGTTGATTTATTTTATTGGTTGAGAATTTCATATATGAGTGTTGTATATTTTCATTATACCCACCAATCTCGCATCCTTCATTTCTTCTGGTGCCTCTGACACCTTTTTGAAAATTGAGTCTTCCTCTAGAATAATTATTGCTAATTGCTTAATGGTCACCATGGAATGCTTTCAGCCACACGTTCTCTGTCAGTACCTACTCCTCCCTTGTGGAGATATTAGTTTAGTAATTGGAATGGATTATTTTATTTCTACCTCTAAAACCATAGGTCTGCTTTTGTTTTGAAGTATTGGTTTTGTTTTCTATAGTTATCCTTTTCTTTATTTTTATTGTTTTACACAGACTGCCTGTAGGAACGTGTCTGTCTCTAATTCTCAGCTACACTGTTGTCACCCTATAGACTGAGAAATCAAAATAAGTTGTTAAAATATTACATGATTTTAAGCAATGTTTTGTCTAAAACACAACACTATTCCTTTTGTAGAATATCTCTGTGTCCTAAGATGTGGATTCTCCATATTCCCCAATGAATCTCTCCTCCCCCTCCCTCTCTGTATGTGTTCTTGTCCCTATTTCTCCCTTCCTTCCTCCCTCCCTCCCTTGATTCACCTTAGTCTTCATTTCCCAAGTAAAACAAGCAATTTATAATTGTACCAATTTTCCCATGTTTAGAAATGTAGAAGACTGTGAAAGGGGCTCTAAGATGGCTGGAAACAGGACATTCTCAGTAACTACATGATTTAAGTTTGACAGTTTTCCAGAATACTGCCTTCCTGGTAGAATTTTTAATCCATAATTGTTCAACTTATTAGCTGAAAATAATAGGTCCTCTTCAACTTTCCTATTTTATTAAGTCTTGTGGAGTCATCTCACTTGTGCCCTTTACACTAGCAGTCATATGTACTTCACAAGCATACTTACTTTTTTATTTTTGGTAGACTTGTGGGCAATTTCAGATTCCCTTACTGTATATTGCTTGTACAAAGTGATGTGATTCATCATGGAATTTTCATATATATGTACATGTTTAATGTACTTAGATTATAATCATCCCTTCAATCAGTCTGTTGTAAATGAATTGCCAAACGATCTTATTAAATAAAAAAAAAAGTTAAAAAAACACAGAGCCAGATATCAGGGTTGAAACCTGAGAGATTGGTAAAATAGGAAAAGTCACAAGTTAGCCTCACCTCAACGACACCTCAGTCTCCAAAGAGACCTACTTCCTGTATAATCATGCCTATATGTCTTTCTATTCTGTTCTCTCATTGGCTCTCTCAGCCCAGCTACAACATTTCCTCTTCCTGCCCAGCTCTGTCACTTCCTGTCGGTACAGCCCTCCAGACCTTTATGGTTAGTTCTGGGATTAAAGGCACATGTCAGCATACTTGGCTGTGTTCCCCAGTGTGGCCTTGAACTCACAGAGATCCAGACAGATCCCTGCCTCCCAAGTGATAGGATTAAAGGCATGTGCTACCATTTCCAGACTTCTATGTTTACTTGTAGTGGCTGGCATTTTCCTTTAATCCTCAGATAAATTTTATTGGGGGACATAGTATATTGGGGGACATAATACATCACGACAGTCTGTCTTATCTCACATCTGTCTGGCATATCACTAATAATTTCTCTTTTATAGTCTCTAAATTCCATATAAAAGAGAAAAGATGTATTATCTCTTTTTCTGACTCTGGCTTATATCATTTTTGTGCCATTTTTACCCCTGCACATCTTGTATGCAGGAGGGCTAATATCCAAAATATATAAAGAAATTATCCATCAAAAATACAAATAATGAAATTAAAAATGAGGTACATATCTAAACAAAAAAATTCTCAATAGAGAAATCTCAAATGACTGAGAATCACTTGAAGACAACATCTTTAGCCATCAGGAAAATGCAAATCAAAAAGACACTGAGACTCTATATTACATCTTTCAGAATGGCTAAGATTAAAAAACACAAGTGACAGCTCATGCTGGAGAGGATATATAGCAAGGGGAACCCTCCTCCACTGCTGGTGGGACTGCAAACTTGTATAGTCACTTTGGAAATCAATATGGCATCTTCTCAGAAAATCGGGAATCAATCTACCTCAGGACCCAGCTATTCCATTCTTGGGCATATACCCAAAGGAAGCTCCAACATACCACAAGGACACTTACACAACGTGTTCATAGCAGCTTTATTTGTAATAGACACAAACTGGAAACAACATAGACGTCCCTCAACAAAAGAATAGATAAAGAAAATGTGGTACATTTATACTCAGCTGTTTAAAAACATTAGAAAATGTGATGGCAAATGGATGGAACTAAAAAAGATCATCCTGGTGAGGGAACCCAGACCCAGAAAGACAAACATGGTATATACTCACTCATAAATAAATATTATCTGTAAAGTGAAGGAGAAACATACTGCAAATCATAGACCCAGAGAAGCTAAATAACAAAGAGGGCTCAAAGGGCAGGAGGAGGGGGAATGTAGGAATCTCACTGTGAAGTGGAAATAGAATGGACATTGCCAACGGATGGGGGAAGGGCCTGGAAAGGGGAATAGGGATGGGAACAGGAGGAATAGGTGGGGATGGGATGGAGGGAAAGAGTATTTGGAATGACAGCTGGAGTGTGGGGCATCTCTGGGAAGAGCTAGAAACGTAGAGCAGTGATCACTCCTAGTAGACCCTAGCTAAGACTCCTAGCAATGCTGATAAACAACTCGAACCAGCCATCTTCTGGGGCACACTAATGCAACCACAAGCCCTTGACTCACTGTGGTTTTGACTCACATTTTTCGGATAGCTGAAGCTATTTGTTTCTTTCATATGAAAATTTTACATTTTTATTTCTTCTCTGGCACCTGTTAATTTCATTGGTCTAGAATCAATTGGATTGTTTGATTTCTTGTTATTTAGATGTTTGAGTTTTCTATATTCTATAAATTATTCTGTTGTTAGCTCCATAACTAGTCAAGACTTCGAGAATTCTTCTGATGCTTTAGTTTGCACATTAACACAATAATTATTTGATCTACAGAAACATTTAATATCAGGAGGCCCCATTTGTCAATGGTTGGAAATATTTCTGGAGTATCTGGAGTCCTATTTAGATTATTTTACCTGTGCCTATATTTTAAAGTGTTTTCATGACTTTTGCCTCTAATATTATTATAAGTCTTTGGTCTTAAGGTCTTTTATCCCTTTGGAGTTGATTTCTATGAAAGCTGCTTGTATTTTCTATGTTAATTTTTGTGAAAACAAAGTCAAGTGGGTAGATAGTTGTCTGTTTAAATCTAGGTCTTTTCTTCTATTCCATAGATCTGTACATCTGTTCTAGTACTTTGATGTTTTATTTTTACTCTGGTACATTTTGAGATTTCTTAAGGGGATATGACCAGCGTTGATCCTTTTGCTCAGAATCGCTTCAGTAGTATAGAATCTTTGTACTTGAAAATTTAAGTTTTTTTTCTAGTTTTGTAAAAATTGACATTGGGATTTTGATTAGGATTGCAGTGGAATTTGTAGATTGCTTTTGGTAGAATAACTTTTTCATTATATTAATTTTCTGATCTGTGATCATTGCCTTTCTATTTTCTAAAGTCTTCATTCTTTTTTTATTTCTTAATTGTGTTAGAGTTTTCACTGTATAGATTTTGTCACATCCTTGGTTAGGTTTATTCAAATGTATTTTGAGATAATCATGAATTGAATTATTTCCCTGATTTCTTTCTCAGCCTGTTTGTTATTGGTATGCACGAATGTAAAGATTTGAGTATGCTAATGCTACTTGCAAATTTTCTGAAACTTTGTGTAATTTCTGCCCTGTTCTTAGTTCATGTAATGCTTTGGTGTTTGGTTGTTTCTCATTTTCTCAAGTTACCACTTGTGGCTATCATGTTCTTTTTTAGGACTGCTTTCATTATATGACCAGGTGTGCTATGTTTTCTATTCATTTCATTTTTTTCTGGGAATATTTTTACTTGCTTTTGGCCTCTTTGATAACTAATTCATCATTTTATAGGACACTTCTAATAGGTGTGAATTTCTGAATGTTCTATGGTTCTTCTTGCTCTTAACTTCTTGTTTTACTCCATTATGGTCTTGTAGAATAGAAGAAGTTATTTCCTCAATTAGCCTATATTTAATAAAGATGAGTTGTGTTCAATTATATGATGTAGAGAAATTTCTACAGACTTCAAATAAGAAGCGTTATTTTCCAATGTTTGAATGTGAAGTTCTGCATGTTAGGTTCAGTTGGTTTCTGATACTGTTTAACTTAGATATTTTTATGTTTTTGTAAACTAGGTGGCTTGCATTTCAGAGGGAGTGAGATATTGAAGTCTTCTACTGTCATTTTACGTGAATTATTCTATGATTTACATCAGGTAGTGTTTGTTTTATAAAAATTCCTACATCTGCTCCATGTGAATACTTGAAATGCTTTGATAATTTCATATATGACTTCACTCTATTTGTATAATTTATACCCCTCCACCCCTCCATCTTAACCCTTTAACTCCCCACTCCTCTCATTCCATCTTCCTGAATTTTAGGTATATGGGTTGTATTGAATATGGGGCTACATTTGCTTGGAATCCTCTTATCCATCAGCATAAGATACCATGTCTTTTGATGTGAGATTCCAGAAGGCAGCCACTAGATTGTTTGTGTGTATGTGCTTGGCTATGTTGTTGCTACTTTTAAATCCAAACCACTATCAGCTGTCTTTTACTAAGCAATTGAAGCCCTCAGTGTTCAGAAATATAGAAGTGTGTTTTAATTGTAATTTTGTTGTTTTGTAGTTTTTGTTGTCTCCATGCTCTTTATTTACATAACTACCATTCTAGTGTAGTTCAGTGATCTGTTAATTGCTCTCTTTATTCTGAAAGATTCTTTCACGTATCTTCTCCAGAGCTGGCTCAGTATTCATGAATTCCATTATCATTTTTTCATCATGGAACATTTTTATTTATCCTTCAATTATGACAGATAATTTTGAAGGATATAATAGTCAGAAATGAAGTTAGTTATCTTTTTTTGTGAATTATTCCAAGTATTTCTGAAGTATTTCAAGGCTTTCCTGTATTTTAAATTTTATTCCTATGGGCTTGCCTTTATTATATGACTTGGAATTTCTCTCTACTTCAATATACTTTTACTGTTTTGTATACTTAGTGTTTTAACTATATTATGGCCCTATGGAGTTCTTTTCTGCTCATGTTTGTTGGGTATTCTAAATACCTCTTGAACCTAGATGAGCTTTTTATCTCTATATTTCAGATTTTTTTATTGTGGTTTAAAGAACTTTTTCTATAACTTTAGAATAAAATTATCCTTTTATGCACATTATTTGAATTTTCATAGTGTCCCATAGTTTGCAAGTATCTAATTATAATGTTTTATTTTATCATTGTCAATCTCTAAATCTTAAAATTCTACCTTTTCAAAATTCCTTGTTATTCTATTCTGTTCTCACATTCCATTCTATTGGTTAAGTTTTCCAAGAATTTTTTTGAATGACTTGTTAAGACTTTTATTTCCGGTATTTTAATTTTATTTTCCTTCAATATTTCTAAGCTTATTGAATTTGATTTTCATCTCTTTATTATTTCAAGTGTTCATTTATTTCTTTGGGAATTCATTTGGTAGTTTTTGTCCTCTCTAATTTCTTTGAACATAGTTATGATCATTATTTTGAATTCTTTGTTTGGGTTTCTGTCTAATTCAGTCTCACTAGAAACCATTACCATGGAATTATTGACTTTGGGAAATTACACTCTTGTTTTTTCATGTATATTAGGTTTTTATGTTGGGATATGTACTTATGTGTTAAACTTTATTTTTTTAATCACCCTTACTCTTCTAGTAAAAGTGTTTGCAGCATTTAAGAGAGGTTACATTATAGAATGGTTGGTGTGTTGTTTTCTCATGCTTCACTAGTGTTTAATTATTTTAATGACTTACATACTAATTTCCACACTGGTTGAAGTAATTTTCATTTCTACTATTAGTGAATGATGGTTCCTGTTGTTGATCAGCCTCACCAATATTTTTTATGTTTTTTTATGATTGTCATTTTGATAAGTCTAATGTTGAACTTGATGTAGTTTTTATTTCAATTTTCCTGATGGCTAAAGATGTTGAACATCTTTTTCTTTTACTTTGTGACTATTTATGCTTCTTAATTTGAAGTCTGTTCAGTTTACTTGCCCATCAATTGATTAGATTATTTGCTCTTTGGTGTCAAGGGCTTCAATCTCTTTATATATCTAGAATATTTACCTCTTGTTAAAAAATAATTTACAAAAATTTCCTCTGTGCTGTAGGCTGTGCCTTGTTAACCCTAAAAGCTGGCCAAAGTGACAAGACTGGCAAAACCATCACAGTTGATAACATTGAGGGTTCAGGTCATTTCTCCATGCTGACTCATCTTGGAAGATTCCAGCACTTCAGAATCATATATTTATATTCTATTCACACCCATTTTCCAAAGACACTATAGCACGAATCTTAAATGGTCTTATTAATAAAACCAAACCTGGGAGCCAGGTATTGGGGTAACTTAACTTGACTTAACTTTCACTTACAGAGAGACAGAACAATCCACAGCTAACCTTACCTCACCAACTTCTCACCCAATCCTGTTTCCTCAGACTGAAATCCTCTGAATCTTCATCTGAATGGATTTCAGATGTGTAGCTAGAGTTTTCCTGCCTTGCCCACAGTCAGGACAAATCTTTGTCACCCGCCAATCCCACAGCCTCTCAGACCCAACCAAATAAACACAGAGACTTATTTTGCTTACAAACTGTATGGCCATGGCAGGCTTCTTGCTAACTGTTCTTATAGCTTAAATTAATCCATTTCCACAAATCTATACCCTGCCACGCGACCAGCATCTTTTCATGCTGCTTGTCAGGGTGGCGGCTGGCAGTGACTCCTTCTGCCTTTCTGTTCTTTTATTTCTCCTCTCTGTTAGTCCCTCCTATATTTCCTGCCTAGGCACGGTCAATCGGGTTTTATTTATTGACCAGTCAGAACAACTTGACATACAGACGATCCCACAGCACAGCCAAGTGCAGACCATCTCAGACACCTGCACTCAGGCCCGTGGTCCTAATCATCCTCTATGCGGACCTGCTGGGTAAAGCCACAGGGAACCCAAGAACGGGCTCCCACAGGAAAGACAGAACATCCCACAGCACAGCTGAACTGCTGCTAAAAGCTAAAAGCTTAAAAAGGCTCTAGTTCCTGGTCCTCACACCTTATATACTTTTCTGCTTCCTGCCATCGCTTCCTGGGAAAGGCATGTGTCACCATGCCTGGCTGTTTCCAATGTGGCTTTGAACTCAGAGAGATCCAGATGGGTCTCTGTCTCTGGAATGTTAGGATTAAAGGCGTGTGCAGCCAATCCCTAAATCTATGTTTAATACAGTGGCTGTTCTGTTCTCTGACTCCCAGATAAATTTATTAGGGTGCACAATATATTGGGGGATGCAATATCATCACATTTTTTGTCTAAGATAATAAAAGAAGCTTATAACTATACCCAATAAGTATACACAATATATACAGTCATGAATTACATTAACAATGTCCAGTCTATTAACATTTGACAAATTCAGACAAAAAAATCATTATTTATCCTATTTTGGTGAGTTCATTCTAAAATTGTATGCAATATACAAAAATCCAATCTAATGTAAAATACTTAAAACAAGTAGTTCCTTTTTAAAAGTAGATTCAATAATGTACCTTTTTATCATATCCACATTTTCTCCTTTTTCTTTTCTGAGTAGATTCAAAAATCTACCTTTTATCTTAACATTTCTATAGAGACAGTTTGTGTTGCATTGTAGTTTTTGAATAAAGGCCTTATAATTAGAGTAATCAATTAGGAATCAACAAGCTCACAGGCTGTGTATATATGATTTTAAACGTGAAACATAAAATTACGGACCGGCAGATTAATTATTCTACAGATAATATGTGACATAACTATACTTTCACTTTCAATTTTTCAGAGACTTGCCTAGGGAACTCAAAAGTGGAAAGTATGACAGTCATGTACATTCATGTTCACAGAACAGTGTATCGATCTTCTTTCTACCAATCTTTAACTGTTCTACATTGCCACCTTCCTTGAAACCAGCCCTATGGGTACCACCTATCCTGAAGGAAACAGCAGATATCAGTGTTCCTGTACTGTAGGAGATTTATGTTCTAACGTTGACCACAAACAGTGCCAAATACACATTTTCCTTCTAACTTAGCAGATTTTGGTTTAACATCTCTGCTTTTTATTGTGTTTCTGTTTATCTTCACTTTATTCTGAGATTGTGTTCTTCTTGTCATTGACAAGTAGCTTTGTCTAGTAACACTTCTTGTAGGTGCCATGTATATATTACTGAAGACGTAGGCGATTGTATCTTTTAGCCATCACTATAGTTTATTGATACTTTATTATTAAAATTGAGATAAGAAATATCCAAAGATCTTTATTTTTCTTAATATTTTTAATTACTTAGCTAGTTGTAAAATTTAGCTTACCATTAGTATTTATTATATAAGATTTACATATTTGAAAGTTTTAGTTATTGTATTTTATTTCTAGTTTGCTTAGTTTAGGAGCTCATTTAGATGCTTCCATGTAATACTAAAAAGGATTTTGGCATTGTATAGTATTCTAAATCTTGGGTTGAGATAGACCCCTAAATTTTGAGTATCATAAGAGATATGTCAAAAATCAATCCCCTTTTGTTATATTTATCTTATAGAACATATTATATTCTGAATAATTGATGTGTTGTTACTCACATGTGTTGCCATATTTGCTGTAAGTCATGTCTCCATCCAGGTGTGGGTCTCGTTCCTGAGCTCCTTACCTTTGTACAGTCTCTCCAGAAGTTTGTCCCTGTCCAATTCTCATACCTTTTCAAATTTGATTTGCTATTCTACCTTTCTATTTCAAGATAAGCTATTCTATTCACAAATATGAAGATGGAAGGGGACAAGAAGTATGGGGACTTTGTTAGTTTTACATGAAATCTGTAGATGTATTTCACTAGAATCTTTCAGTAGAGAACTTGGCATAAATTCTCTACTCTTCAGTACCTATGTAGCTATTTTTTTCTAGTATTTCATTTGTGGTTTCTATCAATGTTCCTCATGATGTTACCTTCCCCTGCTAGGTCATAAGCAGAAATGGTAAGTGGGAGCCCTTGCAGAACAGAGCACTGTACTAGGAGCAGTCACCCTTGACAGTCATGCCTTTTAGATGTCAACCAGCCTTTTGGGATATTAGTTTGAAGATAAGCTATGTGCGCAGCTTTAGAGGCATGGTATGGAACATAATGTGGAGCCATTGGTCCAGAGATACTGACAGCAGCACACCTTCAACACTATAATGTAGCTTGCCTGAAAGTGCTAGAAAAAGACACACAATATAAATAATCCAAAGTAAAACATAGAGCTCAAGAATTAGGATAAAGCACATTCCATAATGATAATAAAACGTCCTCTGATAAAAATGTAACAATAATAAATATCTGCTCACCTAGGAAGTTATCTTCAAAATTCTGAATCATGAGATTGCAAGTAAAATATGTGATTGGGGAATTTATGCTTAATTTCCATGCAGTATGTCACTTCACTCCTTGAAGTAGAACTACTGACTTAACTTTCACTTACAGTCTTGGGCTAGTGGTTGCAAATCATATGATTGCCACCAGATGGCAGTAACTCGCCATAGTAAAGTGCACACTGACCAATTCCACAAATGTCAGTATCAAAGAGCTGGGGGGAAAAAGCCAAACACTAACAGCTGAACACTTCTCAATTATTAATATGTTGCTTTAAAGAAATGTTTTTAACGCTTTAATCCACGAGAAATCAAGAAATGAAATGCTTACCTTTAAATTTATTGTGGATTAGTGGAGCATATTGTTGAGTGTCCTCTGAATGATAACACTGAATGATAAGAACTAGAGAATTAGCAAAACAAATACAGAGGATTATAAGTTCTCACGGACTGCACAAATCAGATCTCTGGCCCAGAAGGATTCCTGAAAGCCTAGGTTCTTTACAACCACACCTATGGGGCAGAGCTAACGCTTGCCAATTAATATATCAACCATGTAATTGGAAAGAACACTTTAAAAAGTGAAACATAGACTGTGAAGTCACAGTTATCTTAGTTGTGTCTGATTTTGTGTGTATTGGGTACAGGAGAGGGCTTAGGATAGAAGAATGCAGAGAAGTAAAACATGAAGTAATTTAGTTCTTGGATAATCAAACGGAATCTGAGGACTGTTTAGAAGCATCTTAAGCACTACCCTTGCTCAGACCCAGACAGTTTTGCAGCTGGCCTTTAACAAATGCTTAACGGATGAGTAAACAAAAGATGCAGAGCTACTTAACTAATTTTAGGAAACTTTCTAATAAAAAAAAACTAGTTACATACAACAAAACAGCAAGAATTCTTAGATTCAGAACTTCTCAGTTCTGGGATAGAACACAACTTCTGGTATTCTAGTGCCAGTTCATGATGTTTATGATATCTCTAGATGATGAATTTCATTTCTTCAGCTCCTCATCAAACCATGACCATATGTTCAGTCTCTCACTGAAATACTGTTTTGTGGCACTGATTTTTACCAGGACAGAAATGACTGAGGTTTTATGAATGTCTGGCAAAATCAAGACAGGGGAAATTACCACTTTCACTTCCTGTAGCTGCCTGTACTTCATAGAGTATGTGTGCAGTTCAGAGCTATTCGATACATGCTCAGTGAAAGGAGGCATTCTAGTCATAGGACTCCAGAACATTCCCCTCCTTTATCACTTTACCACTCTATCCCTGAAGGACTCCTTAGCACACTGCATTTTACCTGGTACACCATATCTCCCTTTTACTGAAGTCTTATTAGTGCACTGAAAACCAAAACACTATCTGAGGAGGGGGATTAATCATCAGATCCAAATACAAGAGGCTTGTTGACATTACCAGACAATGAATTATAACTAATATGCCAAGGATCTAATAGGGTAAATGGGCAGTGTGTGTGGTGTGGGGTAGCTGTGTCCTCTGGATTCGAAGCTTTGTAATGGAAAGAAGCTCATCAAGATTCAGGAAGGATGTAAGACTTTGATGAACAAAGTGAACAAAACTCACAAGTCTCAGGAGCATTCTGAAACTTACAAGAATCATAAGGTCTGTCCCCAAGTGATCAACCTGCTAATAATGCTGGCCCGAGAAGACTATGACCAGAATTGCCCTGAAGTCATAGGACTTGCCCAGGGATGCAGCCTTTGTGAGTTGTTGCTCACTAGGGTAGCTTCTGGTGCCTTAGAGGCCTCCATGCTCCAGAAATGAACGCTTACACACTCACTGACTCACTAAGCTGGGCTTGAGTGATGTTATCTCTCTGGTCTATCATTACTGCCCTATGGCAGGGGTTGGGGGAGAACAGCTGTCTGCTCATGGTTCCCCAGGGAAGTCCCATAACAGCATACAAGAATGGATGAGGAATTGGAGGAGAGACATAGCAACTATAAGAAAGTACCTGAAAGCAATGCCCGATGTAAATCGGTGCAACAGGAATAAAGATTTTCTTAGAAGGGCTCTTTAGGAGACTAAACACAACACACCAAAATCTCTAGACTTGGGGTATGCCAACAGAAACTTCCAAACCTAAAAATAAAAGGTAAAAACAGCAAAATAGAATACAAAGGAAATATTCAATGAGTTCTAAGGATGAATACTAAAATCAAGGAGAAAGAAAGGCAGAAGAAACAGTTTCTCTCATTCCTTACTCATGAACTCAAAATTTAAACCTTGTATTGTTATAATGTACAACATTTTTATCTGATAAAAGCTTGTAAATATTTACAAAGATTTTACTAAAATGTCTCAGAGACAGCGTTGCCATCATATTCTCTTTATTCAAAAGTAGCTTATATGGTTTGATTTATGTGAAGGACCTTAATAATGTGTCAGTTAATGTGTGTGAACATTTTCTCAAGGGACTATTTTAAATGCCAGTTGGCTGCTGGTTACTCATTTCCATAACTGTCTTTTTTACAAGCAGTAAAATGACTTGCCTTGAACTTCTCACTTTAATTTGACAGAGAGTGTGGTCATTGTAATTTTGATTTCTGTGTTTGTAAATAAGTAAAAATAGCATAGAACACAGTAGCACTGATTTCAAACAGAAGTAAAAGACTAGTTAATTTGAGCAAGAGCAACCAATGTCCATCAGAGCACCTTGAACTTCTCAGGCAACAAGCAAGGGGGTTCTCACAAGTGTACTTTAAGATGTACTCTCCAGCCCTGTTTTTGTGAAGCTACTGTTTATTCACTTACAATAAATAAAAGCTGACGAAGTTAGTCAAAGTAATAGGTTCAGGAAGTGAGCAGTTCAGGCTTTACAGTTAGTTAACTGATTAAATTGGATGCTGCACTTCTAACAAAAGGGAAGATTATATATCCAGTTTATTGGCTTGAATTTGGCATTGGAGCTAATCTAGGCCAATCAAGTTACCTGCCAATCACATTTCTCCCGACGCCATATCATCTTCACACAGACCATTCTTTATCTTCTGTTAAGAAGAGGTTTTTCTCAAGTGCCAGCAACTAAGTCTCATATCATAAATGTTTGGTGAAGGGTATGCTTGTGATTTTGGATATTTTACACTTTCATTTCTTCATCTGTCTTTGTCTGGCTCACATGCACACATCTGTATGACTTGGAGTCCATGTCTACCGACACTACAGCACAGCTCCAGTTGCGAAAGAACAGCAGTGTCAAACTTTGAGTATCAAAGGCACAGCTGAAAGGTTTGAAGCATGAAGAGGTAACAATTTTCAGCGTCCTTAACTTCAAGTTCCAACCATCCCTCACTTGTTTTGTTTCCTTGATGGGCTATACTAAAATGCCCTACTGTCTAATTCTTCATTTAAATATGTGCCCATTCATAAGGGAGAGTTGTAATAAAAGTGTTTATTAATGGTATCAAAAATAGTACTAATAAGAAAAAAAAACAACTTTGCATGAGTGGTATTTAGGGGAGATACTTCATAAGAAAAGAAAGAAATGTTAAGGTATAAGATAGGAACCCCAGATTTTTTGTTTGTTTGGGTTTTTTTTTTTTTTTTTTTTTTTGAGACAGGGTTTCTCTGTGTAGCTCTGCGCCTTTCCTGGGACTCACTTGGTAGCCCAGGATGGCCTTGAACTCACAGAGATCCGTCTGGCTCTGCCTCCCAAGTGCTGGGATTAAAGGCGGGTGCCACCATCGCCTGGCCCAGATTTTTTCACTAGTAGAAATCTGCAGTTTTCCATTCTTTCTGGTCTACCTTCCACCCTGTGGGAGTTATGCTATCTCCAGAATAATTTGCATACTGTAAATACCAGGACACAAGATGTAGGCATTTTTTTAAAAAAAAATATTCCCTGTACAACAAAGCAAAGGTGATACCTGATATCAGGAAATTTTGATATCTGGTGTTGAAAATCAGAATTTTTCTGTCTAGAAGCACTTGACTCTGCCAGGAGATGCTCTTACTTACAATCCTGTGTCAGAGATGTTTTCCTGGGCATCGTCTCCTGGAATTGTTCTATCACTCAGGACTGTTAGGCCTGCCAATCACCTTCTCAATTCTTGTTGCTTAGCAGCAAGCAGACTGGGTTTTATTTTTTCTGCATTTATTGGGTCTCTTTTATGAGTATACAAACTAGAATGTATGTTTCTACCCTTAGTCCCCTATCATCTTTGAGCCTTGCTTAGGTTTCATGTTATGTTGTAAATTTGAAACTAAAACATTAGAGATAGTTGTTAGAGGTAGTTTATGATTTAGTATCATTTGGGCTCATATAAGTGTTATCCTAGAGCTCTCTTCAGTTCACTTTTGCTTTTATTGAGAGCCAAGTCCGAAATGCAATGCTTATTATGTGTTCTTAGAGATGTTCATGTTCTTGCTAATAGTATAAGCAACACTAGAGCAGCCCTTATATACTAATACACAGTATTTATCATGGCTTGATTAGTTTGTGAGAAAGTCAGCAAGCATGTGAATGTCCATATCAGGTTAACAGCAAAGTGTCTAGTTCTAATTACCAATCTTGGTTCAAAAAACAAATTCTAGGGTCTTGTCCACATGGAAATAGTGCTCTGGTTTTCTCTGATTACTACTGAATCTGAAAACCACTTCATACACCTCATACTCCTCTTCTTCCACATAGTATTCAAACTCTCACTTGTATTTTCTATGGAGTTTCCTGTAAGAACTTGAATGTGTTAAGTGTTAATAACCTGCTGCTTTGGGAATTGCGAATTTGTTCTACATATTTCCACATATTTCCATTTTTATACAGCATCATTTTAAATGTAATCATAATCTGTACTTTTTTTCCATTATATTTCTCTGTTTCCATATTGTTTGGACTGTTCTTAATATACCAAAGCATTAGAAGATCATTACAAATACAGTTTTAATAGAGTCATAGTCAACCTTTCAAATGTAAATCCTCAGTTCACATGTGACTTTAATTATGTAAATTGCACATCTAAATTAAGTTTCTCTTTACTAAGAGAAATTTCTAACAATGGCTACAATAAAATGTAGTCTTCAGTTTGTATCTTATATGTCAGTTTTCACTGTTTATCTGAGTCTACACATGATTTAATTTCCTCTTCTATTTTTCTGTTGGGTCTAACCCAAATACAATGTTGGTTTATTTATTGAAGCCATTTTCCCAAGAGACACGGGTTCCTTTCATTATAGTTTGGTTTTAAAAGGTAAGATTTAGGATCTCAGTGTACTTGTTAAGAGAATATCATAATTTAGGTCTTCTCAGTTGATGGAGCAAAGTGTTTGTATTCATATGCTAACTTGTACATAAACATAGCTTTAATTATAAAAATTTACAAATATTGAGTGGAATCTATAGGACAAAAAACAAAAGAAATTATGTGTCACTACTGCATTATGATAATATTATTTCCAGTAGGGACACAAGCTCATAATTCTGATCCTACTTTACATAGATAATATAATTGAACCACTAAATGAAAGAGTAGTGAATGGGTAAACCAGATTTCTCACTGTTTATGGTTCAATAAGGTTATTAAGACACATATCAAGAGACAAGTTGCGAAAACATCATCCAACTGAGGTAAACAATAATACCAGATAAAAAGAAAACTGTTAGCCAAAATCTAAGGAAGTTCTTATATAGAAGTTCAAAACATGCTATTTACTATTAGACCGTAATACAAGTAATCTAAAATTGAATGAAGTTTTAATGACAATAAGACTCAATTTAAGTAAACTGCTCAGTGTGCATATTAATAAACAATATATGGACATATACAAAAAACTAGTCAAATCAATAAGCATGGCTTCATGACATCTTAATTCAACTTAACACTCAATAATTTAAAATTTTATGACTTTATATTTGTCATCTGTAAAAGGTTGTGAAGCCTTCATTAAAAAGATTAAGCAAGACACTGGGTATAAAATTTCACTTCATTTTGGCATCTACTATGCACTCAATAAAATTGTTCTTTACTGAAAGACTTTTGGGCTTGGCCTCATATCAAAACATATACGTGTGTGTGTGTGTGTGTGTGTGTGTGTGTGTGTGTATGTGTATCTTTGGTCAGTATTAAGAAGTTCTCTTTGGGAGCTGGAGAGATGACTAGAGCTTTGTTGCTGCAGAGGGTCTAGCTTGGATTCCCAGCAAGCACCCACATGGAACTGCTCATTACTCCTTGCATGTCTGGTTCCATGGGATCCATTTTCCTCTTCAGGCCTCTGCACACATGTGTTGTTCAAATATGTACACTGCACACATATATACACCCAGCTTGTACATATACATATTATATTATAAAGAAAAATTCCAAACAAGAATAAGAAGAAGAGGAGGAAGCAGAGGAAGTATAGCTTTATCTAGAATAGATGTCCTAGATTTGAAATACAAATAATGTAGATTTTCCTAAAGATCCTCTTGTCAGATGAAGTGTCTTTTATAATCGTAGGGCAATCTGTTTAGTGAGATCCAGCCTAAATATAAAAATTTTAGAGGAACAGAGTAAAGGAAAATGTTTAGCCTGCTGTTTCTGCTTGTTGTTGTTCTAAACACAACTTAACCAGGAGTCAGGCTGGGGAAACAATCCGAGGTACAATAACTGTTCTGTTGTCTCCCGTCTTAGTTGGATTTCTCGGTTGCTGTGGAAACTGCCACAACCAAAACCACCTGAGAAGAGGGAAGGGTTTATCTTAGCTCCCGAGTTTTGCCTCATTGTTGAGGAACACCAAAGCTCAAGGACAGAGCTGGAGGTGGAAAACAGAGAGCAGAACTACTTGTTCCTCTTGGGTACTCAGCCAACTCTCTGTTTACATCTCAGGTTCACCAGCCTAGGGCAGGCACTGCTCACAGTAGGTTGAGCCTTCCTACATTAATTAGCAATTCAGAAAATATGCAACAGATGTGTTCTCAGTTCAATCCCATGGGAATGATTCCTCTGTTGAGGTTCTATCTTTCCCAGGGATATTAAGTGAACAAGCAAGGTTATACATCACGTTTGTACCTTGTCCATTTACAACACAAAATGCACCAATGTTAAACCATAACCTTTCTTTCTTTGTCCCCCCAATCTCATGCTAATATTAATATGGCATTATAAAACACAGTCCAACTTTTAAAAGACCCAGTGTCCTTAAAATTTTCAACACTTTAAATGTCTAAGGTATCTTTAAAATTGCAAAAGTCTGCTTACTATGAATTTCTGTAAAAATTTCACTTCATTTTGGCATCTACTATGCACAAAACAAGTGAAAAGAACCAGGACACTGTTAAAAGTCAGATCAAATAAAAATAAAAGTGTAAATGTAAAAAGCTCAATGTCCAAATTCTGATATTCCCTCATCATCTTCTAAGATCCAAGGGGCTTAAGCAGTCCAACTTTTCTGCCTCTGCCACTTGGAACCCACTCAGATCATCTCCACTTGATACCTGCTACTGTCCCCAGTGGTCATCTTACAGTCCTAGCATCTCCAGCATCCTGGGGTCTCCACAGCACCCATGGCAGCCCCTTCACCAATGGCCTTCTCACTGTGCCAGGCCTCAACTGCTCTCTATGATACCTTCATGCTTTCAAAATCAGTACTACGTTGGAGATTCTTAAACATTACCAGAGTCAGTTGCCTGGTTGACATGAAAACATTGCCTCCCCTGCACTAGGGACTCTGTGCTGAACCTGAAAGATGCTTTTCTCAATATTTTGCCTCAATAATGCTAGCCTCTTATTAACCACAGTTTCTTTTTTCATCACAAGCTATCCAGAATGCATTATCTCAATAAAGAAAAGGTTTCACATCTATGAATTTTTTATTTTTATTTTTATTTTCCACATTATTTTCTATGTGTGGAGGTTTTGTCTGCATCTATGTATCATGTGTGTGTGAAACCAGAGGAAGCCATCAGCTCCCCTTTGACTGGATTTACAGATGGTTTTGAGCTGCCTATGTGGGGGTTGGAAATTAAATCTGGGTCCTCTGGAAGTGGAGACAGAGCCCTTAACCACGGAGCCATCATCAACCCCATTTTCACAGATTCTTAAATCAAATATGTCCCCCAAACATCAATGATATCATCTTTGTTCCCCTCTGAAACATCACAGGCCGGGCTCTACTGTCAGCATTTCTCCCAGCATTATCTTCCAAGTTCCCACAATTGCTCATGGAGAGCTCTGAGCACTCAGTGGCCTTTCTAGACTGAAGCTCCAAAATCCTCCATCTTCCTCAAACAAAAAGTACAAGGCATACAAAGTCATATGGTCAGGTCTGTCACAGAAATATCCTTTGTTATTGGTGTTAACCTCTGTTATAGTTTGGCTTCTTTGTTGCTGTGAGAAACACAATGAACAAAAACAACCAGGCCATCAAATCCTCAATAAACAACTAAACAATAGCCCTGGGGGCTATTGCTTAGCATGTAAAAGCACCTACTGTCCATTTGAAATTCATATAAATGACTTTGGATATTGTGATTTTATCATTAAAATACCTGGGGTTTTTGTTGTTGTTGTTTGTTTTTATGTTTGTTGTTTTTAGTTGACTTGAGATTTCACTCAGTTTTCTCAATTCTTCCCAAAGGTAGATTTGTATTTATTTTACTTAGAGTTCTAACTTGTGAATCTAGCATAGTGCTTAAGACTAACCATACCATGGGATAGCAATTTCGAGTTTACCCAGGGCACACGCTTGCAATTACAAAGGAAGAGATCATGACACAGAGAGGTTAGTGTTCTGTACAAGGTTGCACATCATGTTAACCATGAATCCCAGAATCATTAGAACAGAATAGTCACCACTGCTCTAAAGCTATAGATGGAAAAATTTAGAGCTATAATTGGTTTTTGAAATTGCCTTGTCATCCCTCCTCACTGTATGGATAAAGTAACTAAGGTCCAGAAGGTTGCAGCTGGCCTGAAGAATGGAATCACACATCTGGCACACAGTCTAAAGTTCTCTCCATTTGGGATGGCCACTAGGAGATACGCTGCAAAATGAAAATGTGTCAGTAGATGTAATGTCGATGTCATAACACACGGCATAACTATTAATGCACAAGATTAAATAGCATTTTACATAGATATATTTTAACTAATATTTATTTACTATTTATTTGATTACTGAGTACATTCTCAGTTTTGGACAGGCCCCTTTAATTTCTTCATTTGATCTTACTCTTCTCTTTGCCCCATTACACTGTTACCATGGAAATTACTCTCTTCCCTACCACTTTCTTCAGTCATTGGAAGGTATTTATGTTTTAAAATATATTCTGGCATCCTTATTTCTTCAGGAGACCACACCAGTTGAAGTGTTAATGTTGAGTTTGTATCTTTCTGTTTCGGTTTGATGCAGTTTTCCAGACACTGAAGTCTTACCACACCCATAGAACTATGGATTGGGCCAAATATCATTTGTTATATTGCTCATAATAACCTCTAGATGTCACTGTACTCCACACATTTTACAATTGTAAATGTCTTAGTGCATGGCTTTCTTTTGGCAAAACTATTAATATATTACATTAAGACTCATCAGATTATGATTCTCCACGCTATGGTTCCACATACAATAAGGTCTTGGCTGACACTGTAGAAAATTTGTAATGACATTAAAAAGAAAAAAATGAAATAACTTACATTGAGAGCCTCAGTGCCCAAGTAATGCATGCAGGTCCTTTTATCTGGACATTGTACCAGAAGACTAAATTAGAAAAGAGGGGGGAGGATGCAATAAATTAAAAACTGTCTTTAAATTAGAGTTGTTCAGTATTTGACTTCCAAGTGGCATGCACTTCTTTTACAGGAAACCTGATTGGATTATTTCACATTAGACTCTGAAATTAAAGTAGTGGTCACACAGTTTTGTGGCAAATGGTGATTGCCCTCTGGCTTTCACTCACATAATGGCTTCAAGAAAATGACTTATATATGCAAGTGATGAAAGGTGCATTCAAGATCTCATTTAGGTGCTTTATTTTAGGACTGAGAAACTGAGTCTTATGTTCAATAAATGACCTATTGAAAGCCACAAAGGACATTGCAGGAAAACCTAAGGTTTCCATAGCAGAGGCCATTAATGGTTTTATATTTCTTTCAGAAATATAATAGATAAGCTGATTAACCTAATTAAAAACTAGAGCAGCTGGGGTAAATTGTCAAAGCAAGCCCTGCACAATTATGCAGACAAACAAAACCAGACGATGGGAAATTTACCGAACATCTTATTCATAAATTGTATATTGTCCATTTTCACAAGTAGATTGTGTCTAGTTTTCTACATTAAAATACATTAAAATACAATTACGTATTTTATATTAAAGAAAGTTAAACTTTCTTTATATTTGTCATGGTAGTGAAAAGAAATGAAGACTTTGGGAATATGGGCAATAATATATTGCTATTAATAATAATATTATTTAATACTTAATGTAATTAGAAAAAACAGTAATGCTTTTTAATCACTTACTGCATGCCAAGCATTGTGCTAGACTGCATAACCCCATAGATCTGTTAGTCTTGAAACAACTCTGCAAATAGGCACTGTGTTGGTAATTTATCTAAGAATCAGCAATAAAGTAAAGAGGATAAGAAAATTGTACGTGGTCACCTACCAGCTAAGAGTTAGAACTACACTTGACTTAAAACTCTAGGCATTTCAGTGACTCATAGAGAGCACTCAGCGGTGTAAAAATGCCAGGAAGCAGGGGCAGGTATACATAATGCATGTATGCATGCAGCAACTCTATCAGCAGAAGTCTGTGCTTTACCAAACTGTATATGCACATATGGCATACAAAATATACAAGACAGAATTATATACTTGTTAAGTAATTCCAGAAGTAGTGCTAATTATCAGAAAAGTAATTTTTTTTAAAATTTGAAACCTTATTTCAATTAAAATGTAATTACATCATTTCCCCATCCCATTTCTTCTCTGAAACCCCTTCCATGTACTCTCTCACCCCTTTGCAATTTGATGGTCTCTTTTTCTTTCTTATTGTTACATGTGCATATATATGCATAAACACATAACTACAACCTGCTGAATACATTTTGTCTTGCTTCTGTGCTTACTATTTCAGAACTGACCACTTTTTATTGTAAAACCAATTGGATAGTTTCATTCCTAAAAGAGAATAATTCTTCTCTCAGCAGTCATTAGTTGCCCATGGTTTTGTGTCAAGGGGTAGGCATGCATGAGATTTCTCCTTTCCATGTTAGTGTATCTTCTGGTATTATCATTGTTAGGTCTTGTTTAAAAAGCCAGATTGTTAAGGGATCATGGATGTTCCTTCACTGTCATTTCTAATAGACACAATGTCACTAGAGACTTCCTGCTCCTCTACCCCTTACAATCTTTCTTCCACAATGTGCTATGAGTCTGACACACACAAACACACACACACACACACACACACACACACACACACACACGAGTTATATTGTCTCTTAATTATAACCACTTGTGGTTTTCTGTAATGGTATCCATTTGCTGTAAGGGTAAGCTTCTTTTATAAGGAGTGAAAGTGATATGACACTAACCTGTGTATACATGGATAAGTTTTAGAATGCAGCTAGAAATTATACTGGTCTAGGAAAATGCTGGTAGATTCTCTTCATATATCTATGACCTCAGTAGGTCTGCATTGCCCTCCTTCTTAGAAGGCCTAAAGGCCAATTAGATATATGTTGGTTACTGCCAAGGTATAAGTTCCATCATTACATATTTAGGGTTATCTTGCCAGGCTGGCCATTGTTGTCATTCACAGTGATAAGAACTGGGCAAGACTATTGACTGAATGTGCCAATTGGCTCATGGACGGGTACCATGAAAGCCACACTGCAAGAAAGATGCTTTAGGTCTAATCTTCCAATACCAAGTCCTTTGACCTAAGTGAACATTATCTTCAGTAATAGAGATTGTACTTTCAACCTCTGAGAGGCAACTAATAGCCTCTTATTTGGGGAGTCACTTGGACTAACCCAACAACAACTTGAACATAGCCAAATATATTAACTCAGAACTTCTTTGTTGGGCCTATAAAAGATGTTCTCTTACAAATGAAGCAAAAAAAGAGTGCCTTAGGGCTGAGGTGATATAGTAGCAACCGTTAGGAGGTGTAAAGTAAAAGAGGATGGGCTACCTAAAAGACCAATGTTTAGTCTCATATGAGGAAAGTGGTGAATCTGGGGCCTGGGTTTAAAACCAGAGTAGATCTAAAGAATAAAAGTTTATCAAAGAGTGGCACCATGCCTATCTCGATCCTGCTATCTATAGTAACCTAGATTAAGTCAACTACACCAATAATCATCAACGAGATAATAATTAATGCCATGTTTAACAACTTCTTAGAAATGTTTCTGTTTTCATATCACTATGCTTTACTGTGAGCACACTAGTCAAAATCACTTTGGGCTTTGAGTTTGCTCATGTGTGTAGTGATAATATATCACAAGATAGCTCTCTGTTGGTTCTTCCTAGTGTTAAACAACAGTTTCCAAGCCCTTATTAAAATTATTTAAACTAAGAAAATAACATAGTTTGCCTGGTTATTTGTTATGTATTAATTTGTTTAAGCAATCACCTTTGGTTAGTTAAAATCTCTCCAGTCACTAGTTTCTGTTCTTTCTGAAGTACCATCTGGAGTGTTATGAAGTCAGTCATTGTAGCATATCAGGAAACCCACTGCACTGTAGCAGAGAGAGAGAGAGGCCTAGGACTCAGAACCATAACCATTGTGTAGGACCAGTTCCCTGCAATATAAATGTGTGACCTCAGAGTTCACAAAGACAACAGCTCGTATCTGGCTTTGCCACTTGTTCCTGGGTCAGTCTATCAACTCTTTGTGCTTTTCTCTATATGTATATGGTGGAGTTAATTTCTTAATTTCTTCTGATCTAGTTAAGGATGGATTTAGAATTGCCGTGTGGAATTGCAATTATCATTGTTTTAAATAAAAATAACCAATCCTATTGGTGATTTTATTCATTTTTAAATTGTTGGGCTTCGTAAGATGTCATTGTCTTTTAAAGTCATCTTGGATATTCAGTTATTACACACATACACATTTTGTTCTAATCTGTCTTAGCTTTGTTTTCTGTTTTGTTTTACTCTTGCCCTCTGGTAGATGAACCTTTTAAGTCTTAGAACCCATGAAGTATATTCAAAAGGGGAATATTTCATGTATTAAATAGACTGTCATTTGGCATGATCTTATTGTATTTATTGCTAATATGTATTTATTTTTCTCTAATTCAAGTGTGAAACTCCACTATTATAGAAAATACCCAAATTAATCTGAATATAGTCTATAAGAGCATTTTCTTACAGGTGTAGGCCTTCTAGAGTGCTTTCTCTCCTTCAAGCTGCTGCAGCTTAATGGTGCAGCCTTGCATTTCCTTCTCTTCCCTGCATACTCTCCATCAGATTTACCATGACTTTCTAGTCAAAGGTTCTGCCATCAACTAGAGGACATTGTTATAGAGGACATAGATAGTGGCTGCTTTTGTGTAGTGTCTGGACAGAGAGAAGGGTGACAGGATTTCCCTACCTTCCCTCCATTGAATGAAATTCCAGGATTAGAAATCCATTTCTCAGAGTTTATCAATAACCCCACCAGGCAATCTCTTTCACAATGAAGATACTCCTGGGAGTGTTTATTATTAAGTTCTTGAAACTTCAGTGTGAAAGATTTTCATCAGCTTTTCCCCCACTATGAAAGGACAGCTTGCCCTGCAAGGCAGACCAGGCTTGTGTTGGGGCTGTGAGGACCCCTGGACTGGAAAAACAAATGAGGATGGCTTCAAAGACGGAGTGGGGTGATGTTTCTGGAGTGGCCTCCATAGGCACCATTTAAGGTGATGCACTTATGGCACCTTGGGTAGTTGAAGGACCTCTGATCTGTGAGAGGATGGCACAGGAAGGGAGGGGTGGGGCTGGAATGTTCCAACTGCCCTCAACAACTGCCTCAAGGGAAATAAATCATGTAGCATATTAAGGTACTGGTGACTGTATTGATTATTGATCCTGGGTCCTGGAACCACAGCTTACAAAAGAAAACATGGAGGACAACCACAATAGGAAATCTTGGCCACACATGTAGACTTTAGAAAATTTCTTCAGAGCAATTGCTACTCAAAAACAAAACCGTTCAGCATACTGACTACCCGAATACTGGATGGACCCTTTAAATAAAATGCCAACCACTGGTTTCCATTCTAAGACATTATTCTTTCCCTGTATGCACACAAACATGCCCTCTTCTAAAACAACAGGGTAACAATTATAACTCAACGGTTTCTAGGAGGAAACTGGTCTACTTACTGCTTTTTCCTTCCTGTTCCAGCAAGGCAGCAGTGTTGACTCGGACACAAGCTACAGGAGAGTGGGTCTTTTCCTTTGGTCTGCATCAACCACACAAGCAGGCCCTTCTCAATTTCCTAGCACATGAAGCTACAATGAGCCAACCTGAGATTTGAAAGACTGTATATCTGGCCCCTTCTCCACTATGTTCTTGGCTGGTTTTCCCTGGGGACTTTCCAGGGACTACATGAGCTGGAGACAGCTGTGTGTTTTCTAATTTGATTGGGGCACACAACTGGACACATTGAGAATACCAATCCATCTTTGATTTCTGTTCTGTGAAAAGTGTCTCAAAATTGTGTATTTTGAATTATTTTTTACACTTGTTCCCACTTAAATATTTATAATATGATCTTCAAGAGTAACTATTTCTTTTCCAAAAACTTTCAGGCACAAAATCTGTGGAGTCCTTGCCCAAGGTTTATATAAGTGGGGTGTGGGGAGCTATTTCCAGAACTGTAATCTATTTTCAATTTTACTTAGAGGCTTCCTGAGAGGAAAATGACCTCCTTGTTTAAGACTCTAGAACTTTCTTCTCCTTTTGTGTAGATGGACATATATGGGTCCAATCTTTCTCTATAAGCTTTGAATGACAAATACTCAGGATTTCAGGTCCAAGGCCAAATGTAACACTCTGCTAAAGTTGGTATTAAACCTAAAGTTGACTTTGGTAAAAATAACAAAAGTGAAAAGACTTTATTTGATTTTGTACTGGGTAAAATGATGTTCTAATAATATGCACAATCTTTCTAATTCGGTTTCTAGTTCAGTTTTGAATGTTCTCAAATTATGCAACTGTGATACTTTTAAAAGTGCAATGGAGTATAAAGAATATAATAGTTTTAAGCCCATTAAAAACAGTGTGATGGCATTAAAATAATAAATATATATTTATAGATATATATCATATATATTTATTTGTATGATATATATCATATATATATATATATATATGTCATTTTCTTGCTAGAGAATCATTGATCAGAAATCTTTTAAGGTCATCTTGTTTTCTTTTGAGAATGTTTTTAAGGTTTGAGGAATGACAAGTACAAGTCATTCAACTTACTAATCTTCACTCACATATTTAAAAGTAGAGAAGATATTATTTTGACTAATTTTCCTGAATGTTCTCACAAAACTTATCAATCAGAAAGAAGTGGACAGTGTATTCATATATGACTAGTTTTGCCAGTGATGTACATGGTATGCTTCTCAACTCCCCAAATATGCCAAGGCAAGAGATGAATAATACTATTTTAAACACTTCATAGCTGGAAATAAAACTAAAGTTCAAGGCTACAACAGGAGCGGCCCAAGAATGTATAGCCTGTAACTGGGAATTTTGGACTCAAATATAGTACATGACTGGAGCTTCTGGCATTGTTTGATTGTGGTAAGAATAGCTGTCTGAAGAAGGAGACCCCACGTCGGGCTGCTCTTCGCAGCTGAGCTTCAGTCTCTCCACAGTGCTAATATTGGCATGCCCCTTTCCCCAGACTGGGAGACAAAGCATATATTTTATTCTGCACAGTGTAGAAAAGAGAGTCCCTGGGAACTGTGTGTTGGAGAGTCATCATCCAGGGCCTGCTGTGACCTCTCAGTGAACTTGAGCCAGTGCAGCAGGTTGGGGAGCCCCTGCGTTGTCAGGTGACTACATTGCCATCTGCAGTTCTGGACTGCTCATCCGGCCAGTGCTGACCTTTCAGAACTCAATCCAGTGAAATCCAAACCTGAGAACGGCTGGCAGGCAAAATCTGCTCCTTGAAGTCAGTTTCACTGCTGAGCTGCCTAATTGTCCACTACAACTTGTAAAGGGCCCATTAGGCTCAGGTCATGAACTTTCCATTTAGCATTAATGGTTAATCAAATCCTATTGGATTAGAAATGCTTTTGTCTCAATTGTATTTCCTTTATAATTCTAAATGCCTGACACATTAGTAACATAAACCAAATGGTACCCCTTTAGAATGACTTCAGGAAACAAACACCTATTAGAGAAGGTGAATGATTAAGAGAATATGGTCTTACTAAAATGATTATCCCAGAATCATATGCTAAAGATACATAGGATGATGTTGCTTTCATATTTTAATGAAGTGGTCTTTAACATTTTATCCCCAGGCAATATCTTAAGAGACAAGACTGATTATTCTGGTAAAGAGTAGATCTTCCATCTCCTGTGTTCTAAAAAGCAAGAAGGTTCCCTTAGTCAACAATTACTCACTCACTTATGGATCCACCAAAAAGTTACTGTCTGGTGCTTCACTGTGATGTGTGGCAGGACCACAAAGGTGAATAAGACAACTTCACAGTGAGCTTATACTTAGGATGGGGTAAAGTACAAATAAACTACAATTATAAAAGAATGTGGTAAAGTTCATTTCCATATATGGCAGTGTCTAGTGGGTACTGGAGATGAATATGCTACTGCTCTCAGGAATGAACAACTAAGGGGATCTCAGGACAGGTTGAAATCAGGCTGATAATGAAGTTTCAGTAGGAAATGGTTGCAAGCCAAGGGCTAGACCTACTTATGTTAGAAGGGACTTTACAAATAACTGAAGCCGAACAAATTTGTGAGAGAAAGAAAGAAAGAGATCATTAAGGGAAGCCTTCGTTTAAGATATAAGAGAAGTTAAAAGTAGTTAAGTAAGACAAGAACCATTACAACCCAAAATGAGGTAGGGAAGACTTGCAGTGTGGTGAAATACCATGGTACTAGAATATTTCGTAGTAAGACTATTTCTCAAATGTCAAATTAACTGACATATCCATTGCTCTTTATTGGAATTTAAGTAGCCTGCATTCACAGTCCTATTTAAAACCAATTTCCTTTGTATCTTGAGTGGTCCTATTCAGTACCTGAGTTAATGTAAATCTAAAATCAAGATAGGATGTGAATCTCCTCTTTCATGATCTGTGCATGAGATAACTGAATTTTCTGCAAAGCAGCCACTTTGTGAATTTAAGATTTATCATTGTTCTAAGTGCCCTGTATCTCTTTATAAAATGAAAACCACTAGAGGTGAAAGCCCACATCCAAATAGCCAGTCACTGTTTCACCACAGGACATTCCGTAAGATATAATGTCAGCACATAATGTGTTCTTTTAAAGCAAGCACCATGTAGCTCATAGATAGTTCTCCAAAGAAGTGACTAGCCTGTTGCATCACAAGGGATTATGTGATTATTAATATATGGATGAGAGGAGTTGTCCTATTAATACAGCAAACTAGAAGAGCAAAGTGACAGGAAAGATTCATCCTTTCTATTTTGAGCTTTGTCAATGGCACTGAGATTTTAGAAAGCACATATTCTTGAAAATAATATCTGTCTCTAACAGGAATATAGGATTTTAAAACTAGATAATTTGACATTTGTTTGATATATTTGAAAGAAGCTGTAATAATTTCTTTCCAATAACAACAACAAAGAAATCGTATGGATTTTCAAAAGTAGATTTCAGGCCTGATCAGTTATATTCCCAAATTTCAGAGGAAGGTTTTGAAATATTTCACATGTAGATGGAAGAATTTTTAAAAATAAATTGACTGAGTTTTTTTCTAGCTTTTTAAAATCAATTTGATACAAGTTAGAATTATCTGACAAAGGAAATGTTGAGGAAATGACTTCATCATATTGCTAGCAGAAATGCCAGAAAGGCATTTTCTTCATTGGAAGGCCCAGCCCACTGTGGTGCTACCCCTGGCAAGTGGTCCTGGGCTGATAAGAAAGTGGATTAACAGGCCATTAGAAAAAAGCCAGTAAGCAATGCCCCTCCATTGTCTCTGATTCAGTTCTTGCATTCAGGTTCCTGCCTCAAGTTCCTTCCCTGATTTCGCTTTGTGATGGCCTGATACATGTAAATGCCAGATGAAGTAAACCCTTTCCTACCTAAGTTGCTGGTTATGATGTTTTATCACAGCAAGAGAAACCCTAACTAAGACATGAGTCATGAATTAAAATCTGTGAACACGATCTCATTTGCAAAAGTATCAGCATTTAAAGTAGATAACAACCACATTCACGAAGATTTATAAAAAACTACAAAGTAAGTATGTTTTAAATTAACATATATTGCATTCAAACTGGTAAATATCGATCTAATAGTGTCTCAATTTTGGTGAAAAATAAAATATCAATGTCTATATTTTCATGTTGCTCAGAAAATAAGAGTATATAGTACTTGAATAGAGACAAATCCCCTATGAAGGTTGCCAATTAGAGACTTGCATGGGCGGGCTGAGGCTCTGGGAGTTTTCACTTTACTTCTGATTCTCTGTTGGAGTTCTTTTCAAGCTGTCAGAGGTTGGGAAGAACTGGGGCTTTTGGTGTTTTTTTTTTTTTTAATGTCTTTTAGTTTCCTACATGAAGCCAAGTTTTGAAAATTTAAACATGTTAAAACTCCATGGGACATGACACGATTCAGTTAATGATTTGATTGTGTAATGATCCATAACTTAATACCAACATGATATTAAGACAGAAAATATGGTTCTTACTAGAAAAAATACTCTGTGCATCAATGGACAGTCAAAGGATGCCATCTCTTAAAGATTAATTCCATTATGTTTCTTTAAAAATTGTTTCCAAACATGGAAGGTAATTCATGCTATGGCTTATTTTTGAGGGGATTACTAAGATAAATAATACAAACCAAAATGTTAAAGTTGTGTCCATACATGTATACATATATAATTATATATGGTATAATATTTTATTTGTATGTGAAAGATATATCAATATACATATGCTTGTTTAAGAATGTTTAGCAATTATTATCTCTGCTGAGTTTTATATTGTTCATTCATTTTCATCATACTTCTTTCTTTTCTTTTCTTTCTTTTTTTTGAGACAGGATCTTCCTGTTATATAGCTCTGGCTGTCCTGGAACTATATAACCACGCTAGCTTCAAACTCACAGAGATGCCTTGCCTCTGCCCACTCAAGTGCATGCATCACCATGACCAGCTTCATTATTATACTTATATATTATGAACAACTAAATTAAGAATGTAAATTTGTGTATTTGTGGTGATATATTGTGTACTCTAAGAAACTTGCTTGGGGATCAGAGAACAGAGCCAGACATTAGATTAAACATAGAAACGAAGCAGCATTGGCACACACCTTTAATCCCAGTACTGGGAAACACACACACTTTTAATTCCAGGAAGTAATATGGCAGGGCACAGAAAAGTGTATAAGGAATGAGGAAACAGAACCTTCTTCTCTGGAGGCTGAGGATTTCATGGAGGTAAGAATGTGGCTGGCTTGTTTTGTTTCTCTAATATTTGAGCTTTCATGCCAATATCTGACTCTGGTCTATTTTTTTTTAATTAATAACACCTTTTTAACATCGGTGTTACAATCAGGGGAAGATATAAATATAAGATAAAAGTGTAGATTATTGAATCTACTTTTAAAAAGCAATTACTAGTTTAAATATTTTATATTGGATTGGATTTTTGTATATTGTATACAAATTATGTATATTAATACAAATTTGAGATTGAAGTTGTTAGAAAATACTGTACATGTGTTTCTAATCTTGTTCAAGGTATTGTACTTACATAGTTCATTTAACAATGTAGCACAAATTGCTAGTCCTTAAAAGTTATTACCAACTAATTAGGATATAAGCAATGCAAGTTAATAGTCATTACAATCAAACTTGTAGTCATATTAGGTATGTTTTCAAGGTCAAAAAGAAATATATTTTAGATAGACAGGTCATCTTCCAATATTTCAGAGATCTATAGAATATGGCATTTAAGCTGTTTAATAACATAGAACTTTTATTCTTTTTTTTATGATTATGAGACATATCTGCTCCTGGCAGCACCATTCTACTTCAGAGAAGATGATGGGCATTGAAGAAACTCCATATGGAGTTTACTTTCTTTGTGGCAAAAGTTAGCCACTGGGCAAGAAAATGTCCTTGCTTTGACTGCTCACAGTGTACTGTCCAAAATGGACACGCAGGACACAAAAGAAAGGACTGATGAACCTTGCCAAGACAAAGTAGGAAGGCCCTTTAGAAAATCCTGCTTCACAGATGAGTCTGTCAGATATGCTAGACCTGTAGGCCTAAGATGGATGCCCCAATGTTGCAGAGAAATCTTGGGTGACTGTCCAGGCAGCCAGCTGTTTTTTTTTTTTTTTGTCATTTCTCACATTGTTTTGGAAGTCACTTGTTTGTACTTCCAGTTTACTTAGGTAACTTTATTTTCTTCTCAGTTCTCTAAGGGAGTTGAAGACTAGATGGTTATAGTTTTCCTTGTTAAGAAATTCAGAAAAGAAATTCACTACAGAGGTGTAAAATGTCTAAGTTTGAAAGATATTAAAAGACAATTTTCAGTTGATAATGTAAGTTAGGATAGAAAGTGAATTAGAAACAAAATTTTGGATTCACCTGAAATAGAATAAATAATGGAGTATTTTCTCTGAATCTGTCAAATGTCGATGGACTGGAGATGGTTAATGTAATTCTTGACTATATATATTGTTTATATTTATTGTATATAGTTTATCTTATATTAGTTATAACCTTCTTTTATTATTTTAGACAAAAAAGGAGAAATGTGGTGATATATTGTGTACCCTAATAAATTGGCTTGGGGATCAGAGGACAGAGCCAGCCACTAGATTAGACATAGAGCCCAGACAGTGGTGGCATGCACCTTTAATCCTATCACTCAAGAAGTAGAGATCCATCTGGATCTCTGTGAGTTCAAGGCTACACTGGAAACAGCCAGGTAATGGTGACACATACCTTTAATCCCAGTACTGGGAAGCACACATACTTTTAATCCCAGGAAGTAATATGGCAAGACACAGAAAGGTATATAAGGCATGAAGAAACAGGAACTCTCTTGAGGCCAAGGATTTCGTAGAGGTAAGAACGTGGCTAGTTTGTTCTGTTTCTCTGATATTTCTGGTTTCACCTCTAATATCTAGCTCCAGGTTTTTTTTAATTAATAAAACTGTTTAGAAATTTGTGTTACATGTATTAATTATAGTTAACTATTTTACTTTCAAGTCCAGAGCTCTTGTGGGAAGGAGAATAACATTTGTAATATATGGTAGGCAGCATTTCAAGCAGGCCTATCAATGCTTAAAAACTTTTTTCCTATAAGCTATTTGATCTCTCTGGCTTTGTATTTCATAATCCCATTCCCTATCCTCTTTGCCCTTGAGCTAATAAGAACTTATGTAAAATTACCATAATATGTAGAAATTTGGTTAGAAAAGTTAGGCAATATGTGTCATTACCTGTAAGGTTGTTGTTGGAACAAGGTTGCTGCTACTGATATTGGCATGAAATTGTTCTGTCTTTGTGGTGAGTGAAATAACCATAAAGCTACATGGCACAATAATATTCCATTTCATAAAGAGCACTTTCATGCATAAAGATGAAAACCAGCATGTATAATATTCTGCATTTTGTGTAGTAGTTATGAATGCTCTGAGTTCAATAGAGATGTGACAGTAGTGAAATTTTTGTAGATATGCATATAATATAATACATATATGTAATATGTTATATATTTTACTTTGAACAATGTTAACAAACACTTAATAAATATGCAGAAAACCTTCCACCAATGACTGTTGGTTGGAAAAAATAAATGCTTGTCTGAGTCAGAAGACTCAAACCTAGTCAGTATTGCTGACCTACTAAGATAGCACGTTCAGTTTCTACAGCTATTGAACTCTTATACTTTACTTTATTGAAACTTAATGAGCCAAGTTCTTATTAAAGAATGGATTTGTTTAAAATCATTCTATGTTTTTTTTTTTAATTTGTATTCCTTTAATAGAATACAAGCTACCCTAGAAGGGGTTAATCTCATGTTTATTTTTACTCTTTCTCCAATATCTCATACAAGGCCATGATCACAGCTAATGTTCAACAAATCATCAACCTTAATAAATTGTACTAATGTGTCACATAAGTGAAGCCTATTATAGGACATAAAATTTAGGTGTCTTTTATCTTCATTCAAATTAATCGAGTCATATCATTTTACAATGATATGAATCCTGGTGATGTGTCATCTATCCAGAAATTTAGTGGCTTTTGGATGTGCTCCAGGTTGTGATAAATCTCAAAATTCCTTTGGATGACCAATTCAAGTATATAGACATAATTAATAGTACATGGATGAGTCTAACACTTCTTACTGCCATTTTATTGGCTCTGTCACTGTGGTATATTTTTATTTTTTTCATAATGGTACCTTGATACAGTTTCATGTTACCTGGAAATATTTCTTTACCAATCATTATCACCAACAATAACTAGCAAAACATTTAAAACAAGTACCTAATTATCTGATTACCTATCTTTGTTATCAATACTCCCTTAAGCATAATGTAGAGTGTTTTTCTTTTGAAACTTACTCAATTTTTAATCTAGATTTCTCCTTATTTTGTAGCTGTTGGTTATGCTGCCTTCAGTGCTGAAGAATGCCTCATGGTGATGTTTATTTCTACTTTCTAATTGGGTCCTTTTCAATTTGATATTGTAAAAGATGACACTTTAGAGTAAACACCTTTACTAATTGCCAATGAATACAAAACGTATTTGAGATTTTGCTTAGAAAGAGTATGCTTGCAAATGCTGCCTATAGCTGAAGGACACAGCTTTATACCAAAACAAAGTTTCTACACACTTTTTAAATGATTCGAAAGAGACAAGTGCAATGGTGCATGTCTGTAGTACTAGCATTTGGAGGCTTATGCAGGAGGATGACAAGTTCAATGACAACCAGGCTGACATGCTAAGCTGGAGTCATGATAAGTTCCAGGCCATAAAGAAGTGAGTTCAAGAGCCTCCTTCAATAAACAAATAAATGAACAACAGAATAATTTCAAAGAATGTGATGGTATAAAGAACTGGAATATAGGTCTATGTGGATTCGTCTGCAGATTAAGACACCTTGGTAGATTCATTTATGATAGATAATCTTGACCATGCTTGGATGGAGAAGCTCGTATGAGAGTAGTGAAACACATCTCTGGGTGAGGGTATTTCAGCAGAAAATCCTTTAAGGAGGAAGACTCACCTTCAAGCATGCATCATACTATTTGGGGAAAAAATGATTAAGGAGAAAGTTATGCACACATGGATTCTCTCAGTTTCTTGAACACCATGGGTTGAGCTGCACTGCTTTGCAACGTCCTCCCTGTTGGGACGGACTGAGACCTTTGAGCGAGCTGAAATCTTTCTTCTTTTATGTTTTCCATGTCAGATAGTTGCTGTAATAAGAAAAGTAACTAACATAGCATCAGACTGTAACTGCAGAGCTGCTGAGCCAGTGAAAAGTGTGAGTTAAAGGGCACAGATAAGAACAAGATCTAGCATGAAAAGCAGGGATTTGAAGCCTTCACGTGTGCTTTATTTAGTTTGCACTGAATTAGCTCCTACTCCTGCAGACTGAAGATTTCATGGAAGAATCCTATTTTCATCCCTCTCTTCTTTTTGAAAAGATGTTAAAACCCTGGGAAGTTTCCCCCTCCTGACAACAACCGCTAGAGCTAATTAAAGCAGCCACCCTTATGTGAGGGATGCTCACTACAGTTCCCCTGAAATCCTAGTTGGCCAATATTTCTTTTTATTTAACCTACTTTTGGGTGTCTTGTTGACAGTTGAGTTTTCAAGTCCTGGTTTAAATGACTTTCTTTTTCATTAACTCGAAGGTATGGGTATCTCTTTCTGTCTGAGTTTACATGATTTCTGGGGTGGGACAGTGAGTAGTTCTCAAGTCAGAAAAGTCAACATCAGCACCATGAAACTTTGTTAAAAGTGTGGGTTCCTGTTATCTCCCTTCAGTAGGTTTGGGGAAGAGCATCAGAGGTAGATATGTTTCAAATGTCCAGATGATTCTAATGGAGCTGGTCCTTAACAGGTTGTGGAAAAACTTTGCAGAACAGCAGATATTTAATGGATTCTTGAGTGTGAGAAACTGTGCCTAAACTGTCACTAATTTATTCAAACTTGTATCTGTAATAGCTTTGGCTCTCTGCCAGTGGTCCTGGAGAACATCAGTATCTCATTGGGTGCTCTAGCAATGGATGTTATATGAGTATCGAATATGAATTTAGAGAAGTCTTATTATCATCTTTTAAAATATCAATCTTCTATGTATCAAATGCCAAATATCAGAGGAAAGCTATATCATTGTAATTAATCATCGCCATCTACTAAGTTTCTGTCATTAAAATTTTAAACACATGTCTATCTAGCCTAAATTTATAATATGAGAAAACTGAGGGCAAAGGAATTAAATGTCCTGATTAGGGTCACATGATTCAGTCCTGGTAGGGATGGTCTGGATCTCTAATTTTCAGGACTTTTCTTTCTCTTACCTTAATAACACATAGAGGACAAAGAGTAGATTAGGGCATATATATTCTCAGAGATATCTGGGATAGATTGAATTTGGGGTTAAAGTAATATAGATTGCATATCAAAAACATACATTTTGCTCACTACCTATTTCTTTTAGGCTTAAGAACAATTTATATGTACAGTTTTTCAGTTTTTACAAAGAGAAAAGCCTGGATTTAAGACTGTAAATGTGAGAGAACCAAATTTATACTACTATAATATACTAATTTTCTTAGCAAGAGATAAAGCAAATATTCCAAAAATATAATGATGAATTTACAAACACAATCTCTCTATTAAGGTAGTAACACGTTTCTAGGTTGAAGCATGATAAGCCAACATTGCACTAGTCACTGCCATCCACCAGATGCCACCATACCTCACATAACTAGAATGACTGGAGACTTAAGTTTCAACCAATATTAAGAGTTTTATGTTCATGACCATTCTGTACATTTTCCAAATTATTAGATATTTATAGAAAGAATATTATCTTATTGTTTTCCATTATTATTGAGATATAGAAGAAAATAAAGTGAAGAAAAATGAAAAAAAATATGAACTTCCTTATGGATAGTAATGAGCTGGGTGAAATCATTTGTTAAGAGATGACTTGAGAAGTTCCAAGCCACCCCTACATCATAAATACTAGAACCTGTGACTATGCTTGAAGCACCTAATAACCTAGTTACATTTAATTCAATTAAAATTTGAAATCAGTAACTATGATTTTCAGTTATTTAAATGGAAACTAGAGGAATACAGATCAACCATCCATGAAAATTCTTGTTTAGAAAGTTAAAATTTTATGCATATTTTAAGGTAAAATTGAAACACTATCAAAATATGATGAAAAGAAAAGAAAACTATTGCACTCAAGTTGGATATTTGAGGGAGACCAGCTCCCTCTTTTTCCCCCAGGGTTCTCTTGAGGAGAGAGAAGTGAGAAATATGTAGATAGAAGTATAAAGGAGAGAGACAGTTAGAAACACAGGATAGCGTGGGAGGGACTGGGTCAAAACCCACAGGCCCCTTCTGTCTCTGCTAAAGGACTTTTGAAAGGAATGCCAAGGGGTGAAGCAAAAGACCTCCCCGCAGGCAGCACAGTCAAGTGTAGACCATCCCAAACATCTGATGACCATGCACGTGGTCAAGCCATCCCCTAACACACCCCTGCTTTGTAAAGCAAGCTCAGATCTCATTAGAAAACGTTTGTGGGCTCCCACAGATATTTTACAATGTGGAGTTATCTTTTTTAGACAGAGGAAGAACTAGACCATTTATGCCAGCTCACAGTGCATTCATGCCCTCAGGTAACCAGAGAGCATGGATGACAGGACTGCCAGTTAGGCTTGGGCCCAGCAGGGAGGTTAGTGAGGAATGAAGGAAGTCATGAATAGACTAACAGTCCTTTTATTTTTAAATTATAATAAGGATTTCAAAATTTTGAGAAAGAGGCATGTGTGGCCTAATTACTATGCTCAGTCACTGCCCACATGACTGTAGATGCATGAGCTAGAGGCACCAGAGACTAAATCGATAGGTTTGAGAGGTTAACATAGTAATGAGGAACTTGGAGTGTGGGGGAAAAAAGGGTCGCATGATATGCAGGATGTGAATGATCTTTCTGGAAGGCCATTTGGCAAAACTGAGGTCACCATTTGGTTTAAAATATATCCTGGATATAATTGCAGTTGTACTTGCCTGTAACCTTAGCACAATGGAGGATGAAGCAGAAGAATCATGAAATCATGGCCAGCATGGAAAAGTTTGAGTTAAAAAAGTTATTTAAAAGGTCTTGCCTTGAGACCTATACATGTGTGTAATATTAATAATCTTATTAAAATATATAGTTTTATAATTTCCAAATTTCTCTTTTAAATATCTTGAGGGCATAAAAATTCTTAAAATTAATGAATCCATCCATTAGAATTAGGACTCAAATGTAATCTAGAATGTTGACTGACATAAAATCATAAGATACTACTGAAATATTTTCTTTCTAAAAAGCTGTCTATAGCTGATATTCAGTTACAGTGCTTGAAACATCCACTTCCAAGCCTACTGAATATTGGGTACCCATAATTAAGGTATTACTCTTTCTTTCTTTCTTTCTTTCTTTCTTTCTTTCTTTCTTTCTTTCTTTCTTTCTTTCTTTCTTTCTTTCTTCCTTCCTTCCTTCCTTCCTTCCTTCCTTCCTTCCTTCCTTCCTTTTTATTTTTTTTTGTTTTTTGAGACAGGGTTTCTCTGTGTAGTTTTGGTGCCTGTCCTGGATCTTGCTCTGTAGACCAGGCTGGCCTCAAATTCATAGAGATCTGCCTGGTTCTGCCTCCCAAGTGCTGGGATCAAAGATGTGCACCACCTCAGGCCAGCAAGGTGTTACATTTCTGAAATGACATTCTTCCATGCAACAATGTTGACTGGTTATCAAGTGTCAGGATCCTACAGGTTCTTGGAGATAAAAAGATGAATGAAATGAATAAGATCTGTCTGTTCAAGGACCTCAGAGTTGGAAATGCAGATAGAAATACAGATCAATAATTTAGATACAACTGGACATTTGTGATGCTTTGAGAACAGAAAGGACATTTTACTAAGTTAGTCTGGGGGAAGTTCAGTAAAGGAGCACAGGAAAAGTGATGCCTGAAAGATATCAGAGGGAGAGAGAGAGAGAGAGAGAGAGAGAGAGAGAGAGAGAGAGAGAGAGAGAGAGAGAGAGAAAGTATACTCAAGGTTAGGGCTGAGCTGGCCCTCTGTGAAATGAGAGAGCCATGGATGGCAAACTATTAACGTAGTTCCTAATAAATTGCTGTATGGAGGAATAAACATATGGCTATCTCAGTTTCTCTACAACAATCCCATTTTTATTAAATTCAGTATTTCATTTTTAAAAAAAATATGTGCTGGTTTTGGCATTTACTTTATTTATACAGCAAACCCTATCAATGAATACAGTAAAGATATCTGAAAGCCACCCATTACTGGTACCAGTAAAGCACATAATAGCCAAACATAAGGTGCAGTTACAATGGAGGAACAGGGCATAGGCAAGGAAATGGTCAATGCAGCTTTTATTCAGTGTGAGGAAAATCAAGAGAGTGTGATAAGTAAAGCATTGTGGGGCTTTGCTTATCAAGAAACACTTATGTGATTGTCATGTGCCATATGAAAACTGGGATTTGGAAGTAATACAACATAAGTTTCAAAAGTATTGAGGACATACAAAAGGCTATAAGTCTTACTAAGGCTGAGAAAATAATGGATAATATTTATTCAGTATTTACAATGTTTTTGGAACTTTACTAACCAGGTAAGAAGAAATAAACCCTTTAATCCTTGGATATCATATGGTTGTCATCGGGAGTATTCACTAACTATTGAAATTTTTTGCAATTTGGGCACTGAGTGAGATTATTTCCCCTCAAAGTGTTGAGGCATTTGAATAATTATGACTCAGAACTTGTGAGAAATACAGTTGTTACTAACGGGGTGGTAATTTGTGCTTTGCTGTGACACTCCAGAAATCCTTTGTCTTCTGCCTCAGCACTGGAAGTCTTCTACAGGGTGGTCATAATTGTAGATTCTGTAGTGAGGATGAAAGCAGCATGAGTCAGAATCATAACTAGCTCTTGATGGAGCACAAGTCACTGACATATCTGAGGTACAAAATCCTCAATATTAGGAAAAAGAGGACCTGAAACTACCATAATCTAGAATGGATCAGCATGAGACATAAGCTTAACATCCATGTTGAAGATAAGGCAAATGGCACTCAAATTAAGCTGTAGTTACTTTACTTAAAGCATGGAGTTAGTAAATAGATATGTCAAGGTTAGCACCCTCACAGTGGACGATATTGAATGTTGTGAATCAAAATACCTGTGCCATAACCTTATATATTTAAAAGACTATGTTGGTTTCAACCTTAGACAAGGCCATTATATCACCTTTTAGGTGCTTTATCCTTATAAACACTTTGTAGCAATTCAAAACAAGGAACTAGTGGTATACACAAAAGCAATTTCTATGATATAAACAATAGAGTAGGCAAAGATGGGAAAGACACCAGAAAATAAATTTATGCTTAAAAATATACATACATAACATTATTTATTTTAAAAAGACACACTATTATAAAAATTTAGCCACTCAAGTGGTGGTCTATTCAAAAATTGGTAAGTAGAGAAGAATAGAAGGATAAAGTGAATTGTTTAAATAAACAAAGTATTTAGGAAGAATTGATAGCAGAGTACAAGTGATAGGGATGGGAAAAGAAAAATAATGGGGAGAGAGGTTTAGGGGAGAGGAATGGGAGGGGAGGGTAGAGAAAGAGTAGGGGAAGGGGTGCAAAAACTAACAGTAGAGATGCTTGAAGCCACATGGAGCCTAATAACATACGATTAACACACACACACACACACACACACACACACACACACACACACACACACACCTGTGTGTGCATGCATTGGTATATCATCTAAAAGAGCTAAATTAGAGTTACTTTCTGTGGTGATATTTTGTGTACCCTAATAAACTTATCTGGGGACCAGAGGACAGAGGCAGCCACCAAATTAAACATAGAAGTCGGGCAGTGGTGGCACACATCCTTAATCCTATCACTTGGGTTGCAGAGATCCACCTGGATCTGTGTGAGTTTAAGGCCACACTAGGAACAGAGCCAGGTGTGGGGGCACATGCCTTTATTCCCAGCACTTGAGAACTCATATCTTTCCTTGGGAAGGACACATGCCTTTAATCCCAGGAAGTAATATGGCAGGACACAGAAAGGTTTATAAGGTTTGAGGAAACAGAAGCTCACACTCTTGAGGCTGAGGATTTCATAGCGGTGAGAACATGGCTTGCTTGTTGTGTTTCTCTGACCTTTCAGCTTTCACCCTAATATCTGGCTCTGGGTTTTTTGTTTGTTTGTTTGTTTTAATTAGTGAGATGATTTAGTAATCTGTGTTGCAAATCTCACAGGGAATAATTCTCCCCCCAGAATTCATAGATTGACAAATAGAAAACCCAGTACCAAATACAGAATATTTCCCTTCAAGTTTTTGTCAGGTTGTCCCAGAGCCATGCTCCACACCACACCCACACACACTTCCAAACTATTTCTACTGCTCTTAGTTGCCCACTAGAATTTGATGCTAAGACACTATTGTCAAAGACACGACACATTTTGGTCACAGATCATGGATGAATCTCATTGGTACTGACAAGGAAACTTCCTCCATGGTGGCTAAATTTCACATTATAGGAAAGTGCTATGTAGTCTGCATGGAGGGGAGTATCAAGAGTCTTAATCAGCTACAAGCCCTGTGAGCTACAATAATATCAAGACTGCAAAATGTGTGCATGGATGCAATAATGTTATGGGGAAAATCAACTACTTTTTAATTGGATTTAAGGTATAATCCATAGGAAAAACGTATGTCTGGTATGGTAAGTCTGGCCAAGAACCTAGGTTGGGGAGCTCACAGCCTCCAGGGATGAACCTGCTGTTGTTACTTGGTAAAAGAGACATAGTATCAAACTGCCATATAAATTTTAATCCCTATACTACTAGACAAATGTAGCTCTCAGACCTCAGGAGAGAAGTTTTCTTAGCATGACTGATGCTAAACCTAGAAAATCACAATTGGTTAAAGTGAGAGATTAAGTGTCAGCGGCCTGCTCAACATAACTGGAACACCTACCTATATCACCTCCAATCCTGCCCTCAAGGCTTGGGGACCATCATGAAAGAAGGACAGAATGACTAAATAGCCAGAAATCAATGGAGACAATATCCAATCTTATGGATATTTAGGATCAGTGCACTTATGAACTCAGAGCAGCTGCTGTTGTCTACACAAGATCTTCATAATATCAAGCCAGTCAATGTTTTAACATGGAGAGATAGAGGCTTATGAGTCCCCACCACAAGTAGACGTTTGACAGTGTGAGTGTTCTGGATGAGGGAGATTCATTACTCTTTGATGGTGTGGTGTCTTTAAGTCAACCAAGTGTTAGTGGATGGCCCCGCAGCCATGGTTGTATGGGCAATACAAGTTGGTTTAGGATGGTTATTAAAAATAAAAGCATGAAGGGGCTGGAAAGACGCCTCAGTATTTAACAATACTGGCTCCTTTTCCAGAGGACCCAGTGTTCAATTCCAGAACCCACATGGCAGCTCAGAACTGTCTCCATAGGATCTGATGACCTCTTCTGGCCTCTGGGATCTCTATATGCATGCAGTACTCAGATACACATGTAGTCAAAATACCCATATGCATAGCACTAATTGATAAAATTTAATTAAAATATATAAAGCTAAGAGGATGTGAAGTTGGGAGGAGGTACAGATATAAAAGTTAGATCTGGGAGGAGAATGGAAGAGGAATTGGTGGGTGCATACAATAAAAATACATTGTATGGTATTCTCTAAGAGTTAATCAGATATTATATTTAAAAACATATAAATGAGTGCAAATCTAAGCACCTTACCCATGGAGAGGACTTACATTTCCAGGAGTGGTCATGCTCCATGAACTTAGGCTATGAACAGTTTAACTCTGTTTAAACCTCCTGTAGGAAAATGAAAGGAAATGTGCCCAAACCTCAGCTTTCTGTTGCTTTCATAGTATACTGATGTTGGAAGAATTTCAAAGGAGCCTATTATATGCATGAAAATGTTTTATTTGAAGTAAGAAGCATGGATATTTAGAGGAAGCCCTGAAAAATCTCAGCAATACAAATTGCTTAGCTGAAAGCTCAAACTAGCTAGACTGTAGCTATCTCCTGTAGATGAAATTCTAAACAGTCTTAGTAAATAAGAAACACAGAGCCAAATACAGAGGTAATAGCCAAAGACATCAGAGAGCCATGACTACCTTATCTTACCACCTCACCACCATTGCTTCCCCAGAGAGAGCTACTTCCTATCTGACTTGTGTTTTTATTGCCTTTCTGTTCTGCTTTTTCATTGGCTCTAAGCCCAGCCACATGATTTCTCATCACTGCCTGTATATACAGACCTCCAGGTCTCTATAGTTGGTACTGGGATTAAAGGCTCATGTCACCACGCTTTGCTGTGTTCTTGACCACACAGAAACTCTGCTTGCCATGTGCCAGACTTCTGCCTGATGGCTATTTGACCTTTATTTATTAACATACAAATAAAACATCCCATTTTATCACAAACAAACTATTACCACATTCTCTGGATAGATCAAGCCCTCTAAAAGGCATAGACACCTCTTCTGAAGCCCTTAACTACCATATGCATCCTTTCTGCCTTGATTCGTCCTTTGGATACATAACTTGCCTTTCATTGGATGTTAATTATTTGTAGGTTACATGGTGGACCTCAAGGACTCAGGCAAACTTACACACTGGGGAACTAAAGATACAGTCCAGTGCATCTTGGTACCATTGGGATGTTTTTGTTCCAAGGTGAGAGGAAACTGTGACAGGAGCTGCATCTCAAGCTGTTTGTCCAGTCAGACCTGATATTCGGAAGGCTGGCCCCTGCATTTATTTATTCATAGAGAGGGTGGTGGAATACAGATGCCAATGCTGGCTGAGTTAAAGACAGAGCAGCATAAGTGCTCAGGTTTAACCTACATGAGACCCGAGGAATAAAAAGACACAGAGACCAACATGCAGAAGAGAAAAGAAAGGCAAGAAGAAAGGAGATTGACAGATATCAGGCTAAATGGACTTTTTTCCTGAAAACAATGGCATTGGGGCTTGGTGCCTTAGAGACTAAGACCATTCCCAAACAAAGCAAAGATAAAGTGGCTCAGTCACAATGTCATGAAAATCGAGACAAACATCAGCAAATCCAAATTTGCAGTGAGAAAGAATCGCTCATTTGAGCCGCACACTACCATTGCCCTCAAGCTGAGACTATGACAGGTAGCATGGCATAGGCACACCCACACATACTCATGCACACACACGTGTAGTTCGTTGTTGTTTGTTTTCAGGTTAACTCTGAGAAATCAAAGGATAGAGTTCAATCAATCTTCATGATACAGGCTATCTTTATGTAAAAGAGACCTTGCATATTTCCTCTTCAGTTACTGACAAGGCTGAAATGTTTTATACAATTAGAAGTTGTTCATAATTAACCAGAGGTTCACTGGAACCCTTGTTTCTTGGAAAATGATGAGAAACCAAGTTGCAAAAACACAGCTTGGATGTTTTCTCTGGAGAGCAGAAATGGAAAGGAACCAAGGTAAAGCAAGCAGAAAGCCTGCTGTTTCCTGTGAATATAAAGTCCATGACTGGCTTGGCTTCCCAGAAGCCAGCCAAGGCAACCTGACTTCCAGCGACAATTTTGGCAATAGAGCTGAACAACAAATCTCTAATGATATTAATTACAAGAAATATATCTTCTTATCTTGTTTAATTTGAGAAAAGATGCTATTGCTTTTCTTTCTATGGCACTCTGGTTCAATACATTATTTTTCAGTTACTTGTGTATAGAAAACAAAAATGGACCGTTTGACTTCCCAGAATTCTCTTACAAAGTGTGAGTCATTGTGAGAATAGAATGCCCCTTTCGTTCTTGTCTCTTATAATTCTCCTCCAGCTCACTTTTGCAAATGGATTGTCTAAATAGTTTACCTACCAAACTTGAGGCAGTCTAGGAATGGCACACATTTTTGTAAAAACTGCAACAGAGAAGTTCTCTCTTTTGGATCTCCTAATATAAAAGAAGTACACTCAGAATGTTCCTGAGTGTTACAGTGCTAATGCTTCATGGACTAGAGAAGTCGGAAAGCACCAGGCCAGGGATGCAGAAGGTAAGGAAAGTTTGGTTTATTATAGTAAATACATTGTAGTGATTTACCTGTCATCAGAATGCTGTATTCAGCCATCTGTACTCCAACCTCTCGCCTTAAATTCCCGTTTGACTTTGCTTTGTTTACTTATTTTTATGATGTTCTCTACAGCTAGTGTAATAATGTTTACTGTTTTATTATTGGACTCCTGGATTCTGCTCACTTCCTAATTGATATCCCCACTATGACTATAACAGCATATTGCACAGAGCAGAGAGGCAGTATGAGTTGAGTGAGGACATAAATGAAATGCACTTGGTACTATTTTGAGGACAACGAATCTCTACAAGCAAAGAAATGCTGAAGCAATGATCTATCATATTAACTAGATTTTTAAGGTTCTGCCAGGAAGGCGTTTTTCTTAAAATATAGTTGTAATTTTGGGGGTAGAGTTAAGTATAAGAAAACCTCAGACCATAATCATAAAAAAGTAGGTTTAACTCCAGGTTTAATTTCTATAAACTCTTGGGCAACTGATCAAATTTCTCTGGGCTCCAGGTTCTTTTAATGAAATAATGGTAAATTACCCATCTTACCATGTTTTAATGAGAATTACCAGTAATATATGTAAAGTGCTTGGACCTTGAACATGGAAGCTACCAAATTAATGGGAGCTATTAACACCATTATTTTTATTAGCAAATGCTCAACACTGATTAATTTACCTGCCTTTTCATTTACTAATTTAATTATTTCACATGCTATTTTGACATTAAAATTGTAACAGTTACAAAAGCGGTTCATTTCTCTAAGATATAGGAATTCTGTTAGCTTTCAAGGTAAATACCAACTGCTGTTCTTGACCATCTCTCTGTACTTTCATTGTGTGAATGCCATCATTGTGCATATAAATGACACTTAATTATAGAAAATGAAATAATTATTTATAAAAGACATAAATGAGTGCGTGGAACTTGATTTAGAAGTACTAGTCATTTTTGTTTTTTACATGGAGTTGTAGATAGAAAAGCTGTTTATTTTTAAAAGCTTGGAATGTAGAATAGTGCCGAAACCTAGAAATTGATTTTAGAAAGCCATCAGATCGCTGAGACGTGGACAGAAAAAGGCATCACCAGCATCACAGGTTACAATGTTCTGACACCTACAAACATCTGACTTAGCAGACTTTTTATAAAGTGGTGCTTAAAAGAGTTGGTGTGGAACATAAGTAGATAATGCAAATATGTTACCGACCCCTACCAATAGTTGCAATTATGCAAATTTCAAAACCTTCATCTTTTATAATTACGCATAGTGGGTTTATGTAGTTAGGTGGTCTACTGACCAGCTCCAGTACTGTAATATATCAAGCAGCTCCCCTCTAAAACTAATGCACTTCAAATCGACAAAAATATGCCTTCTGCAAAACACTGGCAGAATGTTTATGAAGGAAGAGTAAGGCATGGCATTCTAAGTAATTGTCACTGACACATTCCTGGTTTCTAATTTAATAAAATTCTTTTTGTGAAAAGCTAATATTCTTTGGTATAGCTAAGAATATTGTTGATTTGGGCATAGAAGTATGGATTTTTAATTAATATCCTAAAACCTCAGGAATTGAAAATTACTTTCCTTGAGAGTTAGAAGATAAGAAGGCTTCTTATAACATTTCAAAACTAAAATTGCCTTTATTTGGTATATAATTTCTGCACATACAATTACTATGGACCATTTGAGCCTCATTAGCCATAATGCTGAGAATACAGGATTCATAACAACATCAGCACATCTTGTAAATATATAAAATACAATTTTCAATAAAATTATAAATGTATATTATATGTAAATATTCAAAATTTATGTTAAAGCTTACATATAACCATAAATATTATATACAATCATGTACATATAAATTATATATGGATAGGTAACACAAACAAAATAAGCCTTTTGAAATTTGCATTAAAGACTGTAGAGGCATCTTGGTATGTTTGAGTTTTGAATTGAACAGTTATACCTCCCAAGCATGGCAATGTACTCCTGTAGCTTCAGCTACATGAGAGACCAAAACAAGAGCATCACTTCCATGTCTTCCTGGTACCTCTCTCCATGGCAACTGGGTAAAACACAGGTTAGTAGGGGGTAAAATACACTACAGTCCAACAGACTGAGAAGAAAAATTGACTAGTGGAGGATCATTTTAAAATATTGATTTGGTTCTTTTCTCAGTGTTTCAGTTTATTTTTCAAAATTAGGTTAAAATGGTCTATATTTACATCTTAGGTAGTTTGGCATCACAAAAACAAACAAAAAATAAACAATAATTGACAACAAACCAGAAAAACAGATCATCAACACAAGGTGGCACTATTGACTAATCTCTTAGGAATAGAACTTGGGTTGAAGCATTTTCTATTTGAGTTCTCAGAGACTAATTTTTAATTCAGCCCTCTTAATTTTATATCTGATTTTTCACTGCAAATATGGTAATGAATAGGGAAATGGAATTTTTAATTAAAAAGAAAATGCAAATTTGGAGCTTGAAATGGACTTTTTGTGTAATTAGTGATCAAAAATTAAATCTCTGCATACCTATTCTATACTGACATTGTATACATATGTTACCCTACCCTTCTCCAAGAGGGTCCCCATATACAGTGTCCTTTCTTCTCATCATCTCATGAGTGCACTCCCTATTGTTATTTGCATAGAATTCAATTCTTGCTCATTAAGCTCATCAAACACATAATTATACATATCATTTTAATAAGAGATCATTTTCTGGTGAGCAAGATAGCTCAGCTTATAAAGGCACTTCTATCAAAACTGACTGCGTTCAATACCAGGAACTCATAAGATGCAAGGAGAGAACTTGACTCTTACAAGTTGTCCTCTGACAGCCAGGTGAATACCATGCAAAACAGAAATTAATACGTAAAAAATATAAGTATTCTATGGTCTTAGAGTTGGAAATCAAATATCTACTCAACAAATTATTTTCATTCAACATAACATCTTTGGTAGACATCTTACTTCATTAGTTTAGTTCTGTAATCTAATTGTATGTAAATGATTTCCAGACAATGTTGCATGTATACCATAATGTGCATGCATGCACATGTGTGTGTGTGTGCGCACACACACACACACATACACACAAACGCATGAAAACACACATTTAAAGTCTAAACTTTGTGTCACATTTATAAATTCTATATGTATATAAAATACTCAAAATATTTAATGATGGACTACTGTTTATAATGTATCTATAGTAGATAGGCTTGTTTTTCTTATCTTTAGTGTATCATAGTGTTTTGTATTTCTCCATCACTTCAAATACATGCTATGACAAATACACTAATTTCCTGACACAAATTCAGAAGCTGGATATATTAGCCCAAATGGTCTAGTAAGTTAAAATTACTAATAGCAATGAATGCACACATTATATTTTAAAAGTTGTGTTATACTTATATAGTGACACAAATAAAAGGACATGTATTTTATGTGAATTTTAAAGTTAAGCATGTTTAAAAAGTGAAGTGTAAGTGTCAGTATTGCAGTTCAAACTTGACTGAGTTATTTAAACATCAAGAATATTCAAAAGAATACAGAAGTCCATCAAAACCGACAGGGTTGAGCTTACAGTTCATTTCTGCTCTTCAAATAGGGCAGTAGCTAAGATAACAGCTGAACCAAATATGAAATATTTAAGAAAATACACACTCAAATTTTACACGTAATTGTTGTGGGATATTGTTTCCAAGAAGACATGATCAAACATCTAATCTGCTCATCCCAGATAGGGAACTTGGACAGCCCAAATTAAGGATACCACCCAAGTCCACTTGGTAAACCAATGAATTTGCCTGGGATTGCTTACAGGAAAACAGGTGAGGTGTCTCTTACAGGGATCAAGTGTACTCAGAGTTGGGGTCTTCCTGAAGCTTTTGAGTTGGTTACTTCCTGAGCCTAATGAGTTTCCCTGAAGGATGGAATGTTTTACCTTCCTTTAGGACATCATAAATCTAATGAGCTTCCTCTATAATGGAAGGGTTTATCTCAAAGGAAATTTCTATGCAACAATAATAAACTGTATTGCCAGAACATAGCTCACAAAATACATGAGATATGTACTTTTAATGGAAATGTCAGTTGTATAGTATTTCTTGAAAATATTTAATTACAAATACAAATTAATAGTACTTACTTCAGGAAACGGTGGTTTAAGTTTGAGCATTTTCTATGCTCACATACTATGAAACAATTTCATTAAAATGTTTTGATGCATTTACATTACCAGTTTCTTCATTGTTAGTTTTAATCATCTTTATCATCTAAACCAAACTTCCAGGCAGCTTCACTGTAGCTGAAAATATCAGCTACACTTCACCTTCATGCTCAGACAGTTTCATTTATACTTAAAATTAAGAGACCCAATCTATGATCCTGCCATCAGACATGTTATATCTAGCGATAGTAACTTTTGCATCATATTAAGAAGATTTCTGATTTTTTGTTGCTTTGCTGTTCTGCTTATTAGTGAAGAAATATTATAATATGCATTATATACAATTTAATCAGCACTTGCCTTTTAAACTGATCTGTGATACAATTGTGTGCAGTGCTGTCCACAACAAGAATAAGGCTTCATCCAGAGATGAGAGGTTATATCATCTCTGAGCCCTACAAAACAAGGCAGAACCGATTGCAGAAATCACAGGCAACCTCTGTGCTTATACAAAGCAAATATTGATGGTCTCTATATCATTGCCTTTCTCCAAATAAACTATAGGATAGTTTACTTACACAGTATATTTCTCTGCAGAATATTTGGGCAGAATTCCAATTATACGTTTGGACAAATATGATATCACATCATTGGATAGAATGTATCATGTCATGAAAGAACATAATCTATATTGTCTGAAGTTGGAGTTTAGTTTATTATAATAAGCAGTCAATTAACTTTCAACAAACTAAAAAAATACCAAAATATGACAGTGAATGCAGGAAAGACAGTTGCTGCTTACACTCTTCACAAGGCAATAGATCATGGAGGCTCAATGCATGTGCTCTAGACCTGGCCTCCCTGTGTTTGAACCCCATACCTGAGCCCTACCTCATCTTCTGCTATATAATTTTGCTCTGTTATTATGGTATTGTGCTCTGTTTTGTACTAGAGACATCATGTCTACCTAATGACTTACACTGATGTCTCGTAAGTTAATTTTGTAGCATACTAGCTAATGGCTAATGTCTGGTGCACAGGGAATGCTGCCCAAATACACTTTAAAATAAACAAGCACCATGATAATCAGCAATGTAGTCATTGCTTCTGTTTTCACATTTGTTTTGCCTGTTTTTCACTTCTAGCGGGGAAGACATCTAAGACTGAAAAGGCTTGGAGACAGGACCTACCCATTTACTCCCATGCAAACTGATTTTTATCACTGTGTATGTTTTAAATGTTGCTCTTTGAAAATTTAAGTTTTCAAGAACTTTTATTTTGCTTAAGCACATGATCATATTTTCTCTAGCATACTTTCATGCTCATTAGAATTTGCTGTTTGAGATGTTTGTCTTTTCCCTATTACACATTATTTTAAATGACAATTTTATTGTGAGAGCAAATTATATAAAATGTTATCTACTATTCTTAAACACAGCAAGTGTTCATTTTAATGTTTTAAAATTAAGCTAACGCGTGATTCTGATGCTGTTCAATTAACACTCTGAAATATTTTTAAATTGGCTTGAAATTAAATTTATCTTAGGGCCATTGAAATTAAAAAAATATCAGTTTCATGTTCCTTTTAAATACACATTTTCAATATTTTCTAAAAATAAAATTTACTACATCATGAAATTCTATGCAGGAATTTTGGATGCTGTAACATATCCTAAACTTAATATTTTTTGAGACATTTAAAATTACCAATATGCATTAGATATACAAAAATAATTGGAGCTATTCTATAAAAATTGTCCAGTGGATTATTTTCAGTGATTGTTAACACATAGATACCGAAAAATGTTTCTTTTCCTAAAACAATGAGCCATGTTTATTGTCTGTACTATAATCATGGATGTCCTGTTTAGACCAATAGCTAACCAAGATGATATGTACTTCAGGTTCTCAGATAAATAGGCTTACCTTTGCTTGTTTACATTTTGGGCTGTCACCTTCCATAACTAGCTCCTCTGAAGCACTTCACAATGAAGTCCTCCCTTTGCTATTTCCTAATTTATCCTTTGTTCATAGAATAGTCTGGATTCTACACATTTAAAACAAGATGAAAACAATGGCACTTTCAGTTTATTATCTTTCAACAAACATGACAGTCAAGCCATTTAGTAAACCTGTGACATTCTCCTCTTGACTGTACTTCAATTCAAGTTGTATTTGATATGACTTACATATAGTCATTAAACACTCAGTTATGGGTTTCATTTGAAAACAAGTTATGAAAATGACAAGAATACTCAATAAGTAAAACCCATGAAGTACTGATATCTGTCCATCCTGCATTTCATTTTCAAGGACTTTAAAGTGTTTATTTGGTCTATTAGTTCTTAGGAGTCAATGACTTTATTCTCTTTGTTACAGGGTAAGTAAGAGAGATATTTAAAAACAAGAGAAGTGCTCTGGGACAAAAGACTGATCTTCACTTTGGGTCCACAGACTCTTCCGAAGTACTGAGGGATTCAAGGCTCACACATGATGAAGCTTTCAGAAAAGAGTGGTAAAACTATGTCCTGGATGCTCGGTAATAAAAATCACTGGCTGCTGTATTTTTGGTTTACCTTCCTAGGCCCTCTCCTATGATGGACCAATTTACCCATAGGAATGGGTAGATATTTGCTAACAGCTGTTCTTATATCTAACTCAGTCATAATTAAACCCTTAATGGCAATCATGAAAATCTCCTTATCACTGGTTAGGTAATTGCAGACACAGAGAATGAAAGCTTAACTATAATTGTAGGCCTTGTTGCCAGCTGAATATTGAAATGTGCTAGCATTGTGATTACTTAATGTCCCAATGTGGCTTGTGGCCAATGCTTAAAGCACACTCTAGAAAACTATAAGCAAACACATAAACAAAGCTTAATTTTTAAATAGTATCTTAATTATACTTACATAGAAGATATATAAGCTTTGGTAATAGAAACTTAAGCTGTGGCATAAAGTAGTTTCCTACATAAACTAAGTTTGAATGGAACATAATATTATAAGATTCAATCTTTGGGGAATAAAGGCATCTGGCTAGATTTCCTTGATCTTGACTTTGGGAACTGACTTTCTTTGTGGTTGAATTTTTATCTTGTTAGCAGATGTTTCATCCACTATCCTTCCTTAGGACATCATAGAATTGAGTACCTTAAATAATCATTTATTCTTGTCCATAGATCATCCAATCAATGGGAACTAATTATGTTTAGATACAAAATATAAGTCAGAGTCTGCCTCAATTTCCATTCTGTTTGAAGGAATGTGTTACTGGAGGTGAACTCTTCATATGCAGAAGGCAGAAATTCAAGGGAAAGAACACCATAGAAGCATACTCAAGATACCTCATCCACTAATAGCCTCAGGCCCCACTAAGTCAAATGGCTGAGGTAAAGGCAAGGGGAAGAAATACATGTATTGTGTCTAGTTAGAATTGCAATATCAGATGGAATAGTGTGGATTTGTGGTTCAGGAATGGAAATAAATGTCTAGACATACACCACAGGACTAGGATGAGGTGTAGTTTTTGTTGTTTGTTTTTTTGTTGTCATTGTTTGTTTTAGTTTGTTTTTTTATGATATCCATGTGGCTGTGCATATTTTAAATAAGCTAGATTCCTATCCAAGGACAAGCCAGAGATTAATGCATTTATTTTCTTTAATTTGATTCTTAAATTTTCTTTACCTGTTTATGTGCCTCATTTTGGTAAGACTAATATATATTATTGAATATTTCAAATACCTGTCCCATAACACTCATCTTAAAGGCATTTTAAATATTAATTTTAATGACTCAGCCTTTATATGTAAGTACTTATGCATTGTTTGAAACTGTAGAACAACCAATACTCTCCCGGTAGCATCCATGCCCATAGACAGCCACTTTTCTCCATAACCTGATATAACTGAGGGTCCCAGGAACAGTGTCACCTCTCTGCTAACAGCTCAATATGATAATAAAAGGAGAGTCATAGAACCAAGTATCCCTAGATCCCAGGCCATGGTACTTGAAGAATTTGATTATATCAAAAACTGCAGGAAAGTTGGGGGCTGTATTGTTATTGTCATGCTCCTTTCAGATCAAACATTGTAGTGGAAATGAATTGTTATGAAAAATCTCACAGTAATATTATCAGCAAACACAATTTTTATAAATTTTTCTTCGTCAAAGTCAATGCTTGCTACAGAATTTGAGGTTCATCTGCTTCCTAGGAGAATCCTCAAAAAAGCTCCATGGCCTCTCTTGCCATTGCAGCATCAGTAAGATAAATTTCTGGACAGTTGTGAATAGAGCTGGTAATTATTCTTTTCACATCAAAATGATTAAAAAGGATGCACTTGGTGCTAGATGCATGGCTCAGTGGTTAAGAACAAGTACTGATCTCCCAGAGAACCCTACTTAATTCCCAGCACCCATATGGTGCCTCACAACCATTTGTAACCACAGTTTCAGGGGATCTGATGTCCTCTTCTGGCCTCAGTGGGTACTAGGCACATAAGTGGTGCACAGACATATCTGCAGACAAAATACCCATATCCATAAAATAAAGTTTGCCTGCAATACTTGCTCCTTTAACAACCAGCAACTCAATGCAGAAAAGAACTAAGCCTTGTGAGTTTTTTTTTGAATCATAAGAAGGAAAGTACGTACTTCTGTACTTCTCTACTGACAGCCCTATTACATTTTGATCTTTGAAAAAAATCTTCAGCCTAGAATATTAATAATTTTTAATTTTATTACATTTTCAGCATAGTTACTAAGAGTAAAATCAAGAATATATGCTAATGTAAACTATTTGAAATGTTTATAAATAGGTTTAATGAGCAGACATGTTTAATGAAGTACCAATGCATGATGGAGGCGGGAAAACTTGGGAACCTCTTCCATCTTAGCATGCCACTAAACACTCTTTTCCAGATTCCTCCTCCATTATTAATAAGTTCCATAAGCTAGGTAAGAGGAAAGTAAAAAGTCATGTGTCAGCAGAGGCTTTGTGCCTTTTTCCTTATTTAGTTTCTCATCCAAACCATTACTGAAAAGTGAGGTGAGACATTACATGCACAAGGGACTTGGACTCTGAGTCTGTCAGCAGCAGAGCAAAGTAGATCCTGTCAAACTTCACCCCTACCCACTCCACCTCAAGTGTCCACATGGAGGAAGGACCTGATTCTATTTTACAATGTAAGAAACAGTGGTGGGAACTGTTATAGTACACTGTACATATGGCCCAAGTGATGATCAGTGTTTTAGAACAAGTATTTTTAATTACTTTTTATATTTAAGCTAATCTTTATAAAATTATACTCCAAGTGTTGAGTCTAATTCTAACCAATGGTTCATATTAAATTCATTTTTCAAAAGTCATTTTTGTATCATATTACTACTTACATATTTTTATAACTTGTTTTCCATATTTGTTTTTTTCTGACTTCTTTATATCAGGCTAGTTTCTATGTATTGGAGTTACAATACATATAAGATATCATAGGAACACTGGAGTTATATTATGAAACTCCTAATTAATTGAATCTGGGATTCTAGTTTTAGATGTGTAGTGCACTGTAAGATTCCCCTGGTAATTAGATAATCTATTTAGGTGGCATCGTATATTTAAATTCATAATAATTTCCATTCATGTCTATGGGATATATCTTCCCCTAGAAAAGGGAAGCTAAAATGGGAGGTAGAGTCGTTGTTAAACTAAGATGTTATTGCCAACTAGCCTGTGGGCATACAAAAATTATTTTTAATAACAGATGTTCATTGAATTCACAATTTGGAATGGAACTTGGTAACCATTCTAACGCCTTATCTACTACATCCTCTTCATTATTCAAATAAGGAAACTGAGCCTTAGAGCAGTGAATTAATTTCCCCAACTGTATGAAAGTAAGAAATTGAAAGCCAATCCTACCAGTCACATCTCCCATAATACACTGCTTTTCTACCACCATAAATTTCAATGAACTAAATAGGATTATATTTAAAAAAAAAACCCAGAAATTTTAGGTTTTGTGAATCATGGTGTCTCCTACAAGATGAAACTGTGATTTTCTTCTCAGACATTTTATTTAAGGACAATCCAGTAAAATTTCCAGAGATATTATTTTAGAATCTGAAAAAATCATATTAGAAAATTTAACTAGCCGGGCGTTGGTGGCGCACGCCTTTAATCCCAGCACTCGGGAGGCAGAACCAGGCGGATCTCTGTGAGTTCGAGGCCAGCCTGGGCTACCAAGTGAGCTTCAGGAAAGGCGCAAAGCTACACAGAGAAACCCTGTCTTGAAAAACCAAAAAAAAAAAAAAAAAAAAAAAAAAAGAAAATTTAACTAAACATTATTAGTTGAAAAACTGGGGGAAAGGACACTAATGAAAGTATATTTGCAATAAAGGTTTAGATCTTAATATAAAATTACTCAGTTAAAGGAGTATAACAACAATATTGGAAAAAACATCAAGCCACTGAGAAAATGAAACACAGAGATACAAAGACAGTTTACAGATAGCAAGGGGTGACAGTGCAAGCCATATGAGGGGAAACAGCCTGTGAACATCATCTGGATTCCTCCTTTTTAAAGATTGATTATTTCCGTAGTAGGTATTGGACTTGAAGACATGTACTTGCTAGGCAAGCACTCTACAACCATACCCATGTCCTTGTTATTGCTTTTGAGACAAGGTTTCACTGAACTCTCCAGGGTATCAAGGAACTCATTCTGTAGACTAGAGAGGCTTTGAACCTGCAGTCTTCCTGAAATGTTTCTCAGCTCTCTGGTTGGCTTACAATTCTGTATCACCAGAGTTGGGGATCATCTGTGTTCCAAAAGCATGTCAGTTAAAAGTTTAGGTAACCCATTTCAGGGGCTGCAATGAAGAGGAAGCAAGGGACGTTGACCTAATCTCCCCTGCAGAACTTTTGGGTTAGAATTACTGTGGATTATGTCCTTTAGTTCAGTTGGTGTTAGAGAAGCAATGTGCTGAAAGGGTGAATATTTTGCTAAGCATTCTTCACAATCCCATCATCTCTTCTGCACTAAGAGTTTATATCAGAGTATCAGAACATCTTCTCCCAAACCTCTAAATGTTTACCAAGGAAAAATAATCTGAGAGTAAATCTCAGTAATCAGATATTGCTATATTGCAGAGGATTTTTAAGAAACATTTTAAATATACACTGCAAGATTTTTCTTTTTATTATTTAAAAACAGTTTTTTTTATATTTAAGCATATTTTGATCATATTCTTCCCCTCTCCCAAATCCTTCCAGATCTTCTCCCCCTCCCTACGCATCCAACTTTGAGTTCTTTCTCAAAAGAATAAACAAAAGTCCAATACAATGCTCCCCAAAACAATACAGCAACACCAAAAGAGGAAAAAAACCACTAAACTGTAACAATCAAATAAAATCATGTGTGCATACACTTGCACACGCATGCACACAGATGCACGTGTGTGCTCACAGACACACACACACACACACAAAAACAACAACAAAATAAAACAGAAAAACACAAACAAACAGAAAAACTGTGGAGTCTATTATATGTACATCCAAGTTGAACAGGACAAACCAACAGAAGGAAAAAAGGCAAAGAGAAGACACAAGAATCAGAGACTCACTTGTTTACACGCTCAGACATCACATAACATGATTAAACTGGAATCCCGAATGTATGTGCTGAGCACCTGGTGCAGATGTGTGCAAGCCCTGTGCATGCTCTTTCATTCTCTGTGAATTCTTATAAGCTTTGTACATGTTGATTTAGAGAGTCTTGTTTTTTGGGGTGTTCCCCATTCCCTCTGACTCACACTCTTTCTGCTTTCTCTTTTCCAAGGTTTCCTAAGTTCTAAAGAGGTGGATTTGATTGAGACATCACATTTAGCGTTGCGTGTTCCAAGGTTTCCCACTCCCTGCATAATATTTGGCTGTGAGTCTCTAGATTCATTCCAATCTGCTGCAGGAGGAAGCTTCTCTGATGATGGCTGAACAAAGCACTAACATAAAAGAGAATGTCATTGCAAGGCATTTTATTACTATAGATTTTTGTTGTTGCTTTTCTTTTTCCTTTTCTTTCTTTCTTTTTTTCCTTAGGCCAGCATTATTTGGTTTTGCCCTATATCCCTGGGATGTTTAGTATCAAGTTCTTGGTCACCCAAGCAGTATCCATTTTGTAGAGTGGACCCTAAGTCAAATCAGTTTTTGGTTAATTACTCTCAAAAGCTTTGTGCCACCATTGCCTTATCTTGCAGGCATTACACTATTGTAGATCAAAGGATTAGTGGCTTGGGTTGGTGTTTACATTTCTCCTTTGGTAGCATTCAGAGTACCTTCCTTAAACAAAGACTAGCAAAAAAGCTAGAACACGGACATGGAGACCCCACATAGGCATCAGCTCTGCATTTGCAGGTTCAATGAGTTATATAGGTGGTGTCTTCATCAATGGGACTTTGATGTCAATTTGTGGAGAGCAACATATAGATTTGGCAAGAGCATGTGTTATTTGGGAATTCCCTTGTGGCCCCTTTAGTCAACAACTCAATTAGATGTAACCTAATCCTGGTATTGGAAGCTTTATTTGGCAACAAGAGCTAGCTAGTAGGGACTCTGTCTCTTCCATTACTTGGCAGTTTAATTTATTTCGCCCTCATGTATGTATATATTTTTAGGAAGTTTCTTCTGTATTTGGTTTCCATACTACCCCTCAAATGCCCCTTAATGACAAATGGCAGTGTAAAACTATCTATCATGAAAAAACATTTGGTGAGATGATATGTGTTATTCTGATGAAATGAAAAATGTATTTCTCATCCTAGACAAACTGAAATATTTAGTCTCAATTTCAAAAAATTTCATAGAGGTTTAATAAACTAATGTTAATTGTAAATCTTACTTAAACTTAACATCTGATCTCCATCCTAAACTCCCATGTTCATAAATTGTCTGAGCATGCTATTCCCCCATTAAAATACTTTAATGCTATCCTGATAGTGAATTAAGAACTTCTTTGGATAAGTTTCTAATTTTTTTCTCTACCATGCAAGTGACATAAGCAAGCAAGTGTTGTCATTCTCCCCCCATGAAATGATTATTAGTACTCCACCAATTTCTGTCTCCTATGATCAGCTGTCTTCTGCAGTTGTGGTCTCTTGAAAGGATAAATCAGGAAGGATAAATGGGCATTAAACCTCATCATTCACCCAGAACAACAATGCTACATATTGTGGATGCGCACTTAATATGAAACGACTTTCTAGGAAACAAGCTCTGCCCTCAGCAAGCATCCCATTTTTCCTTTCTGCTTTTGTGTTATGCCTGAGGCCAACTCAGAGTGTCACTCTCTGTGCCCACAGCATCTGCTGTTACTTGAAAACTGACCCTCATTATTCTCCTCTCTATTCAGTCATTTTCTTAACCCTGAATTCTGTAACCCAATAGTTTCTGCTTGCTGCTTCCTTTCTGTGTATCTCTGAGCAACTTGAACACATCCTATTGTTTTCCGTCTTTCTTTGAACGTCCCATTCAAACCTCACAAAGGAGATGAAAATCTGATTGGGTCTGCAAGTCTCATCCATTTTTCTGCAGCACAGTGGGAAGAAAAATGTTCTCACTAGGACAATGCACATTTTTTTTGGCCAGACTCCAGAATACCCTGACATATCAAGTAAATGTGATAAGGGTAGTAGAAGTAACTGTATAGGGAAACTGTAGGGGGAATGGAGGAGTGACAGGTACCGTGGGCCCTAATGTCCTCAAGGAAAACCTTAAGCATTTAGATAGCAGAGGACAGCTTCTTTAAGTGTTGTTTGCTTCTTCCTCTTTATTGCATTAGCACATCTTCCATGATTTTATATTGCACATTTATATATTCTTATGAAAAAATAGAAATGGATCCTCTAAATTTGGGCTGCCTTTTGATAAACCATTAAAGGAAGAATAACTACACTAAATAGGATCCTCTTTAAAACTTGTGCTGAATGTAGAATTAGAATTATTTGAGACATCTTCTTCTGTAATAAAAACCCGAGATGCCTCTAATAAAGACCTAGTTTAGTGATCAAATCTGAGCCTTGAAATTGGATGATCAACCAGTTTCTTGAAATAATACATTGATTAGGCATTCTTATTAGTAAGGTGGAGAGTCCAAGCCTCCAGGGGTACTTCTGTTGCCATGGGTTGGAAATGCATAGGACTTATTTGGAAAGCTCTTTTTTTCCTCTTAATCCGTACAGAAGTATAGGCCAGAGACACTGGGACTGAGAAGATGCATTAGCCTCCAATGCAGGACGTCAATAAGGCATACACACTGAAATGGGTTGGGAACCATCTAAGGCCAAGAAAATGACAAGCAGGGAATGTAAAGAGCCATGTGTTCTGTCATCAATAGTTTGAATGCTTGAGAGAGGTCAAGACCCGTAAGATTAGCCCCTTCTTCTGTCACACAAAAATTGAAAGGCTAGTTTAAACCATGCTTTTATAATAGCACTATAAAATAAGGTCATTCTTCCATGTATGCCAATAAGAACATTCACATCTGCAGCAATTTATGCTATAGTAAGCCATAAAAGCAAAAGAAAGAACCCTTGGTCACATATATTCACAGGGAACTCAAGTGCCTAGAATCAATGAAACAGGAAAGTCATTGAGTGAGCAAGCAGACTTGAAAAAAGTAGTCCTGGCATCAGAATAGCATTAATTGAATTACTTTTCAATTTATTGGTGGTGGCATTTCCACTGAAGATGCTGGAGACCAATCATGAGATTGACAATAGTAAGCAGATGAAAGATGTCTTTTCCTGTGGCTAGTGAGATGTGTCTATGAAGATGGCGCTTTCTGGACCAGCTTCATTTAAGAGCAGTAATTACACAATCCTTGCCTTTAAGGACTGTGCATTATTATGGGGCCTGACAACTTGAAAAGTACATATTCCCCACAGTCCACCCTCTTCACCAGAATAGATTAAATCAGTCTCATTGGGCAATATAAAACAACTGTGAATGCAACGATGATGCATTCCAAGTTCAATCACAAATGAGCCGGCCTGTTTCTTCATTAACCAGTGAAAGAATGTGCTTGGATACTTTGCAGGATATGCAAAGCTCCTTTTTATTTGGTTCATTTAGAATTATTCTACATTTGTGACAGATTTCAATAATGTTAATGTTTCAATTAGCTAGTACTTTTCTAGACTTCAAGACTATTTGTGCATAAGTACAAATGTAAATTATTGCCATCAAGAGCTAGGAAGTGTTCCACAAACTTATTTAAGATATTCAGAGACTTGGATAATTATCATTGTTTCAAAACAACCAATTGGAAACATCCTCCAGGAAGAATAGGGAGACTTGTTGTTTTTTTGTTTGTTTTGTGTTTTATTTTTTAGCATCCTGATAAATTATTATTCTTATTATATTTGGTTGTGTTAGAGAAAAGTGATATTAGTAGAGGATGCAAAAGGCAACATTTTCCAATGCTTTCCAGATGACAGTTTATAAAGTGAGTCTAAAGCTTTAGAACAATTGGAGCTCAACATGTATGAAGAACACAAAACAATCCAAAGTAAGCAGGATTGTTGCCCAGGACAACGATCTATTAAGAAATTCAAAGCAGTTCTGAATGAATTGTAAAGAAGGAGAAAAAAATCTTTCCAGTGAGCTGAACAGAGTTGTGCTTCACTGGTTCTGTCTCAAAGAACCCAGGAAGCTGGGAGGGGTAACCACTTTGCACACTCCACATGCCCCATCGAAGCTTGGTAGATACAGAAAATCCTGGGCCCCAGGGTCTGGTCAATTATGAATTGTAATTCAGCTGACTCTACAGTTGCCAGAGAAACCATCTTTGGAGCTCTGGTACCTTTTGAGACACAACAAGAGTTTCTGTTCCTGGTTAGCATATGATGCTAAACAATGTTTGATCTGTGTGCCACATAGTGAATGCAAACAATTTCTTTCACCCACCAACTGCTAGATTAGTAACATGTGGAGCAGATTTATATGGCTATGTCAGCCAGCCTACCATGGCTCTCCAATCCACAACTGACCCTTCTCTGCTGTTGAGCTGAAAAACTGCTACTTCAGAGAGATGAATCTGCCACATTTCAAGGATATGACATCCGTTGAGAACAAAAAAATGTGAAAAGAAAACAATTCCGTATAGCAGGGAAACACCTTGACAAATATGAAGGCTTTCCATCATGTCAAACTGTTTTTAAAATGCCCACTTTGCCATCCCTCTCCAGATACTTAACGTTTTCTAACACAAAAATAGAATAAATACAGGAAAGAAATCAATACTCGGTGCATCCAAATTGCTCAGGTCTGCCACTGCGATCAAACTTTCTGCTTCTCTCCAAAGAGCAGAGAGGCAGCTTCTCAGTTCAAGGATACAACATTCTCACCACTTCTTCCCGCAACACAAACATAGATAACAGAAACATTAATTTCCTGAGAATTTAGCTGAAGAATTGTTTTTAGCTGTGTGCTCAGTAGTGGTTTTCTCTAGCTAGACTGAATGATTCTTTTATAAGTGACCTTGTCAGTAAAGCCCCTCATAATTGGTAACTTTTAATGCTTAGTAATTGGTTTAAAAAAAGAAAGCTCTTTCTCATGATTTAGTTAGAAATAACTTAATGTACACTTTTTGAAAGGATTACTTCCCTTGAACTCTAATACTCATGGAAGCTGGTAAATTAACAGCCCAGGAGGCTGAAAACTTCCCTTTATCCATAAAGCCCATAGAACAAGAAAGATTTCTTTAGAAGTATTGGAGGGGATAATGAAAAGATAGTAGTCACCAATCTCTGATGATCGAGTCAGGAGGGTTTGGCAAATCCAATTCAGTCTGTGATTGGGAGATACTCAAAAAGAAGTTTGCCTCCCCAGTAAGGAGCTCCTATTTCCTTATTCAATGGAGCATCTAAGTATTGCCTGGCACCTGTTTATTTCCTGTGTTGACTGTACAGCTCTTCCTCCTTTGCTCTGCTTTTCCAGCCTCGGGGCCTTCCCACAATCCTTGTTTCTCTTGCACTTAAAAAGAAAATCCCACTGATGTCCAGCTGAGTTCTCTTCCTCTGTGATCAGAGACTCTTAGGGTAGTGTCAGGGCCTTGAACCTGGATGCTCTTGTAGCCACTGGGTTTTCCTTTACCAGGACTTTTGTGAATCCAATGGCATACTCCAGAAACCATTTTCGTTTTCTAATATACTGAAATGTACAACCTCATACAAAGAATTTCTTAACACTTACTGATTTTCTTGACATCATATATAACAAAGAAAATGATGTGCATATCACCTTTCAATATATATTTATTTGAAACAAAGCAGGAATATAATATTTGGAGACGCTCAGATTGTTGCTTTGTTTTTATTTTGTTTGGGGGATAGTTCTTGTTGTCTTGTTTTGTTTATAGTTCAAGCAAAAGACTCTACATGTGCTGGGGAAGTGTTCTATGACTGAGATATTCATCTGCTTATTATCCAATAACTGAAATTTTTTCTTTGAGTGATTTTTTTAATGTCGATATTTTTCATAATATTTATGATTCTGAAGAAATTGTTCACAAAATAGTATTTTTGCAAATTATTAATGCAACAAAAACTAAATTATCACATTATTGAAAGAACTACTTTTTTAGTCCTCATGCCAGGCCACATATAGCATATAAAATCTAGAAGTCATATAATAATATAATATTCACATACTAAGAGAAAACAGTACATTGTATTTGTTTATTGCCCTTTCTAAGTTAAAGTTTTGATTGAATTTTCTTTTAAAGTATTCTTTACCAGTAACTGTTTTCCCTTACCAGAAAACACATAGATATTTGTTATTTCATGAAACTTTCTTGAATGAGTCCATTACATAACTCTATAGTCAAGTTTCTCCAAGGAAGTCAAATTGGAAGGAGAGATTTACTCTGCTATCTGTTTGCACTTTTTCTTTTTCTGACTTATATCACAAGAAGATAAAGACAATTTCTCACTTCAATTACTCATAATCATTAATTTTTCTTTCAATGTTGTAGTCCCCCTGAATGTATGTAGTAAGAATTTATATGCAGATTTTCAGGGAAATGAGGACAATAATAATAATAAGTATATTTTCTTGATAAATATTAAATCACAAATATTTAAAGGTTATACAAATATAACATATGGAATGGTCACTCTGCCTAGTTTGACAATATGCTAAGGAATTCTTTCTATATTTTTATATTTGCTCATGATGAACATTGCATATTTAAATTTCAAAATATTAATTTTCTTTTGACAAGATCATGAAATTTCTTCTGAGGGAAGTGTAGTTAAAGAAATATAATGGGTATGCTGAGTAATGGAAGTTTAGGGTGAATCACTTTTTAAAAAATTTTTACTTATTATTTATTTATTTATTTTCTAGGCAGGGTTTCTCTGTATAGCTTTGCGCCTTTCCTGGAACTCGCTTTGGTGTTTACTTATTTTTAATGTCCACTGGTTTTTTGTTTGGCCTGTGGAAGGGTGTTTGGTCTCCTGGAAATGTAGTTACAGACAGTTGTGAGGGACCATGAGGGTGCTGGGAATTGAACCTGGTTCCTCTAGAAGAGCGGCCAGTGCTTTTATCACTGAGCCATCTCTCCAGTCCCAGGGTGCATCATTTTAAGAGTAATAAAATATAATTGTGAGAATTACACACCTAAATATCTTTTTATAAATATGACTCTAAAGAATACAGGAGGTAAAAATGCCATATTATAGATAATAGTAAAATTAGATTATACTTGTAGCTTATATTAGTGATAACAGTACTATTGCTTTATTAATGTGAGCAATAGATATCGAAGGCCTACGCCAAAAACAAAGTTTCAAGAGAATTTGAATGTTTAGAGATCTTTGAGGGGTATCCAAGACTTGATGATAGAAAAAGATGTCTTTCTACTTCTGCTTTTTATTGCATGTGAGAAAAGACATAGTATCAGGTAGTGTTTCATTGAATGACTCATTATAAGAATTCATTGTTCCTCTAGTATTGTGGAGGCACACAGGAACACTTAGCATATGATGTGAAAAAAAAAATGACTGACTGGATAAATCATGACCTCTCTTATAATGACTGTAATTGTTTTTGTGCTTTTCTCTTGCACACTACAATGAATTTCTTTAAGTACTTTTTGTAGTTTCTCAATCTATAAATTCACTAGTGAATAGAAAAGTACAATTAAAATATTTTTACGTACTGATACACATGTGAATAAGACAAGGAATTGATTCATGTTGTTTTAGAATTTATTATGTAGGTGAAACATATAATTTAGGAAAGACAATGATTGCTTGAAAGGCTGTGTTATTTCATTATTTTCTAGAGTTGAGATGAAGTCTATGGGAGTATGAACAGATGGTGAATGAGTGACTTAAATAATAGCTACACATGAATTTTAGGATAGTTTTATTTTTCTATATCTGTGAAGAATGAGATGGGATTTGATTGTGATTGCATTGAATCTGTAAGTAGCTTTTGGTAAAATAGTCATTTTCACAGTATTATCTCTAATTCATGAGCATGGGATGCATTTCCACTTTCTATGTCTTTCTTCAAAGGTTTGAAATGTATATTATAAAGGTTCTTCACTTTCTTGATTAGATTTATTTCTAGAAATTTTGTTTTCTTTGTGGTTATTGTGAATTGGAGAGTGTCCACAATCTGTTTTTGTTTATTGCTAATATGGAGAAATAATGTTGATTTATACAAGTTGATTTTATATCCCATCATATTGCTAAATTTGTTTAACACTTCCAGAAATTTTCAGGTAGAATTATGGAATCTCTGATGTATAATCTCCTGTCATCTGAAAATATGGATAGTTTCACTTCTTTTTTCTATTCATGTCCCTTTAGGTTCCTTCATTTGTCTTATTGCTCCATCTAGTACCATTTATATAGTTTATGTCATTTGTTAACTTGTATATATACTGAACCATTTCAGAGATAAAGACCAAATTGCTCTTGAGCAATAATAATTTTGATGTTTGTCTATATTATTTCCAACTGTTTTATTTAGCATTTTAAAATCTTTTTCATCAGTAATATTGGTCTCTATCTTTCTTTTCTGTTGTATCTTTACCTGGTTTGGGTATTAGAGTGATGCTGGGTTCATATAGTTTGTGATTTCTCCTGTTTTTGATTGTTTTCAAATAGCTTATGAAGAATTGACTAGATATCTTCTGTGAAAGTCTGATAGAATTCTACTGTGAATACTTCTGGCCCTCAACAATGTTTTCAGTTAAAAGGTTTTTATTAATTTTAATCTCCTCATTTGGAATGGGTCTGTTTATGTTGTTGACTTCTTTTTCGTTAATTTTGGTGGTTTCACCTAGTATATAAGTTCAACCCACTTCTCTTAGGTTTCACAAATAAATAGGGTAGTTTAGTTCCCAAATAAATAGTATATGTTTTTAATGTATTTTAAAATATTCTGAATTTATCTGGTGTCTGATGTAATATTTTTCCTGTTCATTCCTGATTCCACTGATTTTGTTCCCCTCTCTCTTTCTTTTGTTCAGTTAAGTCCATTTGTCAATTGTGTTTATTTTGTCAAAGAACAAGCAGCTCTTAGATTCTATGATTCCTTATATTTTGTTTTTCTTTTATTGAAAATAGATTTTTCATCAGATAATATGTCCTGATTATGATTTTCCCTCCCTCTTCTCCTGCCAATTACTTGCATCTCCTCTCCTATCTGGATCCATCCTTTTTCTGTCTCTCATTACTATATAAACAGGCTTATAAGGGATTAAAAATTAAATAAATAAAACCTAATATACCAGAATAGGACAAAACAAATAAACAGAAGGAAAAGAGCCCAAGAAAAGGCAAAAGAAACAGATATAAACATAGAGAGCCACTCCATTACATATTCAGGAAACACTAAACTGGAAGCGACAATTCATTGGAAAAGATCTTTAGATTAAAATGAAAGCACACCCCCCCACACACACACACAAACACATATGAAAAGCCCTGACATGACATTATGATGCAAGGAACCTCCTAAGATGCCACTGAGTTTTCTTTCTGCTAGTCATCTACTGTTGGGCATGTAGTCTACCATTAAGAGTAGTTTTTTTCCCAGTAAGACTTGCTTGTAGAAAACTAAATTTTCATTTACAAGTAATCATCAACTGTAGATAGCATCTGAGTTATGGATGGAGCATGTGTCCATTTCTCCTTTCAGGTCTAGGACCTCCATCTGGTACAGACCCTTGCAGGCCCTGTGTATGCTACCTCATTCTGTATGAGTTCATATGTGCATCAATACTATTGGTTTAGATGGCCTTGGTTTCTGGGTGTCCTCCATGCCCTCTGGCTCTTACACTCTTTCTGCCTCCTCTTCCATGGGGTTCCTTGAACCATGATGGGAAGGACTTAATGGAAACATTCCATTTAGGGATGAGTGTTCCAAAGTCTCTGACACTCTGTATAATGTTCAGATGTATGTCTTTAGATATGTTTTCATCTGCTGCACGAGGGATCTTTTCCAGTGATGGCTGAGCAAGGCACTGATCTATGAGTGAAGCAGGATGTCATTAGGACTCATTATATCGGTAGGTTTCCTCGTTGTTTTTGTTTTGTTGTTAAGAACAGTATTGTTTGGTTTTGCCCTAGGTCCCTGGGCTATCTAGTCCTAGATTGTTGGTCACCTAAGCTGGGTCAAGTATGGATTTTATCTCATGAAGTGGGCCTTAAGTCAAATCAGATATCGGTTGGTTAATCCCACAAGCTTGGTGCCACCATAGCACTACTGAAATTTACAGGTTTGTGGCTGGGTCAGTGCTTACGTTTCTCCTTTGGTAGAATTCAGAATACCTTCCTGCACCAAAGATACTAGCATGTAGGGGTGAAGACTCTAGGTATGCACCAGATAAACTTCTCCATATTCAGTGAGTTGTTTGGGTATTGTCTTCAGCAATGGGGCCTTGCTGTCAGTGTGTGGAGAGCAAACTATAGTCTTCGCCACAGCCTGTGTTCATTGGGGATTCCCATGGGACTCCCTTGGCCAAAATATCAACTGTGTGTAACCCAGTCCTAGTACTGGAAGCTTTGTTTGGTGACAAGAGATGGCCAGTTTGGGCTTTGTCTCTCCCATTATTTGGTAATTTGTTTTGATTTCCTTTATATATATTTAATAAGGCTTCTACTCTATTGTTTCATACTTCTTTCAAATGGTTCTTAAATTTAGCTGTCTCTACTTGTACTCTCTCCCTTTTTCCTCCTCTTCCCTCCATATCCCTACTTGATCCTCCCATTTCAGTACCCCTCTCATGCATGCATAACTACCTCTTTTATTTCTCTCTACTAGAGAGATCAATTTGACTCCTACTTTCAACTCTCTAACTGTGTCAGCCCTTTGTGGTTCTATGGATTGTAGAACAATGTTGGTTATCAATGATGCAACAGCTAATATCCACATATAAGCTACTACGTGCTATATTTGTCTTTCTGGGTCTGAGTTACCTCACTTGGGACTTTTTTTTTCCAAGTTCTATCCATTTACTTGGGGACTTTATGAATTTTGCTTAATAGTTGGGAAGTATTCCATTATATAAATGTACCATATTTCTCTATTCATTCATCTTTTGAGGGACACTTAGATTATTTTCAATTTCTGGTTAATATGAATAGAGAAATAATGAGGATCCTTGACCAAGTGTCTTTGTGGTAGGATGAAACATTCTTTGTTTATATTCCCAAGAGTGGTATAGCTGAATATTGAGGTAGATCAATTCTCATCATCCTGAGGAACCACCACACTGATATCCATAGCACTTGTTCAAGGTTGCATTTTCACCTTACTCCATATCTTCTCTAGCATGAGCTGTCACTTGTTTTATTCGTCTTTGCCATTATGATTTTGTGTAAGACGAAATCTCAAAGTAGTTTTTTTTTTTTTTTTTTTTTTTTTTTTTTTTTTTTTTTTTTTTTTTGGTTTTTCGAGACAGGGTTTCTCTGTGTAGCTTTGCGCCTTTCCTGGAGCTCACTTGGTAGCCCAGGCTGGCCTCGAACTCACAGAGATCCGCCTGGCTCTGCCTCCCGAGTGCTGGGATTAAAGGCGTGCGCCACCAACGCCCGGCTTCTCAAAGTAGTTTTGATTTGCATTTCCCTGATGGCTAAGGATGTTGAAAAATTCTTTACATGTTTCTCAGTCATTTGAGTTTTCTCTTTTGAGAATTCTTGGTTTAAATATGTACCCCATTATTAATTGGATTATTTTGTTTTCTTGGTATCTAGTGTTTTGAGTTCTTTAAATAGTTTGAATGTTAACCCTCTTTTGTATGTGTAGTTGGTAAAAATCTTTTCCCCATCAGTAGGCTGCCACTTTGTCAAATTGATGGTGTCCTTTGACAGAAGATTTTCAGTTTCATGAGCTCTCATTTCTTAACTCTTAATCTTAGTGCCTATTCTGTTCAGGAAGTCATCTTCAGTACCAATTCTTTCAAGGCTATTCCCTACTTTCTCTTCTATCAGGTTCAGTGTATCTGGTTTTATGTTGAGGTATTTGATTTACTTGGACTAGAATTTTGTGTAGGATGATAGATATGGATATATTTTCATTATTCTACATGTAGACATCTAGTTTGACAAAGCACCACTTGTTGAAGATGTTGTCTTTTTTTCCTATGTGTATTTCTGGCTTCTTCATAAAAAATCAGGTATCCATATGTGTGTGAGTTTATGCCTTAGTTGTCAATGGGCCAATAGATCCATGTGTCTGTTTTTAAGCCAATACATATAGTTTTTTTTTATTACTATAGCCCTATAGTACAATTTGAAATTAGAAATCATAAGAATTCCAGCAATTCTTTTATTGTTCAGCATTATTTTAGCTATCCTGGGATTTTTTGGTTTTCCATATGAAGTTGAGGATTGTTCTTCAAGGTCTGTGAGGAATTGTCTTGGAATTTTGAATGAATTGTTGAATTCATTGAATCCTAGATTGCTTTTGGTAGGATGGTCATTTTTTCTATGTTAATCCTCCTGACCTATGAGCATGGAAGATCTTTCCAACTTCTAATATCATCTTTGAGTTCTTTCTTCCAAGATTTGAAGTCTTTCATTTGCTTGTTTAGAATTACTCCAAGATACTGTATGTTATTTGAGGCTGTTGTGAAAGGTTTGGTTTCCCTGATTTCTTTCTCAGTTCACTTTTCATTTGTATATAGGAAGACTACTGATTTCTCTAAGGTAATTTTATATTCAACTACTTTGATAAAATTGTTAATCAGCTGTCAGAGTTTCCCAGTGGAATTTTTAGGGTCACTTATGTTTACTATCATGTCATCTGTAAACAAATACTTCCACTTCTTCCTTTCCTATTTGTATCCCCTTGATCTCCATCAGTTGTCTTATTGCTCCAGTTAAGACTCCAAGTACTATATTGAACAGATATGGAAAAAAATGGACAACCTTATCTTGTTTAGTGGAATTGTTTTGAGATTTTGCATTTAAGTTGATGTTGGCTCTGGGCTTGCTGTATACTGTCTTTATTATGTTGGGGTATGTCCCTTATATCCCAAATCCCTCCATTATTTTATCTTGAAGGGGTGTAGGGTTTTGTGAAAGACCTTTTCTTCATCTGTTGAGATGATCGTATGGATTTTGTCTTTCAGTCTGTTTGTATGGCAGATTATATTGACTGATTTTCATAAATTGATCCATCCCAATATATCTGGGATGAAGCCTACTTGATCATGGTAGATGACTTTTTGATGTGTTCTTAGATTCTCTTTGCAAGCATTTTATTGAGAATATTTGGATATATGTTCTTTTTTGTTGAGTCTTTATGTGGTTTGGGTATCAGGGCAACTGTGGCCTTGTAAAATGAATTGGCAACATCCCTTCTATTTCTGTTTTGTGGAATAGTTTTTAGAGTATTGGTATTAACTCTTCTTTGAAAGTCTGGTAGAACTATGTACTAAAACCATCTGGCCCTGACCTTCTTTTGGTAGACTTTTAATTAAGGCTTCTATGGGTCATAGGCAAGTAGGTACAGTCATGGATGATGCCTAGAGGTTGGTTATGACACAGGCAAATATGGACAGCCTATGGTAGGGCTCTGGATCTGAGAGTAGGCTGGATATGGGGTGTTGGGAAGGGTGTGTGAAGGGGAGGAGGATCAGGAAGACTCATGCAGCTAAACTCTAAAGAAGGTTAAGCATGATTTGGCTAAAAGGAGTGGTTCGTTGTGGTGTGTTAGAAATAATATATTTTTAAATGATAAACACAGTGATTGAATCTTTAACCAGTGTTCTCATGTAAATGAAAAATGTGACAAATGAATTAATTGTTTATTAAAATTTCATGTGCTTTTCTTAAACTTTACTCCAGGGCAGATGCTCGTAGGTAATTTGAAGTTTTAGATGTAGAGGTGTTAATATTGATGTTAGTATAATGTTAGGTCAAGAACAAATAATTCAGCCTCCAGGCATCTGGGGATATGATACCTTTTCACCCACTTAACACTTAAACCTCCTCAGTATTGAAATTTTCACACATTGTGCCATTGGCAATAGTACCTTTAGCAACTTAAGAGGCTCAAGAAAGTAAAAAAAAATAAGTACAACCTATAATTCATTTTTTCTTAATCTAAAACTATTGAGAATTTATATGAATACTATATTTAGATTATTTCCACCCATCCCTTATCCCATTTATCTCCTTGTATTCTCCTCTACTACTTTTCAAATTCACAACTTCTTCTTTTTTAATTATTTTTGTTTTGCACACAACACACACACACACACACACACACACCACCACCACCACCACCACCAACAACAACAACAACAACAACAACAGCAAAACAACAAAGAATTACCAACTGAATCTATTTAATGTCACCCTTGGAGTGAATAATCTGTCATCGTGTTTGTCTCAGGAGAAGACTGATTCTCCTTCTCTCAGCAACCACTGGTTTCTCCTAGCTCTTCATCTCTGGGTAGGATTTATCAAATTTAACCACCAGCATCAGCATGTATACTGATGCTGCCATTACTGTTCTTACTTAGGCAGCCACATTGTTGAGATTTATGAGGGTATCCTCCTTGTAATGTATAAAAAACACTATCTAGCAGGAGGTTTCCTAGTCTTCAGGAATTTACATTGTTTTTGCATCCTCTTCTTCAAGGTTGCCTGAGCTTCAGGTGTAGATCTTACAATGTAGGTGTACTAATTAGACACCCACTGTCAGACAGAAAGTGGAAACAACCTAAATGTTCTTTAACCAATTAATGAAATATAAAAGTGTGCTATATATACACAATGGGATACTTCTTGTTCAGCTTTAAAAAAAAAACAACAGCAACAACAAAACAAATGAAATTTAAAGGTAAATGAGATCAAACCTGAAATTATAATATATTATGAGTAAGGTAACACAGAACCAGAAAGACAAAACAAAAACAAAAACAAAAAATTAAAACCAAAAACAAACTAAAAACAAGACATAATCTCCTTTATTTGTGAATCTGAGTACCGTTGCGTTTGATTTGCATATATGACCCAAAGTAACCATAGAATCCAAGAAAGTATAAAGGGACAAATGGGGGAGCTGGGAGAGATGTCAAAACATGGGTTCCATGAAAGGGGAAATGGGGGAAGGAGACAGAGACTTCTACTGGGGAGAGGGGACAGAGAGTAAAACAGAAGTAAAAGAAGAAAGGAAAAATAACACTAAAGATGACTGAAAAGGATACATGGAAAACTTATTTTATAAGCTTATTTAAAGTATATAATGCATATAATTTATATTATATTTTAAACAGAGTTATAATCCACAGCATGTTAGTGAACCAAAGAGACACATACTAAACCAAAATCACAATGCCAGGCGTGGGAAATCTCCTTTAAGGTTGGTCGTAAAAGTTCAAGAAACTCCCAAGATAATATAGCTATTACCATTGTCCTTGGTTGACTCCCAGAACTTGAAGATAATATCCTATTGCTAAATACCCCATATATTTTAGACATAGAATTTGGAGTACTCAAGCTGTAAGTGACTGGAAACACCGTCCCTTTGGACCAGGTCTCATATTATTTGAAAGTGCGATGAAAGCTGTCCAGAAAGTAAAGCAGTCAATATTCCTATCCAATTGTGAACCCCTGCTACCAGTCAATACAATATCCCCGACGTTTGTTTTGTGGGTCACCAACTGGACTTAAGGTCGACTCAATAGGAGGGAATTCAGACTGGTACTGTAAACTGGGCCAGCTGCCTGTGGTAGTGCAAGTTAAAGAGCCCAGAGGAGAACTCACTATTGTCACTTTTCCTAAACCAATACAATTTATAACTCTATTATAAATTCTTATGCTTGTAGCCACAGATAAGTGTGGCTCTCATTCCTCGTCAAAGAAGTTTCTATCACAAGAGATAGAGACTATTACAGAGAGCATAACTGTTAGCAACACAGAGGATAATCTACGTCTTGGGCTTAGCTCTGACCTTGGATGGTGACAGGTATTCCCTTTCTTTTCAAGTGAAGCAAGCTGAGCTCCTGGAACACAGAATCATTCCTATTAATCATTCCACTTCAAATTATAACTGTGTTACATCTTCATAATGAAGACTTCAAACTTAATTTTTCATTAATTTAAAGCTTTTTTTGTCATCTGATTTGATAAATAATGTAGGCTCTGGGAGAAGAGAATAAGTTGAACTTGCCCATGGGGCCACTCTAATGTTCTTTTTCCTCAATCTTTACTGATTTTGCATAATCTATCCTCCATGTCACAGCTAGACTGATCTAAAATCAGAATCGATGTTAAATTAGAGAGTATGCATGGAGAATAATTTATACAATGGGCAAACTTAAACTCTAATTTGAATTCCATGGGAATGGTCTTGCTTGTCCAGCAAATGGCTGTGGAATAAGGTTAGGAGTTTTTTGGTTGTTTTTTTTTTTCTAGTCTCACTTATTCCCTATCCCTTTGACTTATTCTCTTTGACATGGTTTGGACACAATTATTTTATGCAAACAACATAAAAACAAAAATAATTTGCAGATATAAATAGCTCTTTAAAGGTAATTTACTCCCTTTTTCCAGAAAATTACCATTGACTAAAACAGTCCTTGTCTAATACCATAAGAAGTTGGCTTATGATCTGCTAGACACTGAGGTGTGTGTTGCTGACTATTGTCCCTATCCACTGTTTATTGGACCTTCAAGGTGTTGAGTAATTAGGAGCCTAACCCACAGAGGGTTAGTTGGACACTAGGTTCATTTTAAAAAGTCAGAATTTACTTCCATTTATTTTAAAGGTATCTGTCTCAAAAGTCCAAGTCAGATTAAAGAAAAAGTAAGATTGAAAAAAAAATGGGGGGAAAAAGGACAAAAAGACAAGTTCCATCAAAGCCTCTTCAGTGAACAAATTCTATAATTGGTTTTGTAGCTTAAAAAATAAATGGTCATTTCTCTTATCTTTAATTTTTCCATATTCATGCAACTCTTTTGATGGCCTTTTTAAATCTTTTAAAAATGGAAAAGCTAAAGCCTTTTTAATGACTAACTTTTACAGAATAGAAGACAGGCTCTGCTTTGCCCTACACAGATCCTAAAGTGCTGAGGCATGCAGAGAGGTAGGTTACTAGCATCCATAGGAGAAAGCATGCTACAAAAATAACTTCTAAGACCTAGGAGAAAATGAACATACTGCTGTGTTTGAATACTGGAACTAACTCACCCAGGTTTTAAGAAGGGACTCTTTAGATTCTGAGGAACTTGTTTATACACAGCTGTGTTTGCAGCCCTTCCAAGTGTCTTTGTGTTAAATATTGGGCCAACTTTTCTTCTGCATCCACTTTCTTTAAACCACAAGGCTTAATCTTAGATTTATAGAATGTGCACGGCATAGCTACTCCAACATCAGCATTACTGCTGAGATGTAACAGGTACTGTCCAAAGTTCAGAAGAATTGGTGATGAAAAGAAACAAGACACACAACCTACCCAAATGTCACAATGGGAAGAAGCATCTGGCTTCCAAGACAGGCAGCAAAAGGGATACCAGCAATGTGAACCTGTATGTGGATTGGAATTGTTGCCTTCACACTCCATAATATAAGCTGATAGGGCTTCAGAGGTGGAAAATGAAGAAGTTGATTTGGTAGAAGTATCTCTGAGAAATCACAAGTCATAATATCCAAATTAGTTCCCTAAAAGTTGGGGAAAATTATAGATATGTGTGGTGATATGAATGAGAATGGCTCCATAGATTCAAATGTTTGAATGCTTGGTCCTCCATTGGTGGAACTGGTTAAGGTTGGGAGGTGTGGCTTTATTGGAGGAGGTGTGTCACTGGGCATGGACTTTGGGCTTTAAAACGCCTGGGTCAGGCTTCCCCAACCCCCTCTTTCCTTCATGGTGTTGATCAGATGTAAGCTCTCAGCTACTACTCTGGCATCATGCCTGTTTGCCTGCCACTGCCATACTCTTCCACATGATGGTCATGGACTCTAATACTCTCTGAAACCATGAGTTCCATATTAAATGCTTTGTTTTATGTTTCTTTGGCCATTATTCACAGCAATGGAAAAGTAACTAAGAAAATATGTAAGTGTAAACTGCAAGTTTTCCTGTGTCCTGGTTGGCCGGAGGTAAAAAAAAAAATCTCTCTCACCTGTGGTCCTGCACCCGCTTATAAAATAATCATTCAGAGGCTTAATAGTATTTATAACTGATTGGCCATTAGCTCAGGCTTATTACTGACTAGCTCTTACACTTAAATTAACCCATAATACCTATCTATGTTTAGCCATGTGGCTTGGTACCTTTTCTCAGTTCTGCCTTGTCATCTTGCTTCCTCTGTGTCTGGCGGGCATGTCCTAACTTAGCCTTCCTCTTCCCAGAATTCTCCTTGTCTGTTTACCCCACCTATACTTCCTGCCTGGCTACTGGCCAATCAGCATTTTATTTATCAACCAATCAGAGTAACACATATTCATAGCATACAGAACGGCATCCCACAGCATAAACTAGAGGAAACAAATGCTTTTACTTATGAAAATATTTACCTGAAAAGCATACATATTCATAGTAAAAGTGAAAAACAAACAAGCAAACAAAAATCTTCCAGCATGTATCCATTTACTAATTTTTGTCTTCTCTCACCATGGCATATCTTCATCCCCCCACACTAGTTTCTAACATAGGTACGTAGCGAGGACTAAACTAGAGAAGAAATATGTAGACTAAATTGGATCTGGAATAAAATATCCTTTTGATTAGCAAAATCCTTATTATTCTGAAGGACAGGGAATAAATCATTCTTAACTTTAATAATGGCAAGTAGGAAACTTTCTGACACTGTAGTATTTGTTCCATAAAATCTGTAGGACTAAGCTAGCCGAAATGGTTCAGTAGTTAAAAGAACTGGCTGTTGTTCTAGAGAGCCTTGGTTCGATTCCCAGCACCCATAGGATAGCACAAGACCACCTGTAACTCCAGCTCTAGGCAATCCAATCCCTTCTTTTGACCTCCAGGGGCACTACAAGCCTGTGATATACACTTGTACATGTAGCCAAAACACCCATGCACATGCAACAATAAAATTAAAACAAAAAATAACTAAGGGATAAACATTCAAAATTTGCTTATGAGTTGACTAGAGTAAATGTCACAAAATGTTATAAAATATCTAGTATAACACATGCTCTTACCTTTTAATAGCTTAAAATAGTGTGATCTTTTTGGTATAGAAAGCTACAAGCTCTACTGAGCACAAGTGTTCATCTCTTTGCTTCCTGACATCAGAAACAATGCAAGCAGTCACACCATGCTATTGCCAACATAACTCTCCACCACAAAAGACAGTGCCACCAAGGGCTGAAATAAACTCTCCTTTCCATAAGCTTCCTTTGTCAAATGATTTGCAGTCCATGATAAAATAAACAAAACTCTTATGAACTGGAACAGATTGGAGAATGAGGTTCAAAAGGAATAGAGTGACATTGGGACAGACACAAAATGACAGGAAAGCAGAAGACAGTGAGACAAAGGAAGGGCTTGGCCAGAGTGGGAGGTAGAAAAGAGAAGGTAACTGAGTGAATGAAAAATAAATAAGTAGCCAGGCAGTGTAGCAGGAATCTTAAAAGTTCTTATTAATAAAATCAAACCTGAGGCGAGTTATTGGGGTCCATGCTGGTAGATCAGAGAGACAGAACAAGCCACAGCTATCTCTCCTCGCCAGATCCTCAACTGGTCTTGTCTCCTCAGACTGGAGGCCTCTGAGTCCTCATCCGGAATGGGTCTCAGCTGAATTACTGCTCAAAAGCCTGAATACTTAACCAGCCAAAATCTTCTAGTTTCTGGTCCTCACGCCTTATATATCTTTTTGCTTTCTACCACCACTCCCTGGGATTAAAGACTGGCTTTCTGGGATTAAAGGTGTGTCACCATGCTTGCCTATTTCCAATGTGGCCTTGAACTCACAGAGATCCAGAGGGATTTCTATCTCTGGAATGCTAGGATTAAAGGTGTGAGTGCCACCGTTTTCTAGCCTTTGTATCTAGTGGCTGTCTGTTCTCTGACCCCCGATAAATTTATTAGAGTACACAATATTTTGGGGAACACAATACCACCACAAGGCAGTGACAGTGTGGGCCTTTAACCCCAGCACTTGGGAGATAGAAGCAGGGGATCTCTGTAGGCTTGAGGCCAGCCTGGTCTACAGAATGAATTCCATGAAACCAGGGCTACACACAGAAACCCTGTCTCAAAAATTTTTATTTAAATAAATAAATAATAAAAATCTAAAAGGCCAAGTTTTCTTTCTGGTAAGGAGCATGAATGAGAAGTAATATAAATAAATAAATAAATAATGATAAATAAATAATAAGTTTTCCACTGTGAAACACTGTGGGTCAGGAAAGAAGGAGAGGTTCGGGATTTATGCTTGGGCCAGGGTACCACACATTAAACATTGTCGAAGAACTTGAGTAGTCTTGCAGTACTCTGAGTTATGATACCTGTCTATTGAAAGCAATAGCATGCCCAACACCCAAGAACTTAACTTAGGGGTTTTAAATATTAACAGGATATAAATCTCTTAAATAGTTTTCTGGAGTCATGCTTGTCTGGGTCATGGGATGTCATCTTCATAGAACTTCTACATGATGCTAAGGGTAACCATACTTTGAACTGCAAGGTTTTTGATAGACACTACTTTTCTTAACTTAGTCCTTAGCATTTGTTACTAGTTGAGCGACAGGTCCATAGTTAGGCTTTTCCAACCTGTATTCATAGGGTAAATGGCATTAAGAGGAACCCAGAATCATGAATATTTTTGCTTTAATATCTTACCATGATTTATACAACTGCAATCCACATGTAGTTCCATCCAAAGGTGGGAAGAGAATGCCATGTGTGAAACAGTTGAATTAATGTCCATTCCTTTAACAGAAGCACACATTATTTCACAGGGCTCCTGACAGATATTCCTTAAACCAGATTTTTCTAACTGGTCAGACTGAGCCATATAGACATATTCTTGACACAGAAGATACAGAAAGCAAAGTGACTGAGCCTTTCTATCATGCAATCAGCAGTGAACAACACAGAGAAGGAGGCTAGGACTAACCCAAAGATAGCTGATAAACAAATCATCTACTTTTGAATTTTTGATATACTTATTCCTGGATGGAGTAGAGGATCTAATCCTACAAGAAGAAAAAATAAAAGAAATGTAGAAGGAAGCATAATCTAGCAGATTCTGTTAAAGTTTTGTTGGAGGCACTGGCATAGCCCCAGCTACCTGGGGGCTGAAGTATTAGGAGCAATAGAATCCATGTGCTTAAGACCAACTAGCAAGCACATGTAACAAGACACTTATTCAAAATTAAATTTACTAGTCTGTTCTTCATATGTGAAAAAATAACCTATCCTCATATCTAAAATTAGGTCGATGGTTGACTGAGTATCACCTATTTCAATTTCTAAGTTTAATAGATTGAAAGGAGGTCTAGTCAAAACAAATTGAATTTTCTTGGAGTTGAGGTAATCTTATTCTCTTAGTCTATGTGTCTTGTTATTTCACCCATCTGATTCAGGCTTATATTACAAGTAGAAGCTACATAGTAGTATCTTTGTTCGCCAAACATGTCATAAAGCTTGAAATCTAAGATGCACATTTGTTGAAAGAATAGGACAGATGGTGAGAACAAATTAATTGCTACTCAGGTGATCTGGCATCTTAAGGTATTTTTGAAGAAAAATGTGTAGTGACTTACATGTTTTAAATATTCTACTGTAATGTTATATTTGGTAAACTTTTATCAGAAAGAATAAACTTTAAGAAAAATTTTTACATATATGGTCAACATCTTCCAGGAAGAATACAAAGAGAAAATGGTCAAAAAATGGGGTAAAATCAGGAAAAATAAAATAGTAAATTAACACTTTTCCATAAACAGTTCCTCTAACACTTTTCATTGGACTAATTTTCTTTGAAAGAACGTAAAAACTTTTTAGCAGCTAAGAAGATATGTGAATAGGAGGGGTCAGAGGAAGCAGGTGCACTCGTAGAAATAGAAGCAACATAGGTGCATTCAGATATTTTCTCAGACTTTCACATTAATGAATCTTCTGTTTCTAAGTGACAACATCTTAAGGGATTGACATATAAAACTGACATAAAATAAGGACTACACACACACACACACGTATATAAAATGTTGATACTTTTAACTTTCCAATCATGAAAAAGATTATTACTGTAATAAAAGCTTGCTTTCAAGGATGAATAAAATAAAATCTTAAAAGTTATTTGGTTTACATAAAATTTAGACTCATGTATGATACAAGAAAATTACTAGCTCTTTAAAAATTGTTATTATTTTTATTTAGTTTGTATGAGGAGTGTATGTGTGTGTGTGTGTGTGTGTGTGTGTGTGTGTGTGTGTGTGTTTGTGTGTGTGTGTGTGTGGTGGGGGTGTTCACGTGAGGTGGTAAGAAGACTGCTTTTGGGATCTGTTTCCACCATATGGATCCCAGGAATCAAATTTAGATCCCTAGGTGTGACATCAAATGTCTTTACTCACTGACCTAAGTTATTTGTTCTTAATTCTATCTCTTAACAGAAAATCTTTCAATGAATAAGGAAGTAGTTGAATTTTCCCTGTACACCTTCTATGGTGTTTCCTTGTGCAAACACCACAAAACACATGGTAATGATCCATTTTACTTACCACCATATTCTAGATTTAGAATATATGACAGGGCCATCTAGTTTATAATGTGAAAGCAATTGAATATATGACAGGGCCATCTAGTTTATAATGTGAAAGCAATTGAGCAAATACCAGTTGGTTGACTTAACAAAAAAATATTATTTTCTACTAACTCTACTAATGACACCTCTCCACACCACTGTCCAGAATCTGGTGCAGGGCATTCAGAAAACTCTTCAGATGGAAATCATCTTTGGCATTCTTCAAGTAACTGAGTGCATGTCAAGTCCTTCCCTTGTTCCTTTAATTTACCAGGTCAAACATTCTGGTCCCTGTCAGTCTTCTTTCTATGTGTCCTTCAACTTTTCCATGCTTTTCCTTTATCTGGTTCAATTAATATCCAAATTAACAGTAAATTCTAGAGTGTAGAAAATGGGGCCTAAAAATAGAACCTGAAATTCTACCACAATTTCACAAACACATTTTCAGCATACATAAGAAGGCAGCAATATATTTTTGAAATGGTTTGTGCCATATAGAAGATCATTGGCCATTCCTTAATTTTCTGGCAAACAATTGTGCACGCAAGGTGCCAAACATCAGATTGTCCCTATGTTTCACTGTTTATGCTGTTGCCTGAATCTGGAGTCTTTCAATTGCAGAGTAACAGAAATTTTGACTTTGAAACATTTGATAATTTTAGGACTTTTGAGGAACTTGACCATTGTTTCCTCTAGCTTTGAAATCTTTCCTAATGATGCCTAGTTATTCAATCTTTACTAGTCTAAATTCAGACCTTAAAGTATTTCTCCATTCCTTTCAACAATTCATTTATGTCCCGCTTTCAATAGGTTCAATTTGTTTCTCTATTATTTGCAGTAATTTGTGCATTGACTTGGATTCAGGTCACTGGTATATATGTTTTCATTTCACATTTCTATAATAAAATACTTGCAATACTTAATTTATAAAGACAAAAGACAATCTGTGCTCACACCTTGGGATAGAAGCCTAACTTGGGGTCTGTAGTGAACCCAGTGGTTGGATCTCATGGTAGAACAACACTGCTCTCAGCTCATGGCTGCAAACCAAAAAGAGTGAAGAGTAGGAGGAGGCTTCACAGCAGCCACAGAGCACACCCCTAAACCCCACCCGCCTCTCACAGGACCCCATCTGTCAAAGCTTCCATCAGTGCCCAGTATTACCATTCTTGGACCAAGCCCTTAATAAACAGGCCTTTGGAGATACTTTGAGATTGAAACTTTTGCACTAGATAATTTTTTGCTAGGTTTTATTATGCCATTATTGCTAGATGACATTTCTTCCAAGAAGAGGGTCTGAGCTGATCTGAGTATGTAACAGTCTCAGCTCATAGTTCATACACTTACTGACCTATTTTTTTTTCATTTATGAAATAACCAACTGGTACACTGAATCATTAACTAGAAGAATAATAAATCTTCCCAGGTTTTGAATAGCTGTAATATACTACTTAATTTAGCTATATTATTTCAGTCAATCCAAAAATGTAAATTAGTTTGAAGTGAGTAAAGTTATTTTACTGTTGGTTAAAAACTTTAGTTTATTAGAAATGAATGTTTCTTCCATTACAGGAATTTGAATTTTGTAACTTGAATGCATGTCTCCTTTAAGCTAATGTCTGCACTCCTAAACATTGTGTGAGCAGTTACTCAAAACCCATGTACTTGGCAAGTACAACATTCATATATTAAATATTTGAGAAACAATAAGATTTCAACAAATGGGAAAAGTATTATATATTTCAAGCTACAGAGGATTAAAGAAATATGCAAATGTATCCATATTTATTAACATTTCTTGAGTGGATAACCAACATTTAAAAGCAAATTCTTTTCATTATAAACTAGATTTTTGAGATGACAATTACTTTTTGTCTTTTGGATCCTTTTAAGACAATAATCTAAATATTCAGAAAAAAAGGTAAAAACATGATAATGAAGAAATTGGGAAGCAGTAAGTTAAATCGTCAAAAAAATAACTTATATAATCCATACAGAGACCTTTTATCAAAGGCAGAGTAGCTCCTCTAGGATTACATTAAGTAATAGGGTTAAGAAGAATAAAGGTTTAAAAAAATTGAGTATCTTCTAATAACTGTAAGTACATGAGTTTCTAAAACGCCATATATAATATCCATGAAATTATGTTGCATAATGTAATAACACGTTATGCTACCATTAACACATTATAGCTATGTCATTTGGAAGGCTAATTTTTTTGTGTAAAACCACTTAACTACATAAAATTGAAAATTATGATTATTGTAACTACTTTCACTTTTCATCTTGAGAAGTTCAGGATCACATCCTTTGTAGGCAGCTATTTTATTGCACTGTGTATTTTTATGGAGTGGTCAGAGAGTGTTCTAAGTAATAATTGTCTTAAAATTCCCAAACACATAAATCACAAGATCTTTTCATGTATCATCACTATGAGAAGTCAAGATAAGTCATTTATCATGCACTTATGATGCATGTGAAAGATAGTATTTGTATAAAGTTTGAGAAGATAGCTGAGCAATTATATATATAATATATGTATGGTAATATTTTATTTGTACTGAAATGTGATTTTATTTGTATGTTAATAAATAAAGTTGCCTGGGGATCAGAGCTAAAAGCAAGCCATTTAGCAGAAGTCCAGCAGTGATGGCACACTCCCTTAATCTGATCACACGGCAGGCAGAGTCTCTGTGTGTTCAAGGACACAACCAACCAGTGACCCTAACCTTTAATCTCAATACAAAACATAGAGACCTGGAGGCCTGTATAGACAGGCAGTGATGAGGAAATCATGTGGTTGGGTTGGGTTTAGAACCAATGAGAAGGTGGAACAGAAAGGCAATAAAAAGATGGGTCACACAGGAGGTCTCTTTCTCAGGGGAAGGACAGCAGCTACTGGTAAGCTAAAGGCTTTGCTAGTGCTCTGACCTCTTGGGCTTTCAACTCTGCATTTGGCTTTGTGTTTCTTATTTAATGAGACCGTTTAGAATTACATATATATATATATATATATATATATATATATATATATATATACACACACACACACATAAGTGTGTGTTTGTGTGTGTGTGTATACACATAAAATTTCCAAATATTCACTTTCGTCATCTAATATAATTAAATCTATTTTTCTTAGAGCCATCTATTCTTTAAGTATTTATGTTCATATGTACTTTATTGAGTGAATTTATTTAATAGAGGAAAGTCTACATAGATTCTTTTATTTATATATTTTAATTAGTGAGTTCATGCACACACACACACACACACACACACACACACACACACGTGTGTGTGTGTGTGTGTGTGTGTGTGTTGGCTTTTTGTGACAAGGTTTCTCTGAAATGCCCTTGATTACTGTCCTGAAACTTGATCTGTACATGAGAACTCAGAGATCCACCTGCCTCTGCCTCCCAAGTACAGATATTAAAGGCACATACCACCACTGCCTGGACCCATTAGGTTCTTTTTATTGAAATTCCCTTAACAGTAAATGGCAAAAAGAAGGGAAGGATCTAGGTATGTTTTGTACATGACTCTAGTTTTATAAACAAGCCATCCAAATCTGTAGGGAAAGCAGTACTGTCTTCTTTCTGTTTAGGGATGAACACACTAAGGCTCAGAGAGGTGTTGTTCTCCTTAATATCAGAACTACTACGTAATAAGGCATGTTTCTGCTGTTGATACCATTCTGTATGCTGTGAATGTATGTTGCTTTGATTTAATTAATAAATAAAACACTGATTGGCCAGTAGCCAGACAGGAAGTATAGTATAGGCGGGATAAGCAGAGAGGCAAATTCTGGGAAGAGGAAGGCTGAGTCAGGAGTTGCCAGCTAGACACAGAGGAAGCACGATGTGAAGGCAGAACTGAGTACAGGTACCAAGCCACATGGCGAAACATAAATAAGAATTATGGGTTAGTTTAAATGTAAGAGCTAGTTAGTGGTGGCCTGAGCTAATGGCTGAGCAGTTTTAATTAATATAAGCCTGTGTTTTTACTTGGGGGATGTAAGTGGGAAAGATTTGTCCTGCCCGTGGGCCAGGTGGGACACAGAAAAACTTCAGCTACATGTTTTTGTGTCACCGTGTAGCATGTCCTCAAACAACTAATTTTGCATGAACATTTACTAGACGTCATCCATGACTCAAGATACAGGGGATTGCATAGATGCTTTAGATACTATCTTTGGCCTTAAGGATGTTATCATATTGTGACACTGGAGGCAGGAGAGAGGTGGCATCGTGTTGTAGTTGAGAGGAGGATGTTGGGGGAAATGTTTGAGGACTTGAAGTGGGATGTGTGTGGTGGATATGATTTAAATGCATTGTAAAAATGTATCAAATTACCAAAGGATAAAAACAAATTTTAAAAAGAAAATAACTTTCAACCTTAAGAATTTCTGACTTTATTTTACCTTAAAACATAGTCAATGGTCACATATAATATCTGTAGAATTAGAAGCCAAGCAATGGAAGCATAACCAGGATTCAGTCCCATAAAGAACACCATTACACCTCTTGCTACATTGAATTCAAATCTCAACCAAGACCATGTCTTTTGTGCTAGGTTTATTTCAGATATAAAATTTATTGATGATGCATATATTTAAGATGTGAAATCATTCCAGATGGCTGGGTGCATTTGCTGTCATGTTCAGGGTTACATTATTTATTTGTTAAAATACTAATTACCTTGTAAATCTTTACACCCTGTTTTCAACATCTTCTTTTTCTTGATTTATTGTTTGGTGTCATACTTCTCTTTCACCTATCTCACTTGTTTCATTCATATTTTTTTGTGTGTGTTTCTGTCTGCATATAACACCTTTCTCCTTTTTGTTATCATTTTCTCTTTTTTATATCCTTTCAGATTTTAGTTTTGCATTAAAGTTGGCAACATGTCCCAATTATTATCAGCCTCAAATTTAATTAACATGCTGTTTATTTTTTCTTCCAGATAATTAATAAAGTTGTTAGAGAAAACTTGGATGCACACCAAGCACCCCACCAGACAGCTCCCCGAAGTCGGCTGCTCTGCTGTTTATAATTACCTTTCTCTTATGGTCCTTAAGCAAATTTTCAGGGCTCATTCCAGAGCCAATTTAAATTAATTTGGAGGGAACTACTTTAAGAAACACACCAACTGTTTCACAGTCCCTCCTTAGAGCTCGGATTCTCTAAAATATTGTACTTTATTGCTCATGCCAAAGTGGTATTAGTGAAATTGAACATTTGAGCATGGGGAGAGCAGAGTCGGGAAGTTCTCAATGAGAGAGCATGGTCTCAATAAACACTGAGGACAAAGCTCTAATTGCATTATTTATGAGTTAAATGAGAACATGAAAGAGGCTCTCACATTTCACCTTTTGTGCCACCTACTTCCCATTTCACTTAACTTAATGAAATTACTAGCTTATTTCAACTTTTATTAATCATTTTGGCATCTGTTAGATGGTAAATTATTTAAAATTATTAAAAATTTGCCAAAAATTAAAGAATGATTTCAGAAGAATTTCAAATATATATCAGTTCAAGCTTTTACAAATGTAAATTTTACCATAAACCCAAGATTGTTCTCATAATTTTAGGTCATAGAGAGATATATTAAAATGTTATATACTAATGCTTCATATTACTTTAATACATATATTATTATTATAATTGTTACTATATTTGAATCCAAAGCAAAAAAATTTTAAGCTATAACTCATACAAAGTAGTATTCAAGATGAATTCCTCACTTTATTGATTATAAAAAGATGTTATGAAGTGGTAGCTGCCCAAGTTGACCAAGTTGTATTATCCATATATCTACTGTGTTTGGATCAAAATTTCATAGATCTATATCTTTTAGAGCTTTAAAATCATTTACTTTATGAATGTGTTCAATGAAGCAGCCATTCACAAATATATACTTCATGAATTAAGTAATTGACTTACATTTTTCTCAGTCACCAAAAAGATATCACAAGAAGATGGCAATATAAATGAACAGCATTAATACAATTAGAGTACTATAGCACAACAAATCTAGAGTTTGTGGAAATATAGACTGTCTGTTCATTTACTGGAAATCGACAGATATGCCAATGATGATTTGTCCAAGTTGCATTCAAGGTAAGTATATTTATTAATAGATGAAAAGTTCCAGGAACTCTAAAAGCAAGGACTGTAAAAATAAGAACACCCAGGAGCTTCTTCTGTCTAATTTCAATGGATGGTCCAGATGTTTTAATTGAGATTTCGTTATAACTTACTAAGAACTAGTGATGGCTACGTCAACGTTTATAATAGGCTAAAATGCTTCTAAAGACAGGGACACGTGGCATGCTGACAAAAGTATTTCCTTGAAGAACACAAAAGCAAAAGTGCTGACTATGTTGTAGTATTGATTTCCTTGGAGTGGTTCTTCTCTCAGGGGAAATTTTAAGGCACCAGAGTTGAGAGAAAGACATGCCGAAGGGTAAGCACTGTGAACTGGTATGAGTCAGATTAAATGCAATGGTTAAGGATGGAAGGAGTGAAGTGAAGAACATTTCTTTCTACTAATATAAAGACCCAGAAATGTAAACCACAACAATTCTTTCTTTTAAACATATCACTATTTTTTTTTAAAACAGTTAATAAAGTTTTTCTTAAAAAAAAAAATCTCTCTTGTGAAAAAGTGAAAAAAAATGATACAATTTAGAGTTCATCTTCTTCAGAAATATTTTTTCTCTTAGGAGTGAGATCAAATTCCACCACATGTTCTGTGGAATCTAGCACATACACCCCTGTTTTCATTTCAGTTACAAACTCTAGCTGCCCAAGAGCGTCATAGCCTTGAAGCATGGGGGATTACTGAGTGTAAGACAAGTAGTCAACTTTGGTTATTAGGAAAGTACAATTGGTTAAAAATATGCACTGACTGTTTTACAGAATCCACAGGCTTTCTCTGTGTTCAGAAAGTTCTCAAATTAATATTTCAAATATTGTTTTCTAACAATTATCAGAGTTAATCTATGTACAAAGTATTTCTATGTTACAAAATATGATAGATATATAAAATATAATATATAATAAACTATATATAATTATATACAATTTGAATAAAAGTAATTTGTTAATGTATTGTTTATGTTACATAATATACAATACTGTATAAATATTACTATATAAGATAAATAACAATATAATTGACAGAAAAAGAAACAAAATTTACATTCTCTTATGCATAGAGTTAGATATAATATCAAAACATTAATCAACAAATTAAGGGTGATGTTTAACAAGACTAAAGGTAAAAATGTAATTCATAAACATTGGAGGAATTGATAAACAACACATAAATGGGTGTAACCTTTTATTTTCTTTACTAAAAAGCCAAAGGAAGAGTTTTATGGCTGCTCAATTTAGAAATAGAATGTTAAGCCTGTTATTTGGTGTTGGGAAAGAACACATCAGGATAGCAAGTGAACAGAATCTAACTGAGTTTAGAAGTGACAAGCTAATGACATTTTACATTTTAAAATAAAATACATAAAATGAAGTATACAAGGGCCACATGTGCACAGAGACAAGCCAAGGAGAGCTGCAAGGAGACAGTGCCTACTTTCGAGGTATTCCAGAGTCTCCAACAGCCCTGCCACATGATACTAATAATTGTGGAATATTTAACTACACAAAGATATGTTACATTTGTTTATGCTATGGAATATTACTACAACTGTGTAAAAATGTGCTATTTTTTATGCTATGTTTGTTTAATTACATAAAAATATGTTGCATTTGTTTCACCTTGCCTGCCTAAGGCACCTGATTGGTCTAATACAAAGCTGAATGGCCAACAGCTAGGCAGGAGAGGGATAGGCAGGCCTGGCAGGCAGAGAGAATAAAGAGGATAAATCTAGGCTCTGGAGAGAGAGGAACAAGAGGAGAGAACAAGAGAGAAAGGGAGGGAGAAGCCCAGGGCAAGAAGCCCGGCAGCCACTGCCAGACAGGAGAAGCAGTGAAAGGAAGACAGAGGAAAAAAAGTTAAAAGCCCCAAGGGAAAATGTAGGTGAAGAGAAACTGGTTAAGTTGTAAGAGCTAGCAAGAAAAGAGCTAAGCTAAGGCTGAGCATTCATAACTAATAAGATGTCTTCATGTCATGATTTGGAGCTGGTTGGTGGCTCAAAAGAAAAAGCCTGTTACAAATAATTGATAACGTTCAGGCTGAACTTCAGCATATAAAGTTACTTTTATATATATAGCATAGAATTGTGAAGCCTCATAAAGTATGCACATGCTTAGAGACAGCCTATAGACATGTATGGTATACATAGGATGTATAGAAGACTGTATACATGTGCTATACAGAGTCCAGTATTTTCAGGTATTCAAGAATCAAAAACATGATATTGCTGTTGTTTCTATATGGATTATTTTTAAAATATAAACTTCCTATTTAGTGATGCATACACAAATTTGCAAGCATGCACATGCAAGTACACACACACACACACACACACACACACACAAAGTTCCCTTAAAAATGATCTCTATCTACAACTGGAACCTTGAACCCATAACCCAGAAGACAAGGAAATTTGTAAGTTAACTGCTACATTTCATTATACATCTCGGTTACTTAAACACTGAGAATTTATGCTGCTTGCCCCAAGGAAAATGGCTAGAACTTGATGAACTATGTGACTGCTCCTCCCCAAGATTCCTGTTTATATTTGTATAGCAGCATGAATAACTAAGACAGGAAGAAAACACAAGAATTTACTATAATAGAAAAGGAAAAATGTCAGAAAATGAAAAATCTCACAAATCTCACAAATGGTTAAAACCAAACATATGTGGAAAGATTCATGTATTTTTGGCCTGTTGTTTTGGGTGAATGTGTTTATAGGTATTAGCTAGATGCACACAACTGCTAATATCAAGAAGTTTATTTCTTAATATCAAGAAAATGGCTGTGTCTTGGCTATATAAGCTAAGATGCTTAGTAACTCAATAGTAATTTACTGTAATATTAAATTTATACTACAGCTAAATCCATTAAATATTTTCAGATAGTAACAAAAAGTGTCCTATTCATTTTCTTTGTTTTCTTTTATTAAGGATGGAATTGGGAAAAAAATTTATTTATTGATATTTTCATACATAAGTACTGAGTTAACATCATTCTCACCTCTCCCTATGCCCCTATCAATTCCTCTGTTGCTCCCATTCCCTATAATATTATTGAGTTCTTCTTTTCTGCTTTAATTATTAGTTACACACATATATGTGTACATATGTGTACTTAAATACAAGTTGCAGAGTCTATTTAGTATTGTTTTTATGATTATGTATTTAAAGTGGACCAAATGGGACCAGGTAATCTGTTTGGGAGCTTTTCCCTTGAGATGATTGATTCTCCCTCTCTCGGCAGCTATTAATTTCCCTTCTTCTAGGGATAGGATCTTTTGAGATTTCCTGAATACATGGTAGCATGTCACCTGTTGTCATTGTGATGGTCTTATTTAGGTGACCATATTGTTGAGATCTCATGGGTGTACCTTCTCTATCATGTATAGAAGACACAATTCGGCAATAGTCTCCTCTAATTTTTCTATCCCCTTTTCCACAATATTCCCTGAGGCTCGAATGTAGAGTTTTGTTGAAGATGCATCAGTTGGGTATGGTATATTTTTCTCTGTATTTTTTTTTTTTTTTTGTGCATGGTTTCTCAGTGTAGTTTTGGTGCCTGTCCTGGATCTCTCTCTGTAGAACCGACTGGCCTCGAACTCAGAGATAGGCCTGGCTCTGCCTCCTGAATGATGGGATGTGGTGGTAATCTAATTATACTGAAATGTGATTTTGATTGTATGTTAATAAATAAAGTTGCCCGGGGGTCAGAGCTATTAGAGCCATTGCAAGAGTGTGGCGGTGGTGGCACACACCTTTAATCCCAGAAAGCCAGCCTTTAATCCCATGGAGTGGTGGTAGAAAGCAAAAAGATATATAAGGCGTGAGGACCAGAAACTAGAAGCATTTGGCTGGTTAAGCTTTCAGGCTTTGGAGCAACACAGTTCAGCTGAGAGCTATTGGGATGAGGACACAGAAGCTTCCAGTCTGAGGAAACAGGACCAGCTGAGGAACTGGTGAGGTGAGATAGCTGTGGCTTGTTCTGTCTCTTTAAATAGACAAACAGACAGGAAATAGAGCGCTCATTCGGGAAGCTGGGACACCGCAGGCGGAAGGGTGAGATTTTGGCTCTGAGCTCTGACCTCTCGGCTTTCTCTTTTGCATTATTTCTGTGTTTCTTATTTAATAAAAACGGTTGGTTACATCAATAATGGGATTAATGGTGTGTGACACCACCACCACCACCACCACCACCACCTGGCTGTTCTCTGTATTTTTAAGTTGTGGACTGATTCTTGAGATACTCTCTCTCTACTTCAGAATGAAGCTTCTTTGATGAGGATTGATGTGCTGGTTAGTTTTTGTCAAATGGACACAGGCTAGAGTTTTCTGGAAAAAGAGAATGTCAATTGAGAAAATGCCTCCATCAGATATACCTGTAGTCAGTTTTGTTGCTTATTTTCTTCATTAATGATTGATATGGAAGGACCCATCTCAAAGGGGATGGTGCCACACAGGGAGGTAGTTTGAGCTGCATAACAGAGCAAGCTGAACAAGCCAGGTAGAGCCAGGTAGTAAGATACATTTCTCCATGGTTTATGCTTCAAACCCTGCCTCTAAAGTTCCTGACTTGCTTGAGTTCCTGCCTTGGCTCCCCTCAGTGATGAAATGTAATCAGCACCTGTAAGTGAAATACTCTTTCCTCCTGAGTTGGTTTGTTTGTCTTTGTTATGGCAACAGAAGGTAACTAGGACTGGTAAGAACTACACTTACTATGAGTAGAAACATCAATTAGAATGAAGTTAGAAATTATACTGATTTATGAAAATGGCCATAATAGGTTCTACTATAAGGTCCATGACCTCATCAGCCACAGGAAATTGGTTAGCTGTATATTTTCAGACATGAATTCTATCATGTTGAACAGCTCCCATGTACAATTAGAGAGCTGTTGGTTACTCCAAAATCTAAATACCACTATTGCACACTTTGGACACCTTTCCATTCTTGCTTTAGGCTTTAAAGTTAAGTAGAACTTAGCAACTTACAAAAACCCTTCAAATATTATGGGAGCTATTCCTTAGAGATAGGGTTTCTCGGTCAATTGCAGCTACACTTCTCCAAGTCCTGTGCTGAAATATGTGGTATTTGGGTGAATATGGTCTTATCTTCAAGTTCTTGAGGTTAAGAACCATAAAAATAGCCTATACTCTTTTATGAGTCTCTTGGACATTCCTGACCAACAATTTGCAGAAAGATTTTCTATGTTTGGCACTGGAGTTTTGGTAGATGGTGTATGGCATTGTAGAGAAGTATTATCATTATAAGAGGCAAACTTCATTTAAAAGTATAGATACAGATATAGATAAGTAGATATAAATATAGATAAATTGATACAATATAATCTGTATATATATATATATATATAAAACTAGGATATATATTATATATGCATATTTAGATAAATACAAAATGATGTTTCCATATGGCTATTTTTATACATTCTTTTTCTTATTTATTCCTGCTCCCACGTTTCCCTTCTCTTAACCTCAATATCTACTTATCTTCTGTGTGGTTTGAATGAAAAAATCTCCAAAAGGCTCATGTATTTGGCTGTATGGTTCCCAGTTAATGGTTTGGTTTGGGGGAAATTATAGAACCTTTAAGAGGTTTAGCCTTACAGAAATAAGTATGTCACCAGGTGTCAGCTTTAAGGTTTGTAGTTCCACCCCACTTCCTGTTCTCTCTCTGTTTGCTGTGGGTGTAGAAATTTAACCAGCCATCATCCTGAGTCTGTTGCTTTGTTGTCCCTTCCATTATGGACTCTAGCCCTGTGGAACCATAAGCCAAAATGAAGACTTTTCAAGTTGTTTCTGATCGTGCTATTTCATCACAGCAACAGAAAACTAAGTGATATATACTATCATCTTATTCTTTTAATGCTTTTATGTACTCTTTGAGAGTTTCATCCAGAATGTTAGAACACATTCTTTCTCCTCCCCCAACTTCTCCCAGTTCCTCCCACCCAACTTCACGTCCTTTCTCTCTATTAAAAACAAAACAATAATAACAAACAATTAAATATACATACACAAATCCAAACCAAAACAAAAAAAAACTAGAAAACAAAACAAAACAAAAATCATGGATTACTATTTGTACTGGACAACTACTCCTGAGCCTCAAATACAGTTTATATATCCAATGGCATTCTATTGAAAAAAACTGATATTTTTTTTTCCTTTCAGAGCACCTATCAATTGCAAATAGCTTCTTGGTTCAGAGTATGCCTTTGTGGCCAGTTCTCATCCACTCTGCTGGGATTTTTTCTGGTTTGAATTGTGCTGATGTTGTGCATGCTCTCACAACCTCTTTGAATTTATATGTGTATCTCCCCTCTTGTGTCTTTAAGATGTTGCTTCCTTGAAGTTATCCACCACATCTGGCTTTTAAAATCTAACTGTCCCTTCTTCTGCATAGATCACTAAGCTTTGAGTGAAAGGATATAATAAAGATATATTTAGTGGTGAGCACTCTCTTAACACTGTTCAGTTGTGGGTCTGTGTGTCAATTACCATCTACTGAAAGAAGAAGATGTTTTAATAAGGGTTGAAGGATGCACTGATTTGGAAGTATAACAATATGTCATTCAGAATCATTTTGGTGCTATGATCATTTAACAGAAACATTGTAGTAGGTTTTCCCTTAGGGCCCATGACCTATCTAGCCTCAGGTTCATGGCCTCACTAATAGTGTAAGTTATAGGCTCTGTCTCACAGAGTGAACATTAAATACATTGAAAACATAATATAGTTGGTTACTCCCATAACATTTGGGCCACTATTGCAACAATGGGCACATCCTGCAGTCAGGTCTCTATCGTAGTTTGTGGAGTTCATGGCTTGGTGAGATTTCTTTTTCTCTCTGCTGTCAGTGTATATATAATCTTTTAACACTATGAATGTTAGCCAGTAGTTGTAAAGCTCCAGGTGTGTACCAGCTAGGTATTTCCATATTCTATGTCATAAATTTAGTGTATTCAGGAAAAAGTGCACTACTGTCAAGTTGTAGAGGGTAGTCAGTGGAACTTACTGTAATGTGTGTGGGTCTATTGGAACTCTTTAAACAATGTCTCAAAACAATGTAACCCATTCTCGGTATTGGTGGGTTAATTTGGCAAGAGAAGATATCTAATTGGGTTATTGTCTCTCCCATTTTTATAGTAACCTCATTTAAATTATATATATATATATATGGTAACATCTACAAAAGTAAATTTTCATTTGGATTCACAAAGACCTACATATTAGTTATTCCTTCCCATATCCTTCCTTTACCCTGACCACCTAGCCCCAACCTCCTTTAATCCCTCTTCTGAGTTCTTCTTTATCCCTTTATATCACTGAATTCTATTTCCCATTCCTTGGAAGATTTCTTTCTTCTCAAAATTCTTTTATAAGTTACTTAATTTCTGTGGATATTGTAAATGAAACACACATATCAAAAGCTTAAAAGCTAACATCCATATATAAGGAAATCATGCAATGTTTACTTTTCTGATTCTGGTCTACCTCACTCTGGGGAATTGTCTGTGGCTCCATCCATTTACCTGCAAATTTCATTTCTTTTAACAGCTGAATAATGCTCTATCATATAAATGTACTGCATTTTTGTTATCCATTCATCAGTTGATAGACATCTCGGCTGTTTCCAGTTTCTGGCTACTATGAATAGAGCAGCAGTGAACATGAATCAGCAAGTGTCTCTGTGATAAGATGCATAGTCCTTAGGGTATATACTCAAGAGTGGCATAGAAGAGTCTTGTGGTAGACATATTTTAAGCTTTTTTTGTGCAATCTCCACACTGATTTCCATAGTGCCTTTACCAGTTTACACTCCCAGCAGCACTGAATAAGAGTTTCTCTTTCCCAGCATCCTTACCATCATCTTCCATCATGTTTTATTAATCTTGGCCATTCTGACTGGAATAAGATAAAATCACAAAGTAGTATTTAATTTGCATTTCCCTGATGGTTAAGGATGTTGAACATTTTTAAGTGTTTCCCAACTATTTGTCACACCATCTTATTGGTGGCTAGATAATTGTCTCTAAAATGGACAAACTATTATACTAAGATACAGAAAAATATCAGAGCTTGTAGAGGAATTCATTTTAATGTACTAACCAGAAAGAAGTTATGCTTTAGGAAGATTCATGGGAGAGGCTGTCATACCTATCTATGGATCCCAGGAGAGCTATCCTCAGAGAAGAATTGTGTGTAACAATGCTGTTGACAGAGATGGCTTAGCACAGTTGTTTGTCTTTAGCATATGCAACCAACCACAGTGCTCTGACTGTAAGATTTAAACCACAGGGATAGCCTCTATAAAACTAACATGCTTAGAAAATAGAAACTTCCTAGTGATTTAGAGGAACAAAACTAATAAAATCCTGTTTTACAAACAAAAATACTTAGGAAAAATATATTTTTGTTCCATACAAAGACAGGCAATACTAATGAACTTGTTTTTAATAATGTTTTATTTGTTTGTTGAGATTGTACTCAATATATTTTGTCGGTATTCATTCCCCTCCCCCAACTCCTCCCAGATCCACCCCTAACCATGCAAATCTATCATTCTTAGTTTCTGTGTTCAAAGGGATCGCCCATAAAGATTCTATTTTATGAAAAATGAATATTTACTAAATTAATTAATGTTGAAGATATTTATAACCACATTATAGTCGTGTATAAAATTCCCAAACAATAAACTAAATGTAATAGAAATAAATAAAAAACATGAAAATACTTCTTAGGGCACTAAATACAAAGCAATTATCAAAAAGAAAAGCAACTACCAATATTCACATAAAATTATTTGCACATTTTTATAATTATAAAAGTATGAATATTTGATGCATGCATTTCTTTCAGAAAAAAATTGTGAGGTATTATTTGCATCTAGCAGTGATAACAATTAATACCAAGCACTGAAACAGTCAAATTCTAGAATCAGCTCTGGGAATTGTCCCAAGACTTTTGCCCAGCCTTTTATTTGCTTGTTTGATTTGTTTTTGCTATTATTATCATTTTTTTTGTTAATTGAGAAAGAGTGACATGTGGTTCAGGCTAGCTTAGAACTTACTAAATAGTCAAGGATGACTTGGAATTTCTGATCTTGCTGTCTTCTCTTCCTGAATTTGGGGATTACAGATGTATGCTACCATGCCTCATCTGAATCAAGATAAGTAAAAAACAAGGTATTACACCCACTTGAATAAAACTTTTAAATATTACAGTAACCACCCCTAACAATTACAACATATCTGCCTCCCTAAAAGTAAAAAAAAAAAATTAATATACTTCCTGTAATATTCTCAATATTATATGTTTGTGCATTTACAAATAAATATTAATGTAATTACATACCTTATACAAAATTCATATGTAAATGCAACTATTTATATGCTTAAATATTTTACTGACAGGAGTAAGAAATCTAAACATCTAGATGGAAAGTGAGGAGTTAGTTGATAGAGCACTTAGGTAGTGGGATCTTAGCTGCCTAGAATGATCATCTCTTTCCAACAGCAGACTTTCCTGTCAGAAAGTTCCTTTGCTTAAACATTGCTTCTCATCTCACTGAGGTCCCAGGAACACTTAGATTTGCTACAAGTCCAGAGACCAAGGAAAACAAAGAAAAGAAAGACAGGTTTTCTTACAGACTTCCTAATTTATTTAGTAGGTGATAATTTATGTTTTGAGACATTTAGCCACAGGGTATTAAGGAACAGCACTGATCTAAAAAGAGGAAAAAAATTAAGCAGAATATTCATTCTATGTATGCACTTGGCTAAGAAGCTAAGTTTAAGTGATAAAACATTATTGCTGGGACTTTAGCTCAGTGGGAAGTACTTGGCTACCCTACAGGGGGTTTAAACCTGAACTCCAGTCAACAAATAAAAAGAGAGGTACATGGGGTTTCCAGATTATTTTTTGGTGTAAAGGCACTGTTTCCTAAAAATACTTTTTAAACGTCTGTATGTCTGTTATCTACATATGTATGCCATGTATGTGCAGTTACCCATGGAGTCCAGAAGGGAGCATTAAGTCCCCTGGAGCTAGTGTTACAGGCAGTTGTTAGTTACAGACAGCAGTGTTGGGAACTAAACTTGGGTTCTTTGAAAACCAGTAGGGCTCCTAGGCTATCTCTCCAGTCCTAAGGAAGCACTCTTAAATTGAAGACTTTTTTTGCTGTTGGATAGAAATAAACAAAGAGACTTTTTCCTCGGTGTTTTGTTCTTTTTGAATAATGCCCTCAGCCTTGCACAGTCCTTACCATTTTCAGCAGAGCAGTTGTGATTCCCCATGGGGGGCTCCATAAGGCTGGGTCTTTTGGCCTTTCCTCATAGAAACAAATGATGGGAAAGATCATGAGACTCTTGAGATTATAGTCATTCTCACTCACCTATACCAGCTGCATGTAACAGTGTCCCACCTACAAATGGTGCTATACTCTACAGAGGAAGGATAACCAAAGAAAGGAGTAGTCCTCTATGTGGCCTTCCAGAGATTGTTGTGGGACTCTTTGGTTATGTAGCATGCCACATTTCTGTAATTAATCCCTTACCCATGCACCTACAGGTAATACTAAGGAACTCATTGGCTCACCAAGGCAGACTTGTATGAACTCATCCCTTTAGTCAGTCATTGGTACCATATCTACGTTGAATACCTATTTATTGGCATTTTTTTCTTTTTTTATTACTAAGAAAAATTTTTCATTCATTTTACATACCAATCCAAGATCCTCCTCTTCCTTCCTCCCAACCCCCAGTCTCCCCCTTACAACCCACCCCCACTCCACCTGACATAAGGCAAGGCCTCCCATGGGGAGGCACATCCAGTAGAGGCAAGTCTAAGCCCTTTCTCCTGCCTCAAGGCTGCATGAGGTGTCCCATCATAGGTAGTGGACTCCAAAAAGCCTGTTTCTACACCAGGGATGGATTCTGATCCTATTCACCATGGGGCTCCCCAAGCAGATCAAGCCACACAACTGTCTTGCCACGCCGAGGGCCTAGTCCAGTCCCATGCAGGCTCCTCAGATGTTGACCCAACTTTCATGAGCTCCCAGTAGTTAGGTTTGGTCCTCTCTGCAGGTTTCCCTATCATGATCTTGATGCACTTGCTCATATAATCCCTCTTCTCTCTCTTTGACTGGACTCCTGCAGCTCTGTCTGGTGTTTATTGGCATTTTTTTCTAGAAAAGTTCAAGCAAGATTTATTCTGATTGATAGTTGGGTTCAGAACTTTTCCCAGGAGGCTATATGCATGCTATGCAAATGATTTGTTGATTTGTTCATTACGTTAGTTGATTTTTCTTTCTGTTTACTAGAACGTTGGTTTCTGGAAAGTAGAAATATGTCAGGTCTTTATTAGCTCTCAATAGAGATGAAGTTTGTTTGAAAGGCCTCACTGATTAATCACTATTTCCCACTGATTTTTATCAAATGGTTTACAAACAAAATTGAAACATGGAAACGCATAGTACAACATTAAGAATGTAAAGTAACCTTGGAGACAAAAATCTCCCATCAAGATCACTATAAAACATTTGCCACTTGGAAAGAGAGATTGTATTACTTACGTCTAATCATTCCTCGAGCAAAACAAACAAGAAAACCAAATCCAAACAAACAAACAAAACCACACATTTCTATGTATTTCTTTTTTGTGCCCCTTTGATTTTCACCCAGGAAACACTATTTCCAACCCTCTCTCCAAAGGATCAGAATTAGCTTCAGAATTCAAGCTCTTCTGGTACCACATTCAAGCCCAAGATGGGTCCTGGGACTGAGAAGCAAGTAGATGCTCCCTTTATTTTTTATTTTTTTAGCTTTGTCAGTGAAGTCAGGCTAATACCTGTCTCACAGGGGTATCCAGAGGATTAAAAACTAGATTTTTATAAAGCTCTTTGGAGATCCTTGGATAAAAGGGGCTGCTGAGGCCCACAGCATTCTTATCTCCCCAGTTGCCACGGAGGCAGCGATTTCCCATGGTATGCTGTATCAACCGGAGAAAAAGCAAGGGTGAGCTGTGGAAAATAGGAACACTGGCAACTGGAAGTAGCAGATAGCAATAGCCCACGTGAACCACACAGGCTGCCTCCTGGGAGGCCAGCAGATAGTGAGGATTGTAATTAATGGATGGAGATGTTGATTCTCTTTCGAGGATGACTGTGGCATTGCAAATTGGTAAAATTACACAGTTTGTATTCTGTAATTTTGTTTGACTAAAAAACATTAACTAGTAAAATTGCCTCTAGGAAAACTCAAAAGAAGCATAACATCAAAATGTGTAATGTGAACAGCTTAGCACTGAACTTGAAAGGTATCCTGCAGTTAACTATTTCATTCATAGGCAAGGAATTTCTACAAACCAAGTTAAGTAAGCGTTCTCTACAGAGATCCTGCTGGGTTTTGCCTATGGGTAAAGATGTTGAACAAGGCATTGCCAGGGGGTAAAGGTCTTTAACTTATGCCATTTACATTGTTTTAAAAAACAGGATGCATGCCATATATTGAATTTATTTAATTTAAAAAAGCCACATGTTGGATTTTGCAAAGCTGTTCAGTTCAACAGTCTCATTTTGTAAATATCCCCACTAAAAGTCACATATTTTCCTTACCTACATGAAAATTAATTAGGTATTGCATATTGCTATGATATGTCATAATGGCATTAATCTTGCTTATATGGGTGCAGAATCAGATGATAGAATAATTTTTATCCCTTTCTATTCCCTGATGGTGCGAGAAATCACCAAAAGAAAATAAAATGCAGGGGCTATGGAAGAATACGGGGATAGAGAGGGGAAATCAATAAATACCTAAATTATTTAAAGAAAAGCTACTGTTGAGTGTCTTACTGTCATACATCATACCCTGGATCTGAAAGCAGACTGGTGAATTGTCTCCAGCCTGCATTGGCTTGGGCACTCTCTCCAGCATGCTCATTAGCTGCTCCAAGTCCAGGCTCCCTGTTAGAAAGGCAGGGATCACAGCAGGGAAGTTCTTTCCTGATTCTCACATTCCTGCTCTATCTTAGCAAAGCTTTACAAAGCCTTTTCTGGCAGCTCATTAGTAGGTGCACTGATGCATAAGAGACAGTCATTAGAAGTGTTTTTCAACATTGGCTTTTGATCAGGTGACTAGGAGCATCGTGAAGACATTTACTTACATTGTTTTCCATAAGAGATTCTGTTGCTATATTGAGAATGACATACATAAAAATGTCGAAAACGAGCTTGACCTTTCTATGACAAAAGGGGAGAAGAAAGAGAAACGCCATCAGTTCCCTGAATCTTGCCTTTATATTATCAATTATGACGTAATAGATGTGTGGACTAAGCCCTCAGCAACTGCTCTCTTTTAGCTTTAATAATCTAAGTCAAGTTCAAACCTATAATTTGATTTAGGGTTATGACAAGGGGACACTAGTGAGAACAAATGTAAATAAAATGCCAAAGCTTTATGCTCTTTAGTGCTGGGCCTTTATTTTTCTCCATAATGGCAGATTTTCCAAATAAGGGAAAGACTTATTCTCCACAGCCATATAAAGGATTTTAAAGAATTAGCTGACCAAATCTGAAAGCTGAAAATATCAAAAGGAGTTTTAATGATAAAAATTGTTTAAGATTGCAGAAATATTGGAGATATTATGGCATATATATATGGTATAAGACATTGTACCTGCCAACAACATACTGGCCAAAAGAAATGCCCATTATGAGATAAGACTGAATTCAACCTTACATGTTGTGCTTGAAACTAAAGATGGTTTTTATAGTTAATTGTACTTACCCTGATAAGTCTTTTTTTCCCCACATGAACTATTAATATTTATTATTTTTGATGATTAGCATTCTTCCTTCCCCCCAAATGTTGGCCTTGTCTAGCCTTAGTTTAATGAGGATTGTTATTTCATCAGCTCATGGGATGCACATATTTATCCCTGGCTCCTCATGGAAACAAGAAAATCATGCTATGTCCATATGCTGACAAGTAGCTCAAAAGGATGGAAAGACATCTTTGTCAAACTTACTGAAACAAAGTGCATCAGCTTAATCAGGCCTGTTCTGGGCAGTGCAGGAGCATGGCATGCCAATTACACAAACTTTCAAGGAAGTGAAGACTCCTGCTGACTAATTCAGTGTTGATTGTTTTCCACCGCTTGGCTTTGAGTGCTTGCTTGTTAAGACCTAAGGGGGGGGGGGAATAGAAAAAAAGAAGGGATGGAAAGAGGGGGCAAAACCTGTAGGAATTATCTCCTTCCGTCAAACACTCTTATGATTGCCAGCAATTAGTTAAGCTTCTTGGCGGTAAAATGACGAGATGGAACTTGACCAAATACAATGTGTAGAGCTCACAGGCATCTGCCCCAGCTGAAAGACATTACAATGTTTGTTAACCTTACGGGTCATTCCTGATTCACTTCTGCAGACAGAAAACAAGATTTATATAACACAGATCAATACTGCCCTAAGACTTTCGCCATTGAGGATGCTAGATTGAGGCACTTCTCTTTATCAGTTTACCATGACACTAATGTATTTTGCCTGTTTTGCCTGGGCAGTGATGAATCTGTTGGCAAGAGAAAACAAATAAGTTTTGTTGTTGAGAGACATGTTGTCCATGATTTGTCTCAGCAGACATGCCAACTTGCCGGCCAATTCATTTCCTATTTAATTTAAGTGGCATATCTGTCTTCCCCTTTCAGGTATGTCTTTTGTCTACTGCACAACCACACTGGCAGTGCTCTGAGAGACTCTGCAGTAGATCTCAGCAGGAGATTGACACAGCAGAGGCAGGAACCAAATCTGCTATAATTTCCAGAAGACTGTCTTTGAAATATACAGACACTATCAAAACTGGTGTCTGGCATGGGAGTGCTTTTAGGAAACATTCAGCAGCTTTTTAAAGTTTGTCCATGAATTGGATGTTACTCCCCAATTATGAATATATTGAAAATGTCCTGGGACAAACCAGAGTGTGTTTTCTAAATGGAGCAGTGCATTTTGAAATAACCGTGTCATCATGTGAGACTATTTTGTTATCATGTGCTGCCAGAAGAAAGTTTCTAATTTCTTCATTCTCTCAATAAAGTCATGCTGAATTTTAACACATAAGATGGTAGTTATGTAGCAGAGAAATAGAATTTAAGTTGGATCATTTTAATACACTGTATATACAATTTAATTTTATATGACATTTCTTTATAAAAGGACGATATATGCCCTATCATCAAACACCCATGGAACCTAATTAAATGTTAATGGGAATGCCAAGGAAGAGATGACTGTACATTTCAAACTATGACAAAACTGAGTCTTCAGGAAAATGTGTCTTGTGTTGAAAACCTACTCCACTAGCTCCGCTAGCACTGACAGACCTAAAGCAACGGAACAGTTAACAGAGATCAGCACAGTCTCTAAATGCACTGGCTAAATCCCTGTGTCAGAACACATTAATTATAGCAGTCAGTTTACCTTCCTCCTTCATAACATTTTTTTGATTAAAATTTCACACATTACAATGATATGTGTCTTTTCTACAAGCTGTGAAATTTACTCAGCCATCAATGGGTTTGGATTTTATTCCTAAGAAGCTTGTAGTACATAAAAAGTTGACATATGATCTCTGAATAGTGAAATCAAAGACAGCTTCCTTTGGCTAGATTTAGAATTTTATACCAGCGGAGATGCTGGAGAGCAAAGCATTCATTAGTAATATTGTACCCCAAAAAGCAATAACTTCTCTCTTAATATGTTGCCTCAAAATTTATAACTGCAAGGCTTAATTAAGCTGTAGATTATGGCTTGAAAGGTATATTCAATGTAATGAATCCCCAAAGATGAAAAATAAACAATAAAAGATAATCAAAACATTTATCTATGTAATGGATTTATAAAGTTGTGTTGTAAACGTTATTTAACAGATGTGCAAATATTAATAAAACAATGTGATGATAATTGTGAACACAGGGAAATCCCTTTCTGAACTGACATGTAGTCTTCCGTCATCTTAACGCTTATAAAAAAGAAGGTAAGTTCATAAATATAATCATTTGAAATCCTATTTTATTTTAAAGATGAAGAACTAGAGTTTTAGGTTCTATATTTATCTGATTGATTGCATGTTCTACTCTTTAAAAATTCAAGTATTTAATAAAATAATCTCATACCAGGAATCCTCCAGTTTTTTCACCATTTATCAGCTCTAAAAAATTCATCTTTTTCAATCATGCAATGGAATTCCTCTTCTGGAAGGATATCATTGTCAGGAATTATTTAGAAGTTTAAACTATGGATATAGATGCACAGATGCCTAAGTACATCTATGTTAACTTAACTCTAAGGTCATCATAGTTAATCTGTAGCTTACTTATTTCAGTTCAATCTCATTTTTCACTTCCTTGTCCTTAAACAGGATGGTGTATTAGTGTCACAAAGTTTATGTAAAGTCTTATGCAGCTTCTTATTCTTTCCCTCTCAAACAAAGTAAGCAAGACTAAGAATAATGAAAACGTGATTCACCCCCAGGACTCTTAGCATTGGCTGTCACTGAAATGTGATGAGGGAAGGATGTACACGTGAAAACCAGAAGGTGTCGCTCTTCTTGAGACTTCTTAGGAAGATACCATTTCAGCAGTTTGCTCAACACTGTGTCAAAGTCTTTTGGCAAACATGTCAAGGTCCTTCCCCACTGCATGCAGAACTCTTCTTTGGAGGTATACTTATCCCTGTGCTTGCGCTTACTTTCAGGAAGTTAAACATGGCCTAGTTTCCCAATATCCTGTTTGGAGAAATCCTCACCATTTCCTCCAGTTGATCTGATGCCTGAAGTTTGAGCAATGTGACTCAGATACCTTGAGAACACAGTGATGAAAGCACTGGTCTAGTAGATACTACATAGATTTTAAAAATTCTTTCATTAAACTGGAGCATCCTCAATTCCCTCAGAGACAGAAGTATTTCTAAAACTTTAATATAAGTCACAATCATATATGGAACTTTCAAAACGTACTTTTGAGCCCTTAAGTCCAGGATTCTGGATACAACAGTCCTAGGGTAGGACCAAAGACATTACATGAAAGTCTTAAGTGATGCTGGTACTGGCAGTCAGATGAGAATCTTAAAGAAGCACTAGTTTATGCTATGGCTCAGCAGCCAAATTCTAGAGTGGGTGAAACTGTCAGGGCTCCATGAAAGCTATCTTCGTTAAACTGTTTGTCTTAATTTACCATTGTGTGTTGAGATCCACCCCAAGCCCTGCTCTAAGATGCTTCATGTTGTGCAAAACTTTTTTTATCTGAGTGTGCTTTGCCTTGAGAGTCTTTGTTCCAGGTAGCATTTCACTTCATCTCTAAGCTAGAGGATGACTACATGCCTGATTGGATACCATGAGCACCAGCATCTGTTCAATACCACCAATGGGATGAAGTCGGATAAAGAACATTCCTGGGAGTAGAAAGGTTGTAATCCTATACATTTATTGGGGGTGAATTTGACTACAGAAACTTGTGGACATATTAAAATATTATCAGGAAAAATAGAACCAATGGCTTACTCTATACACCACACTGAGTAAAGTGTGTAACTCCTTCACCTGAATCACATAAAGAGGAAGACATGTAACAGTGTCATGTTGATGGCCCTACCTACCTACCATTTAACTATCCAGTGCGTGTGTGTGCAGGAGGATGACAGCGAGAGGGCTGAGTTCTTCAGAGATCTCATGACTATCAAAGAGAATGTAGCCCTGAAGCCCAGCTGGGCTTCTGCTGGTAGATATGCATACCCAAATTGCCTTATGCTGATGTGTTATTCACCAATCTGGAAGCAGTGCTCGTCCATCTTCCACCCATGTTATCTGGGATCCATCTTGGTCTTTAGCTATGTAACTGAACTTAAGTACACATATCTGTTGTAACCTGTGACCTGGTAGCAGCCTGACTTGCTGAGGCTTCCCCAACAGTGCTTAGTTAGATTATTAATCTCATCACTGCAAACACAACTTGGCCTTTTTATATGTTTTCTAGCTTTGACTCTTCAGGCCTCTTTGAAACTTCATGCATCTTTACCAATACTTATATATAGTCATTCTGCAATCCTCTATGCCTCCCCCACTCACCATGCCACACACTTCTGGCTGATTGGTTTTTGTTTTTTTTTAACCTGAGGGTTAATATTAGTAATTAAGATAAGAAGGATATATTTGAAACTGTACATATGAAATTACAGAGGCTGGGACAGCATGTACGAGACCTTTGCAAGAACAAACTACCCAAAATTCCAGCATGGAGGGGGAAGGTAGTCCTCAAGTCCTCCCTGTAACTGAGGAGCTATTAGCTACTAATGGTGCTTGTGTGAGAGACATCAGGTTTTCTTGAAAGATGTGCCATCTGAAAGGCTACCCATGATCCCGCAGAGGACCCTACACCCATGTGTCTACAAGAGAACTTAGTGTATTTAAAAAAAAAAAAAAAAAAAAAAAAAAAAAACGTAGTTACCTTTTCATCCAAGACATTTCTCTTTGAGTAGCCAGCAGCTACTACAGAGCTCTTCAACTGGTCAAATTTCACAGAATAACAAATTGTGTGGTTGCCCTGCCACAGTAATCTACAACTAAGGCTCGGGTAACAGTGAGAAGAGGAGCTAGAAAGATTGTCAGACCCAGAAGATCAGGCCCTGTTTCCAGAGAGTATCTTCTAAATGTGATAAAGACGCAACACCCATGAAATTTTAACAATATGGTGACCTAAACAAAACCCACATAATGAGCACGCCAATCAACAGGCCAATTTGGAGAGGGAAATTTTCACACAGACCCATCCCTAGATGAAGAAACTCAGGGATTCAATTGATGCTGAAGAGAGAGAGAGGTTCACACTTCTCTGTGCATTTGGTCCCTGATTGGTTATCCAATTCAAAGTGGTCATCCCTAAATCCTTGTTCATAAGAGTAACATTAATGAGCTCAGTAAGCTGTGTGTATGCACACATGTACACACACACACACACACACACATGTATGTGTGTGTGTGTTACAATTATAATTACAGAAGAGACAATGATATGAAAGGGAATGAGAGGGACATGGAAAAAAAGTGGAAAAAAGTGGGGACTGAGGGAGAAATGTTGTAAACACAGTATTCATGTATGAAATTCTCAAATGATACAAAAAATCATTTGGAGAAGAATTACAAGTGAGTATGATAATTTCTTAACCTTCAAAAGCAGAGGACCTATGTGTGCCTGTACTGAGCCTATCTAGGAAGGCTGGACTGTCCAGAAAATTAATTCTAATGAAACTATTACACCTTGTGACTTTATTGCTATTCACTAAATTCTGCCATTGTGGAAAGACATAGAAACATCTGTGTTTCTGACATGGCATTCTCATGACACCTTGTGAAAGTAACTTGATCTCTAGGAAGGCAGGTTTGTTTCTTTTTCTTCTTTGGAAATACACATTTGGAGGCAAGAGCAAGGTAATGAAAATGTTTTGACTTCCCCCTTTACCCCACTTCAGTCATGTGCTGTTCTTTGGGAAGCTGTGCCAGAAGGTCCAACTATGAAGCAGCATCTTTCACATTGGTACACCCAAAGAAAACTCAGACTCTCTTGGTTCTCAAAATACTGCATTGGCCAAGTGATTGCCAGGGCTGGAGATTATTATCTAAATTTCCACAGATTTTTACTAAGCATTTTTACATATTTAGATATGTAAAATTGGTGAAAATTTGACTTTTGAGTCATTAATTTTACATCTTTACTGGAGAAAATCAAATAAATTTCACATTGTCACCCTACTATTGAGTCATTTTGTGTGTGTGTGTGTGTGTGTGTGTGTGTGTGTGTGTGTGTGTGTGTGTGTAATCAAAACATTCCTGGGAGGTAAGGATTGTTTTAAATAATTACTAAGTATTTGTATGACTTGATTTAGGCCACCAAATAGACTCAGTGACAAGTATTTGAGTGCAAATAATTTATTTGGAAACTCAACAAGGAAGCACTATGAAGTATCAAAATGTAAGATAGAGAGACTGGAGGGAAGCCAATAAATTTTAAAAATGCATAAATGAGCAGGGTCTGATGGTTCAGTCCACAATCTATGCATTAATTCTTCAAGGGAGCATTGTGTATGTATTTTTATCAGTAAGAAAAACATTGTATGTTGTATCATAAGAATACCAATTTTTTTAACCTTGACAGATTTTTAACATTTCTTAACCACTTCAATAATATTCCTTTTGAAAATTAACAATGGTTTTTGTCTGCCAATTTTTGCATCAAAGCTGACCAAGCTGCTCCTACTCTGGAATTTTAAACAAAAATCTAATTAAATCAACCAAGTTCGTTGGATGAGGTTAGGCTGGTCCCTCAGCACACATTGCTGGGCTGCTCTCCTGGAAGAGAGCTCTGCCTTGTTTTCAGCTGACGTTTTCTCCTGGCTGGCCCTTGATCACTCCTAACGATCCCCAGCTGTATTGGTTCCCCGCCTGCTTTAACCCCAATTGGCCTGGCCTCACATCTCAGCAGTGTCTGGAGGACAAATGAAGCCAAGCTGACCAGTGCCTTTCTTGTGCAGTCACAGATAATAGGTGGAAACTGACATTTAAATCATCCATTTTGCTCATCTATATGTGCTAAGGAAATTAGTAATTTGTGCATTTAAAAAATGAACAAAAGATAATAATGCTGTACTCATAACACTTCTCAATTTGAACATCACAGTATCTCCATCTCTCTTATCTACTTTGTTATCTGAAGATGTTTACAAACCTGAAAGCATAGGGAAGTATCTACAGCTGAAAGGGTGTCACAGGCAGGTCAGTACTGGCTTTCGATGGGGAACAGCCTTGGAAGCTACCTATTTCTAAAACTGACCTTCCTCTAGGATCCTTACAAGATTCAGAGAAAATATGAAGACTAAGATATCATCAAGTCATGCACACATCAGGAATAAAAACTGATGAAGAGTTAAGGTAGTTATACTTGATTAGCAGATATGCAACAAATACATACTATGGTAAACTTACCTTGAGTCAGAGAATTTCCTGAATCAGTAAACCATTAATAAACAAATAGGCATCTACATCTTGATACATATTCAGCTAATGTCAGTTAACCACATAAATGTACCAAAATATTAGTTGATATCTTTGCTGAGATACACTCTCCAATATAGGCTTATATGGGAAATCATTATTAGCTTCAAATATTTTTCATAAATATTTGAATTACAATAGAATTACAATAGAAAGAAAATACAGATGAACTTTCACACTCTCCCTAATTCAGGTGATGGTTTTAATTTGCTAGCAGACTACTGAGCAATGTAATCATCTGCCTCCAAAATCAGTTTCTTCATGATTCACATTAGCCCCTGTATTAACATAGAGAAAAGAGAAAAAAATCAATTTGAATGTGTTCATCTACTATCAGTTAGCTTTTCTGGTAATGTTTTCTCAGCATAGACAAATGCTGGGGATGACTTTCTGTATGCTGTGAATGTGTTGCTCTGATTGATTGATAAATAAAATGTTGATTGGCCAGTAGCCAGGCAGGAAGTACAGTATAGGTGGGATAAGCAGAGAGGAGAATTCTGGGAAGTGGAAGGCTGAGTCAGGAGACACTGCTAGCTGCTGCTGCCATGAGAAGTAAGATGTAAAGTACAGGTAAGACACAAACCACGTGGCAAGGTATAGATTTATAGAAATGAGTTAACTTAAGATATAAGAACTAGATAGCAAGAAGCCTGCTATGGCCATACAGTTTATAAGTAATGTAAGTCTCTGTGTGATTATTTGGGTCTGAGCAGCTTCAGGAGCCGGGTGGACACAGGAAAACTCCAACTACAGATAAATGATATATAATAAGCAAAACTTCACTTTTAAACAAATTATCTACCATAAGTTTTTCTTTTCTTTAGACAAATAAAGATAAGCTGTAAAAAAAGTTGTATGTGATGTGAATTTATTAAATTCAAGTTTCTTTTATATGTATATTTATATGCTCTCTCTCTGTCTGTCTCTCTGTCTCTCTTTGTCTCTCTCTCTCTCTCTCTATATATATATATATATATGTATAAATCTGTGTATATATATGGCTCTATGTACACATTTATTTATGGCTTTGTATGCAATTGTGTTATTGCAATATATTCTGAGAGTTTAAATATGTAGATTATAAATAAACACATGGAGTATATAATTGGAGTTTTATGTTTAGCCATGGGTTACCAAATAGATCTTTTACTACCCACTTAAAAGAAAAATTAAGTGGTGGGAGCACCTCTGAAGATTGCTTATGGATCTACACAGATATTGTAATGCATTCTAATTTATTTTTGTTACTTACAGGGAAAGATATACCCAAGGTGAGCATGGAGGTGATTACAAGCATTCCAAACACCTGGGAGGTAGATGGGGGAAGATCAGGAGTTCAAATTACCCTTGGTTGTGTATAGACTTTGAGGTCACTTTTGGAGACTACCTAGACATCCCACTCCCACCAAACGAAAGCAAAATAAACACAGGAATATTACGTAGTGTTGCTTTATAGAAGTTTAATCATTCCATTGTATTTCCTGTAGAAACAAAGTCTTCATTCACATACTAACACTCCAATGTGAGTTCTGAACTCTGACATATATACCATGAAACTCTCTTGACAAACTGAGCTCATCACCTGAAGTTTCTGTATCACTGGCTAACAGAAGATTTCCCTATAATCTCATGCCTGTTGGCTTCTCTGTGAAACATTATCCTGTCAACAAGGGTTTCTTACAATTGTGGAAGAATGAGTGTATTTGGTGGTATGGTAGTAGCATCAAGGTTGTTTTGTACCTACAGTCTCTGATTTTATATTTTTGCCTGTGTAAAATAGATGTACAGTGTAAAGCACTTCAGGATTTTGAAATGCAAAGGACTGTGTAAATGTAAGACTTATTCATTTACCATATGTCTAGGAAGGCCAACATCTGAACTTGACTTGCTGAAAGGATTTTGCAGCAAATGGATCAGAGTGCTCTTCATTCAGGTCTGCTGGGGATAATGTGTCCAAAGTAAATACCCAGAAGGCCTTCCTTCTACTAAGTTCACCACCTGAATTATCCTCTCTCTGTGAAGGATTAATTTTCTAAATGCCTATGAATTTAAAACTAGAAATTGCCTGGTACAGATTAATAAAGAGTTTAGCTGTAGGGCAATCAGCTGTACTTTTTCTAATCAAGCTCAATATACGCAAAGTACCCTTTTAAGATTCTAATAGTTCACTGAATGTATTCGAAGTCATGTGGGCATGTCATCATACAAATAGCTTTATCAGAAAAAGTTTCTAAATTAAAATAATCTGAGTTTCCTGTCCTCAGAACGTGTGTAAAAATCTTGTGAGGACTGAGAACCTGCAGTGTCTGTGCTCAGAGCACCAAACCCATTCTGTACCACATTTTCCATCTGAACACAAAGATGCTGGCAGGTATGCTAAGCAAACTCCCTTTATTTTTGTATTAAACTCAACCTGAAATGGTGTTTCCTAATTGTTTTCACAGAATCAGTTCTACACTTGGCTTGCATTCTCCCCTCTTCTTTCCTTTGCCTTTTCTTTCCTCTAGCTTTGTTTGCTTTCTTTTATAACCTCAGGTGAAAAGGAGTGAGTTAAATAAAAGGGGTGAGTTAAATTCCTCAGGTCATGATACATTATCATCTCCCATCCCAGCAAGGCTGACTCTGTCTTGCTTTGTTTACTTCTCCATTTTGCTTATTATAATTGTTTTCTCTTCTTTTTCCTACAAGGTATGTCTGAAGATGAAGATAAATGTAAAATTGGAATTTCTGGAAAGATTCATTGATAGATTGTCTAAGGTATATCATGATTTTTTTTCATTAGGTAGAATCTATTACAAGATAGTCATGGATGATAGTTTTGCTGGTGTGTGTGTGTGTGTGTGTGTGTGTGTGTGTGTGTGTGTGTGTGTGTGTGTGTGTTGTGTTGTGTTTGCCTTAACCTAAGGTTAGTAGTTTCTTCTTTCTCTGTTCCTTTTTCCTGGTTCAGAATCGTCATCCATCTAACTACCTACCTCCATTTCTGACATAAGTATCATTGTCCATATTTTCTTATGATCTTAACTAAGAGTTTGTTTGGAATAGGTGTACAGGAGTAGAATTGTATACCCAAGGTTAGAGGCATTTACATCACACATTTCATACAAAATATTTTAAAAGTTATTATTAGTTTCTTTTCTTCATTAAAATGAAATTGAATCAGATAACATTATACAAAATAAGTTGTAATAAAAATGCATCTTTATAAAAACTAGTATTGAGTGATATCACTTGGAATACTATTATGTTAATTTATTTTTTTCTCTTTACTCATACCAATAACCAAATGTTAAGTTTTGAGTTCACTTTCTATAGTTTATTTCTAATATGTTGAAATTTTTATTTCATGTAAAATGCAGGACTATTTTGTGTTTTTGAAGGAATATGTGAAAAATTCTTCTCCATGTCTTTTCAGGTCATAAGAGGACTCTTTTTTGTGTGTTGTTTTTGTGTTTATTTGTTTGTGTGAGGCAAGGTCTCTTTATGTTGCTCTGACTGCAAGTGACAGAGATTTTACTGCTGGGATTAAAGGCATATACTACCATGCCTAGTTATAATATTATTTTTAACATATATGTAGAAGTTTCCAGAATAATGTGTCTGATTAACCTTGCTTGAGTAGTCTTAGACATTTGAAATGTAATTTTCAAGTTTTGTTTTGTCTTATATAAACACTATTGTTAACTCTTCTTCTGTTATCCCTGCTCCTCATATAGAGGCTTTTATTCTAACACTAACCAGTGACTATTAACAAGGAATAACAAATAATAGTAGGTAATGGTAATTAACTTTTAGCAACTAAAATCTTGGTAGGACATCTATACAATTATTTAAAATGTGTTCCACAATGTTGTTGGTTGTATTTCTGTTACATTTATAAAGGGAAATTAAACTAGGTTCTAAAAAATATAATTTTCCTGCTGGAGAGATGGCTCAGCATTTAGGGCCATTTGTTCTTGCAGCAGACCTCTGAGTTTATTTTGTTGTTGTTGTTGTTGTTGTTGTTGCTTTGTTTTCCCAGAACTCACAGAGTGGTTCACAGCATCTGTATCAACAGTTCCATGGGATCCAACCACTTCTCTGACTTATTCAGACACTAGGTATGCATGTGGTAAACATACACACATGCAGACAAAACACTCATACATATAAACGTAAAATAAATATAAATAAAAACACTGGACTTTATGTTATGCCTTGTACATGAGAAGAAATTAGATGCTGTAAACAAGCATAGTTTCATACAATGATGAGGAGAGACTGAAAACATGAAATGAACCCTTATAACATCTTCTAAACATATGAGAATTTTCTGAGTTTATCAAATCATAACTCTTAATTTGAGAAATCTTGTAGTCTTTAAGATATTTTAAAAAATCTCAAATTCTATTCATAAGGATAAGGAGAGCAGAGTTTGTACAATGAGTCTGCATGTCAGATTTCTCTTTCATGAGCACAGGGGTAACTGGGAAGCAGAATGTGACAAGTGATTCTCTCTCTAAGCTGAAGTGAGAACGATGGAGGAAGCTGGAGCAAGTCTGGGAACATCTGGATTTGCTTTGATCCTCACAAACACCATCAAGCAGACCTCTCCTGAGCAACAACAAATGTGAACTAGAAAGGTGCTTGCGATGTGGAGTTTGTTCCTTTACCCTGGAATACAACAAAGAGACTAGGTCCACACACTCGTGAACTTGTCTTGAGTTCATTAGTTATGTGTTCTCACCAGTGTCACCACCAGTTATAGATGTGCAAAGAAATGTTTCCTGCTGAAATTCAATGCCATGTCTCAGTCAGAATTCAACTGCAGAAACTAGCCAGATAGTCCTGACAGTCTCTCCAGGGAGCACACCAGGGAGACCAGTGCAAGAGTTTTGAGTCTGGTCATTCTCAAAGACTTCAGGCTATGGATTTGACACTAACTAGCAACTCTTCCATCTCAGATTATAATATGATTTGTGCTTTTGATTGATAATTCCAGATTTAATTTTATATGTGAAGGGTAGTTTAAAAACACATCAAGAAGGAAGTTTTCCAACAGATTCAGGGACTTCTTTCATTTGTAATGCTATAAACTACTTCAAAAACTATGAAGAAACAATGGCTAACTATTAGAACATTTTAATTATATTTTCACATGATAGAAATATAATACAAAATAATTTAAATATATTTGTTAAAATATTACTGCTATTAATATTTTCTTTTTATAAATGAAATTGATTGAAATCACATTATATATACAATTCACAATAGAAACTCATCTTTCTAAAACTAGTGTTGAACAATATCAGAATATGCTAGATAATGATGCAATAAGACCTGAGAATAGTTATGCCTTCAATACAACCTATTTTATCATAGTAACTTAAAGACGGTGTTAGTTAATGTTAAAGATATAGGAAACATTTGTAAATTTTCAAAGTTACAGTAGACATCTGAATTACTATCATAGCAAACCTGTGAGATTTGGAAATTTATCCAAGATATTATAATACTATCACTAACTGAAATATGTAAGAAACAGAATACTTTGATCATTTCAGAAAAAAATCTGTTCAAACCATATTCAATAGCATTTTTTGTAGTAAAAATAGGCATATATTACAGAGTTCACATAATTTGTGGAACCACTTTGGTTTTGAGTGTTGTTGTCTTTCAGTCATTTTCTTGTTTATAGAAACATTACTTAAAATTTTTCTGCTCATGTATTTTTCTCTTTAAAATCAAGCATAATCAAGTAAATACCATTTCATATAAAAAGTGTGTCCAGATATGGATACTAACTATAACAGTTTCATGTCTTCAAATACAGATGAAAACTAAAGAAAACTTCTTAATGAGCTTCTCTCGAATATCTGAGCATTGTGAGATCCATTAGCAAAGTAAAGATGTTCATAAGACTATCACAACAAGGCTAAACTCATAGCTGTAGCGAAGAAGTTTTATTATCTTATTTGTGTTCAGAAAACTGATTAGCTGATGAGTTTATGTATAGTGTATGCATGAAATGTTGTCAATCAGGGTAAACACATGAAAGTGGGGAAAATAAGAGTAGACAAAAGTGGAGCATTCTGCAGTTTTTTTCTTTAGAACTTTTTTTTCCCCAAATACTTTTTCTTGTTTGTTTGTGGCTTTTAAGGCTCAGAAGTTTTAGGCAAGAAAGATCATGAAATTGAGGTGTGAAAATTCAAATAGCAGTTAATTAGTTTAGTTAGACTGTTAACAGGAACATAATGGGTTCTCAGCTTTTCCTCTTCTTTATTCTCTGGCTTTAGGCAATTATACACCAGCACTTCTTGGGCAAGTTATTGTGTGCAATTTCTGAAAATGAAATGCTTGCACACTTAAGCCCAATCTAATTAATTCAATTTATTGAAATTGTTTATTCATCTCAAATTCAATTGAGCCTACCGTGACCACCATCATCAAGCTCATTCATTCAGCATTGTCTTTGTTGTTGAAGTAATTCATTTTTCTTTCCATTGGTTAGAGAAGAGAAATTATCTGTTGAACATTATGCAATTTAAAAATAGTAATGTCACCAAAGACAGATATGTTTAACTGATAGTTATCTGCACATATAGAAACTCTATATGTGTTTAAATTTTCTTTCTAATATTTATGATTTATAATTTTCTTGTACTTAACACATTGAAGGAATCTAAATAAGAAATGGAGTGACATATTTTAAATTTTTAATGGAGTTAGAATGAGGGTTTTCAGAGATAATTTCTATTCCCTCATATTATAACTAAAAACAAAAGCCACATTGATTCATCATAAGGAACTCCTTGGTTCCTAGGGAAAAGTGTACACTGCCTTGTTGTTTGTGTTTTTGAATTACTAAATAGTGACCTATCAAAATAGTGACCTATCATACTGTTTACATCCAAAGGGATGTACAAGCACACTTTGATGGGTGAGTATGAAACATATTAAAAAATGTTGGGGAACTACAGATATCCCCAGCATGCAGGCTTCCTGCTATTCCTGTATGAAAAGTGTGAACAAGTTATCTAAACATTAACATTTGGTTTCATAAAAGTGGAAATTGAAATGTTCATAAGATATATCATAGTATAGTCTAACTAGTGAGATAAACAAATATAATAATGCTGGCACTATAATTGTGAGTTCTGAATGTGGCACTTCAGTCTCTACTGTATTAGTTAACACCAGAGAAATGATGTAAATGCTATAACCAGTCAAAGATGAGTATCTAATCCTGAAAGAAGAAATAAACATTGCCATCCACAGCAGGGCACATCCATGACTTCTTGAGAGAGTTGTCCTTTGCTTTGTCTTTAATCCTCTATAAATATCATAATATTGCCAAGATGCAAAATAAATATACTGTAGTTGAGTCCAATATAATGGCATATTATTATGACTGGCCGCAGTTATCAGTATGGAATTTGATAGGATAAGAATTACTTTTATATATCCTCAGTATTTTAAAAGAAAATAAGATTAGAATACCAGGATTACTTTAGAAGGAAATGAGAGTGAATTAAGGCAGGATGCAGTAGAACAGGGCGAAATGTTTGTAGAGCTCAGTGAAAACTAAAAGAATTGCAGATATCTGCTCACAGAGTTCCCACCATGCCGCACTCACTGCTAAGCCTGTCCATGTTTTATGAAATCTAACTAAAAAGCTGTGCTTTTCCTTTCCTCTCTTTCTATCTGAGCTTTGGATACTGGCCAAATCATAAGACAGTTTTCCCTGGAACCCTGGACTTCCACAGTATTTCTCTGAAGACCACCAGCCTTTAGAGCCTTACACCTGTTTATGGGTCTCCAGTAATGAACTTGCTGTCTTTCGTGACTGTAACTCCAACAGGCGTCGTCTTCTCTCTTTTCACTTTCTTCTCTTGGCTACTGATGAGATTTAGTTACCTGCTCTGCCCCTTTTTTGTTGTTGTTTACAGTTCTTGTTCTGTTTTGTTTATTTTTTTCTGAATTCTAATAAAATTGTCCTTAAGCTTCATTCATAGTCCCTTTTTATTTATTTTTTTATTAATGAGACTCTAAACCTACAAATAGAAACTCCTTATTTACTTAGTAATACTTGTAACACTAGGCCAACTTTCCAAATTAACACACTCTGTATACATTCTCTTTGCAAAGGCAATTAGAAATCTCTCAATTATCATAGAAAAAGTATTAAAATGTAAACAGCTATAGAACTTGGTGATATACCAAGGGAGAGAAAATAAAGAAAGTACTAGAAACTACTAAATTGCACTTGTATACTTAAAAGTTCTCTTTGCTTTTTTCAACTCTTAACAATAACCTAAGCATGGATTAAGGAAATTAAGCTTTGACATAATAGGTATGAACACAGTTCATATTTTTAAAAAGAAAGTATATCATTTTTCCTTAGTGTTGATTGAATTCAGGCTCATGCGATTAACCCCAGTTAGACATGTCCATTAGGCAGAACTGGAATTCAAGGGTGTGGTCAACCTGTGCCTGGGCTACAAGGAGATAGATGCAAAAAGACATTCAATAAGACACAGGGACAAAGTCCACCATCAATCATCTTGCTCTTTGGTTCTGTTTTAAGGTACCTTCTAGATTAATTTCATAGCAGTGATTAAAATATTATCAAAATATTAATTTGAAAGATAGATATTTTTAGGAAAGACTTTGTCTCTGAAAATACTTGACTTATATGAAAACTTCTTGCCCATACCCATATTCTTGAGAAGCTAGGAAAAGATACAATTTGGAGGAGTGTTGATAGTGACAAATTCAGTTATCTCCAAGACATATACAGGCTGCCCAGGTCTTGCAATCTATTACCACATAGCATAATGCTGTCTACATTGACTGGGCCAGAAATACTTCATTTCACTAGATCACAATCTTATAAGACAGCCTTGTCATTTTAATTTGTCACTCTTTGTCTCCTATATCTCATTGAAGCCTCATCTCCTCAGCCAAGTGCCATCGGCTACTTCTCTAAGGAAAAAAAAATCCTATCACACTGAATAGAAAAAGGAAAGTCACGAAGAGAAACTTTGTGTCTAAAGACTCTCCCAGAGATTCCATTCCCACAGGCATAGCAGGTGGTATAAATACAATTTAAACTGAGACAGAAAAATGAATTGTTGCTTCTATTCCCTGTCTCCAGTGTCTCTGGGAATGTTATATCTGCTGCTTCTACACGGCTATTGATTTGGTATCCCTTATCATCCACAGAACAAAAAGAAAGAGACAAAAGGAAATAGAATATAGAAAGGCCACTGTCTGATATGTGGTCTGAGTCTGAAAGAAACATAGCAATTATGAATTAATAAGGACAGAAGGTTCCTCCTTCAGAAAACCTTCCTGTTGACTGAGGAAATAAGTCACTGTTTTGTAGAACACTTCCAGTCTGCCTCAAGATGTAGTGTAGAAATACAAGTCATTTTTTATTAGTATGCTTTGGTCTCCTTCTTAAGTTTAAAAAATTTGTAGTACTTAAGAAATGTGATATAGGTACCACATTGAATTCTGTTTTGGTGTATTTCTCCACAGCCCTTTGTTTAAGACTAAAAAATGATTCTGCATTTCTAGCTAATAGTGCTAGCCTTGCTTTCCATCCTGGATGAGAGCAGCAAGCTAGATACTGCCCGAGATAGCTATAACTCCTTTAAATAAATTGGCTTCACTATTTAAAAACAGAACAATATATGTTTAATGATGCTTCACATAAGTTTCTTTTATGACAGTTCTTCTGATGGACACTATTTAAAGGAACTTTGTCCCCATCAGATTGGAATTTAGTTCACATCAGCACTTGCCATTTTCATCTGAATTGGAAAGGAAGATCACAGACAGAACACTTACTCCTCAGGCTCTTTAGACTTTCTTTTCGTTCTCTTCCTTTATGTGACTCGTTGCTTAGTTAGTGAACTTCTCGGCACTGAGCGAAGTAAGAGTCTTCCCACACTACTTGGAACATGCAGGGATTTGGTAATGCCCTTAAATCTTATTGCCCTCCTTTAAAATGAAAGAAAAAAAATTAAGTGAACTTGAAAGAACAAAGGAAGCTAATTTTAACCTAGCTGCAGAAAACCTTTGTGATATGCCCCGATTTTCTTCGTACTTCCATGGGAAATTCTTACATAGAGGTGTTAAACTTAAATGACTCAATGTTTGTGTGTATGTCTATTCCACTGTAATAAATGTTAATGAAAAGTGAGTAATCGTTGTTTAAGGACTAAATAGAGTATTCCAATCAAGAGCATTTATTTGTTTCAAATGTCTTTCATATATGTTGAATTGCTGTTAGGCTGTAGGTGTGTAGAAGTCGGAGGTGATTCATGCTTATCTAGTTCTAATGACATTTAATGAGGAGGGGTATGTGATGCTCTAACATTTAAATTAAAGTAGTTTTCATTAACCCAGAGAAAGGGAATAAAAAATAACAAGATGCTAAAGATAAAAACACAAGATTTGATTCCAGTAACACACAAAACAGGCAAGAATGTTTTACTCAAGACTTCCTCTTCTTTATTCTGCTTCTCTCCCTATGCATCTGCCAGGACCACAGTTCTGTTGAGACCTCTTCTAATTTCCTTCTAATTTAAGAATACCGTGTGAGAGAAAGTTCTATTGTTGAATTTTTAGCCTTCGTAAATGTAAAATCCAAAGTGAATAAATTGACTATTTCATCTACATGTGCACAGGTGGGCACTAAACAAATGCTGGCCGATAAAGATAGCTTTGCATCTGTGTGTTCACCTGCTTGGGAACTATGGAGCTGCAGGAAGAACCACCCTGAACTGAGTTTCTAAATCTGATGTATTCAAAACCATGTGCCAATATGTGTTAGAGAAAAGAACTTGAAATTTCTTTAAAATAATAAAGTATTTCTCTGCATATTACAAACTTGCCAACTATATGCAACCCATAAAAATGAATGAGTGATTGTCCAAATATGGATCATAGAGAGGAAAATGAAAGGCTCAGGACTTTTCTCTTGGTGTGTTTTTCCTTTGTTTAAATGTTTTGGGTGATAATATAAGTGTTTACTTGTAACAGTTTTACTGACTGGTTTATATATCATAGCAATCACCCATGATAAATGTGCTATTAAATGCTGTTTAAACATTTTTATAAATATTTACAAACATAATCACAATCCAGTCTTAGAGCATTGCTGATAATCCAAAACTGTGCCTTGTTCCTGTGACCCGCCTGTACTAATGTCCATGCTCTCGACAATCAGTAATATGACTTGTGGCCCTATTACTGTGTTATAATTTGCATCTTTCTGCTTTTATGGAGCATAATTAACAGTTTTGACTTTCTTGTATCAATAGCTTATCCACTTTAATTGCTAAAAAGTACAGCATGGTGTCATATTATCACATCATGTTTACCCCTGTACTAGTCAATAACCTTTGGATTGCTCCTTTACTTTGGTTATTCTAAACAACGTTGTCATGAAGAACTGTATACATATCTTTGGTTAGGAAAGATTTCTAATGTATTCTCTTTCACAGACTCCCAGGAAAGGAATTTTTGGTTGATATGATGTGTTTATGATTAACTTTCTTAATGACTGCTGAAGTTTTCTCTAAAGAACCTGGAACATTTTATGCTCCCAACAGCAATGACTAAAGATTTATTTCTGCATGCCTTTGCCATCTCTTTATTTTGTGTGTCACTGACTACAGCCACACAGCTGGTGTGTAGTATTCTATGCTTGTAGCTTTACTTTTGTTTACTTAATGTCTAATTAACTGAGCATCTTTTGATAAAGCTGATGCCATTAATTAGTTTTCTTTGTTGTACTTTTCCTTTGTTCAAAATTAGGTTATATACCTTCTTTTAATTTAAGTGTTTTTTTTTTTATTCTTTGTGTCTTTCACATCATGCATCTTGATCCCATTAATTTCTGGTTTTGCATTGTTATTTAGGAACTCTGACAATCTCAAGATTATAAAAATGTCGTTTCTATGTTGTCCATTCCAAATTTGACAGACTGTTACCGCTTGTATTTACTTATAAGATCCATTTCAGTTATTTTTCTAAATGATATAAGTTAAACTTATAAAAGTCATTTAATTAGATGTTCTTAGATACCTGGTTGTCCAGCATCATTCTTCAATGATAGCTTTTTTGCCTTCACTGAACTTGCCACCTGGATTGATCTCCTGACTCTGCTCCATTGTCTGTTTTTCTATTATTGTAGAAGTAAAACATGGTATTGATTATTATGACATTAATAATATTTGAAGCCATACAATTCATATCTTTTACCTTTGTTCTTTTTTTATTTTACAATACTATTCAGTTCTACATAATAGCCACAGATTCCCTTGTTGTCTCCCTTCCCGTCCCCTCCCCTTCCCCCCAGCCCACCCCCCATTCCCACCTCCTCCAGATCAAGGTCTCCCCCGAGGACTGGGATCGACCTGATAGACTCAGTCCAGGCAGGTCCAGTCCCCTCCTCCCAGATTGAGCCAAGCGTCCCTGCATAAGTCCCAGGTTTCAAACAGCTAACTCATGCAACAAGCCCAGGACCTGGTACCACTGCCTAGATGCCTCCCAAACAGATCAAGCATCCAAGAACTGAGGAATCTGGATGCAGACATCCATGGCTAGGCCCCGGGTGGAGCGCTGGGAGTCTAATTAGTGAAAAAGAGGAGGGTTTATATGAGCGAGAATTGTTGAAACCAAGGTTGGATAAAGCACATGGACAAATAACCAAACGAATGGAAACACATGAACTATGAACCAAAGGCTGAGGGGCCCCCAACTGGATCAGGCCCTCTGAATAGCTTTGTTCTTTTAAAGATTTGTTTTGACTATTCTGGGTAGTATCATTTAAAGTAGAGATTTTAGAAATGGCTTGAGTGTTTCTACCAAAAGACTTCATGGCTGTTTATCAGGAGCTGCAATGAGTTCAGAGGTCAATAAAAATAGAATATCCAATCATAAATATAGACTAGGCTTTCACTTAGACTTGTTTTCCTTAATTTCTCTCAGAATATTAAGAAATTGATATACACATTAAAATACATATAATTATCTAAGTGTTAGAATCATTTTATTAAATATATTATTAAATATTTTATACCTAGGGAGTTACCATAAACAGAAACATTTCCCTTCATTTTCATAGCATATATATGTATATTTGTGAGTCTTAGAAATCTCTACATAGCAGGCAACTTCACCCATAAATATAGTGCTGTGGATATCATTCTATATAAATAAAACACTGATGGCCAGTGACCAGGCAGGAAGTAGGTGGCCAGGCAGGAAGTAGGTGGGACAAGGAGAGAGGAGAATTCTGGGAAGCAGAAGGCTGAGAGGAGACATTGCAGCCACTGCCAGGACAAGCAGCATGTAAAGACTCTGGTAAGCCACCAGCCACGTGGCAAGGTATAGATTTATAAAAATGGGTTAATTTAAGATAAAAGAACAGTTAGCAAGAAGCCTGCCACGGCCATACAGTTTATAAGTGATATAAGCGTCTGAGTGATTATTTTATAAGTGGATTGTGGGTCTGCGGGGCTTGGGGAACCTGGAGAGAAGCCCTCCAGCAACAATACAGTTTTCCTGTTTCCTCTAATCTTTGGAGACTTTTAATTTCTTTCATCTTTTTCTTGCCTTATTGTACCTTTTAAACCTCCATTCAATGGAAATCTATTGGAGATTGAATAGATACTGTAGAAAATGTTATCATTCTTGGATTCCTTATACTCGTAGGCAGAGTATTTTATGTTTAGCCAGTATTATGTTGGCTATAGGTGTTATTAGATGTTCCATAATAATTAACTGAAATTGTCATAAAATAAGAGTTTCTTGAGAACTTTTATTTTCAGGAAAAGGAATGGATTTCATGTATGGTATTCTTCCTTCATTGCTTGTGGTTATGTGATTGTATTTCTTTAACCTGTTAATATAAAGGAATTGTATAGAATAAATTTTAATTTTTTTTTTTTTTTTGGTTTTTCGAGACAGGGTTTCTCTGTGTAGCTTTGCGCCTTTCCTGGGACTCACTTGGTAGCCCAGGCTGGCCTTGAACTCACAGAGATCCGCCTGGCTCTGCCTCCCGAATGCTGGGATTAAAGGCGTGCGCCACCACCTCCCGGCTAAATTTTAAATTTTAAAATGTATTTTACATCATGAAACCCAACCCTAAATCTAAACTTATTATTCTTATAAAATTATGTAATTATTACAGTTAGCTTTTATTTTGAAATAATAATATATTCACTTAGAGTTGTAAACAATAGAACAGAGATGCCCTTTGTGTAGAAGGGGTAGCCAGATAAAAGGTGGATATTCTCACTTTAAAACCTGGACTAAAGGTATATCTTCCCAACTCAAAAATTCCAAGAGTTATTTTAAAAGTGGGTCTCTTCACTTCAGATAATTGAAAGAAAAAAATGCCTCACAAGTATACTCAGTCACTTGGGAATTATTAATTCCAGATGTAGTCAAGTTGACAACCAAAAATAACCATTCCAAGTCCATCTCTTGTCAACATGGCAACACATTCATATCTCCTTATGACATGCTTAATCTCCAAAGAAAACCATAACCGGGGCATAATTACATCTACTATAATAAAACTATCACTCATACAAACACAAACACTTACAGATTTTAGAATAGGTGGCAATTTCCCTTGAGGTGTATTCTTTTAGTATCTCAAAATTAAATAGATGACCACTGCTGTTATCTTAATTGATGTTACATTAGATGATAAAAGAAATTGAGGAAAGAAAATACTAATATCTATACATGTACATTTTTAGCAAAGTATAACAGAAACTTTCTTGTCAATTATAATCCCTATTTCTTCAACTGGTCACTCAGCCTGCCTGGTATTATAACTACCTTCCTCTACTACCCATTCTGTGTTTCTTTCACTCTCAGCAAGTACCTCCACAGGTCTTGGTATTCTTTCCTTGGAAAGTGACCAATACTTCATTCCTGAAGGGTCTGTGCCTTTTGTCATCCTGTCTGGATTATGTTGCTGTAGTTCCCATTGATTTTATTCATAGGACATGGTAGCACCAAGAGACACCTTATACAATCTCCTGCACATCAGACATAATCTCTCTTACCCCCATTGTGAAAAAGCAATCCAATTTCATCTTGGTAATCTAGAACAATCCCCACTCCTAACACTGTTATTCCTTTCTTAGCCTGTTGGTTTAAGGGCATAAGAGACCCAATGTGGCCAGGAATGTCTCTGCACTTCCAGTTCATGAAATGTATTGTCGCTCCTGACAGAAGTACCTCGCCTCCCCAGAATCAGAACTACTAGGCCAAAAAACTAAAGGTTGCAGGAACAGTAAACAAACAATTTCCTAGTATGTCACCAGGGGTGGTAGTAAGTAAATGGTAGAACCATTTCCTTTTCCATCTCTGGATTACCAGACACATGTCCCGGCTATGAGAGAAACCACACCATATAAGATGATGATTCAAAGCATATACCATTTTCTGGAGAACCCTGCCCCAACCCTTCAGGCTTCTGTTACCTAATTGGTACTATATATCTATGGCTTCAAATGGCCATTACATCTTTCTGTCAGGCCAGCTGCTTCAGGATATTGGGGGACATAGTAAGAACACTGGATTTCATGATGGCTCACTGTCACACTTTTATGGATCTAAAGAGAGTATAGTGGTCAGAAGCAATATTGCGTGGGATACTATCACTATGGATAAGACATTCTGTTAATCCATGAATGGTATATGGCAGAAGCATTACATGTAAGAAAGAAAAATCCATAAGCAGAAAACGTATCTACTCTAGTCAGGACAAAGTATTCTACTTTCCACAGAGGAAGTGGTCCAATGTAGTCAATCTGCCAACAGGTCACCAGCTGGTCACTGAAGAATGGTGCCACATTTGGTGCTCAATGATGATCTCTGCTGTTGGCAAGTATGGTACCCAGAAACATCTATAGACAGGTCAACCTTGGTAAGCAGAAGTACATGTCATTGAAATCATGCATAACCTCCATCACTATCCTGTTGTGGATATCACTCTATATAAATAAAGCACTGATTGGCCAGTGACCAGGCAGGATGTATAGGCGGGACGAGGAGAGAGGAGAATTGAGGAAGGAGGAAGGAAAAAGGAGAGACTGCCTGGAGCCACCACCAGGACAAGAAAGATGTAAAGTACCGGTAAGCCACAAGCCACGTGACAAAGTAGAGATTAATAAAAATGGACTAAATATGAGAGTAAGAGCTAGACAATGATAGGCCTGAGCTAATAGTCAAACAGTTTAAATAATATAAGAGTTTGTGTGTTTATTTTATAAGTGGGCTTTGGTACTGGTGGGACTTGGTGGCAGGAGCTGGAGAGAAATTCTCCAACAACAAATGGTGCCCAATAGCTCGAGTTTCCACCTTAAACTTGGATAAGATGAAAGGGTAGATTAATGAACCTACTTATAAAGAATAACAACTTGTTTAAAATGTTTTATATTGCTATAGATTTTAGTTTATTGATACAAATTTAAACTTAATTTTGTTATACTGTATATATATATATTCTTGTTTGAGGTATTATGTTTATGTAACTCATTTAAAATTGTAATGGATAATTAAAAAATAGGTTAATAATTAGTCATCTATGATAATCATATTTGTAGCCATGTTAGTTAAGTCTTCTAGGTATACATAGATATATTTCAGATAGATAGGTAGCCTTCAAACACTTCAAAGACCTACAGAATATGACATTTAAAATGTTTTAAAAATTTAGACTTTCTGGACAATGAGACATGTCTGCTCCTGACAAAACTGATTTACTTCAAAAAAGAGTATGGGCATCAAAGACACTCCATATGGAGCGAGCTTATCTTTACCATGACGAAAATAGCTGTTTGGATAAGAAACTGTTCTTGCCTGGACTGCTTGATCAACTGGACATACAGGACCCATAAAAAAGTAACCACTGAACATTGCTTGACAAAATGGTCCTTCAGGTTCCTGATTTACAGAGAAAACTGCCAGACATTCTACAGAACACAGAAAAAAGTAAATGAGAGACTCTAGACCTATGGGCTGAAGACAGATGCCCTAACTTTACAAGAAAACTTTGAATGATTGTCCAGGCTGTCAACTGTCCCTGTCTACCCTACAAGACTCCTGAAAGTTGCTTATATCCTTCTCCCATTTCTCAGGTAGTGTTATATCCTTCTGAGGTCTTTGATGTGGTTAAAGACTAGATACTTACAATTTTCCTTAGTTATGATAAAAAAATAAGTTAGATATAAAACTTTAAACTCACAAAATTAAGATAGATAAGATACCTTCTTTAATATTGTAACTGTAATTCTCACTCGATAATTGTTTTGTTATATGTAATTTTACTATGTTGAAGTTAAAACCTTCCTTTAAAAAAAAGGGGGGGAAAGTGCTGTGGATATCGCTCTATATAAATAAAGCACTCATTGGCCAGTGACCAGGCAGGAAGTATAGGAGGGACAAGGAGAGAAGAGAATTGAGGAAGGAGGAAGGAAAAAGGAGAGACTGCCTGGAGCCACCACCAGGACAAGAAAGATGTAAAGTACCGGTAAGCCACAAGCCACGTGACAAAGTAAAGATTAATAAAAATGGACTAAATATAAGAGTAAGAGCTAGACAATGATAGGCCTGAGCTAATGGCCAAACAGTTTAAATAATATAAGAGTTTGTGTGTTTATTTTATAAATGGGCTCTAGGACTAGCAAAACTTGGTGGCAAGAGCTAAAAAAAAAACTCCAACAACACTATCCTCATGGCCACTTTGTTCATGGACCCATTGGTCAGTGACAGGGATGGCCTGGGGAAAGAGGCCGACTCTCCACAGAATGTGTTATCATATCTACTGGATTACTGAACTCCTCTCTGAAGTCACCCTTTGATGAACATTTACCTGGGACACAAATATTTTCACATCCTTCACCAATTTGGATAGATCTATCCAGATACTCCTTCCCCAGATGTCTTTCTCACCAATTTTATAATAATGCCCTTTAAAAGTCCCTGCTCATCTAGCTAGTCCATTGGCTACAGCCCATGAATCTATGAGAAATATCACATTTGGCCACTTTCACTTCTAATTAAAACGTATGACCAAGTATACTGTCTAAAGTTCTGCCCATTGTCAAGATTACCCTCCATCAATGTCTTTCAGAGTTGTCCCAGAAAGAGGCTTTAATGCTGCAGATGTCCACTTATATTCTGCATATGTACAGAACCACCTAGCCTTATCTTCCTCAGTCAATTGATCATAGGGCACACCCCATGAGTCTCCAGGTACATGATTGGAAATGGATGTCATTGTAATGGGAGTAGAAATCACAGGCATTTGGGCAACTTCTTTATGTGACTTTCTTGTGGCTTCAGCACCTGCTTGGGACTGATAACATATATACCATTTCCATTTCTATTTGGTAGTGGATTGCTGCTGTGCACATCCTACTTTATGACTTGGTGGGTCAGCTAACTCCTAGTTCATGAGGAGCAGCTCAGGTTGTGTGGTAACTTGGTGATCCATTGTCAAATATTCAGTTTCCACTAAGGCCCAATAGCAGATCAAGAGCTGTCTCTCAAAAGCAAACTAGTCTGTAAATGACAATAGACACTTGCTCAAAATTCCCAAAGGTCTGTTCTGTGATTTACCTATAGGGGCCTATCAAAGGTTCTAAAGGAAACCTCTATCTGCCATTGAAACCTCAAGTACCATCAAGCCTGCTGGATCATATGGTCCAGTCCAGTACATAGTATATATCCATATAGTACAGCAGCCTACACAACAGCCTGGACCTATTGAAGAGTCTTCTATTGTTGCAGAGACCACTCCAAGATAGCAACTTTCCCATCACTGGTATATGAAACAGAATAACACCCCAAGTGAGGAATTTGTTGTCTCCACAATTCAAATAGGTCCATTAAATATTTTTCTTCTTTCTTGATTGTAGGAGGGTTTAGGTGCAATAACTTATACTTCACCTTAGAAGAAATATCTCTGCATGTCCCACACCACAGGACTCTTAAGAATTTCACTGAAGTAGAAGGCCCTTGAATTTTGGTTGGATTTATTTCCCATCCTCTGATGTGCATATGTGTTCTCAACAGGTCCAAAGCATTTGCTACCTCCTGCTCACTTGACCCAATTAGTATAATGTCACCAATATAATGAAAAATTGTGATATTTTGTGAAAGACATGGATGACTAAGATCCCTTTGGACTAGGTTATAACGCAGGGATACAGAGTTAATAAATGTTTGAGGTAATACTGTAAAGGTATCCTGCTGGCTCTGTCACCTGAAAGCAAGCTTCTTCTAGTGTTCCTTTTCCCTTACTGAGAAAAGGGCATTTGCTAGGTCAATAGCTGCATACCACATTCCAAGAGATGTATTAATCTACAAGGATACCACATCTGATACAGCAGCTACACATGGAGTCACTACTTCATCGAGTTTTTGATAGTCAATGCTCATTCTTCACAATTCACCTGTGTTTTGGAGTGGCCAGATTGTAGGGTTAAAGGATGATGGGGTGGAAACCATCACCCCTGCCTGCATCTTTCAAGTCCTTGAGGGAGACATTAATTTCTGCAATTCCATCATGGATGGGATATTTTTGATTCACTATTTTCCCTTGCAGAGGCAACTCTAAAGGCTTCCATTTAATGTTTTTCATCATAATAGTCCTCACTCCACAGGTTAAGGAACCAGTGTGAGAATTATGCCAACTTCTAAGTATTTCTATTCTAATAATATATTCTGGAATGGGGAAAATAACAACAGGATGAGTTTTGGGACATACTGGATCCACTGTGAGTTGGACTTCAGCCCAAACTCCATTTTCACCTGACTTCCATAAGTCCCAACTTTCACTAGATGGCCATACTCTTTCTTTGGGGTCTCCTGGGATCAGTGTCAATTCAGAACCATATCCAATATACCCTGGAAAGTCAGTTTCCTTTCCCTCAGTGTGCAGTTACCCTTATAATAGGCTGTAGGTTTCTCTGAGGGAAGGACTAAGAAAGGCTAACAGCAAAACTCTTAAGTACTTTACGAAGAAGATCTTTCCTCAGGGGAACCTGTCAATCCCTTTATCCAGAGGATTCTGTGTCTTCAAAGTGGCTAAAATCTAGAAATTAGCTTACAAGTTGAGATTCCCTTCACCACAATCCAATGTAGCCTTTTTTTCCATTTGTTAGAGAGTATTTCTGCTTGTACAGATCAAACAAAGTACAGCAGACTTCTTACCTATTGCATGCATGGAAACACCATTGTTGCTTAGCCACTGCCAAAGGTCTCTATGAGTCATGCCATCATAAAGTCACTTTCCCTGTGCAGCCCATTACAGGTTAGCACATTAGGAACATTGCTTTGTCTGTGCTGTCCATTATGATAACTATTATCACCTTGCTGTTAGTGATCCAGTGCTATAACCTGGCCCTGTTATTTCAGGGCCCAATTAAACGCATTGCATTTAATTCATCTAACTGAACAGCAGCATCTCCAGCCCTAAGGTCTGGCAAAAGAAAATGTCCAATAACAAAGCCCTTCAAATGTTCTGGTGCCCCTCTCTCCATTTTGTGTCTTATAAGATTAGGAAAGGGCATGATATCGCAACCTTTCCAATGTGAAGAATTAGGTTTTACCCAATGTAATCTAGCATTGTGATTTCCCTGAACCTTAAAGTTTCCTCATCAAAACAAAGCCAAGGGATACCAGGTATCTCCAATTCCTTTTCAGTAGGCCATAATCTGACAAACTCTTCAGCCAACTGGTAAATCCAATTTTTTTTAAATCATTTTGTTTTCCTTTGTTTAGTTTTTTGAGACAGGGTTTCTTTGTATAGTCCTGTCTGTCCTGGAACTAGCTCTATAGAACAAACTGGCCTGGAACTCACAGAGATCTGCCTGCCTTTGCCTTCTGAGTACTGGGATTAAAGACATGTACTACCACTGCTCTGCTTCAAATAAATTTTTGACACTCTTTTTAACTCTGAAATTTTCCATATGTAATCTAGAATCTCCACACCAGGCCCATTTCAATAAGCTCAGGCTGAAAAGTTTCATGTTCTTCCCACCATTATCTAATACCCTTAAAGTCCATTTTCAAACATATTCCCCAGACTTCCACTTGAATTAATTAGAAAATGCATTAAGCTCTTCAGTAATGTAGCATACCTTCTCATGGGCTATAATTTCTATCTCCCCTCTAGAAGCCTGCTTAGACTTATGTAGGTGGAGTTTTCCCTTCCTGTCAGCCATTTTCCAAATAGCCACAAGAGAGTCCTATTATAAATGTTCAGCTGATAGCTCAGGTTTGTTACTATCTAACTCTGATACTTAAATTAGCCCAGATTTATTATCTATGCTTTGCCACAGGGCTTGTTACCTTTCTCAGTATGGCTTGCCCATCTTGCTTCTCTATGTATCTCCTTGCAACTCCCTGACTCCACCCTCCTTTTTCCCAGTCTTTAGTTTGGTTGTTCAGTCTATACTTTCTGTCTGGCTACTAGACAAGGCAGGTAGGTAGCTTTTTATTAACAATGAGAGCAACACATTTTCACAGTGTACAGGATTATTCTATAGTAGACTTAAGTCTGGCTATAAGACTAAGTCTAGAGGCAACCATTGGTAAGTTTTGATGGGCATCAGTATTGTCTTGCTTGGCATCTTCAGAGAAAGACACTACTGGTTTAGTAGACAAGGAAAGATTAATGTCCTCAGTCTTTCCATAAGACCCTAATATATGATAGAAATTTTTGTCCATTTCTTTAGTCTTATGCTTTCAAAATATTAGGTAATATCCTGGCCGTGGATCTCTGCATCTGGTTCCCTTAGTCATTGGATGAGGCTTGTCCAGGTTGTCCATGTATATCATCCATTTCTCTGTCATTGGGCGATCCTTGTGTCTTTTCCGGGGTCCTGCTCTCTAGGTAGCCTCCCCAGAGTTCTGAGTAGTAGCTCTGGAGTAGAAAGAAGAGGGTTTGTATGAGCGAGAATTGTTGAGACCAAGGTTGGAAAAAGCACAGGAACAAATAGCCAAATGAATGGAAACACATGAACTATGAACCAATGGCTGAGGAGCCCCCAACTGGATTAGGCCCTCTGGGTAACTGAGACAGTTGATTAGCTTGATCTGTTTGGGAGGCATCCAGGCAGTGGGACTGGGACCTGTCCTCAGTGCATGTGCTGGCTGTTTGGAACCTGGGGCTTATACAGGGACACTTGGCTCAGCCTGGGAGGAGGGGACTGGACCTGCCTGGACTGAATCTACCAAGTTGAACTCAATCCTCAGGGAAGTCTTTGCCATGGAGGAGATGGGAATGGGGGGTGGGCTGGGGGGGAAGGCCGGGGGGGGGGGGAGAACAAGGGAATCCATGGCTGATATGTAAAATTAAATTATAAAATAAATTAAAAAAACCAAATTATCCCAAGAACCCACATACATTCATACTCAAGCGAATTATTACAAATTAATTGTGTGGGCAAGCAAGGTGTTCTTCTCAGTCAGGTCTTATACTTGTAGGATGCATTTTACAGTTACAAAGAAAAGGCCAATTACTTTATTACTTATTTTGAAAGGTAATCTTATAAATCTTAAGAAGATCACAAACCTAAACCTTTATATATGAAAAAGAATCAGGCAGCTCTACTTTAAATCTTTAGGGTACATACCCATTCATTATATGATATATATATATATATATATATATATATATATATATATATATATAGAGAGAGAGAGAGAGAGAGAGAGAGAGAGAGCAGAAATGGGTATAAGGACTTAACCATCACCTTTGGTCATCAACCAATCCGAGTAAGAAAAGTGCATCAGTTAGTAATAACTGGGCTGCTTTGTTCCCTAACCTTAAAGAGGTCCACATTCAACTATGTGCCTTTTCAAAACTTTAGATTATCTTCTTAAATTTTTCACCTCAAAGCTATTTGATAAAAATATCTTAGTCTAACTTTAAGTTTTTTCAAAGCTTTGTTTCAGCTATACACTCTGAAATCTGTGTACACATCTCCCAACATTAAGGTTAAAAGAATTTAAGCCAGCTGGGCTACTAGGACTCAGTTGTTTTTCTTTATCATTAACCTAAGCCATAGTCTATATGGCTCATCAATAGAAACTCATGTGTTCTAGCTGGGTGACACTTACTTGTATTTATTTTTATTCATCAAAACTCTGTGTAAACTAACATCATTATTATCAATTAGACAGTACAGCTTAGGAAGAAATCATCTTCATAATAATCCACAGGCAAAAATGCCCAGTACAACAGCATGTCTGCATGAGATACATTACAGGCAGTAGGGATCTCCCCACACCCATTCACACCATGCCAGATACCAGAGAAAGATAGCAGCAGTAAACATGTAAAGGCACAGCAGAAGGAAAAGACTTTCTGAGGTCTGGGGTCTCAGGGCCTTGCCTAACTGAGATTGATCCATCAGAGAGTTTCCTCCTGGTAGACTGACACCTTGAACTTCAATTGCCACCTGCTGCTCTTCTGACATGGCCACTGGCACATGGCATATCAAGTTGCAGTAAGACTAAGCATCTCCCCAAGTGGTAAGGCTGACCACTGTCAACATGACCCTGTCTGAGAAGTAGGATCCTAAAAGCCCGTAAAAAAGCTGGAGACAACCCCTGCTTCCTCTGTTAAGAGTCCCATAGGAGGAACAAGTTACACAACTCTAACATATATGTGTAGTGCTTAGGCCAGTCTCATGCAGGCTCCCTGATTGTCAGTTCAGTCTCTGTGAGGCCCTATGAGACCAGGTTAGCTGATTGTGTGAGCCTATGAAATGGCCTTCTTACTCAGGATACTGTCCCAGAGATTCATGCATTCATTTTTTTCTGTTCCTGTGCAATATTTCATGGTGTTTCTCAGCTTGTTTATAGTTTGGGAGTTACATGAATAAAACTGCTATGTAATTCATGTGCTGGTCCTTACATGCCACATAAGCAATACCATCCCATGTTAACTTTATTATATATGTTTTCTGATTTTCTGTGTTAGTGTCTAAGAATATTATGTGAAATTACATTGAACACATGAAGTGATTGAGGGAATATAGATCTCTCATCTAGTCCATGAACATATGTCTCTACTCACTCAGATTTTTCTGTAGTTTCTTTTGTCTGGAATAGTTATCAACATATAAATCACATACATATGTTTGCTGTGAATTACGTAGTTTCCTCATGCTCATTGGGAATAACATATACAATATTTTCTATTTTTGAGTGTTGGTATCATAACCCGCAATCTTAGTGACCAAACTTAGACAATGAAGTTTCTTGGATTTTGCAGATTTCCTTAGGATTTTTTTTCATGTAACTCTCATGTCATTTATAAAAAAAAATCTTCTTTTGCAATATGTGTGCCTTTCATTTCATCACATTGCTTCCTTTAGTGGCCAGAATGTCTGGAACTTTATGAATTAGTAAAAGTGAGAGTAGACATTCTTACTCTGTTTTTCATATTATAAATATTCAGTCTTTCACTGGTAATTAGCTTGTGAGTTGCACTACTTTATAAATATTCTATGTTTCAAAAACCCCCTCTGTTTTTAGTGCACTGAGAAATTTTTTTAAAACTAGCTGATAGAAGCTGTCCTATTCTTTTCCTCTGTAGCTTGTTGATATAGGGATTGCACTGGTTGATTAGTGAACGTTTGAACAAACCTTGAAATTTTGCTATGAATTTAATTTGTGCTTTGTGGCATGGTATACACTAGTTCACTCTACATGTAACTGGTTCACTCAACATTTTTTAACTTTCTCCATTTTTATTCAATATAGCATTGGGATTCTTAGCTACAGCAATAAGACAAGAGAAGGAATACAAGAGGAAAGGAACATGATGCGATATTATTCTCATATAAAAGTCCACCAGAAAATCTCTATAGTTAATAAAAACTTTTAGCAAAGTGGCAGTATACAAAATCAACATACAAAAATCATTAACCTTCCTTAGTGAGAAAGAAACCAAGGAAACAATTCCATTCATAATTGCCTTTTAAAAAAGTCTTGAGATAAAGTTAATCAAGGATGTGAAAGACTTCTATGATGAAAACATTAAAATAGTAAAGACATAAAGGAAGACATTAGAAGGTGGAAAAATCTCCCATGTTTATGTATCATAAGAATAAAAAAATGAGAAAATTCAAAAAAATCTCTGTCCTATCTAAAGCAATTTCCAGATTCAATGAAATCGCAATAAAAATCCAGTAACAATTTTTTTTTTGGTATTTGGCAAACTTTATTAGTCATCAGAGAAATCACAATTTTGTCTCACCCCAAGCATCAAGAGAACAAAAACAACAAGGATGAGAAAAGGGTCCCTGGGACTCTGCTTGTAGGGATATAAGCTGTTCCAGACAATGTCAATCAGTGTAGTGTAAAATAGATTTAGCATATGCCCTGGCTATCCCACTCCTCAGAATTTCCCCAAAGGAGTCTTGTTTAAAACTTTCTTATTTATTCTTGTGTATTTCACATTATGCCTCCTGATCCCACCCATCCCTCTAAGGATAAAACAAGAAGAAATTAAGAGAAAAAAAAAGGGCAGGGAGAAAGGGAAAATCTTATCATGGAAGCTACAGTGTGACACAGTTAATTATGCAGTAAACCCCTGTATCCATACAGTTTTGCCTGCAGGTGTTCATTGCAATGAATCATTGTTCTTGTTCAGGGCCCCTGGTCTTGTGGTCTCTGCTACACCTTCAACACTGGGCCCTCACTGGGACTCTTCTTGGACATCCTGTTGCTGTTCTGTGTTGTAAAAATCCTGCAGCCCTGGGTCCACTGGACCTACCCCACCCTCTCCCCCCTACCTCTATGTTCCAGCATAACTAAGATGGGGAGGATGTTGGAGTGGGCCAACATATAAGCCTGGTTCTGGTCCTGTGTATTTGCAGTATTGATCAGCTCACCAGCTCTCTCTCCCCTGTCTTCACCAACAGGGTGAGCTCTCCAACATTATTTTTTTGCCTAGTTCACCCCTTGTAGCAGTGATCAAGGGGTGAGGTCAGTTCTCCCACTTGCACATCCTCAGAGTTGGTTCTCCCACATCTACAGCTTCAGGGCCAGCTCTACTGTGCTGTCCAGATGAGGTGCAGGGCCTGCTCTTCCAAGGGTTGCAGCTGGTGGGGGACCAGGGACAGCTCTCCAGCTCTTATGACCTCAGGGTCAGTCTTCCCACCTGCCTGGGATATTGATGGGAAGGAGGGGGAACATCTCTCCCCGACCCAGGCCTCCATAAGACAAATTAGCAATGGGGGCTGCTTTCCTATTTTCACAACTTTGGGGCTGGCTCACCCACACCTCTGCCAACAGGGTTGGCTCTACTGTGCTGTCCAGGCAAGGAGCAGGGTTCATTTTCCTGAGTGCTGTAACTAGTATTGGGTGGGGGTCATCTCCCTTGCCCACCATAGGTAGGTGGCAGGGGCAATGGTGTGAGGAGGGAGGCATCTTTCCTTTGCCCTCACCACCACATGGCAGATAAGGGGGTGTGGCCAGCTATCCCACTCTCATAAACTCAGGGCTATCTCATGCATGCCTCTGCCAACAGGGTCATCTCTCCTGTGCTGCTCAGGTGAGGAGAAGTGCCTGCTTTCCTGAGTGCTGCAGATGGTAAGTGGGAGGGTCGGCTCCATCAGTTGTCACATGCCGTGAGGGGCAAGGGTTAAGGGGGGCATCTCTCCTCACCCACACCACCACATGACAGATGAGGAGTGGGAACAGCTCTCCTACTCTCACAACTTTGGGGCTGGCTCACCCATACCTCTGCCAACAGGGTTGGCTCTCTTGCACCACCCAGGCAAGGTGCAGGGCCTGTTCTCCCGAGTGTTGCAGCTGGGGCAGGGATATGTCTATATGTGTGGATATATAGTGTATGCATGTGTGCTATGTGTGCAGGTGTGCATTTATATGCATGTTTATGCTAGAGGAGGACTTCAGATATCACCCTCAACCACTGTACCTTATTTTTTTGAGACAAAAATCTTTCTAAACCTGAACTTGCCATTTCTCCCAGGCTGGCTGGACAGTAAGCAGTCAGTATTCCCCTATCTCTAACTTGCAATGTTGGAGTTTCAGGAACCAAGTACATGTGACCAGTTCATATCTTTTATATGAGGATTCCAACTCAGCTCCTCTTGCATTTATGGCAAGTGCTCTTGCTGAACCATCTCCACAACCCTCTTCTTAGTTCCTAATGTGAGAGGATAGAGTAGAGTGTTCCTTCTCTACAATAGGCTACATGGATTTCTATCTCTACACTGCTTAATTCAATTAATATTGAAATATTGTGTTTCCTTTTCACTAAATTCAACATTCTATTTGATTTCCCTTGAGCATTCTCCTTTGGTATGTGGAGAACTTAGACTTGTGTGTAGCTTTTCCAAGTGATAGGAACTTTTCTCTCACCCTGGGGCTCCTAACAAATTTGTGGTCAAAGATGATTAGTTTCAATTGTTTATGTCTACATATAGTGTGTATTTTCTGAATGATTTAAAGGAAACATTTTGTAGTTATCATGGAAAAATGTGAGCCTATTGGTTTATATTTTTATTGATATCTTTGTATTTTCAAAATTTTAGTTTTCATTTTTCTATTATTTGTTCTGTAAGGAATGCTGTGATCTTATTTATACTGAGCTCAGTTTCAGGTCATTGTTCCTTTTATTAATCCTCCTTTTAATGGTATCACTGTTTGCTGCACACATTCTGAAGCTGTGTTTTTCACACCTCCACATTTAGGAATCTTGTTTCATTGAAGGACTGAATCTTTTGTTCCAATTAAATGTCAGTCCCAAGACTGGAAAGATGTCTCATTAGTCCAGGGCACTTAACTGCTCTTACAATCTGGGTTCAGTGCCCAACATCCACACAGAGGCTCCACATGTGCAACTCTAGTCAGAGGGGACTCAATACATCATCTCCTGGCCCCTCTGGTACCTGCAATCACATTGTAAGCACACATACTTATAGGAAAAACACTCATACACAAAAAATACATCTTTAAAAATAAAAATCTGGCCGGGTGGCGGTGGTGGTGTTGTACGCCTTTAAACCCAGTACTTGGGAGGCAGAACCAGGCAGATCTCAGTGAGTTTGAGGCTAGTCTGGTCTACAGAGCAAGATCCAGGACAGGCACCAAAACTACAAGGAGAAATTCTGTCTCAGAAAACAAAAACAAAAACTAAAACTAAAAATCTGATAGTAATAGAACTATTTCTGTTCCAGTTATTCATGTGGTGTGTCTTTCTTTTACTTTTAACCTAAGTATATCACCATAATTAAAAATGGCTAATTTTGAGTAGGATGTAGTTTTACTAGTTTTTATATCTAATTTGCCAACCACTATTGTTTAAATAGTATATTTTAACCATTTATACATGAAGAAATTAAGAATAGCTGACATAAATAATCTAAACATTATGGAAATGTCAAGGAGTGGGAAAGTCTATGGAATTTAAGCACTCAGGGGTGCTGTTTTTGCTTCTTTACTTCCAAGGTTCATTCAGTTATCATTTTCTTTATTGTTGGAGAAAATGTGACCCCTTTTCCCTGTTACTTCTTGGAGCACTTTTGGATTCATTGTCACCCCTCTTTGCCCACACAGCAAGGAAAGAGTTAGGTCTTTAATGATTGTCCAAACTTGTCATAGTGTCTCATTCTTTTTGTTTCACTGATTCAATTTCTCCCTCCTTGACTTGTGTTGAGCTGTTAATATTGCACACCAATGGACGTTTCTGTTTGTTCACTGTTTCTGTTAGCTTGTCTATTGAGTTATTTTTTTCTGGTATCATACTCTTAAATTTCTGTTTGGGTTTCCTGTTAGTGTCTGATTTTTTTCCCCCTGAGTCTTTTAAGTTTTTGGTGGGACTCCTTATATTTTAGGAATATCTATCTTCTAATGGTACATCTCCAGCTCACGTTAATGGGATATCTTTCTATGCTGGTAATTGTTCTGGTCTATTGGCTTTATAGCTAGTTAAGTCTAGTGATTGCTTCTCTCTCTTGGCAGCTTGTGTGGCACTTTCTGAAGCTGAGAGCTGGTCCTCAGGGACTGGAGCACAGGTTCTTCTCAAAACCAGCAGTTTTAGGAATGTCTATAATACTAGCATTCCCTTTGTAATGTCAGTACTGAGTATAAAACATGGAAACTTATATGGTACCACATGTATGGCAGTAAGAATTAGGTCAAATAAAAGGCCAGAATATCCCACAAGGCTTATACAAAGAGCTACAGGCAACTAAGAAATTCTGAAATTGTTAGAAATATTCTTCTCTAGAAAGAGTTCACCAATTATTTATTCAATACCAAATGATCAACTCTGAAAACATACCATATAAGTAACATTATGCAGACTAAGTAAATATGTTTAGAAATATACATATGTATATATAACATATATGTATGTGTATGTGTATATGTATATGTATGTACATATATATGTAACAACAGGGAAAAAGGAAGACCTGAATTTAAAAGAGAATAAGGAGAGGTGTATGGGAGGTTTTTGAGGGAGGAAAAAGAATGGAGAATTATGCAATTATATTTAATCTTGAAAGTTAAAGAAACAGATTTGGTGTGTGTGGGGGGGGGGGTGACTGCAATAGATCCAGAATCCAGAGTGTGGGAGCTCTCACTTTAGTGGTGACCTAGGCATGGTCTCTCATGGACTATCCACAGAGCTGAGGTCCAAAGAATGCATATGCGTAGTCAGTCACAGTCCTAATCTAGACACGTTCAATAACACAGTGGTTCAGCTGTCTGTCATGCAGACTCTGCAAAGCAGCTTTAAGGCCTGTTTTGGAGTGTGGGTATGAACAGTGAGCACATTTCTGGGGCCTGAGACAGCAAGCACAGAGACAGACAGAAGGATGATAGAATTAAGGTCTGGAACGTGTGTGTGTGTGTGTGTGTGTGTGTGAAATAGTCATAGCACCTTGGGATGGGACCTGCAAAGGGTTACATTAGGGAGTTTGCATTCATTAAGGGTAAAAAAAACCTAGCAGTCTCTCCCACACTTTCACCGAGCGTTCTGTGCAATCCAGCCATAGCAACCCTTCTGTAAATAGTGAATATGTCTGCATGACTCTTCCATATGTTTGGCTCCACTCTTTTTCTGGAAGATTTTAATTATATCCTTGAGCTCTCTCGTAACTGTCTTCATTCACAATTAGCTATCTGATAATTGCAGTTTTATTGTAGCATTGGAATGAAAGTCGTTCTCATCATCTACTCTACTATGTTTTTGATATGAGCACCATAAATTCTTTAAAAAGATAAGTCATTACTGGAAAATTGTCCTTGTTTTACAATGACTCTGCTATGACCTGTCTATAACATGTGAATGTGTTACAGTATGTCACCGTTTCTTCCTCTATAGCTTTTTCTCTAAAGACTGTTTAAAATTCTATGTTAGGTATCTTACACATTAAGCAGACTAATTCTTTAGAATGTTTTTGATATTTGAAATGTTAAAGGATCATATGCTCATTTTTGTTAAGTATACCTCAGTGATTCTTAGGATAATTTCAATAAAAAATTAATGGGTAAAAGACTATACTCATTTTTTCCTTTTATTTTGTTTTACAATACCAACTATACTCATTTTAAGGTTTGGTTACATATTGTCAAATAGTCTACCCAATAGGGTATATTAACATTAATCCTTACAGCTTTGAGCAAAGAATATTCTTTTCTTGTGCTCATGTACACTAAGTTACATTGGATATTATTGGGGAATGTGTAAGGAGTGATTCTAATTTTATTTCTCCATAGCTGGAATTGCTACAAAACACCAAATAATGCTAAAGGATTATTGATAATGCTGGTTAAGAAGTGTGTAAATACCCAATGAGAGAACGTATCAAAGCCCTGGGCATCCACCTGCCACAGTGGGTAACATATTAAGTGTTTACTCATTTATTTGTCCATTTATAAAACATGTGGTAGCAGGATTAAACTGTATCCCCAAGGAGACATTAACTTGTATTGTACTGAAGTATTTATTATTGCAACATATGTAACAGATAATATTTGTTTACATTTTTAATTGCTTACATTTTCAGCCAAGAAAATCTCTGAGGATAATGCTTCATTTACAAGAATGTCCTGGCAAAAGACAGCATAATGTAATCACATATTACCAACAATTTCATGACAACCATGCAGTGGGTTTAAAATGACTTCCAAATAAAAGCTTAATTATAGCTAGCTATAAAAAATTAAACAGAAGATACAATAATGGCACTAAAATTAAATTAAGGGAAAAAAATCACACAGTGCGTGGAGATGTGAATAGAAATGAAGATACTGAAACTAAATACCTGGCATAGTGTCCATTATGTACCGGAATCCCATTGTTAGAATCTAATTGCTCCTTCCTCAGAACACAGTGCTGGATACAAATGAACTATAAGTCTGTATTCACTAATCAGAATTAATGCAAAATATGGAGACAAGAGGAACTTTTTATTAAAAGTCATTTCTACTTTTTCTCTCTCTGTGAGGAGGAACGAGTGGGCAGCATTGCATTAGTAAGAAGGCACGCTTGACATGGTCTTACCCATTTTCCAATTAAACATCCGTAACATTCAGTAAACGGGCTGAAAGTATCTAAATTCAACTTTCCATATTGGTTTAAGGCCATGCTTTTGAATGAATATTTTAAAATGTCTGTATCTGGTGGTACAGAGTCGTAAATTTTTAAAGTGAGAAAATCATAGTGGAAATCTAAATGCATAAAATCATGGGGAAGTACAATCAGGACTATATGTAGATTCAGAACACTGAATGTTTATGTTAGTTGCTAAAGCATTCTCATACATTATATATTTCTGATTTGTGAGTTGCTGAAATGTAATACAGTTAACCCACCTCTTTACAAAACCATCTTCACAATGTAAAATATGGTAAGCCTTGTTACTCATATTGGGTTCATCCACCTACAACATGGGAGATAAGTACTGAGCTGTTTGCCTTCTTTTTATTAATAGCACACACATCTCAAGTTACTAACAATATTTATTTAGAAAGTATTTCTGGAGCAAAAGAAGAAAATTTGGGGCAACATGAAGAGTAACATAGAGAAGGAAATTTAGCTGTTTCATAAAAGGCTTCAAGAAAATTATATGGGTCAGGTGGTGCTGTAGATATTACTCTATGTAAATAAAACACTGATGGCCAGTGACCAGACAGGAAGTATAGGCGGGACAAAGAGAGAGGAGAATTGGGGAAACAGGACGAAGGGGGGAGAGATACTGCAGCCACCACCATGACCAGCAGCATGTGAAGATGCCGGGAAGCCACCAGCCACGTGGCAAGCTATAGATTTGTAAAAATGGGTTAATTTAAGATATAAGAACAGTTAGCAAGAAGCCTGCCACGGCCATACAGTTTATAGGTGATACAGGCGTCTAAGTGATTATTTTATAGGTGGATTGTGGGACTGCGGGGCTTGGGGAACCTGGAGAGAAGCTCTCCAGCAACAAATGGCGCCCAACGGCTCGAGTTTCCACCTTAAACCTGAGAATATTTAATAACCGATTCTGAACAGAGCCAAAAACAGGTTCCTGCTTCTTGTCTCATACGGGCAGCTAGACAGCGCAAAACGCAGGTTTGAACACTGGCGGGTTCCTGGCGTGTGCGTTTGACCCGCAGTATGGCGGAAATGAGGCATCTGCCAGCGGCACATTACACTGTGTGGTAGATTTATTCTTTACTAGTATTTAAAAAAAAAAAAGGTTTCTGGGCTACACGCTGCTTTGATAAGAGCGTAGACCTACTATTTCTGAGACTTAATGATTCCCAGAGCCGGCGTAAAACGTACCACCGCCATGTTGGAAAGCTGAAGTGGGCGGAGCCAGCGGTCAGCGCCGTTTCAGTCTTAGAATGGTACAGTTTAAATCAATAGGCTAAGGTAATATAAAATATACGCCACGTAAAGATGGCTACCACACAGAGAATCTGGATTATGTTCTCTTTGATATTCGTAACTAAAGAAAAACATTTGATTGCAAAAGCTGTTCAGTTATGCCAAAATGTATATTTTAAAGGTACCTTGACTTCAAAATTTGGATTTAAGGATATGTTGCTTTGGAAAAGAGGTTCTGCTTTTGTTTCCACAGAAAGCCAGAGGCTGTGGATTTGTTCCAGATTAAGATACATCAGGTTTCACCAGCCAAGACCCCCTGAAAGGTCTCCGATGACACCATGGCCCAGATGATCCAACATCCAGAGCGGTTTCAAGGCAACTGGTTCACACAATACAGCCTCACGGACTACCCCATAGGCCTAAAGTTTTCTTTGCGTCCCCATAAGATGCAGCGCCCCCCTCCAGCAGGAAGTACTAAGAGATGCTACGCCCAAATTCCCAAATATACCAAGCTGGCTTTAGAGGTGGAATTGGCTCACTCCCCCTCTAAACCCAGACATATTACTTTAAAAAAAATGGTTAAGAGATTCTTGTGTCCCAAATCAGAAGAGCCCTCTGGTGTGGGACAGAGAAAAAACAATATTTTTATTTAAAACAGGTTGATTTTAAATGTGATCTCTTTCTAAAAAAGAAAAGGGGATATGATATGGATATATAAAAGGATATGAAGATGATAAGATAAAAGGGTAGATTAATGAACCTACTTTTAAAGAACTTGTTTAAAATGTTTTACATTGGTATAAATTTTAGTTTATTGATACAAACTTGAAGTTAATTTTGTTATACTGTATATATATATATATATATTTCTATTCTTGTTTGAGGTATTATGTTTATGTAACTCATTTAAAATTGTAATGGATAATTAAAAATAGATTAATAATTAGTCATCTATGATAATCATATTTGTAGCCATGTTAGTTAAGTCTTCTAGATATACATAGATATATTTCAGATAGATAGGTAATCTTCAAACACTTCATAGACCTAGAGAATATGGCATTTAAATAACTTAGAATTCTGTTGACGTGAGACACAATTGCTCCTGGCTGCACCAATTGATCCCGAGAGAATGTTGGGCTTCTAAGACATTTCCATTTGGAAGTTTGTCTCCTTGGCACAAAATGGCCTACTGGGCAAAGAACTGCCCTTGCCTTGATGGCTGACAGTACAAATATAATGCTGTCCTTTCTGGACAAGCGGGACACAAAGAAAGCGACCACTGTACTCTGCCAAGACAGGGTAAGATGGTCTCTCAGAATTCCTGCTTCTAAAAATGGTCTGTCAGAGACTCTAGGCCTGCAGCCAATTTGAATACACCAACAATGCTGAGAAACATTAGGTGACTGTCCAGGCTGCCAGCTGTTTTGGTCTACTCTTGCAAGATTCCCGAAAGTTGCTTGCATCCATCTACCATTTCTCAGGTACCATTATCTTCCTTCTCAGGTCTTTGATGTGGTTGAAAACTAGATAACTGTAATTTCCTCAGTTATGATAAAAGATAAGTTAGATATAAAACCTTAAACTCACAAATATAAGATAGATAGGACAACTTCTTTAATATTGTAACTAATTCTTGCTCGATAATTGTTTTGTTATATGTAATTTTACTATGTTAAAGTTAAAACCTTCCTTTTTAAAAAAAGAAGAAAAGGGGAAGTGCTGTAGATATTACTCTATGTAAATAAAACACTGATGGCCAGTGACCAGACAGGAAGTATAGGCGGGACAAAGAGAGAGGAGAATTGGGGAAACAGGAAGAAGGGGGGAGAGACACTGCAGCCACCACCATGACCAGCAGCATGTGAAGATGCCGGGAAGCCACCAGCCACGTGGCAAGGTATAGATTTATAGAAATGGGTTAATTTAAGATAAAAGAACAGTTAGCAAGAAGCCTGCCACGGCCATACAGTTTATAAGTGATATAAGCGTCTGAGTGATTATTTTATAAGTGGATTGTGGGACTGCGGGGCTTGGGGAACCTGGAGAGAAGCCCTCCAGCAACAAGGTGGGACTTATTTGTGGGATAAAATTAAGGTAAAACAAGAAGAGTCAGTCATACCTATGGTTTGGGTGATATCTTGACAGCAGCTGAAACTGCTTTAACTTTTCCAAAATGTATGGAGGCATTTTGCACCTTCTTCTCACAGCAGGCTGATGATGTCTGCAATTGTGATTATCTCATTTAATTGAAGATGAAAAACAGTGAAGTAGAAATGACTACTTTTGAACACTTTCTGTTTCAGAGGAACAAAGAAGTAGGATCCATGATATACCTTTGGTTTACTTGACATTATAGAGCTTATTCTCCAGATTCTCATGGGCCACTTATGCAAATAAGTCTGCAGACCCAACACAGGCCTATTGAACCAAACTCTCCTGGGGGTGAATCTGAGAAGAAGTGTTTTAGACAAAGATCCAGGAGGTCCTTATTAAGAGATTGGGACTTGTTACATCTTGAGCCAACTGCAGAAAATATATGTGACTCTTATGGGAATTAAATCAAGATGCAAAGAATACAATTTCCAACTTGAACAAAAAAAAAGGTATAATTTCTTTAACTAATAATATACTTTCATTTTTAATTCAAGCTATGAGGTCAAACATTTCAAATTTTGCTCTTCTTAGTTTAATGAATCTGGCTTATTTAAGCTAACCAATGATGAAAACAACATTCAGTTTCTTGCCCATTTGTGATAAAGAACAATAACTCCATTAGAATTTCTTGAGACTATCCTATTTTTAAATTAGCATTTTCTGTTTTTTTTCCTTATATTAACACAGGTATAATTATTAACTCCAGAAGGGAAGTGAGGCACACTTCCCTTGTTAAGGAGCTATCCCAATTTCACCTACATGACTTTGAACCAAAATACATGATAAGAGAGCCATGCTTTTATGCTTCTAATTAGAAGTATAAATTTCTATGTAGACAAATGACCTAAATTATGTGGACAAAAAGTACATTTTTAATATCATACAACACTGAGGTCAAATTGAGCCAGGGAAGCTTTCCTAATAGAGGCCATATAAGAAGAAAATGTGTTGGGTGAATAAACAATATTCAAAACCTGGGAAGATAAGAGCTTTGTTTAGATGCAAGGAATTGTAATAGAGCCACTAAGGAAGGTGCCTCAATGGTTTTGTCCCCTACTGACTTGTCATGACCAAAGGCATCGTGGAAACTTCCTGGAATCTATAAGGGTGACCCTATCGAGGACTCCTAATAATGGAAGATGCAGAGCCTGACTCAGCCATTTCTGTAACCGGGCAAGGCTCCTAGCAATGGAACTGGGACATCAACCCAGCCACAAAACCTTCAACCTACAATCTTTCCTGCCTGCAAGATGTGCTGTGGTAATAGTAGCACAGAACTTGTGAGAGTCGTCAACCAATAACTGGTCCAACTTGAGGCCCATGCAACAAAAGGGAGACCACGTCCGATACTGCATGGATGACTACAAACCAGAGGAAGGACAGCTCAGAAACCCAAGATAGAAGCAAACACCACTGGCAAAAGAAAAAAAAAAAGTCAATGATATGATTTCTAATGATCTTCTGCTATACTCATAGATTGGTGCCTAGCCCAACAGTCATCAGAGAGGTACCCTCCAATAGATGCAGGGACCCTTAGCCAAACATTAGTCAGAACTTGGGGAAACCTGGAGATGATGGGGAGAAAGAACTGGAGGAGCCAAAGGGGTCAAGGATACCAGGAAAACATGGTGCATGGAATCAACCAACCAGGGCTTATAGAGGCTCACATAGACTGGAGCTATAATCAGGAAGCCTGCCTAGGTCTGAACCAGGTCCTATGCATTTATGTTGTGGTTGTTTAGCTTAGGAATTTTGTGGGACTCCTAACAATGGGAGATGGGGGAGGTGGGGACGTGTCTCGGACTCTTTTGCCTAGGCTTGGGATCCTTTTCTTCCTACCGGGTTGCCTCATCCAGCCATTATAGGAGGATTTGCCCCCAGTTTTATTGCTATTTATTTGTTAAGCCATGTTTGGTTGATATCCCTGGGAGGCCTGCTCTTTACTGAAGGGAAACAGAGAGAAGTGGATCTGGAAGAGAGGAAAGGTGGGGAAGGAAGGAAGGAAGGAAGGAAGGAAGGAAGGAAGGAAGGAAGGAAGGAAGGAAGGAAGGAAGGAAAGAAAGAAGTTGCCTCAATGCCTTTGTTCTTGTTGACTTTTCATGACCAAAGCCATTATCTTGAAAACAGGACAAGGTAAATCTGGGCCCCAAACTGGCTAGAAGTCTAATATGTACATCAAAATAAAGAAAAACAATAAAAGTATAACCCCCTTTGTAAATGACTGAAGAAATAATGTTAAAACTGCATCTTATAAAGTCTTCTATATCCTAACATATTTTGGGAAAGGGTAAAGCTTGTCATTAATTTCAAACTTGGATAAAAACATTAAAATTCTTAATTAATTACATTATGTAACTTCCCAATTAGAGAAAATATACAGAAAGTAACTAATAATCCATCTAGTTATAAACATACTTTGGTATTATATAAACATATATAGAGAAGGGAAGACAAAAATCTTATTTTATCATTATATTATTACTTGTTCCATTTTGGAAGATCATTATCTTAACAGTTCCATGTTTTATCTCCTTCCTAATATATTTTTAATATTTCAGAGTAATTTGTCCTATTTTATGTGCCACAACATAACAGAAACTAATAATTATTTCCAAATTATATGATTTCCTGTGAAGAAAAGGTGTGACATATTACAGACAAGGTATTGTGATTTAAGAAAGAATTTTTAAATTAAAATATTGAATGATAACATGTATAAAATATAAAATTAAAATTCCACCCAGAAGAATGAATTTCAAATACTATGGATATGGAACAGACCCTACAGAAGTATTTAATAATAAAGATGACAAAAGTAAATATAATGCAGATGGCAAAGACCTTCTGCAGAAAATATGAAACATTAATGGAAGACTTTAAAGGCCTAAGTAAATAACAGTATCACACATGTGGACAGAATTGTTTTGATTCCCTAAAAGTATGTATTCCTGTAAAGATCATAGAGAATCAATGAAATCTCAACCAAAATCATGTTTTGTGCTTTCAAAATAGAGACTGAATAACTAGGCAGGGGCTCTACAACTCCCGATCTTGCCAGTAACTAACAGGAGTCTAATTAGACTAAAGATTTGGTCAGTGGGAGGGAATTCATGCCTGGTACTATAAACCTAGCCAACTCTCCATGTGTCTTGTGGTAACAGATTCTAGAGGTGAACCTACTACTGCCAATATCCAAAACCAGTATAATTCCTAGCCGCTTTCTAAAGTTCTATCATTTTATACACACAGAAAGTGTAGCTCTCACATTTAATCAGAGAAGGTTCTTTTTGCATCATATGGAGACCATCAAAGAAATTCATCATTGATCAAAATGCAAAGAAAAAATGAACGTAGGATGCCCAATCTAAATTGATATATCTCCAACAAAATTCCCACCCCTAAGGCCCAGAGAACATCCCAGGAGAGAGTACATAATGATCATTAGAGCCAGAGAACCAGGGGATCTGGTGCATTATAGAGTGTTCTATATATGATAGGGAGCCTCAAACATGAAATCTTGACAAGACAGTCATCTAAAAAAGACCATTGCAGCAATAACATCAGTTGACATACCAATGAGGATGAGAGAAATCACATGAGGCCCCACCACAAAATGAAGACAGCTACAGGCAATTAGTGGAAGGAAGTTAAGATAGAAAAACAGTATTTTCCAAGAAAAAGCTGGATAACTTATCCAATCAAAAGTCATCAGCTCTAAATACCTATGCAAACAAGCAACCCTAAATGGACTCAGCAGGTTGTGCACATACGTACGTGTGTGTGTGTGTGTGTGATAATTAAAGAAGCAGGGAAGTTGTGAGAGAATGATGAGGACTTAGGATAACTTGAGGGGGGATAGGGTAGAGTTGAAATAACATATTTTTGAAATAGAGGATTAAATAATTCCAACATAAATTATATCTATTGTTCTCTCTCTCCATATATATATATATATATATATATATATATATATATATATATATATATATATATAAAATGAATTATTAAGGACAAGGCTGCAAAGCTACCCACTGCACTATTAAGAAGGAAAATGGAAAATGTAAGAGGATTCCTTAATAAACACTAAGCATATTAGTCAGTAGCATCATTGTTTTCTGTGACCAAATAAATAAAAGAAATGAATTAAGAAAGAATCTATCTCACCCATAATTTCACAAGATTATATACTTATATGTAATATATCCTATATTTTATTATATTTTGTATTAAATATCTTTAATAAGATATTTATAGCATCTTATAATATTAATTTATATATAATATTATATATAAAATATATATAATTATATTATATATAAACATGGACCATTTTACCTCATGGTATACAGGGCAATGTACTAACCCAAAGCACACAAGCTCAGTGACTTCCTTTCTCTGGCTAGGTGACTCTTCTACAATTCAGCACCTTGAAATAATTCCGTCCTATTATGAATCCACAAAGTGATTAGCTTTTTCATTAAACTAGAGCTCTCACGATCCAATCATTGACTCTGCAAACAGCATCATAGCACAAACAGGGGTGTGCTTTACTAATCTCTTAGGCATTTCTCAATGCGATCAAGCTGTAATTAAGATTCAGTATCACATCAACATTAGGAACAAATTCACAGGAATAGATTAATAGGCCAGTGGAAGAGCAGAAGCCAGTACAGAAAGAGCCCAGTGAATAAATACATGGGTTTTCAAAGTTGAAAGTGTTAGATAACTACTGTTTTAAACTATACATAAACATCAGTCACAGGATGTCCAGCATATATTTTAAAAAGCGAAATCTTCATATTTTTAAGGAAATGATCATTTGGCAAGTCAGTATTTCAACATGACTGCTCAAAGTGAGCTGAACGAGAATAACACCAATAGACTTGCCAAAGTGAATGGGGAAAGCCCAAGCAGCCTCGACCCTACACACAACTGAAGGGAACTAAGGAATTTTGAGAGCAGGAGAAAACTCTTCTTCAGAGAAGAGCATATGAGTTGGTTATCCAGTAACCAATGGTTAGTTACAAAAACATATAGATACAGGTAACATTCTATATGTGCTGGATGATTACCCAGCATCACCCCATCCTCTGTTCCCAATGGAGGCAGCTCCCCATCAGGCTCAGCAGCCAGGAAGAAGCAGAGCAGATGCAGTCTACTATGGAGATTTCAGCGAAAGCCCACTTGGTCAGCAGTCCTGGGTCCAGCTTGTGGGCCCTAGGTACCCAGCTAGGAGAGCAGGTTGTCCCCAGGCCCACACTTGCTCATCAGGACGCCTGTGCTAGGAGTGAGTCAGACCCCTCAAAGCACTGGGCAGAGTGCACTTCACTATTCCACTTGACTGAAGACACAGGGGGATTGGTGGCCTCAAGCTCCTGCCAGTGACCCTTACCAGGACGACTGAAGTCTTTGTTAGCTAAAACAAACCCTCTGCTCCTTAAAAAGGATACTTGCAAAAACATTGAAAAAAAATTAAAGATTAACATTTGCAATACATGTAGGGTTCATAAAAAATCAATACTGGAAAAGCTAAAAACTTGACAGGAAAAATGGACAAAGGGCACAGTAACTCAATAATAATAAAAGAAGTTATATTACTCAAGAAGTGTGGTGCACACCTTTAATCCCAGCACTCTGGAGGCAGAGGCAGGCAGATCTCTGGTCTATAGAGTGAGTTCCAGGACAGCCAGGACTACACAGAAAACCCTGTCTTAAAAAACCAAAAAGAAAGAAAGAAAGAGCGAGGAGGGGGGTGAGGTAATAGCTCAAGAATAAGATATTAATTTATCTCAAGATAGGATAAATTATAATAAATAACTCAAGAAGATAAGACATCATATGTTTGTACATGACAGTACAACTTTGAATAGTCTCTATAAAAGTCTAAATATCCTTAGATTCAAGAATTTCAGAAAAACCTTGTATTTTATACAACTTAATAAAATGGCCTAGTGAAATGAAGATTGGATAATGAAACGGATAATGCATACATTAGTTGCTTTCTTCATTGCTATGACCAAATACCTGGCATGCATACCTTAAGGGAGGAAGGGGCTTATTTGGCTCAGGTTTAGAGGTACAGTCAATTGTGTTATGGAAAGCATGGTGGAGTTCTCAGGAGCAGGAGCATGTAGCTGGGACTCCTTATATCCTAAAGTCTCAGGAATCAAAGAAAACAAAATTCTGGTGGTTATTTAGCATTCTCCTTTGTTCTTTTTTATTTAGCCTACAAAGACCCATCCTTACTCAGGGTTGGTGTTTATAGTTAAACATCTCAGAAAATACCCTCACATACATGCCCAGAGGTGTGCTTCACACCTTACTACATGATTCTAGCCAGGTTAAAAATGAAGATTAACCATAGTATTATGTATACATGTGTGCATGTAGATTTGTGTGTATACCTGCATATATATATATATATATATATATATATATATATATATATATATATATATATACACACATAGAAAGTAGCAAGAGACAAACACTTACCAGAATGTTCATGACAATATAGTAATACCTAAAGCCAACAATCTGATTTGCTCGACATGAAAGTAACCAAGATTATATTTAGTAAAAGCATAAATAATTAGATAATATTAAAAATCAGATTATTATTAAAGTGAAATGTGTGATCTGCAAATGGACAGATTTGGTGAAGGAAAACAGTAAGTAACCAAAAATATGGATGGTAGATTTTGTGTGTATTAAGTTCATAAATAATAAAAATAAAAAGGTGACAATCTATCATGAATATGCAAGGCACAGTACAATATGTCAAGGCATATATTTATGTATGATGTTTCAAGCAAATCAGTAAAATCAATGAGAAAAAGGAATGCTTCAGAAATAAAATGTTTATTGCAAAGTAATAACTCTACTGTGCATTGTCTTTATGTTTTAATTGTTCCCAGTTTCTCCATGATATTTTCTCAGCTTGGCTTGCTATGAGATTGTTATAACCAGGTATAAAAATTTGATTTTTCCCTAGTTTATGTTACTAATGTCATATGAGGACACAATTCTTATATATTAGAGATGTGGCTTGAGGGTTCCTACCATTTCTATTATATTATGTTATTTTAAATAATAAATACATCTCCAAATTTAAATATCATCCTAAAGAGAGAAGCAACAATAGAGATTATAATGATATGCAAATACTGTTAAGTCTTCCTGGAAGAATCAAATATGTGTTTTGTTTTATTTTATGTAATTTTATTTTCTTGTCCTTAAGGAAAGTATATATAGATGATAATCCACACTCTATTTGTGGATTTGTGGTACACTATTTGAAGGGAACAGTTTTCAATTTTAGTCTCTAAAATATTTCCCCTTCTGCTTCAGAAAAATGAATGACAGTTTGTCTTTCAAATATTTTCAATTTTTTTTCTAAAATCACATATTTCTAATTAATATAAAAATGTAACATAATGAGATAGACAACAAAAAATGGATGTTATTAGTAGGCAAATCACTTTGGCTCCCTTACGAATAAATATCTTATACATGTTTAACTAGTAAAATCACTGCTATTGAATGAGTTAATTATGATGGCATTGATTTTTCACTTCTTTTCAGTATTATAATTTATTTTAGACAGTTAATATCACTTGCATGCAAAATATGCACATTCTTACATACACAAACACACAAATATCAAATGATAGTTTAGCAATCTATGAAATGAGGAAAATAGAACAAAACTGTTCTCCCACAAAAAATTTGAAGACGACTTCACAACAAAGTTTTTCTAATAAGGCAAAGATTCAGATCAAAAGTTTCTATAACAAGGAGAAATAGGAACATATTAATGATGTGAACAAACTGAAATAAAATGACCCCATTCTTGAAAGACAAAATATGGAACTTTGGAAGTATGTGTTAGAGTCCCATTTAATGTTGTTCAGTTTCAGAAATAACTGTTGCCTTGAGAAATGATAAGCCTTGGCCACATTTTACTGAGATTATCTGTTTTACTAATGAATCTGAATATTCTAATTCTTAATGCTCATATTCTGAAAGTAATGTAGCAACTTTTAGTTACAATTCTGGATTGAGACAAACATAGGAAAAATTAATGACATAAACATACATTTGAACATGGGACTCTGTGGGCTATAATCAACATTAAGCTAAAGCTAGATTGGAAATAGTAAACAGAAAATGCCCCAAATTATAAATGATATATAATTAAATTGTGCTTCACCCCATAGAACATATAATAGACAGGTTCTCTGTAAATCAACTTCTTGTTGGTTCTCACATACCACCAGATAGAAAGTTGTAAAGTCAGCCCACTTTTCTAATCTTGTAACTCCTGCATTTGAATAAAAATATGAATTCCTTGGAAGAAACATCTGATAGCATCAGTTTGGAGAAAGTGTTCTTTCTGGCTTCACTTAAAGAGAATATGAATAATTAACATGTATATATGACTGACAATATGGAGTACAAATGTGAAGCATATGTCTTTGAATTACATCAGAAAGAATGATGTTGAGACCTCCTGATGCTGTGAATGGGCTACCAGGAGTACAGAGACATATGTGCTTTCAGGTGTCTCTGGTACAAGCATATGACTGATATGATTGTATGAAAGTGCGCTACGTAATACTTGAGGTCATAGCAGTAGGCAGAGTTTTGTTATCTATCATGGGTTTATCTGAGAATTACAATCCTTTTCCAAGACTGAGTTGTTTAGTAGTGGACAAGATATTTCTCAGATACCTTAAAGTATACAACTTATGTGTAGTGAGTTCATAGGCACGCTATCACAGTCCAGATGATAGTTTTGGTCACTCTTTAGTATTGTGCCCATGATAAAGTTATTTAATCTGTTTTCTGAGGTCTCCTCACTAGGCTTTTGCCTGATTAGTGTCTGTGGATTGAGAGGAAGAGGGAGAAAAGCGATCACTGATTTCATTTAATCTTACATCATATACTTAGGTTTAGTAGCAATAGAAATATGAGTGAACTCAATCATTTGATATGATTCTTTCAGTAATTGCTCTAAAATTATTAATAATCTTAATTTTCTATCTCTAATATTTCTTTATCCTTTTATTTCCACATAGTTTCAATCCTGACTGAGTTTTCTTCAGCCAGAAATCATTTTAGTTCCTTTCCAAGTGAATAATGGCTTCCTTTCTTCTGTCCCTTAGCTTTCACAATAGAGTCTGTAATGCTAGGGCCATCCCAGCCTCCATGGTTAGGAGGACAGCACTGGCGTGTTCCTTCATCATCCCACAAGGGTTATCAACCTACTCTTTCTCTACTTCAGGTACAAGTGTTTCCTCTGAACCAATTATCCTCTTATCTTTGTGCTCTGAAAACCTGGTTTTTCACTCCCAGCTATTTTCTCTCTTAGGGTAAGTTTTTATGACTGGGCCATTTTGCTTATTTCTTCACCCTCTTAAATACTAGATTCCACTACCCTTAGAGTTCTCAACTTCACATCCAGTTTGACATTTAATTTTTTTTTTTTCAATTCTGAGGGAATGTCGTTTACCTGCTATTTGTGAAGTACCAGCAGGTCATCAGTTCAAAACCACAGACATATATGTCACCTAAAGCAAGAACAACAGTTGTATTTTTCAGATGCAATGACAATTGTCTTGTCACTGAGATATCCAACTATAGTGTTTTACCTCTATTTATCCACATGTACCTATAATGTATATATATATATATATACACATATATATATATAAATTCTGGAAATAATGCAACAATGAAAATATATTGTTATTGACTAGAAAATATTTTTCTTAATCTAAATGGATCATTTTGTAATTTATTGGCAACATTCTTAATATTCTTTCTTCTTTCTAGCAACACTAAAGGCAATTGATAGTTATATATACAGAAACTCATTATTAAACTTACTTCTAATTACTGCACTTATTTTGTCTAAAGAACATAAATATTAGAGGAGACTCACTGTTATTAAAAATTCATTTTTAAGGTGAAAGGTTGGCATGAACATAATATCTAGAGAATAGAAAGGTGTGCATAATGGGCTTTTAACAGAACTGAAATGGTTGTTCTTCTACCATATGAATACCTAGTGAGAAGAAGCCATGGCAGTTCTGATGGGCTTGGGAAGGGGGCTTGACAGATATATGCATATTGGGAGAAACTGCACTTGCCTGAATTTACTTCAAATCCCCTGGTACTAGGAGTAGAATTCAAGAAAGATTAAAATACTTAATGATATTCTAGTGCATCTACTTATCTACCCAATGAAGCATACCATAAAACAAAAATAGCATACACGGCAAATATAGCAAGGATAGGTCTTTTTCTAGGCCAGCAGACATGTCTTTCACTTAACCTACATCCTTCGTTGAGCTGCTATGGTGTATTCAGTGATGGAAATGCTATAATTTCCTTCCCAGTACAGTGAGGTTCAGTTTAAACAGGATTTAAGTGAGAGGGAGGCAAAGTCACGCCCACTCTGCAGGTAGGACAGCTTCAGACTTCATCTATTGTAAAAGGGGTTATACTGTCTCCCTCATAAGTGATTGGATACCAAGTGACTATGGCAACAGGAACTCAAAATCGTTGAGAGCAAAGCCAAATTTTTTGCTACTGTAATGTTTTATCTCTCAGAATATATCACTTTGCAGTGATAAGTGATAACACATTTGTTTATTTTGTCTTTCTCTGTCCTGTCCTCTGTCTCAGTCCTCCAATGTTTTCTTCACAATTAGAAACTGTTAACACCCTCGCTATGCTGTATCCATGATCTACATGATCTCTAACATTATTCAACACACTCGTCGAAAAGAAGAAACCTTGCAGTTTGTAACAGACCCTTTGATTTGTCATATGTGTAAGTTTATATAGTTATAGGTGATCCTAGAAATGTTTTTCCATAAAGGAAAATTTGAGCATCTAACTGTCTAACATTAAGTACTGGTAAATAGAATTTTTTAATAATAATAATAGTAATAATAATAATAATAACATGGGCTCTGCCTTCAAATTAATTCATAACTTAGTAGGAAAGTTAGCAAGTGAACAAACTATTATAACATGATATAATACTTACTTGTAAAGAAGGGTGGTGCATAACTCATCAAAAGTGATAAGATAATAGTGAATACAGTATAAAAAGAAAACCCTTACTGCTCAGACTTCCTTCACTGCTTCTTAATTTAGTTCATTTGTTTACTGGAGACAATTATTATGTGCAGTACAGGTTGGACTTGAATGTGCAGATGTTCCCTTGCCTTAGTCTCTCTCCCGAGTACTAACATAACCTCTCTCTGCTCCAATTGCAAGTTTCTTGGAGAAGTTATCAGAAATGTGTTTATGAAGATAAACAAGAAATATCTTAGTTGTGTGTGTGTGTGTGTGTGTGTGTGTGTGTGTGTGTGTGTGTGTGAAGATAGTCAAGGCAGCAAATCTAGAGATAACACAGTTTATTTGGGAGAACTGGTAAACATTGGACATTGAGTGCTTCTTGCTGAGTCAAGTGTGACTCAAAGTGAGTCAGAGGAGACAGGTTGATGTAAGATAATACAAACACTTAGGTGCTATAATTAGATACATAACATTAATAAGGTGGGCGATAGAGGACTGTGGGTAAAGCAAACTGAATTGTCTCTCCATTCTCCAAATTAATATGATAGAATCCTCACTGCTAAGGAGACTGGTTAAGAGAAATCTTTTAGAAGATAAGTAGTAAAAAACTAAATGAACTTGTGAGTGAAGTCCTAATAGAACAAGGCAGTGGCTTCATAAGAATACATACATACCTGAATGGAGAAAAGACAACGTAAGCATTCAGTGTGAAAGTCAATCAATCCATCAAGAAGAAATCACTTACCAGAGTATAACAGACTGGCCCAAGGATCTTCAATGTCAAGGTTAAATAACTGTGAGAGAAATCATTTTTATTGTTTAAGCCACCTAGCTTGGGTATTTTGTTATAGCATCACAAACACAATGAAACAAATAGAGAGTGGCATGAGCAGTCTTATACCTCATGAAGAGACTGCTGTTAGGTAGAGCAGACAGCAAATTGTGTATAGAGTAAAATGGACAGTAGGAAGATCACTGTAAGACTGTACTCAATATCCAAATAACAGGTGATAAGAGACACAACCAAGGCATGGGATCAGGCACACACATTGCATTTGATAGAACATGATGCATATTTTACATAACCATTGAAAAGTACAATGATAAAACTCTGCCTTACACGATGGTTTATTACAAGAAAAGTTTTCCAGTAAATATTCATTTTGTTTATAATCTAAATCTTCTTAATCAGGTATTTATGTGAATCCTGCAGCGTCCTAAAAAGTGCTAAAGCAAAATTGAAACAAATATCTAGAAGCAAAACTTTGATATATAAAAACTTCAAACAATATACAAAGTGATACAAGGGACTCAATAAGCATACCCATTTTAAAATACACAATTTTTTATTTTACATGGTTAAAACCTAAAAATAAAATAGATACAAGCACAAAAAAATTGAAGTTTTGCACCATTATAAACTGAAAGAGATACTATTGTATACATTTCTTAATCAATATGTAGGCATAATAGAACCACAGAATATTATAACTGAAATAATTTTTTGATATTCTTTTCATAGATGAGGGAATGGCACACATCTGTTAGATTTTTTTTTTCCTGAATGACTAACATATTGAAAGGAGGGCTTGCCTCCTGTGGCTTGTGGCATTTTCCTAGGAAGAACAGGGTAATACAGTGTAGAGTGAAGAATCATTCGAAGTTGACTCAGAATGTTTTACAGGAAATAAGAAGGGCATGTTTAAATTACTTATAAGAGAAAGTGTCCTAAAAGCAAGAGCAATTTAGCAATGGAATAGCTACCCAAAGAGGTCATTGAGGAAGCATCAATAAGACATTCCGAAGGAGATTAAACATAATTCTAAAGGGAGTAATATAAGTGTCTGGCAATAACATGCACTGGGTACAGAGGTCTGAATACAATGACCTGTCATTTTCCCCACAGCCCTTGTGTCTATGATTCACGTAAAATAATCATGAGAGCAAATAGAGATAAGGTGAGCATCAAAGAGGAGACACGGGGAAGCAAAATAAAACAGGACTACGGAAGTGGCATGGTAGCGTGGAAGAAAACAATTCCTTTTTGGACGAAGAACCTATTAAGTAAGGTCTGGTGGCATTGTGCTGCTCTCTCTACAGGAACTATGGAAAGTTTCTCCATCAAAAGCCCATAGATTTTAAAGAAAATGTCTTTATGTATGACAGAAGCTCGGTATAATTTTAAATCACCAAAGGCATACCAGGGACACGGGAAAGAAAGTGTAAGAAAGGAACTTTCACATAGTGTATATCTAGTCACACCTAGAACCCAGTGCCTTCAGCTAATTATGATTGTGTTGGCAATAATAGTAATGTTGTAATTAAGAATCACAAATGTAAATGATGAGTATGTAATTGTAAATAACAAAATGTCCTAGCCTGGGTAGTAAAAATAATAGCTTACAGAATCAGACTTCTTACCATGTTGGTACCTGAGAACCTCAAGATCAAGCTGCTAGTACTTACAGGACAGAAAAAGTAGAAGTAACCTCTAAATGTCTTTCACGGGGACTTCACCCCCTCTAATAGCACTCCCTATAACCTAAGTGTATCCTAAAGACCCTCCAGTCCCATCCCTCTACCCTGACATGTACACATATTAACACAAAATATTTGTCTCTTTTGCTATTTTGATAGAAACATCCTGGAAATTTTTTTGTGAATATTTGGCTAGATATACAGCTGGATTGCTGTATCCTTTCATTAGAATAACTCATATACATATGAAACCAAACTATAGAGTCATTGATGATTTTCATATATTATGATAAAATGTATGTGAATCTAGCCAACCAGGTGTCCACATTCTACTTCTTTTTTTCCTCTACTTGGGAAATAGCAACAGTATGAAAATCTCATTTGAGATTTATGAGATTTATGAGCAACAGTATGGAAATCTCATTTGAGTTGATATGTAATAGAAAGTGAAAATATCCAACTGTACTTAAAACATAATGAAGGGAAATTCTGACTCAAAAATATTAACAAATGTTAACATAGTACAGAAAAAATATGCAGACCAAGACTGGTGAAAATATAGGTCGAATCTTTAAGCAAAGACATTAATAGAATTTCAAGCAGATAGAGAATTGAGAAAATAGAAAATAGAGTAAGTGGACACTTGTTCAGTTTCTTCTCTCCAGGAGTACCCACTTACTCGGATAGCTAAAGATTATCTCCTAATACAGCTGCTTTATGAAGAGTTGGGTTTCTTGAGGCTGGGAGCTGTTAGGTTGGTAAGTCCTTAATGTGCAAGCTCCAGGACATGAGAGTGATGCTCAGAATCCACATAGGAAAGTATGGATTCATGACTCACAATTGCAATCACAGTACAGGTCAGGAACTGACTGGAGGGTCCCTGGGTCTGCCTGGACAGATAGGCTACCCTGATTAGTGATTTCCAGGCCTGTCAGAAACCCTGTCTCAAAACATCAGTGGACTGCTCCTGAGAATGACACCAGAGGTTATCCTCTGGCTTCTACACACTTCAGGCACACATGCCTGAATGAGCGCCACCATCCTCCCATCCCATTCCCTCCCTCATAATTTTTTTATTACATTATGTATTGCCCATGAAAGAAAATATCTAGAAGATTGTTACTAATTCTTTTGAAGAGAGAATAAAAAAGAATCAGGGTATATTAATTTCAAATATTTTTAAAATATAAGATTCTTATGAAATTCATAGTTTTTCATATTTTATTCAACAACATTTTGGGAATCTCTTGTATATTCTTGTCACTGATAAAAGATAAATAAGAAAAAGGATCCAATAATTATACCATGTATTTACCAATTTATCACTTTTATTCCATTCTATAGAGCATTTCCCATTATGGTGGCTATAGATTTTGTTCTTGGCTCTGGGTAAGACTAAGCTTATAAGTACTATATTTTCCCATTTTAATTAAAAGGAACAGTTGTAGTAGTTGTGTGGGCTAAGGCGTCAAAGAGGAAAGAATAGAATATATTCACAGAAATTATTCTTACAACATGATACTTTAAGACTAATTTTTACCTACTTTGTTAAATTCTGTGTAGATGATAAGACTACAAATCAGACACAAATAAACATAATAATACAGTCACTTTGTATGTAGAGCTTTAAGAACACATGATGCTTTGATCACAGAGAATTTACATATTTTCCAGATGTTTTCATTTTTAACTTAAAAATTAACATTAACATTTAGTTATGTGTCAAGAGACAATTTTAAGATGATAGAGATAAGCCTTTTGAAGTAAGTCAAACAATGAATGATACGTTTAACAACACCTCAGTTTATTCCTTAAGATGCGTGTATATGCACATGGCTCAGCATAGGATGGATGAGTGCACTATCATGATCACTGGTCATGTGCTGTCTCCTCTGGAAACATCTGAAAACCACAGATAACAGTCATTTGAACTTGTGATTTTACTTTCCCTTCACCAAATATCAATCCATAGAAATAAGCTGACAAAACTAAAGGAGAAACACAAGATTGTACACTAGCAAGGCAGATGAAGTAGATTATCAACTAATGGATGCTAAAATGAATTATTATCACTGTCGTTGTTCTCCGGCTGTTCTAGAACTAACTATGTAGACCATGCTGGTCTCAAACTCATAGAGTTCTGCCTGCCTCTGACTCCCAAGTGCCAGGATTAAAGGTGTTTACTGTTATGCCCATTGCTGGGGTGAATTTCAAGGCATGTGATATGGACTAAATTTTGTGTCCCAAACGCTTAGGCTGAAACCTTAACCATCTTCAAAATGGAATTCTGCTTGGAAACAGATCTCTAAAAAATAATGAAGTTAGAAAGTAATTGGGGAAGCTTCCAATCAAACATAACTAATGTCCCCACAGGAAGAAATTAAAATTCAGATAAACATAAAGGATAATTAAACAATCTACACTACAACAAAATGACTTCAGGAGAGGCCAACCCAACTGATGAATTTCTATGGGATGCCTATCCTCACAAATATAAAGATGTAAATCTCTGTTGTTGGTCACATGTACTTTGTAAAGGAATTTCTATGTAACCATAACTTAAGCTTTATTGTGCACCTGGAATTGGAATGATTGTTGCCTGGAAACCTTTTCCCAAATAATAATATTTCCCCAATATAATCAAGCATAAAGATTTCAAATTAAAGTAAATTTTCATAGTGTTTTTGATCTATTGTAAATTTCAGCTTTGACCCAATAAATATACCACTAATACCCAAGAGTAGATAATGGAAGAAACTTTAGGCATATTCCCAGAATGCAACATATTGCAAGATTCTTAGAATTATTATTTGTCTTAAGTGGAGCTGAGGACACAAAGGACTTTTTGCTCAAAGATCACAAGGAAACCAGCAATTTTAAAAACACAGTGGCCTCTCCTCAATGGAGGAAATAAAATGCCTGTTTTTCTGCCCAGAAAGCTAGGAGTAGACATGGTTAACAACCTGGTGATGTTTTTGCTATCTGTGGCACAGACCTCAATTACCATTTTGCTATCTGTGGGGGATGATCTCATCCATCTTGTGCTTAGAGGTAGAGCTCACCTAAAATGTTTAGCTCAGACTCTCAATTCCCTAGCCCATTATCTTTAGACCAATTAATACAACCCATACTTGGTGGCGGATATCTCTAAACATTACAGTCTGGATGGGAAAGTATCCTGGTGGGACGCAGCCAAGGAATATCAGTCACACCGCACAACAAATCCCACACAAGGGATTTATTGGGAGGGGGAAAAATATACCAGGAGGTCGGCTGCCTTTGCTCAGGCAACAAATGACAGCGAACTGAGCAGAAGGCTGAGTTTACATAGAGTTTTTTGGGGTCCCAGGGTAGAACTTTTCAGGGTGAAGCTTTTCAGGGTCGGGGTTGGTGGGATTTCAAGTTCAGAGCTTGGGCTTTTTACTCTGTAGGGCAAGAGCTGGGTCCAGCGTTAAGGCAAGGGGTTTACAATGTCACATGTATTGTATGGTTGTTGAACACTATGCTATCTCAAGTCAGAGACAATATCAGATTCCAGGCCTTTTAGCTATAGAGTCTACCATCATGGTCACATGTAAAAGAGTTTGTAAAAGAGTTTCTATTGTAGTCTTTTTGTTTGTTTGTTTGTTTTGTTTAGGACTGTATCCCATTTTTTATTTTATAATTTAATTTAATTTTACGTATCAGCCACAGATTCCCTTGTTCTCTCCCCCCTCCCCACCTTTCCCCCAGCCCACCCCCCATTCCCATCTCCTCCAGGACAAAGACTCCCCTGGGAATTGAGTTCAACCTGGTAGATTCAGTCCAGGCAGATCCAGTCCCCTCCTCCCAGGCTGAGCCAAGCGACCCTGCATAAGCCCCAGGTTCCAAACAGCCAGCACATACACTGAGTACAGGACCAGGTCCCACTACCTGGATGCCTCCCAAAGAGATCAAGCTAATCAACTGTCTCACTTATCCAGAGGGCCTGATCCAGTTGGAGGCTCCTCAGCTATTGGTTCATAGTTCATGTGTTTCCATTTGTTTGGCTATTTGTCCTTGTGCTTTTTCCAATCTTGGTCTCAACAATTCTCGCTCATACAAACCCTACAAACCCTCCTCTTTGTAGCCAATTGGACTCCTGGAGCTCCACTTGGGGCCTGGACGTGGATCTCTGCATCCAGTTCCTTCAGTCATTGGATGAGTTTTCTTTATTGTGCATCTGGAATTGGACTGAATGTTGCCTGGTAACTTTTTCCCAAATTGTATTTTGTTTTAAATATGCTGACAACGAACCACTTGGTATCAGACTCTCCAAGTGTGATCCTGGATGACAAAGTGAGTCTGAACCAATTTTTCATTCCCACCTCTTCACAGTTTGTTTCCCTGCCTGGACACTTGCAGGGTCCCCTTCAAAGTAGTTTCTCTTGAAATGTTCTTAACACACAGAGACATCTGTGAAGGCATTCGGTGTATCAAGTACGGTGGGCTTGAACATCTGATATGAACTACACTTTTCTTTTATAAGTCCAGCTAAAGATTAATCAGAAAGGGGAAAAGAAAAATACATCATAAAATCAAAGGGCCTATGAGGGAACATTTAGTGAGTAGTTAATTCAGAGAAAAAATACATGTTTAAGGGTCATATGATTTGATTTTTTTTTAAAAAAATCATTGCCTGTTCCTTAGAAGTTTGGGGCTTCTAATTCTTTTTATTATTCTCATGTTCAAGGTTCTTTCTGAAGTGCAGTTTATATTCTCCAAATGGTTGTAACCGTGTAAAATTGAACAGGAAAACATGTGAAGTACCAAAAATGTATTATAGCTACTCACAACATAACTGTGGCATCTATTTTTCTAATTCATTATTACTCAAAATCATTGATAGTGATAGCTTAAAACAGCCATGATAGGAATATTTACACCAGAAAAGTCAGTGAACTCAAAATCAGGAATTTTAACTATAATGTTAGCCATCTATTATTTATTAGGACATGCTTGGAAATTTTTAAAATAAAATTTGTTAATATAAAGTAATTATTAATTTATTACAATAATTAAAGTACAACATCTATAAGCATGAATATAATAAGAGATGTATAAGCAGTCATTTAAAAGGCCCCAAAGATATAGAAAGACATTAATGAAGGCATGTCATGAATTTTGTGTGAAGTCTAAATGTTACATAATAAGCAAAATTCCCTTCATTTAATGAAGTTCCCAGATAATTGCTGTTTGGTGTTATGGATAAACATTTGTTTTTCTTATTAAAAGAAAAAGAAATATACATACAAAAAATAGGTTCTGGGTATGATGACAGTGGAGACCATTGACCAATTGAGATGTTTTGGGAACTGAACTTAAGAAAGGAATTGATAATGTAAGGAATGATTATACTTGAGTGTATACACAGAAGAAACAAGGCAATAGGTTTTTTAATTTGTTATATAAAAGCACAACATTAAACATTATTGGAAGAAATGGAAAGTTTTAAGGGAAAAGAAGTTAGATTCTTGTCTCATTCCACTGCACCTATTTTGCTGAAGAAACATGCCTCACAAGTTGCAATTACAAATGAGATTGTCTTGTATACATTTGGCCTTAAAATAATATCTAGTCTGCTGAGACACATTGACCTAATTTGGTGACCCTTTCATGTAAGACTCAACATGGCCCCATATTTAGGTTTTGTCTTGTGAGTACAGGATAGGAGAGAAAGTCTGTCTCTGATTCATAGGAAACACAAGGCAATCTCTATTATAAGAAATTCTTGGAATAGTCATTTGCCCTTCTGGTTATCATCAAATACATATGTAGGATAAGATGTTGCTTCTCAAGTTCAATATGAAACATGCACACTGTTCCATCGTGTCCTTATGCAACAGAGGACATACATTTGATTTGCTATATGACCTCTTTAAAAGCAAAGGGAGATACATCCTTGCCATTCCTCCTCTCAGGATGAAAAGGAAGAGCTCCCTACATACATCACCACAGTCACCACTTTTGATGAGCAATTTCTGCTCCTTATGTCTGTAATGTGGTGAGAGATTGAACAATTCTGCTGTTATTGTGATGCAAAGTTGTAAGGGCTGTGTCATGCCTGACCCTCTCTGTACTTAAGAATAAGGTATCTACTGGATCTGGTTTCTTAGTACACACTTCCAATATAGAATCATGGATTTCGTGTGTGTGTGTGTGTGTGTGTGTGTGTGTGTGTGTGTGTGTAGATGTGTGTAATAAATTGAAAATAGATTCAACACACTATGAAGCATTATATATATACACACATATATATAAATTTATGAAGAAGCTTTTTACATCTAAGTAATAAAATTCTTACCATAAAGGGTTAAAATTAAGATTTGTCTATATGAAAGATAACACCAAAATATACATAATATTAGTTTTAAAAATTCTAGACATGACAAGTTCATTGTACCCATGACCTCTCAAAAGCCTTGGGTGCCTGCATAAGACCTGAGAAAGATAAACCCAGTCAAAATTCCAGCCGTATTAGTGAAGGGCTCAATTATGGAACCTTTGGCAGTTGATGACTGTTGGTTCAAGAAGAGTCAGTTTTCATTAATAGTGTGACTTGTGATAATGTTGCTCAGGTACAGTCGATAGTCATATACCCATGCTCACAGGATAAAACTAACTTAATTCAGAAATGAAATGGAAGGAGGGACTGAGGAGAGTGTATGCTTAAAATACATCATATACATGTGTGACATTCTCAGAGAAAAAATATTAAATTAATCAGAAAAATAAATGTAACACAACTAGCTAATATCCTCACTATATAAATCAAACTGTGAAGTAAAAGGGCTAATTACAGAATAATATGTAACAAAATTCATATATGTGTGTGTCTGCTATACATGAAAGCATTTGCAAAGATATGAGGCTCTCCTCCCCAGATTTAACTGGATATTTGCAAAAACATAACTAATGTTGCCTTTAGGAGTCAGTTTCTTTGAACTTCAGCATCTTAATGTGTCAAACGCAGATCAGTAGTAAAAGAGATCTCTGGGTTCAAACTTGGCTCCATAATTTCAGACTGTTTATGTAAAGGCAGTCCAATTGTGAGTATGTGTGTGTGTGAGAGGGGGTAGGGGAAGGAAGGTGGAAAGAACAGGAAACTGTTAACCTTCAAATGATAGATCCCTAATCACCAGTTTATTCATTCATTCCCATGTGTGATTATTCCACTCGTCTGTGTAAGGTCCTGTAATGAACAAGGGGAACACTTCCTTAGATGTCCGAACATGAAATATAAGAATGGTCTGGAAATAATGGTATCAGAATAGAGACAATATTAGAGTGGGTGAGATGTCTCACCAGGAAAATGCTTGTGTCTGTTCTGGTGACCTGAGTTCATTCCCTGAGACTCACATGTTGGAAGGATAGGGTAGACTTCTACAAGTTCTACACACACACACACACACACACACACACACACACACACACACACACACACGCACAAAACAAATAAATAAATAAAATTAAAAAATAAAAAGAAAATAACCAGCAATATATGAGAAGTGTAAAATGTTTTAGAAATAGGAGTAGGAAGGAAATGTTCTTACTTGGAATCCCAAATGTTCGTACTTGAAATCCTATGGTGTGTGGGTTGTGTGATGGGCGTGGTCTATAATCCTAGCCTTTGGGAGTTTGGGGCAGAGCCACTTATTGTTTAAGAGCACAGAGTTTAAGACTAGTTCAAGAAGAGTGAGATTTCTTCTGAAAAACAACAACAAAAATGATCCTAGACCCAGACTTGAAGATGGAAATAAAGTAATTACAAATTAATTATAACTGTGCATGTAAAAGATAACCAAAAACCTAAGAACTAAAGCAATTGATACAATTTGCACATCCAAAATTTCTCTCTGAACATGTACTGATGTGTCATACATTGTAGTTTGATATTTATTATGGGTCACAGAAAACTCATGCCTTGTCATAGTAGAAAATTAAGGGAAAATATAGTTTGTTAGGGGTTTCCCCCTTTTGGATTTACTTTTAAAAGAATGTTAATTTACAACTTTATTGATTACTATAGAAAATCTAAGTATCAATATCACTTTAAAGATGACCCCAAGGCTTCTGAATAGGTGTACTTATGCCTTATTGATAAGACTCTCAATAATAAAACTACTCAGATGTGCAATGCATCAAATGTGTTTGCTTCTTGCCTATTTTATTGCATTGATAGACAAAACCCCACATAGGCAATAAAACAAACCTGCTTGTGTATTTATTGCTTTATCTTTGTAGCCCTTTGTCTTATGGCAAAGATGCAGTCACAAAGGAAAAAAGAAATTGTCACATTGGTGTGCAGTGCTTACTTGCTACAAATACAAACCAATTTTAGTCAAATAAAACTGACCTAACTCTGTGCTAGGATCCTAGACTTAATAGCCACTCCAATTTTCTCTGACATTTAAAAATTACAGAAAAGGGAAATTCTTAAATGTCACAATCCTCATAATTTTTTCAAGTTTTGCCATTGAATTCTTAACTCCTCCTCTGATCCTCACCCCGAAGTGGCTTGTCAGCATGCAAGGCACCTATGAATGTAGCATTCAGTAGAGTAGCCAGAAGAGATGCAACTGACATGGTTCTGGGGATGCAGAGGCTAGCACAGCCTATACATCTCCACCAAGTTCCTAGGCCATGACCTCTAAAAGGCTCCAAAGAATCCTTCAACAGAATGGCTGTATGTAAGATGAATCTTAAAAGGTCTTATTAATAAAAACAAACTCAGAGCAAGGTATTGGGGTGAGTGCTGAAAGATCAGAGAAGCAGAGCAAGCCACAGCCAACCTCACCTCGCCAACTCCTCAGCCCATCCTGTTTCCTCAAACTGGAAGCCTCTGAGTCCTCATCCGAATGGATCTTAGCTGGACTACTGCTAAAGGCCTAAAAAGCTTAAAAGCCTAAAAAGCCTCTAGTTCCTTGTCCTCCTGTCATATATATATATCTGTTCCCTGCCATCACTTCCTGGGATTAAAGGCAGGGTGTTTTTCCCAAGCAAGACATAAGATCCCAAGGGCTCGAATTAGAGTTGTGTGCCACCATGTCTGGCTATTTCCAGTGTAGCCTTGAACTCACAGAGATCCAGATAGATCTCTGCCTCCACCTTGCTAGGATTAAAGGCATGTGCTACCACTGCCTAAACTCTATGTTTAATGTAGTGGCTGTTCTGTTCTCTGATCCCCAGATAAGTTTTTTGGGGGTGCACAATATATCAACCACAGCTGTACATTTTCAGTGTGGAGTTAATTACACGAGAAAGGCCGAGCGGTTGTCACACCAATTCTGTTCCCCACATTCACTTGTTCCTCTATTTACCATTGTAAGTCAATCTTTGGCTCCTGCCACCGTGGCACAATTTGCCTCTGTGCTAAAGTCTGATTCAAACAGGAGCTGAAATCACAGTGATGCAGGTGAGATGAGAGCAGTGGAGAGCTAAACCACAAAAATAAAAAGATGAGGGAGAAAAAATGAAAGATGGGAGCCAGAAAGGACAGAAGAAGAGCAGAAAGAGGAAGGCAGGAAAAAGAGATGTAAGGCTGACTGAATTCTTACTGCAGGACCCCACACTGGGATAGGATTAAAAAGCATACACCACTGGGATGGTTTTCTTATTCCTGTTTTACATGTCAGTGACCATATGGAGAGATGACATTTTACCGGCCAGGGTACTCAGTGACAGTCCCTCGGTGACAGAACCAACCGGTCTCACACCCATGCTCTATCTCTCTCAGGCAAATTTCATCTCTGTGTGTATGTGGCTTCCCAAAGACGCAGTGGCAGCTCCAACAAGATTGTATTTACATTAAGAAAAACTTATGTGACTATTCTCTAACCTGAAAGTACTACCTCATTCCACATGAATTATTGAATGTCCATCAGTATAGCTTCTTTTAATCAATACTTGCTGGTTTCATATAAAAGCACTGTAATAGAGACAGATGTCCTCAGTAACTTTTCTTGGGGTTTTATGAATTTGATTCTCTTAAACTTCTTTTGTAAAATGATAAAACAAAGAAAGGCTTCATTCCAGTATTTTCTAATATCAAATTTCCATGCCAGTTCCTGGTTGTGACCTGTCTACATGTGTCTATAGGTGAGTGTGTGTGTGTGGGTGTGGACATGCCTGTATAGATAATGTACACTAAAAGCACATACTACATAAATTATTGTTGGACAACATCTCACTCCATCCTTATTCTCAGTTCTACATTCTAAGGAATCCTGCTGATTCTGTTTTCAGGATTTGTTTTATCACTTCTTGACTGGAAACAAAAGATATTTTATTTCACTCTAGTTTCTTTAATTTATAAATATAATAATTAACATTATAGAGGGTATCAGATAATGTTCTAAAAAGAATAAAATGAGACTAAAACCTGAAGCCTTATTTTCCAGTCAATGAAAATAACACATTATTATAGAAACATTTTCTCTTAATTTTTAAAATATTGCCTAATCAAACAATCTAGAAAGCCCTGATTTGAGGGTGACCCTTTAACGTTCTGGAGGGATTTTATATTGGCTTGTCAGAGGCAGATGAACTTATGCTCTGTAAATTCCGCTATAATTGTGTCCATTCTCAGATTTTGCTTCAGTTTGGTTGTTAGCTATAAAATTACTGATAAGTAATAAAACACAGGTCAAAAGTATTAAACCCTTGTTGCAAATATCACCAAATCATAACAAGAAAACATCAGCTAAAAGCTATAATTCCTAGCATTTACCTGTAAAATATGACCTAAATAGCAGGACTTTTCCCTTTTTCTTGGTATGGCTTAATAAGATTTTACATTGCTCTGGTAGCTTGCAATCCAAATGAAAAGAATTGTTTCTAGGATCTACTTTGGTAAATTCCACTTGAGAATAAATTATCTGTAATTATTAAATATTCATAGAGGGTTTGGGCCATCTCATTTCTGTCTTTCAAGGAACTGCATGCCATAGAACCACGTGTCTCTAAAGTGTAATGAAGGAAGATGAATGCTTGTAATACTCCCTGTGGCTAATTCTTCCCAATCCATCGCCTTCCTTTAAAATGAAACTGTTGTGATCTTATTTATGATGTTTTAAGGCTTCATAGAGCTCTTCAAATGTCCTCTGACTCATAGTCCTATCTGGAACTGCAGTTCTCCAGCATCAGTCAAAACAAACAGGCAGAAATGGAGCCACAGGCTAGGGCTTGGTCAACAGAGAACAAAGGCAAGATGCCGCACGGTAGCAATCACTCTATCCTTGCTTCTCATCACATTACTGCTCCTAAAGCTTCTGTCCACTGAATAATTGCCCCATCCTCCTCCTTCAATTTGACATATCAGAAAAACATGGCCCTCCATTCTCAGCATTAATTCTACATGACAGTTAGTTCAAAGAGATGGGAGCATACGTTACTTGAAAAAGTTTCTGAAATGAGGAAAGTTTCAGCAAGACCAAAAAATAGAAAGGCTGTTTTCCCAATATTTCTTAGTTAAACAAAAATTGCAAGAATGTGCTTTGTTATTGAATTTTGTCCATAGAATACCTTGTAAGTTTAATTTTCCACAAACTCATCTGGGAAACACTCAAATAAGTCATATGACCATTACTACTGTGTGCCCTTTTAAATATGGGAGGCAGGCGAGGGCTGGTAAAGGAAAAGCTACTTTGTCTGAAACTGTTGACTAGGATGCCAAAGAAACTGTTATTAGAGAAACAACTGGTAGATGTGAACATTTTCCTTGGGAGAATACTTATTCCAGGGTAATGTGACAAATGACAGCTTTATAGTAGTTGGGGAACTGAGATATTGACAGGTTCAATAAAATGCTCTACCATCCACTCTGACTTTGAAATTCTATGGTTCTAAGGATATAGTTTATACCCATCTGTACCTGTGCAAAAACATGAAGCCAACAATGATGTTATATGTTTCTCTCAGAAATTCTTAAGATAGTGTCAAAGTGAAATAATTTCTTGTTGTCTCCAAAAATACAATTTAATGGAATTTTATGTAATATTGCATATTGCCTTAAGATTCATATGCTGAAATCCTAACCCCACAGTCCAATAGTATTAGGAAGTAGGAAAAGATAGTTTATGAGTGTGGACCAATTTTGTGTTGGATTAGGGTCCTTATAAACATATGATAGAGAGGAATTTCTCTGTGTGCCATGTGAGAATACAAGAAGACTTTTGGCTATAAACTGGGAAAAGACCTTCACCAAGCATGTTGGTACCCTGACCTTTTCTTCTAGAACTTCAAGGAATCAGTATGGTTTAAATCACCCTATCTATGGTATTCAATCATAGAAACTTCAACTAAGAAAAGAGGCTTTTGCAATGCATATACTACGAAATCATAACACACATTTATTCATACAAAATAACAGGGAGAAACTGTTTCAGATGTGAGGTAGAAACTCAAAAATGCATGATTTCAAAAGTCTGGAAAAGTTGGAACTTTGTCAAGTTTCATGGATGAGTAGTCTTCTCAAATTAGGTGTAGATAGTTACATAATTTTATGCCAGATCTACACACTTATATGTTATCTCCCACTACCCAAATTGAGTCAATGAACTTTTAGGATTTGCCTTTTAATATTTATAAGTTTCAGTGTTAAATCTATATTTTTAAACATGTGTGATTGAAAAACAATAATCTACAGCATCTCTGGTCCTTCATAGTTCTCTTTTTTTCCCCTGTGACTACATGCTACTCTCAAAAGGATTTATCAGTACATACTCTCTTCCCAGAACTTCATGAAGAAAACAAAGTCAATGTTACATAGATATTTTCAAAGATACTAATCTAGCAGTATTCTACAAGTCCATAGCATGAGAAGAATTATCAGCTGTTCTCCACCAAACAGGTGATATTTTATTCTGTCGTGTTCTGCATTTGACCTTACCAATGTGTTATTTATCTGAGTGGCATATAGCCTTCTTGATTTATTATTCTCCCACAATGGGTCTCACTCAGGAATTATTCCTTGAAATTCAGTATGAGAGCATTTGTTCTTTCAATCCTGGTGTAGATTACTTGTTGTATTACTAAATGTAGCAATGTAAGATGGTTAAAAAGCATAAGCATGTGTTCAGATACCCAATTATGTTAGTTCTTTTATTACACAGGTAAGTACTAACAAGGGTACCAATGTTCTTCTCTGGTATGTGGTATTGAAAAGGGGACTGCAACTGAGAGTCAGAAGAACTGAATGAGGACAGTTATTTAGCATTGAGCATTTTCATCATTGCCTAACACCCACTGGCCTGGAGTCATTGCTTGCATCACTTACTTGCTTACAGATCTAGCTCATCTCTTCCTTCTTGGATATGTCTAATTGTTGAGCTCATTTAAGTATCCCCTAGTCTCTCTCCAAAGGACTTGGCAAATCACTAGTCATCTATTTTACACATTTTCGAGGAAGATGAATTAAAGCTTATATATGATAGTAGAGTTTTTTTTTTCACAAGTTTCAAGAACTGGAATCAGAAGAACCAAGGAAAGACCATGTTTCTGCTGCATCACATTGCAATACAGGTGTTGTTTTTTCTAGTTCTTTAAAGACTAGACTGGATGAGTCTTATCACTGGGCACAAAAGCCTTCCAACCTCCAGGCCTATTCTTTACTTCATCCTAACCAAGACTAAGCCAATACCAAGTCAATAGTTAAATGAAAAGATGATTCTTGGCCCATAGGCCAAATTTATTCATCAATCTGGTAGTATGTTAATCGAAGGAAAGCTGTGGTGGTAGTGTGTTCCCCAAAATATTGTGCACTCTAATAAACTTATCTGGGGTCAGAGACAGAACAGGCACAATATTAAACATAAAGGATAGGCAGTGGTAGCACACACCTTTAATCCTAGCATTCCAGAGGCAGAAATCCATGTGTTAAGGATACAGCCAAGCATGGTGACTCACACCTTTAATCCCAGAAAAATGAACCTTTAATCCCAGGGAGTGATGGCAGAAGCAGAAAGGTATATAAGGCATGAGGACCAGAAACTAGAAGCATTTGGCTGGTTAAGCATTCAGGCTTTCAAGAAGCACAGTTCAGCTGAAATTCATTCTGCAAGAGGACTCAGAAGCTTCCAGTCTGAGGAAACAGGATCAGCTGAGGAACTGGTGAGGTGAGGTAGCTGTGACTTGTTCTGCTTCTCTGATCTTCCAGCATGCACCCCAATACCTGGCTTCAGGTTTGATTTTATTAATAAGACCTTCTAAGATTCATGCTACAGAAAGCCAGGCACAGAACAGACTCCTATGTTTCTTTTTGTGGCTCGTATTCACTTCCAGGTTCTGGAGTGAAGATTTTTAAAAGTGTATGCAAAAATACCTTGAGAAGTACACCAAACTGTGTATATGTAGACCTGAGAACTACCTGGCCTATGTGAAATTCACAGACTTTCACTGTGCCATAGTTTTCTATATTTTGATATCATTAGATATAGTTGTAAATATGTGAAATCCTTTAAGTCACAGGACAGCTGAACTTTCATACACATTATATGCATTTTTAATATTTTCTTTGATCCAATAATTGCAATCTTAAGAAACTGTCAGTAAAACTTAACTTCTAAACTATTAATAATATTATTTAAATTTACAAAAAACATTATGAGTGGTGTTTTATATAAAAATAACCAGAGATTTACATCTAGATCTGCTTTCTACTAAATATATTTCAAGTGAAGAGTAAATAAAAGAAATGGGTTATAAGATTGCTTTATTGCTTTTTATTCTCAGTGATAATCTGGCTCCAAATAGTCCATATGTTCAGTTTATTTTCCTTAATACTCAGGAAAATTGGAATGTGTCTGGCTAAATTTGTAAGTTAAGTATTTTTCTAGTCATGGATGACTAATGGATGAAGTTGTAAGTCGTCATAAGAGTATTTCATTTTAAGCATATTTATGAGGGACTTAGTTACTTGGTTTGGGATATATGTAATAATCACCATGCTTGCACAAAGACATGAAAATATTTCCATGTCCCTTAAGCTTATTTGGTTAATAGACAGATATCTAATATGGACTTATAGTTTTGGACTGGCTCTTACTAGGCTGTACAGAATACAAAGAAATGTTGGCTGGGCAGTGGTGGCGCACGCCTTTGATCCCAGCGCTTGGGAGGCAGAGCCAGGTGGATCTCTGTGAATTCAAGGACAGCCTGGTGTACAGAGCAAGGTCCAGGACAGACATCAAAACTACACAGAGAAACCCTGTCTCAAATAAAACAAAAACAAAAACAAAACAAAACAAAACAAAAAGTCAACAGTGATCTGACAGCCAACAAAGAAAAAGACCTAAATTTAGAGGTAAAGGTTTCAACAGTCATTACATATAGAAGTAAAAAATATCCATGTATGTGGTGATGTTTTATTTGTGCTGAAATGTGGTGATATTTTATTTGTGCTTTAATAAATAAAGCTTGCCTGGAGATCAGAGGGAATATCAAGCCATTTTAAGTAAACAAAGAAGTCAGGCAGGGGTAGCACACACCCTTAATCCTATCACTTAGCAGGCAATATCTCTGTGTGTTCAAGGCTATACTAGGGAACAGACCCAAGCATGGTGACACATGCCTTTAATTCCAGTATCAACTGTAGAGGTTTGGAGGTCTGTACAGACAGACAGAAATTGACAAAGCTGTGTAGGAAGAGGAAGTGAGGTAGCTGGGCTAAGAGAGCCAATGAGAGGGCAGAACAGCAAGGTAATAAAGACGCAAGTAGACAGGAAGTTACTCGCATTTGGAAGCTGCAGAGCTGGCGAGGTTAGGTTGGCTGGTGACTTTCCCTGTTTCCCTGATCTAAGGCTTTCACCCCTATATTTGGCTCCATGCTTTTTATTTAATAAGACCATTTTAGAAATTTGTCTACACATGTGTGTATAAGCAGTCCCAGTGAAGTGTACAGAGACAAATGTTTAGGATTTTTCTTATTTGTGGGAGGTAGGCACCTGAATGTATAAGCATAAAAGCTAAGATTAAAATGTCATGGGACAGAGAAAGGAAAAACAGCCCTCAACATTAGGGGCTGGTGACCTGGAGCCATTAGCGAGGCATTGATACTTTCTGAACAGTTCTAATGTCTTGACTAAGGCTTGTTTTCTCCTGCTCAACATCTTACAGACCATCAACATCAGGCAAGGCCACTCTGTGAGCATGACATGAGACAAAAGCAAGGCCACTTTGTGAACGTGTCCAAACAGAGACAAAACAGGAACATTTTCAAGCCAAAGAGGAAAAAAATGACCAGACAAACCCCTTCCCAAGACTAACATAATTGACCGATGTCTTTGCTAATTATGGCTTTATGTTTGCTTTCACCCACTGGCTTTATCCGTAAGAATTGCTGAGCTACTCCGATCTCATAGTAGTACTCATTCACATAAAACACCCAGACAAGGTCAAATCTCCCTTGGAATTCTGCCCAAATAACATAAACAATGATTGACTCTTATATAGTCTTTTAAAAATCTAGTATGGAAATAACTCACACTTCTGTGTGACATTGTTTTCCTTTTTTGTAAGGAGTAACAATTCCAATCCTTTCAGGATCTAGCGTCTTCCTGATAGGATTTGCTGGGGGAGGGGGGTCACTGAACAATATTCTTTGATTCTTTTCATTTCAAGTGAGATATTCAATTTACTGAACACTTTACTTCACTACGTTTAGTTGGTTAAAAATAATTACTATGCACTTATTATCCAACACTTCATTATTTTAACAAAGTCAAGCTTGAATCACTATTTTGCTGGGAAAAAAATGAAAACGAAACAGTAGAACTAAATATAACACAACTCTTCAAAATATTTGTTTAAATCAGTGCATAAAAGTTGATCTTTAGCCGGGCAGTGGTGGCGCACGCCTTTAATCCCAGCACTCAGGAGGCAGAGGCAGGCGGATCTTTGTGTGTTTGAGGCCAGCCTGGTCTACAAAGCGAGTTCCAGGAAAGGCCAAAGCTACACAGAGAAACCTTGTCTCGAAAAACCAAAAAAAAAAAAAAAAAAAAAAAGTTGATCTTTAGCCACTACTAATTTCAAACACTCCAAGTCTAAGTACAATTCCTTTTCAAGTAACTAGTATTGAGTAGATATAGATACACATAGACCTCCATTTTTTTTTTAATCATGTGAGACAAAATAAGCCACAATGGGTGTATCTCATTTAAATTATTAGTCACTTTTGTGCCATCCTAGTGATATTTTTGTTTCTAGATCTCTATATGAAAATAATATTTACATAGAGGATCCACTGAATGAGGAATCCTGTATCCTTCAATAAAAAGGAGAAAATTGCCTTTATGTATCATTGTTTCTTGACATGATATAATGTAATCAAATGCGACTGATACCATCTGACAAATCCAGTCTCACTATGAAATGTCACAGGGAAACCGGGACAGCCACTATCTTTACTTAGACTGAAGGGACAAATATGTATATAAGATGCACAAAGAAACAGCGTTGGTAAGCCAGCAGCTAGTACACCTGCAGAGAGTTTGTTCAAGCCCTCCTGGAATATATTCTATCATGGATGGTATCTGGGTCTTAGAAGTTACCTTTTTCTGAAAAGCATTAAAACAATCACACATATTTATGTCTCTTTATATACGGTTGGAACTGATGCTTCACAAAGACCTCTCCTATGCAGTGTTCAGTCCCAGAAGGCTGTAGATCCTCAGAGGATCCAAGGCAACTCTAAATGGACTGTACTTTAGCTAAGCTGTTTTTCTGAGACTGTACCCTGCCTCTGAACTGTGTTAAAATACCCTTGCATTATCCTAATTAGGATTATTCACAATACACACATATTGTAGAGGGCCATTCTCGTTTTCAATTAGCTGAAAAGGATTAGTTGCAGTCATACTTGTATGGTCCTGAATGCTATTATTATTAAACCCAATATTTTTATTGCTGTTAAAATTATGTTCCTTACAAATATAACTTAGCTAATGAAGTAAAAAGAAGGTCCCCTCCTGACAAATCATTTTCTTCTAAAGAAAACTGTGAAGATACCAATACATAAACTGAAGGAAATATATGTGTGGTAAAGACGCTGTTTAATCACAAGTAATGGCAAACCTAAAATTAGTTCCAATTAAAAAAGAAATGCACAGAAACCAATCTGAATGTAGCAGATAAAGGGTGGCATTCAGGGGAGTTTATTAAGCTGTGGCTTGTAAAAGGACCCCAGGTGCAAGCCTTCCTCATTATACCTATTCTTAAGCTGTACTGAATGTATCATAAACACACACACACACACACACACACACACACACACACACACACACACACAACCCCAAAACCAAACCAACAAAAAGAAAAAACAAGGAAAGAAAGCAGAAAATCTTCAGGAAATAATTTTATGTGGTGACCACACTTGCAGTGAACAGTCCATGTTTTTTGGAGGAAAGATCTTAACAATTTGTTCTTTTACTTCCAAAATACTGCGGCATGTTAATCGCTTGATCAGCCAAATGAAACTAAATGTAATTAAGACTAGTGTGGGGTTAATTTGATCCATAATTATGTTATATAAAGTAAATGAAAATTGTTTCTTTCCTCAATTGCAATTCATTAAAATTACAGATATTAAAATAAGATACTATAAAATTACATGAAGCATGTACACATTAATAGCCATTAATAATAGCTTGATATTTCTATCTAAGCAACAGTTTATTAAAATGTCAAAGGTGATATTTGACCACTCACATGACTGCTTTTCTTACTTTAGTTTTCTGCTCTTCTAAGAAATTGTGTGTGTGTGTTCATCATTTTTATTCTATTTTTTACCACTATGGCTCAAGGTATTATTATTAAAGTTTTTTCATATATACATGGATATACAAATATGTATACTTACAAATAAAATAAGGTTTATATTTCAGTTACATAGTAAACTGACACATAAAATTGACATTATTTTATGACATTTTGTCTCCAGCTGATTTTTTGAATGACCTAATAACCAGCAACTGTAACTAAATTCTGAGATATTTTTGCCCCCCAGTACTTTGTGTATATATTATGGATTCCAGTTTAGTGTTTTTATGGAATTCCTAAGTGCAAATGAGTAGGTCTCTGTTTCTTATATCTTCTCTTGGGCTTTTTTCTTCCTGTTTGTTTTGTCCAATTCCAATATGTTATTTTTTGTTTTGTCTTATTGTTATCCCTTAGAATCCTGTTTTCTTTCTGAGAGAGAGAGAGAGAGAGAGAGAGAGAGAGAGAGAGAGAGAGAGAGAGAGAGGGAGAGAGAGAGAGAGAGAGAAGTGGATTCAAATGGAAGGGGAGGTAGGAAAGAACTGGGAGAAGAAGAGGAAGGAGAAACTGTAATCAGGAGGGAAAAAAACCTGTTTTCAATAAAAGTGTTAGTTATACTTAAATGCTTATTATTTGCATAAGTACATATAATCCATTCCTTATTGAATATTTATTAAAACACAGCATAGATATTTATTGTTCAAAACAGAATACAAATATTTCATATATAGCTAAATATACATAGTATATAGTGTTTAGAAGAATGTTTCTCAAAGAAACACATTTGCAATCATAATTATAGTTACATGTCTATTAACACATTTCATAACATTTTGATTTTAAACATAGACATTAAATGAATATTAAAATCAATTTACAGATGATGAGAGGAGGAGATATATTTTGGGGGTGCTGTATCCTATTTTGAGCACATGTAGTACCTTCTAAATAATCTACTTTTATCTCCCTATGAAGATGGGGTTGTTAATCCTTTCCTCCCTCTGCAAATGGAATAACTGGGGTTCACAGAGATTAAAGAGTATGCTTGAGTTGGGAATTCTTGTCAAATTCATTGAGAAATGAAATGTTCTCCGTTTTAGACATGAAATAAAACCTAGGAAAACCAATAAATTTATTCTGATAGATCATGTATTACAGTCCCCACTTTCTACTCTAATTCATTGGAGATAATCCATTTCTGTAAAAATGAAAACAGAATTTAAGATGTTTAATCTCTATGTTCATTCTTGGGACACTAAATACAAGTTGAACAAATAACCCAATCATTCTGAGTGTATGGAATTGTCCAAGGATCCTTCTTCACAGCGCAGAAGGAAGTGCTGATTGTGAGAGAACATTCTTTACTGAAAACTAGCAGGTGCCTTACACAAGGTTCCACTGACTGCATAGAAAATGGCCATGCCTGAGGGAAACAACACATGTGATATGTCCCGATCATTATGGTTCAATTGTGAACCTCAGAGAAAGAGGCCCAGACAAGATGAGGACAAGGCAGGGAAGAGGTTCTAGATTCTGTGGAGAGGCCTGCTCTCACAGCCTCACAGATGACCATGCTTTTTGCCTTTGTTTATTTGGGCTTGAGAACTGAGGCAATTATGATTTTATGAAACTTAAAAGAAAAGCATTTATAACTGAATTTGATAGACTGCTAAGTTCTAGCAGTTTATTAACCTGAAAACCAAAATTATATAAGCCTAACTAAAATTTCTACTTACCTCAGATTCTGTTATGAAACCAAGAATCACACACTATGAGAATCTAATGTGATTTATTTGCTTTATAATATGTCACTCTACTGCCATTAACTATAGTATGCACACAATCATAAATGTTTGCAAATAATTGATTACAGTGTATTTATAGCACAACCATCCTTAAATATTTTGTAATATCAGTTGCCTTCCTAAAAGGAAGCTGTGTTTCTTACATAAAAATAAAACTTAAATATCACCACACTTAACAAGTTGCCAGAACTCATTATGTATAGTAAGCGTGTATTCTTAACAAGCTAAATATTTAATATTTCATGTGTGAAAGAAAATGGGCAGGCCTAAGAGCCATTAGTATTCCAGGTGAGGTGCATCATGCAAATTTACTCAGCTATTTAGAAATAAGTCATACACTATTTAATATAACAAAATAGTTTATGTATATTAGAGTAAACAGTGAAATCACAATAGAAAAAAAATGGGTTTGGTTCAGATGTTGAGCTGCTATGTAAACCAATTATCTATCCGGAGGGAAACAGCTCTGTCTACAACTACTTAGGCTCTAGGGCCTATTACAAACCCTGGAGTGGGCTGTTGTTTCTATTCTCAAGGGAATTTACCACGTCACACTGGAAATAGCTGACAATAATTAGAAAGCCTGCTTCTGCCAGTATTGCACACATTTTTAATACCTTCCTAAGTATTATGGGAGATAATACACAGGGTCTTTAGAATTCTAGTCATGCCACAACAAGCCACGGAAAGGACAGCTAGACAATAGCCCCAAACTGGACTGTGACAGGCTAATTATTGTGGCTTCATTATAAAACCTCTTTTTACATAGGTCACCTGGGAAGTGTAATTAAAAATGCATTATTGGTGTATTTTTTATTGAAGCAATTAAATTAAAAAGCCAAAAAAATAATTATATGAGGAGCAAATAATAATGTTGTTCAACAGCATTTATCTAAGAAAGAGAGAACACGTTAGTGCTTCATTAGCAGTAAATGTGTTAACGGGAATCTGTTTGAAAAATGAGCCATAGAATGGCTTTTAAATACGCAGATTAAAGGATTTATAATGTCAAGTTTAACACAGAAATTATAGATAGTGTTACATAACCATGAGTGATTGCACCTTTAATCTGAATTAGTAAAATGATTTACATCATACTTCCTGCTGCTTCAGTTGTGTGCGCGTTATATGGACTGCATCTCAGATAAATCCCCTATATTATGTGGATCTGTTCTTGCTTTCTAATTAGGTGGTACATAATATAATTAGATGTTAAAATATGTGTCTTCAAGGGCAGAATATTTGTCTTGGATATCCCTTCTAGGTACCATATCAAATCATAACATCGTGTATTTAGGGAGATTTTATAAATCCCTAATCTACCATATCAACTCAGTCCTCCCTCCTCCGTCTCAAAACGTTCTTGGCACATCTCTGCATCCACATTACTACAACTGTCAACACCACACTTGCTGTAACTCATGAGAACTTTCTACCTGTAAGGAAGTGAACATTGTCAGTGATGTACATAGTATTGACTTTTAATTCTCTGAATGACTTTAGGAGATTGGTGCCTTGTTTCTATTTTAAAAACAAGGATAATTGATGTAATTTAATCAACTGGTATATCAATGATAACGTAAATTGCTCTCCAGTAAACTACCCACAATAAGAAATATTTTTCTTCCTTCTAGTAGAGAACTCTTATATTTCGAGCTTTATGTGTTTGTTGAATATTATTCAGGTGAGATAGAAGCTAGATAAGCATCTATAAAGGACAATTTTCAAAACCAACCCCTGTTTCCCTCAGAGAAAAAAATTCAAATTCAGAACTACAGAGAGACATCTATTATGCAGAACCATACCAGAGTGAAGGAGCAGATAAGTGGATACATCAACAATCACCACAGAAATTCACTGTTGAATATGGGACTTGATTCAAAACTATCATGGTTGGCAGGAAGAAAAGTGTTCTGTTTATGTTTTGTCCTAAGACTGAGCATTGGCCATGATCAGTTATTACCTAATGACTCCAAATTATATCTTGGCATATAATAATTAGTTTAATTGGTAGTTTGAGTATTGTTATATTGTGTTGGAATTTTTAGGATTGTCAATATTTTTCATGTCAGAAGCTATAATTCTTGAATATTTACTGTGATCTCTGCCTTGTGTCCGGCTTTCCAGGAATTATCAACAAGGAACTACACACATTATTGGCAGAGTTGAGAAACTTTCAGTACAGAAGGTCAAGTGACTGTTCCAAGTCCATGTTGCTAATTAATTGTGGGCTGAGATGCTATTCCAGGTTCTCCAAGACATACAAGGTATGTCAAGGTATACAGTTTTCAATGTAGAAAGCACAATAAATTTGGGTGTTTTTTTTTTGAGTATTTCATGTTTTTTAAATCCTTCTGAAGCCAAATTTCACATAAGAATTTATTTAAAATTAATAAAACTTAAGAAACCTAAAAGTTTCTATCCCATTTTACAGTGATATATATGTATCATTGATTTCTTAAAAACAACCCAGAGAGCTATCAATCAGTGTATTCAGTATTAAGCACCTCTTTATAGTATAGTCATTTCAAAATTGAAAATTGTAACAGTGTTACCTTGGCTACTATTACAATCAATATCCCTAAGCTCAATGCTGAATAAATGAAAAATACTTATTCATTTTGTAAATTTGATGTAAATTTTAATATATGTTCTTATTTCAAACATTTTAGTTTTATTGTAGCCTGTTAATTAGGACACTGTCTTAAATTAGCTGAATAAATTTTCAAACTAATTTCAACTAAGGATTTTCAGAACATCAGATTGATTCAAAAGAGGGAATTAAACAAAAATAGTTATCTCTAGGGATTTTCTCTTGGAATTCCGAACCAAGTTCTATGTCTTGAAATAAGATATATATAATTGACAGTGTTCTGTAAGAGTACACAAAATGAAAGATCTGTAAAAAATATGGCAATAAATTGCTATATTTCAATAAAGGAAATTTAAAGGCCTTGCTCCCTTAAGGTAACTGGAATGTATTTTAAGAAAATGGATTATTAGAGAAATATTGAGTAAATGCATCCCATAACTGGTTTATGTAACTCTCTCTACTGCCTCACTTTTTTAAATACAACTTGAAAATATACTTTATATTTGCATATTTAAAGATTACTGAATGTACCAGGCTCTGCTGACTCCCCATGGGAGGCCCTACCTTGTTGTAGGAGGGAAAGCGGGGTGGGGTCATGGGGGGAAGGCTAGAGGGGCAAGAGAAGGGAAGAGGGGGATCTGTGATTAGTATATAAAATGAATAAAATATTTCTTAATAAAAAATATTACATGTATTTTCAAATGCAGCCTCAAATGCAGTGAGATGTAGAAAATGCAAAGTTAAGTATAAAACATCAGTTGCTGGATAGCCATGGGTTTTCACCAAACCTAGAAAGAAACACATTTGAAAAGTTAAAAAAAAAAAAAGGCAAGATAATGTAGCATCTCTCATTGAACTTATCAGACACCAGGGTCTGGTCCAAGGTTACTGTTACTGTTTGGAAAATAGGTTTCAAGACCATCTCCAGAGTGCAGACTACATAGGAGACATTGAACTAGTAGAATTCTATGTGAAATAGTCATTAACGTCTTGCCCCTTTCATTTATTTTTGTTTTCCTTGCAAGAATGTGCGATTTATCATCACTATTCAGAAACTTCTATTTAATTCCTGAAGATCTTCACTTTGATCAATTTCCTGACCATTGTCTTAATATACCGTCTCTTTTTCCCAGGGTCCAAATAAATAATCATAAAGTTGTGTGTCATTTATTGCTCTTTAGGAAATGCATGCCAAGTCCATGATGTATTTGTTCTATTCTCAAAATAAGCTGTAAGGTGGATCTGGCCACTGTGTCTGTTTTACAGTGGGCACTTTTGAGATTCACAGAGTCACATTACTAATGCTGCTAAGTTTCTCTAGCTCATACAATGTAGACCTGGTTTATTTGAGTTCAAATCATAGCTCTTTTCCTACTGCCTAGACCAAAGTGAAGTCCTTCTTTAGACTAACTTTCCAGTAATGGATGCTGTTCTTTGAAATCCATTTTATAAGCAATGCTGTTGAGGAATGAATTGCCTACCTGTCCAAAGCTCAACTTTCAGTCATAATGCTGAAATAACAGGACATCATTTATGTGTCGTAATGCATGGTACAGACACATTTGTGATACTTAGTCTAAAGCTAAGACCCCATAAGTTTTGGACACATGGTAGGTAGAAGCTAAAACAAAAGTAGTTTCAAAAGTAACCATCAATATTCAGCTCTAAAATGCTTCTATCTGACAAGAAACAGATTCCACAATGCATTAGTTCTGAGAAAACCAAACAAATTATCTTTGAGAGATGCAAAAAATAATATATTTTTATTAATTATTTCAGAATTATGTGAAGTGTATTTTTATTATTTATGCCCCTGTTCCTCCAACTAACTCCTCTCCTAAAACCCCATCTTCTCCCAACTTTTGTCCTTTTATTAATTTTTTAATATAATTTTCAGAAACCAATTTGAGTTGCCCATATATTCACAGTTTTGTGGCCATTCATTGCAGCATGGTTGCCCTACCAGGGGTCATTACCTTGTGAACACTGACTATCCCAGAAGACGTCAATTGTTAACATCTCCTCAGCTAGGGGTAGGAGCTCATGCCAAACTGTTTGGTCTTATACAGGTCTTGTGCAGACAGCAACAGATGCTGTGAGTTCATGAATGCAGTTGTCGGGGCATATCCAGAAGGAACTGTTTTGTTTCAGTCCTCCACATCTCTGTCTCTTGAAATCTTCCTGCCTTCTCTTCCACAATGGTCTCTGAGCCTGGGGGGAGAGGTGTGATATACATATACACGTTACCTTTGTGGATGATCATTACATACATACGTTCACTATGACCAGTTGTGAGTTGTTAACCACAATACTATTCATAAAGAAACCTCTTAGATGTTGTCTAAGAACTGCACTAATGTACGGGTAAAAAAATAATTTTGAGGGAAGTTTCGGTCTTAATTCATTTAGCAGAAATAGGAGTAGCAGGTTTAGCCTTTGGTTGGTGATCTCTGTCTTCCCACTGTATCAGTCAGATACATAGTACCAGGCATGATTTTTCTTGTATGAAGAGGTCTTAAAATCTAACAGGGGGTGCTTTGTTATCCCCATAACATCCATGCCATGCTATTTCTCCCATGGACATACCGGCCAATATTATATATAGCTCACAGAGTTTACAAATGCATAAAATTGTTGGTGATATTTCTCCCCAGTAGCATACATAGTGCTTTCCAATACAATGAAAGCAAGTCTTCAGAGCAGAAACTTCCTAGGAGATGACACAACGTTTATTAAACAGATTTAAGAAGAGTAAAGGAAGAAACTGAAAATATCAAGAGCACTGTCTGGTCTTCCACAGGACCTGTGTTCAATTCCCAACATCCACATGGAGGCTCACAGCCCTCTGTAACTCCAGTCCTAAGAGAACTGTCACCCTCTTTTGGCCTACATGGGAGCTCCATACATTGGTGTTCAGATATATAAATATATAGTAAGACAAAATCTAATATCCATAAAATAAAATCTCAAAAAAAAAGTGAAAGAGTGAAGCCCAGTATTGAATGGTCTGTCCACCTGAGGCAGTAATGAAACTCCTGACAGAAACAAGACTTGGTCAAAATTCAGGCTACACATCCAGAGAGAGCATGAAGACAAGAAGCTTCCCTGCTCTATACGTCAGTGTTGGTAGCTGTGGGAATGGCTTCATCTCCCATCAAATGTTCCATAGGGGAGCAGTGGTTTGTAGAAATTTCTCTTTGTTAAAAGTCTTTGTCGCCGGGCAGCAGTGGTGTACACCTTTACTCACAGCACTTGGGAGGCAGAGCCAGGCAGATCTCTGTGAGTTCGAGGCCAGCCTAGTCTACAGAGTGAGATCCAGGACAGGCACCAAAACTACACAAGGAAATCCTGTCTCAAAAACAAAACAAAAAAAAAAGTCTTTGTCTTGGGCTTAAATTCTATAATTCACAAACAAAAACATACCCACTTTCTTCTTACTCCTTGTTTACATGTTTTATTCTTGTGTTATTGTCTATACTATAATTGACATGGTTTTAAAACCATATGGAACCATTAGGACAATAAGGTTTTGAGCAGTTTCATGGAGGGTGAGCCTCAGAAATGAATTAGAAAGGGGTAGAATGATGCATAATGTGCTATTCTGTTACATGAAGGTAGCAAAGACCAAGGAAAGAGCTAAAGACAACCACAAAGAAACATGGACCAAAAAAAACTACAGGCTTTTATGTTTTTCAGTTACATGGTGAGATTATTTAAAATTTCTCAAAATTTCAAGTCTGCTCAATGACTTTGTTATAACCAGAACAATATATGTAATCAAGGAAAAAGCAATTGATTAAAACTATATTAGTCAAAGAGTTTCAACAAATTGAGAGATCAAAGAGAAATCAATAGATGTTTAAATAATGGCATCATTTATAGTTGACTGATATTTAACATAGTGGTATTAAAACAATTATTTTATTAATTTATTTTTATATATTTTAGTCAAATACAATTACTTCACTTTCCTCCCTCTAGGCTCATCCAAGTTGCCTCCCTCTAACTCCTTCCACATGTCCTCTCATCTTAAGTTGATAGCCTCTTTTTGCCTGATTATGATTGTTACATATATGCATATGTGTATGTCTATGTATATGTATGCACAAACATAAATAGAACCTGCTGAGTCTGTTTCTGTTATTTGTGTGTGTATATAGTTTCAGGTATGAACATTCTGTATTAGACAACCAATTATGAGATGCTAATTCTACCTTTCTCTGTTTCTGTGGATTTTGTGTATATAGTTTTAGGGATAAGCACTCTGTACTGAGCAACTAATTAGGAGGTGCTAACATTTCTAGGATACTAACTCTATTTTTCTAAGCAGCCATCTGTAGTCTATCATTCCTTGTCAAGGGATGTGACCTGTAAGATTTTCCCCTTCCATGATAGCATATCTATTGATATTACCATTGTTCATATCTTGCATATAAAGCCTTTTCCAGGAGAGACTGTTCACAGCAGACTTCCTGGTATTCTGACTCTTACAATCTTCCCATCCCTTCTCTGGTGCTGTCACTGGAGCCACAGATGCAGGAGCATTGATGCTGATGCATCCACTGTGGGTGAGCTCACCATAATTCTTTGATCTTGGCATGGTATCCAGCTGTATTTTTCTGTGAAGATCTCCATTTACTATAAAGAGAATATTATTTGATAAGGGGTGGTAGCTACACTTATTTGTTGATATAAGGATAAGATTTAGAATGTAGTAAGAAATTATGCTAGTCTAGCAACCTGGTGGTAATAGAATATTTTCTAAGATCCATGAACTAACTATCCTGGAGAAGTAGGCTAGGTTTCTAGTAGTGGGTACAATTTTCCAATGGGCCATGAATCTAATTAGACAACTGTTAGTTACCATGAATATGTGAGTGCCACTTACAGCTTTTATGCACATCTTGCCATAATAGTCATCATCCTGGTTCACTGGTGTCATACCTAGGCAAAACTAGGTGTTAGAAAATATTGTGCAGACTGACAATGGAGGGGAGCAATTAATAGTCCTAAAAAAATTCTTAATGCTTAAAATATTTATAGGACTTTCTTGGTTTCAAAGTGACCTTTTATGTATCTGTATGTATATCATTTCATTTGAGCCACATGGTTCTGTGAGATAAAAACAAAAAGTACAGCTATCCAACACATTTCTAGCAGTTTAGAGACTATGGAACACATGTGTTTGCAGTAATGATGGTCATATTCCCATCAATCATTTTAGTGCTCCATCCTGGGGTTTCTGTGTAAACTGAAATATATTTTCAATACCAGCACATCAGATTTATTTTAGTGAATGTGGTCTATTATCTACAACTCAGAGATATTAAATGTCAATCCATTAAGGTAGATTATTTTATATCAATGGAGTTTTCTGACACTGATGTTTTATGGTGTCGGCAGTCTATTTTTAAAATCTGATATAGATGCTTAGTAAATGATAAAAGCCTTCTGAACTTCTCCATTGGGACTACACAATTTTACATTCCCATGAGCAAGTTACAAGTGATCCTCTCTCTCAAATTCCTTGCCACTTTTTGATAATGTCAATATGCTTATTTTAGACTTTCTGCCAGGAGCTTAGTCAACTCTCCTTGTGATTCTAGTTGTCATTTCTGTAAAAGTTACTGACATAAATTTATTTCCATATGCTTATTTTCCATATTTTCTTGGGTACAATATCTGTTTATGGTTTATTTGTCTATCTTCTAATTGGATGGTTGATTTTAGTACTGAGTTTTAAAGGTATGCACACTTCCATATATTTTTATATTATGGCTTATGTAGCTGAAAGTTTTCCTGTGCCTGCCCAGCTCCTGTGTCCTCATGGTCCCACAGCCACTCAGACCCAAATGAACACACAGAGGCTTATATTAATTATGTATGGCCTATTGACTGGCAGCATCTCCTCTGCTCTCTTTTCTTCTCCCCTCTCTCTCCAGTTAGAATGTCCTGTCTCACTTTATTCTGCCAATCAACCAATCAGAGCAATGTATTTTCACAGCGTACAGAAAGACATTCCTAACATTTCCCCTTTTCTTTCTATTCAAAAGGAAGGTTTAACTTTAACCTTGTAAAATTACATATAACAGCATTTGTCAAATACAAATAGACCAGATATTATAAGTGTAATTCTTGCTTGATAACTGTTTTGTTATATATAATTTTACTATGTTAAAGTTAAAATTTTCCTTTTTAATTAAACAGAAAGGGGGAAATGCTGTGGGATAATGCTTTTGTACACTGGCTCAATAAAACAATGACTGGCTAGTAGCCAGACAGGAAGTATAGGCTGGATAAGCAGACAAGGAGAATTCCGGGAAGAGGAAGGCTGAGTCAGGAGACACCAGCCTGCCATCCAGGAAGCCACATGTAATGGCAAACAGATAAAGTCACAAAACATGTGGTGACATATAGATTAACAGAAATGGGCTGAGTTTAAGTGTAAGCACTAGTCAGTAGTTAGTCTGAGCTAATGTCAAGCAGTTTTAATTAATATAAGCCTCTGTGTGTTTACTTGGATCTGAGCGGCTGTGGGCTGGTCAGGACACAGGAAAACTTCCAGTTACAGGCTTATCATTTTACATTAATTATGTGGAATTTTAAAGAGTAATAGTTTATAATTTAGATGATGTCTAATATATTACTTTATTTTATTTATTCATTTTACCTTTGGGCATTGATATGAGAGAGATTGAAAATATGTGTTCACAGAAAATATATGTACCAATCTTCTTTGAAGATTTATTAGTGTTTATTTACTTGCACTTATTGAAAATAATAAATTGAAAATTTTGAATATAGCTTTTCTAGAATAGAAATGCAAAAACAATCTGTGATGGATTATGAGGAATTTTGAACTTAGACTAAATGCATTTTTGCATTATGATATAACTATAAGCCTGTGAGGGATAGGAAGTGGAGTGTGGTTGTCTCAATGAAAATGCCCCCCATAGATTCATAGGGAGTGTCATTATTGGAGGTGTGACCTTGTTAGAGTAGGTGTGGCATTGCTGGAAGACATGTGTGACAGGGGGTGGGCTTTGAGGTTTCAGAAATTCAAGCCAGGGCCAGTGTCTCTCTCTCTCTTTCTGCTGCCTATGGATTCAAATGTAGAGCTCTCAGCTACCTCTCCAGCATTGTGTCTGTCTTCATTATGCGATGCTTCCCACCATGATAACCAACAATGGACTAAACCTATGAAACATAAGCCAGCTCTAATTAAAAGTTTTCCTTTGTAAGAGTTCCGTGGTCATGTTGTTTCTTCACAACAATAGAACACTGATTAAGACACAATCTCATCTAGTTTTCTATTGTCTCTTATTATACATTATTTAATCACCTTAATCCCTCCTAAAGAAAAATATAAAGTGGTTTGTCACATAAAACTGAGTATGGTCCAAATAGATTTGACAAAAATAAAGTACAATTGATAAAAGATTTGGTCTAAATAATGCATAGTTTCTATTCATGTAGAAAATAATCTGGATTTATATAATTTCTTTGAAATATATTAGTTATGCTCCATTAATAACTCAATAGTAGTTATTAAAATATATGTGTAATACCATATGTATTATAATATATACCATATATAGATTTCATCTAGTTTCTTGGTCCACCATTGTATGGCAATGTTGGCATGTACACAGAGAGAGGATTGAAGTTTTATATACCAGACCTGGGTGGAAGTACTTGGGAAAGAGAGTACCAGTTCTTCTGTTAGGAATTTGGGGAAGAATATTTCAGTTCTAACACACACACACACACACACACACACACACACACACACACCATGTAAAAGGTAGGGGCATCAAAAATATGACATACTTACGAACCTGAAAATCACTAGGTTTGACTGCAGTATATATGACATGTTGGAAAGGCTTAAAGATAATGCTGATTGAAAGTCAGCACTGGTAACAGTATTGCTTACTTAAGACCTTGGTTTATAAATGATAAATATCTGAGGTTAATACAACTGATATAGTTACAAACCTGACTTGATTGTTCTATAATGGACACATGCATTAAGCCATCACACTGTACTCCATAGATAAGTACAATTATTGTTTGTCAACTACAAATAAAATAAAATTCTATATAGGGACTAATTTTGTTCATGTATTAAAAAAAATACAAAAATTTCTAACAGAGTGGGCCTAAGATAAGGATTTAAATAATTAGAAAGATTTTGAGAATTATCAATGAGAACACCTTAAAGAAAAAATCAAAAAATCAATGAGAATTAGAGAGACTATATGTAAGTCCAGAAGAGAAATATTGAAACTAGGAAAGATGGAAGCAGATGCAGAGATCCAGGACCGAGCCCCAGGTGGAGCTCCAGGACTCTAATCAGCAAGAGAGAGGAGGGATTGTATGAGTGCAAGATATTGAGACCATAGAAAAAGCACAGGGACAAATAGCCAAGCTAGCGGAAACACATGAACTGTGAACCAATGGCTGAGGAGCCCCCATGGAACTGGACTGGGCCCTCTGGATAAGTGGGACAGTTGATGAACTTGAACTGTTTGGGAGGCCCCCAGGCAGTGGAGCCGGAACATGTCCTTGGTGCATGGGCTGGCTTTTTGGAGCCTGGGGCCTATGCAGGGACACTTTGCTCAGCCTTGGTGTAGGAAGGAGGAGAGTGGACCTGCCTTGGCTGAGTCTACCAGGCTGGGCTGACTCACCAGGGGTGACCTTGCCTTGGAGGAGGTGGGAATGGGGCGTGGGTTGAGGGTGATGGCTGGGGGTGGTGGAAGGAGGGAGGACAGGGGAATCTGTGGCTGATATGTGAAATTAAGCTAATTATAAAATAAAAATATTAAATAAAAAAATAAAAGTGGTAGTTTCAGAGATGTGTTGATGCAGAAGTCAAGAGATAAATTAAAAAACTGAATGCATTAAATATGGCTAATGAAAAGGAAAGGGGATCAAGGAAGCTGTTTTGAGTTGAGTTGCCAATAGACCCTGTTTCACCCACTATGTAGAGAATGCAGGAATGAGACATCACTGGCTAAGGAGGAGGATGGTGTGGCCAGAGGATTTGTCCAGATACAAAAATAAATGCTATCCCAAATTTTTCATATTTAACAAGTTCTCTGAACTTGTCAACGCCTCTGATCCTGCAAAGTGAGACTGTGTGGCATCTGTGCTCTCTGAGGCTAACGGAATGCTCACCAATGATAAGATGAGCTTTGGTGAAGAAAAAAATGAAAGAGAAAATAAAACAAGAAAAGAGGAGAAAATATCATGAACAGGAGAGAAAACAGGGAGGTCAGGAAAGAGACAGTGAGAGAGAGAGGGGGGGGGGCTTTGTCAGCAACCATTGCTAATGTTGGGTGTCCCTCACGCCCCTTTAAAAAAATAATACCAAATTATTTCAAAATCTGTTTTTTTTTTTTTAATTTTTAAGAAGCAGGCCACACATAGGTATCAAAGAATCAGTGTGAACAAGTGAGATGGGGGCTGTTCCTTACATACAGGATCCTGATTTTATTTCACCAACAGTTTGCCTTCTACAGATCAAAGTATTTAGGTCATCTGTTACCTGGAGGGAGTATCTCCTAAAAATGGTAAAGCCCAAGGCACAGTGGAAGAAGCTGATTAGTGGAAAAGCTGATTAGTTTTTAGTTTGGTACTGCCAGAGATGTGGTCACTTTTATGACCTTTCTACGGCATTTTGAATTCTAGAATTCTGAGCATGTCCTAGGCTGTTTGTTATCTGCTAACGTTTACCAAATCTTTTTTCTATTACATTTGACTCAGCAAACAGTAGGCACACTGCATTTTTATTAATTAGTAATTTTAATATATTCTCACTGATTTTTTTCATTAAATTGTTTCAAAGTATTTTCAAGCATATTTAAAAGAGAAAATAGTCAACATCACACAAATATTTTCCATTTAAAGAAACATACACTAGCCTATACAGTATCAATCCAAACATCTAAAAAATCATAGAAAAAAGAAATTAATGGTAGAAAGTGATCATTTATCAATGTATCACATTTTTAGCATGCTTTACCTAGCTGCAATTTTGTTATGTCAAATAATTTTTCTAGTGACAAATTATGACACATTTAATTTTTAATAGAAAAAACATATAACTAAACTAGAATCAGGGTCTATACTCCAATGTAATTATAACTACTGAGACATTCTAGCAAAGCCATAAATAATTATTTTCATTTTCCACTCAGATATCCCAATGTGCTTTAATTCTTCACAATAATGAACTCATTAATCCTTACATACTCTCAGTGTACAGGTAAATAATCTGATTAATTTTATTTTGCTGATTTTTTTAAAGATGTTGCAAAGTAGCATTCCTGCTGTGGTCTTCGATGGGGGCAGCAAATCTTGCTTCCTCAGTCCTCACCAAAACTATTGAGATTCAGTGAGCAAAGCTGACTGGCAGGCTTGTTGCTTAAGCAGAACACATCTCGTCTGCCTTCCTCCCCTGTCAGTAATATTGCTTTCATAACATGTTTATTGGGCTTCTTTCTAGGTCATCCCATTACCAAAAATTTCTCCTTTGACATCCTTCCCAGTTGAACATTTCCCTAGTATTATCACAAATTGAATGTTTCCTTCAAGGATGAGTATCTTTTTATATAATATTAAATTTTATTCCCTATTAGCAAATTTTACTTTAAAATTAAATTATTTGTTCTGCCCAGGGTTCCCTAAATTGGATAATTCCACTTTTGTTCCCTTTCTGGCTTTTTTCCTTGTGAAAATCGTTTTGGTCAGACTTAAGGGGAAAGCAGATGAGCCCACTGATTCTTATAAGATGTGCTCATGGAGCCGAACATGCCTATTTGAGATTTTAAAGTTACGATATTCTGATTACTGCTTTGTATGAAAAGCCCACTCCTTCTAAACTGTTTGAAGTCAGCCTCAAGGGAATAATAACCAATGAATTTAACTACAATTCAGAGCCAAATGCATCTTTTTTTTTTCTGTTTTACAGTCAAAGTTGGTGATTCCTTAATCTTAGTTACCAAGAAGTTATTGATTACAGCTAATAATTTTATTTAAACTATATAGAAAGTTGAAAAGTAATGGAAATATAGGTGAGATCATCCATGCACATGTATGGATAAGAACACAATACAGTATAGAAAATCAAGTCCTCAGAGGTCCTGATGCAGTGGGTGGTAAGAAGAGTCAATGTGGTGTTTTTCTCCTTCTTCAAGATACAAAGAATTGAGATAATTACCAAGAGAAATAATCTACTTACTTATTTTCATGGAAAGGGGAATAATATTAAGCCAGGATTACATTGTGTAAGAGCAAAAGTGAAAATATTGTATAGATTGTGTTCCACCTGGTATTATAACAATTTCACCTCTCAGAAGACATATTGGAATGAATCGTTGGTGGGTGACAAAGCAACCAGACTGTCCTAACAGTTATGTTTTTTCCATGGTTGCTTCCAGTAGTTGATCAATGTATCTGTTCATCTGTACACACGCGATTGTATCTCAACACCCAATAGCAGTTTTTTTTTTCCTATATATAATGTCACATGCTGCAAAAGTGAATTTTAGGTGTAATGTAACCAGGCTGGGGTGCCTCATTGTCTGGTCAAACATTGGTATATATTTTACTGTGAAGCTGACTTATGTTTAAATAAATAGACTTTGAGAAAGGTGTATTATCTCCGCAGTGTGGATAGACCTCATCCAATCAGCTGACAATGTTGAGAACAAAACCTGATGTCTCTCAGGAAAGATGGAATTTTTCTCAGGATTACAACATAGAAACTCTGCTTCTCCAGCCTGGTGCCCTGGGGAACTGGGAATTCAAGACTGCAATATTAGCTCTGAATTGAGTCTCCTGCCCTATGGATTACAGACTTAAAGCTACAGTCACTTGAGCCAATACTTAAAAAGAACCTATCTCCCATTCAGCTTCGATGTGTTCCCTCTTCTCCCTCCTCCCCCAATCACTTCATTCTACTCTCACACCCCTCCTATTTTACCTGCATAAGCCTACCTAATTTCTTTGCTCAAAGGATGTATTTAGTTTCTGCAATGCAATTTACATACACATTTAGAACACTTATTTATAAATTAGAAGGGAGATCATAGTCTATTTCTATAGCTTTGGGTCAGTTAATATGCACACATTTGATTTAAAATTATTAGATCAGATTAGTCTCATGCAAGTTAGACACTGGCTTGGCAGTCCTTTCTTCCTTTATAAATACCAAAATTAGTGAAGTAACAGGAGCTGCTTTCCAAAAACTGTTGAATTAAGTTTAAAAAACTGATATAATCAGACAAAATTGTGCCTAGAAGAAACTATTTCTTATCTTCTTTGTAGAAGTCTAGGGACATAGCTAAGTTGTGGAACAGTTTCTTGTCATGCTCCTGAGCTCCAGGGTTCCATTCCAGAGACTGGAAAAATTCTTTGTAAAATCAAATTGCTAAATTGTGTCCTTTGACCTTTTCATTTTCTTAATATTCTTTTCCTTTTCTCTTTGCTTGAGAGAATGTAGGCCAGTTAACAAATGTAGAATTTTTTTCTATTTTATTTTTATTTATGTGTGTGGATGTTTTTCTTGCCTGTATGTCTGTGTATCATGTGCATCTAGTACTTGTGGAGGTCGGAAGAGGACATTAGATGCTCTGGATCTGGAGTTAAAGAGAGTTGTGACCCTCCATGCTTCTGCTGAGACTCCAACCCAGGTCGTTTGGTAGAGCAGCCAGAAGTCTTAAATGCTGAGCCATCTCTCGGGCCCAAGTTCTTTACTCAAGAAAACATGAGTCAAGATTTGCTTTTTGACTGCAACTATTTGTTGGAGAATAATGTTAGCAAGTGCCAATGGATTAAAATAATATTGTCTGGTTTTGTGAAACAGGATTATAAAACAAAATTTGCCAAGTTTTCAAATGAAGAGCCCTCTAGAAATATACCAGAGACCCCGCCTGCAATGACCTCATAGAAAACAGTTATTGTGTGGCTACCTCTTGACCTTGACCTGCTCTTTACTTCATTTTCTTATAAATAAGCTCCAATCTATTGCTTCTAGTTTTGTAGTTCATTGTGTAACTTTAGCAAAGGGTGCCTCTGGTTTGTTTTTATCCTTTTGTTCATATCCTTCTCAGAGATAAATATAGGGAGTCTTTGTACAGATACATCTGTCTGTAAACTAGCAATTTAAAAATTAAAAAATATAAAGCATGTACCATATTAAAGGCAATAGGGTAACCAGGAAATGGGCTAGAAGGTAAGGACATTAATTTAACTATACTGGTATACATTTATCTATGATGAAGGGTATAACTAAGGAATGCTGGTGAGACAACTGCCAAGATGATCAACTAAGCTATTGATACCATATCTAGCAGAGTTATTGTGGTGTTTTATATGAAAACATGTAATTCATTATGTATGTGATATATTTTCTCAAAATTTTCACCAACAATATTACTACAAACACAACCAATGAAATTTTTTTTATTAATCTCCAAGGAAAATGCTACAGTTTTAGAGATGGACAACAAAGAGTGAATGCAAAATACAAATGTCATGAATCTTCCACGTTAATCTTTTAAAATACATAGTTTCTCCATTATTCTGTTACAGAGAAAGGAGATATGCCCAATTACTATAAGAATATTGCCTCAAAACTCACTAGGACTCCCCTCATGGAGAATTTCAACCTTTCCAATCTGCCTGCTCACATTTCTTGCAGGACAATCTTAGTTTGATATGGACAATGTAGTTCTCAGTGTTCACAGTATTTATGTGAGTGATGTCTTTTCTACATCCACTATGTCCACTCCTTCCTAAGCCTAGTCTTTTTCCATTTACTCTCTTTAGTAGAATACCCTCTATATTTGTTTAGAAAAGTCACACCTTCAGCATTGAGGCCTGTAAATACTTCCCTTGAACATATCAGTATATCCCAAATTCTAAGTATTTATTCTTATATATGACTCTGAGTCCACCTTTTCTTTATATATCTGGGCAATCCTCTTTGATTCTCACTGGGGAGAAAAATATCTCCTACAAAGTTCCCATGCATTCCTAAAGAAAAAGTGAAAACATTTTCACTACAACTTCTAATAAACATGTAAAAAATGGGAAGAACTTATATCCTGTAAAATTCCTCTCCGGACAAACAGAACTTACATACACTTACTTGGCTTAGGCATTCTTTTATCTTTTTACACACATACGTGTACATGCATGTATTATGTATGTATTAGATAGATGGTGATAGACAGATGGTAGATAGATAGATGAGATAGATAGATAGATAGATAGATAGATAGATAGATATAGATAGATCAATGGTTCCCAAAATATTGTGGTTTAATGTATTATTTTCCAGCTTTAGGATGGTATATAAGCAGTACATATATGTTAAGATCCATAGTTCACATTTTGAATTTTAATCATTTCTCCAGGCTTGCAGTGTGATAATCTCCTGGGATGTTGGGCAACAGTAACAGAAAAACTCAAACATCAGGACTAAAATAAGAAGGAAAAGGCAAATATCTGGATCATAAAACATATACAGTAGTCAGGTTATGTGCTTCTAAACCAGTGATATATGAGCAGAAACAATGATCATGGTTATACCTTGTTAAACTACAACCATATACAGAAGGGATAAAAACTAGAACACTGAATCTAATTTGAATGTTTTTTTTTTTAAAAAAAAAAAGAATGATAAAGATTCCATGCAAAAATAAAAAGTATCCCAGCCTGAGCTACATAGTGATTGCTAGGTACCCTGGGCTACATAGTGAGATCTGTCTCAAAATTAAAATTAGAAAAGAAAAAAACAAAATGGAAAAAAAAATGTCAGAAATATATTAAGAGAAGTAATCGATTGTTTTTTGCTTTGATTTGGATTATTTGTACAATCAACATGTTCATTATAAGATGTTTAGATATTTCCTGAGGATAGAATAGATTAATAATTTAATATACGGAAAGGCCATGATTTAATTTACGTTTTAAATTTTAAATATATACATTGGCTTTCTTCTTGTAAAATACATCAGAAACCCCCTACTGCTAGTATCATAGAAGCTGGAAAAGCAGTGATGGTGGTCTGGATGAAGCTTGTAACTTTGGAATTCTTCATTTTTTGATATATGTTGAAGCTTGAGCTGAGAAGTTTTAGTAATAGATCAGACTGCAGATTATAAAATCACTGTAAGAATATTTGCGATATTCTGGGACTACTGCAGACTTAGAGGTAGACATTCAAATATGGGCTACCCATTAGCTATTGAAGGGAGATATCATTTAGAAAACTTGCTGAATGAATTAAAGCTGGGGAGGGGATTAAGTCAGAGACTGAAGTTGGGATATTTTCATAATGCAGAAAATTTAAAGCAAAGGCAAAGATACAGTAGCATATGACTAAAATTTTAAACTCTGTGATTTAGGCCCTCTGAGTCCCTCTGAGTTAGAAGTTAAAACCAATGGGCGGGGGGAGACAGCCAACTTGCTGAGTGGTTACTGATATTAAGATGTGAGAAAGTGAGTAGTTTATTAAAATTCACAATGACAGCAAACGTCATAAGAACCCCTAAAAAATAAAGAATAAATTGATGATGAAGATTAGTTCGCAGAAAAGGTGTGAAATCTATATTGCATTACAACTCCAAGAAGCTAAAGAAGTGTCTGTGGGATTAGGCTCTAGCTTGAGAATGCTCTTCCTCAACAAAGTCGAGCTGGTAGCCACCCATGTAAGGTTTCTGGATGGGAAAGAATGGCTAGCCTAGAATTAGGCCCAGAGGTTCATCCTCAGGTTCAAGATATATCAGTATCATATGCAGAATAAAATTTAAACTAAAAATGTCTTCCATGAAAATTAGTTACAAACAGGCTTAGAAGCCTTTCAACTTCTCATAGGATTGACTCCCAAGCACGCAATACACCTAAGCTAACAAACAGGATCGTTTAGCAACTGAGCTAACTCTGTAATATTAGTTGTTTGCTCTAGTAATTGCTTGCTGGTACCATCATAGTGTACCACTAAACCCACATGTCATAAACTTGGAGAAGAGATCAAAATTCAAAGTATAGCATCTACTGAACTCACATTCTTTGTCTATTATCATAAAGTGGATAAAGTTGATACTTCATAAGTCAGAGTCTGCCTGTCATCAGTAAATGGTCATCTGAGGTTGCAGCCTCAATTGATACCAGCACAGTGGTCTAGAGGACAAGCCATTCTGATAAGCCATGCTGACTCACCTTGGGCAAAAAGCAGTCCTGACCAGGGTCTAGAAGGGTAGATGTCTGGATTCAATAAATATGTGTTTGCACACTTTGTAAAGTAAATGGACTGAATGAAGTAATAAGCGACAGACTATGAGTTTTGAGAGATGTATACTTGAAATTTCTTTTCTAATATATGTGTGATCTTGAACTAATCCTTAAATCATACTGTTTAATACATCAGACAAATCTCCATGAGAAGAAAGTTTTATTCATTACAAAATAGGACCCCTAAGAGAAGCAAATAAAACTGAAGATGAAAATGCTTCCTAAATCTGGATCAATGCACATGAACTGCACCATGCTTGTTATCTGGAATCATTGAAATAAATGTAAATTGCTGGGTCAAGGGAAAATTAAGGTTTGGGAGAAAAATCATGGTTTTAGTAATAATCCTTCCTGGAAGAAAAAAAAAAGTAATGGGAATTAATTATAGCTAATGAAGGCTTCTAAACTTGGTTTATGTTATGAATGTCAGAAGGTTTAACTAATAATGCAAAATGAAAAATGAGAATAAGAAAACAGCATGCTATGGACCTTTTTATTCCATATTTTTTCTTCCCTTGTTCTTTTTTCTCTTTTTTTCAGTATAAATTGAAGCATGAACTAATACTATGGTATATTGCCAGATCTCAGCACACATACAAAATAATAAGGTAATATATACCAAATGATTTCTGATGGTTACAATATGCTTCCCATGTTTAATTTATACTTTATTCCCACAACTTACCCCTTTTCTGCCTTTACCATTTATAACTTACTATATTTCTAATGAACAGAATCTTTTCAGTGATACACAGCTTTCAGAAATGCTTGGTAACTATCCTGTTATGTTCTGCAGGAATGATTTTTGAGACAACAGCCAGAGCTTTCTAAACATCCTTCTAATAAGTGCCTCCCACCTTCAGAGATGCCTCCAGAGATGCTGTCTGCGGTAACATTTAATGATCTGTCCCTTGAGATATTTTTGTTGGTTCTCAGGAATGAAGAAAGTCTACAACCAAGCCTTTATTAAATGTGTCATGCTTTGCTACTGTTGTTTTTAAAGGAAAGGCAATTTTCTAGAATTCATATTTTTCTTCTCTTTACTACAGGCATCATAAGGAAAAGGTAAGGATTCCAATCTATGTTTTTAAGTTGTAAACAATCATTACTTATGAAGATACATAAATTCATCAAATCCAAGTATGCTGTGCTATAAAACAACAAATTTCACTTCATCTTATATATAATTTATATTATTTAGCACCTGTGTATGCAACAAATATTTTTCCTTAATAATAGTTCATTTTTCTGAAATTACTTGATCTGTGTTTTACACATTATTTTTATTTTACAATTTTTTTCTTAGTTTTAGATTCTGAGGATGAAGAAGGTAAGAGTTACATCAACAAATCTAGACACAAAGCTCAGTGATTCATGGGAATAAAGATAATTGATCAATGCTTTGGTAAAATATATTGACCATGAAGTGTCTCTGGACTGTGTACTCATTTCTTGTTCAAGAAAGATGTTGGCTTGGGCCAAGAACCACACATGCGTGTGCTTCCATACTATGAAAAAAGAGAGGATGAACCTCATAAAAACTGCATCTGAGAATCTGTAAGTTGCTCTCTGAGGAAGGCATGCATCGTGGCAATTAGGTTTATTTGGTTGCAAACAAAAGAAGCTTACTGGCTAACTTAAGCAAAAATAAAATCTATTGGAAGTATACTTTGCAACCCACAAAAGCTTTCAGAAAATTGAGATGAGCAGTTTTTAAAAAATAAGCAGCTCCCAGAAAGTTTCCATTGCACTCATTTCCACACTGTCCCCTTAGTGCTCCCCAGTCCCAGCTCTCTCTCTCTCTGCACTTTCTCCCTCCGTGTCCTCCCAGCTGATCTCTCCTGCTCTTTCCATGTGCACCCCAGTCCATCTGCAAAATCCGTTCTGTTTCCAGTTGTCATCAGAGAGGTTTCCTCCAGCAGCAAACGCGGTGTGGAGACTCACAGCCAAACATTAGGCAGAGAGAGTCTAAATCAGAGGTTTCCTTCGGGTCCCTCCCTTTGAAGCTTAAGGAATCCCCTGGAAGAGGAAAAGGAAAGACCATAGGAGTCAGAGGAGATCAAGGACACTGGGAGAATACTGCCCGCTGAATCAACTAAGCCGGTGCAAAGGAACTCACAGAGACTGAAGCAGCAAGCATGTGGCCTGCATGAGTCTGTACTAGGTCCTCTGCTTCTATGTAGCATGTAGCGGCTGTTAGCTTGGTCTTTTTGTGGGACTCCTAACAGTGGAAAAAGTCTGTCTCTGACTCTTTGGCCTGCTCTTTGGATCCTTCTTATTGGGTTGCCTTGTGAAGCTTCTGTGTGAGGACTTTTGCCTTGTCTTATTGTATTTTGTTTTCTGTGTTTGCTTGTTGTCTCTTGGAGGCCTGCTCCTTTCTGATGGGAGACAGAGGAGGAGTGGATCTGGAGGAGAGGAGAGGGAACAGGTATCAGGCAAGAGTGTGGTTGGAATGTATGGTATGAGAGAAGAATCTCTTTTCAATAAAAAATAAAAAAATAAAAATAAGCAGCTCCCATAATATAAGAGAGAGAGAGAGAGAGAGAGAGAGAGAGAGAGAGAGAGAGAGAGAGAGAGAACCAGTCTCTTCGAAAAACATTGGGTTAGTTCCATCTCTGTAACATCATTCTAACACAAAATGCATAATCCTAGAAGAAAAAGCTCCAAGTTACCCTTCGCACCTCACTGGTTAGATAAAGTTAAGCTCTTTGATTTCAAGTTTTGCTAAATACACTCATAACAAGAAAGAGTGTGTCCAAGAATAAGGGTATGTATTAGTTTAAATAGTAATTAGACTATCTTTAATTGAATGTATAAAAGACTTGATTGGAGAAGGGGAAGGATATATAATACATAGAGAATGTAGTGAACCACATAGTGCACCAGAGTATTAGATTTTTTTAAATGGAGGGTGTAAATGGAATCTAGAAACAATGTTACAGTATAATTCTTTCCCAACAAGTAGAAAGTAACTGAATACTAAACAAGAGAAATGGTAATTCTAATAAATTAGGCTAGTTCATATTGTACACTTGGTTCAACAAATTTCTCCTAAGTAGACAAAATACTTAGACTTGTTGAATATGCTGGATTTTTCTGAAAACTGAAAAGACCAGCTTGCTTGGTGCCAGCAATGCCAATGTTTAAATACTGGAATGTTGTTTTACCTGGTAGGTGACTCCTCTACCCTGGCCTTCAATTCCACTGCTGAAGAAGCTCTGCTTTGAGATAGGATCGGCTTCTTTCTTTCCTTTAGTTTTCTGTTGTTGTTTGGTCATTGGAATCTTCCTAATAGGGTCACCACTTAGCAGGAAAGCACACTATGGAATTCTAGTTGAAAGTGCCCTTCCCATAGAGAAGAAAACAAGGACAGCCATCTGTGCAGTAGTCAGGTTAGAAGTCAATAAGAGGGGGCCGGGCGGTGGTGGCGCACGCCTTTAATCCCAGCACTCGGGAGGCAGAGCCAGGCGGATCTCTGTGAGTTCGAGGCCAGCCTGGGCTACCAAGTGAGTTCCAGGAAAGGCGCAAAGCTACACAGAGAAACCCTGTCTCAAAAAAAACCAAAAAAAAAAAAAAAAAAGAAGTCAATAAGAGGAACTAAACAAGACAGGGAAGGGCAGCACTGGAAAGGAGAAGTCAGCTTGGGTCCAGTTGGCTAGAGGCTATGGTTAGCTTGCTATCATCCTGCTGTGTCCTTCCTGACCATCAGCATCTATGTTAAATTCCTAGGGGTTGATTAAGCTGACAATGTACTGGACAATTAATAAAATTTCCTCCCAAATTACCTTTCTCTATTTTTTTTGCTTATAATGTTGACCAAATACTTCCTAAACCATTGAATTTAGACCCATTACCTATATTGTGGACTTGACAAATTAAGCTTTCTCTGCCTCCATTGCATCACATCTCTAAATTTACAGCAAATTACTGATTTCATTCAGCATTACCCATCCAATCAAAATCTTTTAAAAATATATTATATTGCAATGTTATAAAATACTTTTAACACAACAAGACATTTTAAAATTGCCACCTGTATTCTGAACAAATCTCAAGTTTCATTGCTTAGTAGTACAATGCAAAATACAATTCATTTTAGATGATAGCATTTAACTTTTCATTCTATAATCTATTCCACACGAATTTTTATAACAAATTTAAATAGGTGACTTCCTTGAAATGAAAGATTATAACAAGCTTACTAAACTTGCACACATCATGATTAAGAGGATGCTTAAATGCTTTTAAAAGAGAGAACAACAAAATAGGTACTCTCTTGGTAGGTTCTTAAAAAAATCTCCCTGAAGAATTAACTGATTATTGAGCTTTGTACTACCACATCCATCTTTTAAAAAAAAATTGAAATAGATATAACTCTAACAACGATGACAAAGAAGAGGAAGACAAGGATGAAGAAAAAGAAGAAGGTATCTTGATATAGAAGTATATAGAAAAAAAGCATCCTGGGTAATCTTCCTTAACAATCGATATATGAGAGTGGTAAGTTTTGATGTTTAGACTGACAGACTATCTATTCCTTGTCTATCCACTATAACTCTTGCAGTGAAACCACAGTAGAATTTCAGTTTTAAAGGCAAAACTAAGGGGCAACAGAGACCACAAACATGGTAAAGTTACAAATAATTTTAATGGAGATTTTTACTTGGGAACGGAGCAAAGCTCTCTACCAATGGAGTCATGCACACTGAGTGGCTCCAGGCCAAGTGCAATGATATTGTCTACAGTCTTCCCTTTCTTCTGTCTCTACCTGTCTAGGTTGCGATTTCAGGCTTGTCATTTTCTCTTCAAGTAGTACAGTCTTTGGACAGTAGAGGGCACTTTAAATTTAGACAAAGCCCAAGAAATCCCTGCATCTCCATTTAGAGAGCTTTTGTTTGACTCTAAAGAAATACAATTTCATTTTACATTTTAAATAATGTGTATTTTTTAAACTTTGTAGTTAAAACGTATGTTTCTTATTATGAGAAATCAGTTTCTTATTTCATATTATTTTATAGAAATACAATGATGTCAAATGTGTATCTAGTGAAGAATAGTGATATTACAAATTGTAATCAGTCCATGAATAAATAATTCTTTGATTTTTTTCTTAATGAAAAGAAAGAATAAGGAACAAAGCTCCATATGTAAATTAATTGAAGCCTCAAAAATATCTCAAAAATTTAAAAACATGGAACATAACATATCTGAATGAAATCAGAAACATAAAAATCCTATTTGTAAAAATCACAACATAATATCAACATTTATCCTTTTTCATTTTTGAAAATTGCAAAAAATAATATACTTAATAAGGTATAGGCTTTCATTTAATCTCATATAGTTCATAAAATTTCCTTTAGTCTCTCATTAATACATGATATTAAATGTTCTGATACTCTCAACTCTCTATCCTTTAAGAAAAAATTTTCAGGGTTTATGAAATGCTTCAACATGTTGCTGATATTTGGAAAAAAATGATTTAAACATAAATGCCATATGGCTGTTTTTCTAGTATACCTTAATCACTCTGACTTATGATGAATGTGTTATTATCTGTACATATTCTACTCCATTTTGAGTAACCAAAAATTAAAACATGATCCATATTAATATTTCAAAGTACCCTATTACTTTTGTTATTAATTATCACTTTGGTATTATCACACAACATCTTTCACCCTAAAATGTTGCATTTCCCCATTTAGTTGAAAACAGCTATCATATATATAAAACAAACTGACAATTATCTCATTTGTTCAGTCTAAACCAAATCGCTCCCCTTTTCTGGGCTGTGAGTGTAGTAGAGGTCAGGCTGTGGGGAATTCCCCAGATTTGACCTTATCGGACTTAACCTTAGACCAAGAAATGAAACACAAGAGTACATCTACTTACTATTCCAGCAAATAAACAGTATCTAAAATTTTAAGAACTGAAATGTCCAAACATATTTTTTTTAAATCTATAATTGCACAGCAGACCTGAACTTCATAAACAGGAATTATCACAAACGTTGAGCAGAATTTACTGGTCTTAACATAGGATTGGTAAAGGGAAACAGGCTCACTAAATGTCCCCAAGTTGTTGAATTTGTTTCTGCCAAAGTATTTAACAAGGAAAAATTTGTACTTTAGAGAAAATATTATAAATATTTTCCATATCCAAAGAAATGAAAGTTGGCTGCTTCCAGTCACCTTGATTCCCCAAAACCTCGAGTAAACCACAGTGTGGAGATGTGTCTCACATATAACCTTGCCCTTTGTCATTTTCATAAACGAAAAGCAAATAAACAGCAATTGTCGCCACTCTAAAATGCACGGCCGCGCTCGGTGGCATTTATCCTTCCGCCTTCCCCCATTCGTTATTGTCGGCAGACTGTTCGCCACCAACACTGCTGAGGAGGTCTGACACGGGGAGGCTAAGAGGCGCAGATGGACAGCGCCTATTATCTCTCTTCCCTTCTCTCTCTTGCCCTTTTATGGCCTATAACTTCATTCAATCTGCAGCTACATTTATGTCCCTTTTACAACAAAAAGGGTCATAACGCTGCCTCCGCTAATAGTGAAATTGCCTAATTTCTTCATCTTCTTTTAAGCCTCAGGACTGGTTCCCCATCTCAAGTTAAGCCCGGGTTTGTCCCATCAACTTTGAAAATGATGGTCCTCTTTAGGCTCTGCACCCTGCCAGGGTTGCCTGGGTGTGCAAGATCCTCAGGCAGACAAGCGGGAGGAGAGGCCTGAAGGAGACAGCTCTGGGACACCTTCTAGAACACATCCCGAGCGATTAGGGTTTCCCCGGAGGTGGCAGGTTTGGGACCCGGGCGCTAGCTGCGGGTCAGCTGACGCCCATAGGGCCCCAGTGCAGGAATGTGAAGAATTTGCTTGCTCAGAAGATGAGAGCTAGAGGGACTCCCCATTCTGACCCCAGCGAGCGCCGGCTGGGGACCAGCAGCGCCTCCCTGCAGCTGCTGCCAGAGCGGTCGCCGCAGCAGCCGCGTTGGAGACCACAGAGCCTGGATGCTGGGCGGGCCTGGCAGCTGCTCTGGCTGGGCTGCGGCCCCTGACATCTCTCTCTCTCTCTCTCTCTCTCTCTCTCTCTCTCTCTCTCTCTCTCTCTCTCTCTCTCTCTCTCTCTCTCTCTCTCTCTCTCTCTCGTTTCCCTCTTTTTCTTTTTCTATTTGCCTGGTAGCACGTCTACTACAAAGCAGAAAATCGTCCCCACGTTGTAGGGAGAGCCTGCAGGAGAGGAAGCTGGGGTACAGTAGTCTGGGCTGGTAACAAAGCCAGGCTAGCGGCCCTCCTGTTTCTCCTCCAGCAGCTCAACGTTTCCCCTCTCCAGCGGCTGCAGCGCTTTGTCAGCCTTGCTGTGGGAACTAACTCCCACGTAGTCTCCTCCTCCTTTCAGATTTTCAAGGATGCTTCCCCCCACCCCCCACACACACCCCTAGGAAAAACACCAAAAGCTTTGTAAAAGGGAGGTAAAAATCTCGAAGACAACTTCGTATTTTGCAACTGAGATTTTGCTATGATTCCTTTATTTGAAAACGGATCTTTTCAAGTACAGCACAATAAAATAAAGCTCAAATGAATGAATATGGCAGGTTGGGGAGCAATTAGCTGCTAATTTGGGAAAGCGTTTCTTGATTTTCCTGACCAGCCCGTTCACGTTCACGTTCCTTCCCTTCCTAAGATCTTCGTCCCTGTTCAAGGCTAAAAGCTGGCTATGATTCAGCTCATAAAAATATGTCACAGCAATTGGAATTTACCCTTTGACCTTCTACCCGCTTGCTGCCACCTCTCCTCCGTGCAAATGCGCGCACGTACACACACACACACACACACACACACACACACACACACACACACACCAATTGAGTAGCCAGGCGTTTTCACTCCACAGATGGTAATGTTGCCGGTGAAAACCGCCTTTTGCAAAAGGTAACTCTATAAAATCTTTATTACATGAATTACTTGCAATTTTCCTTTTAAAAGTGTTGTTCTATGTGAAATTTGTGTTTGTGGATCCGTCCAGATTATCTTATTCTGTATTTAACACGGTAAGGATAAATCCTCAGAGATTCTAGGAACTCGAACGAAAACATGCAGCAATAGTGGAGAAAGCCGAGTCCAAAATGTATGAGCAGAGTTGTGTAGTTTTTCTGAGAACCCTCACCTTTCCAAATAATTTGCTCCTGCCTTTGTACAGTGAAAGCCCCATTACCAGCCCTGAAAAAAACAGTGTTAAGTGTTTTGTACAATTTCTTTTTGTGTGTGTGAAGCTCGAAAAGCCAAGAAAATGGGCAAAATACTGAATCAGGCCACCAGGGCCAGTTCAAATGCACACAGAGACATTTTCACCGCGTTATTTGAACTATTACTAAATAAAATGCTTTCTTCCTTGGAGTGTGGCAAAGTACTAGTTTTCCCAAACATGAATACAACTTCTGGGGGAAAGTTAGAAATAACTCAGTATTTGGCTACAGTGCCTTACTCTCTCCAATTAATAAGAATTTCTTGTCCTTACTGTTTATTCTGAAATGGTGGCAGGCCCTCTACTTGTAATTGGAAGCCCTTTCAAGATGTCCAACCGGATCTTGAATCCAGAGATTTGGAGATAAAATGAACAAGCTTAAACATTGTTTTCTTCTCCATGAACACAGTGACTAGAAATGAAGAATCGAAACAGTGTCTGGCAATTCATTACCAGATGCCTAAGTCATGACTTAATCCACATGTCAAAAATAAAATTGCCAGGCAAGAATTAAGCACAGTTTAACATTTTTATACTTATGGGGTTTTGGAGACAATTATTTTTCATCTCCATGTTTGTACACCAATGTTCTGAACTTAGTAGTCTATAAATAATGACATAGGGATTTTATTAACATTATCTTTCCTAAATTTAAGAGGAAACTTCTTCAAACATCCTGTAGTAATTGTTCATGTTTCAAAATGGCATTTCTATTTAGCACAGCATAGACAATGACAGTTTAACAACTTTTAAGTGGGGATCTAGATAATGACCATTTCATACTATTATTACAAGATGGCCAAGGATTTTTGGGGGATGGGGGCTACAGGATTCTTCTTCTTATATGTCAGCTTTGGCTGAATTTCTTAGAGTTAAAGACTTAAAGATAAATCTGCAAATACACCTACATGTATTTCATCACTGTCATGGGCTTCGTAGAGGTCATCCATTTTTCTTGGAAATGGCACCAACTGCTGGTTAGAAATATTTATCCTGAAATTCTTTGTACTTTAAATAAACTACTACTTCAAGATCTGCCATGTGTCCCTCATTCATCTTGAAGGACAGTGTGTGTGTGTGTGTGTGTGTGTGTGTGTGTGTGTGTGTGTGTGTGTGTGTGTGTCTGAGAGAGAGAGAGAGAGAGAGAGAGAGAGAGAAACTCAAAATGTTACTCCCATTTTATGTAATCTCTAGAAGTCCTTTACCTGAGTGTAGCTTTGATAGTGACTCAGTAAATTAAGGCAGAGATATATATTTGAAGGTTTATACTATGATTCATCTCACGCAACAAAGGACAATCATTCAGTTTAAAATGGAGCCCGTGTTTATTTTCTGTTCTTTTCATCCAGTATTTAAGTTATTCATGTGAGTTTCACATGATGAACATCACAGAAGAGAAAATGGGTTCATTTGGCATTTTTCATCTAAGGGAAATTCACATCCACTTTGCCCATGGAGAGGGAGATAATATGATAACCTTCTGATTATATACATAAGCGGAACCTGATCAGCTTCTCTTGTGGTTCATTTTTTTAAGGGCAAGTTCCAGTTGGATTGTACTAATGCACATATTCATGAATCTCTCCAAACAGGATTCACTGCTCTCCAGGGAACCCTTGAAGTATGCATCATTGTTTCAATGAAGTATCTTCATTATAAAACATGGGGACTATAAAAGGTGAACACATTTGCCACAGCTTAATATAATATCTGGTCCAACTTTCTTCTGCTATGATTTTTAGCCTTCTTTCCTTCTCTTCCCTCCCTCCCTCCCTCCCTCCCTCCCTCCCTCCCTCCCTCCCTTCTTTCCTTCCTTCTTTCCTTCTTTTAACAAATAGGAAAAAAAATGACAAAGAATCCTGAGATATCAGGTATCAAATTAGAAGAAACATCTTATTATTTCAAAGTCAAATTTAATCTCCTTCGAAGAAAATTAGGTGAATTAGGTGAATCAGGAAACATAACTCTAAAATCCAAAATTTCTTACACTTGATTCAAATGTTTTTTACCCGATATGATACAAAGAACCTTATGGAAATTTTTGGTATCTGAATATGCATAAGTTTCTAACATTGAAAATGTGAGGTCAAAGGTGAAAGTACAGTAAGGCGAAAGTATAATAAGTAGGTAAACATTTTTAAGGCAGGCAAGTGAGGCGTTGCTTCAGAACAATACGCGAAAACTGATCACAAGTTCTTCATGGCGTCTCCATCATTATCTAGGGGACTGAAACTCTTAGTTGTTGCTTTATTATTTATATTTACTCTAAATATATATATGCTAATATTTCTCTTTTCTTTTCTGTGGAGTTCTTCTAGAGAACCTGAGATTTAGAGAGTTCTACTAATGTGCATGTTACAAAGAGGCCTTTATTAGAGAGGACATGAATGAGGCACAGAGCAAAACTACAAAAGTTCTACACTGGAAGTGGAAATAATGGGGTGCTTTATAGGAAAGGAACACTGTCTTTGGGGTATGAAGGACAGTTTAGCATGACATCTATTACAAGGGAACAAAGGAGTCATATAGCTCACAAATTAGGGTATTCACATCCAGATATATTCGTGGTGGAGTGTAAAGAATTTGGAATTCAGTGTAAAATGATATTGTGATCTAACATAGCACACAATGGAATGTGACATTCCTTGAATGCAGGCTGTAGAGTGATCAAAATAGATTGTGCCAGTCACAAATAACGGATACTTTGCAACTCTTTAGTGATTAGCAACCAAAGGCAGTAATTCTTAGTGACACTAAAAATAAGAAGACTGCATCTATGGTAAAGCAGGAAATGACAAATTCATTTCAACATAACACATATGCCAGTTTTCTCAAGTTTCTCGGTAGAAAATTAAGTCAAGGATAATATTTTTAAATTGTATAAGGGGAACAGCACAAAACAAATGGAGTCAGTCTTCTCCTGTTGCAATTTAAGTTACCGATTCAGACAGGTAGTCAATCTCTAACCTCTTTTATGCCATGATTTGGAAAGGAGGATAAAAAATACAGATGAAAATGTGGTAGCAACCTATAGGAAATCTTTGTCTAGTTGACAGAACAGGTATCATACTGATACTATGCATCCTTCTCCATTTCTATACAAGTTAGAAGTCCCAGATTAGTTCTATGTTAAATAGACTGGTTTACTTTTAATCCTTGAGTTCTGTGACTGTTCACTGTATTTGACATAATCAACTATTCATTCTCATTCCTTTAGCTTCCCCACACTCTAACTTCATAATTTATCCCACAACTTCTAGAAACTTGTATACCTTACTGCTTAGCCTACCTCTTAAATGTATCTCTCTGTTGTATACCCACTGTGCTTATCCCCTTCCAAACCTGTTTAAATGCCCTTCACTGCTCTTACAGCTGCACATATCTATTGAGCAATAAGTCAGAATCTCCATCCTCATTTCTCATTTCTGAACCCACACTTGTATTACTCACTGTTCCCAAAGGTCACAAGAACCCTGAATTCAGTTCTTCCAAAAATGAATTTGTATTGTCCTCCTGCATCTTCCAATTCAACCTTTCTGTTTCTACCATGATTTCTCACTTTAGAATGGCAACCTCACCCAAACTGTTGGTCAGAAATCTTTGCCTTTGTGGGTTACCACTAGAAGGTCAGTAGTTCACATCCACAGTCTGAAGTAGGATCTTTACCTCCTTTGCACTGTCCTTAAAGTCATCATAGTCTGTCACTGTGAGTACTGTATGCAACTTCAGATGTTTCTATCTGTATTTCATATTATTTCTTCCCACTATTCTTTCTAAAAACAAGTTTTGGCGGAATAGAAGTACATCTTTATAGAGTGAAGGAGAGGGCAAAGAATGCACGACATTTGGGGAAGGACACTGTGGTAATGATTCACTTGCAAGTATTATGTCTGTCTCTAATATATGTTTTAAATTATGTTCTCTGTTTGAAGTATTATAATAACCAATTGTTACTGTTATACTTCAGCTGCTATTATACTACAGTATATTCCTCTTCAGATAACAACAATACTGGTAATGTTTAATTACATCATGGTGTGTATTTATGCAAAAGCCTATAGAGCCTTCCACTCATTCAATGTGAATTTAAATTCTCAATGGCCTTAAAGACTTGTGTCTTCTATCCCCAGTGGGGAACTTTGACCTCATTCTGTTCTTCTTCCATGGAGGTTCAACACTTTGCAACATGGAATAAGTGAACTAAGTAAACTAATGTTAAAGTGACCCTGCCACATCTTGGTCTGCAGCTATCTGGCTTGTGACTGTTAAGTTTTAATTTTTTAATTGTTGTTTTGTTTGTCCTGAGTGTTGCTGGAGATCTCTCTAGTTCCACTGGGGCCCGCAGCCACTCAGACCCAAGTAAACACACAGACTCTTATATTACTTATAAACTGTATGGCTGTGGCAGATTCCTTGCTATCTAGTTCTTATATCTTAAATTAACCCATTTCTATTAATCTAAAAGTTGCCATGTGGCTTGTGGCTTACTGGTACTTTACATCTTACTTCTCTGTAAGGTGGCTTTGGCTGGCAGCGTCTTCTGACTCGGCCTTCCACTTCCCAGAATTCTCTTCTCTACTGATCCCGCCTATGCTATACTTCCTGCCTGGTTACTGGCCAATCAGTGTTTTATTTATCAATCAATCAAAGCAACACATTCACAGCATACAGAAAGACATCCTCAGCATCAGTTTCATTTGTCCATCCTTTTGTTCTAAAGTGGTACCTATCTTTAAAGCAAAGATGTAGGTTTTTTTTTTTAATAGACAACTGATAGAGGGAATTATTTGTTCATTTAGTTAGCCTGTGTATTTTGAGGCTATTGAAACTTAAAGTTATTTAAATATGGGAGTTAATTGTGGTCATCATATTGTTGATCTTTTGATGTTATTTTTGCTCTCAGTGAGAATTTGTGTTTTGATAATTATGGCATCATACTTCTTCCCACAGTCCCTCTGCTATTCTTATTCTGCTCTTCAGCCTTGAATATGGCTACTTGTATGCCTTTTGTGCTTGGTTTGTTGGATACAATTTTTTGAGGCTGTTTATATCATATTTTTCTTTCTCCTTCAATTATGACAGATATTTTTGCTAGTTATAACAGTCTAGGCTGGCTGTCATCATCTTTTGGACTCTGAATGCATTGCCCTAGGATCTTCCAGTTTTCAAAATTTCCTCTAAGAAATCTATTATTCTGATGGGGTTTTCTTTATATGTGACTTGAGGTTTGCAGCTTTCAATATACTTTTTGTGTGTGTGTGTAAACTTAGAATTTTAATTTTGATATGCTGTGGGGACTTTCTTTTCTGGTCCTATGTGTTTAGTGTTCTGAGTGCTTATTCTATCTGTAAGGGCGTGTCTTTCTTTAGTTTGGGGACATTTTCTTCTGTGATCTTGTTGAAGATCTGGTATATGCTATAGACTTGGGATATCTGGCCTAGATCCTCTACCTTATCTTCAACTCCTTATATTCTATTTCCTGCTTGGTTCATTCTACTTGTAAGGCTTTCCTTAAGCTTTCTAGCTGATTCATTGAGTTTTTCAATTCCATCTTCATTTCAGCCTATGCCCTTTTCAATATTTCTATCTCCTTATGGAGTTCTGTTTCAAATACTGGATTCCTTGTCACTTCCATCAACCTTATGTTTGTGTTTTCTCTGTAACCAGTCAGGCATTTTCTTCTCCTTAAGTTTTTTTTTCCCCATAATTTCACTGAACTGTTTGTTTCTTCCTTAAACTCCTTGAATTATTTGATGGATTTCATGGTTGTTCTTTTACATTCCTTGTCCTGAGTTTCCTTTAGATAATTCTCATTGACAAACACTCTGCAGGACTAGTAGGTTTTGGAGAAAAGTTCCTGCCTTGAACTTGCATAGTGTTTGTAACTTTCTGATGAATCTGGGCATCTAGATTTCTTTTGTTAGATCTAAGTCTGACATGGACAGAGCACGTTTGAGCAGAGGAGAGGACATGCACATGATTTCAGCCTAGAGGTTGGAAATGGCTTGGGTGGGATGAAGTCAAGTGGAGAGAGGGGACCAGACTAGTGTACAGGATGTGCCTTCTAGTCCAAATCTGGAGTGTAGCGGTAGTTCTGATTTTATGGAAAGGTTGAAGCTATGGGTTGGAGAATAGGTGGGTGGGTCCTGGCAGTAGTCTAAGGCTTGGTTGTGGTATAGGCAGAGGTGGCCAGATAAAGCCTGGGGACTAGACGGGGTCTTGGTTAGATGGGGTGGTCCCAGGTGGCAATCAGGGTGGCTAAGGAGAAAGCACAGATGGGGAAGAGTGGGAGACTCACTGTTTAGATCCAGGAGAAGGTTATGGGAAATCTGGCCAGGGGGAAAGACTGGATGCAGAGTAGAAGGGACCTGTGGGTGGTGGCAGGCAGGGTGGGTCCTGGAGAAATCCCAGATACAAGGGCTACCAGACTAGGTGTGGAAATTGAATGTGGGGCCTGGACTATTGTATTGAGAGAAGGCATGGACGGGAGACCAGGGAGACTTATGAAACTAGAACCTGAAAAAGGTTGTGGGAGATTGGCTGGATAAAGAAAATGATAGCAGCCAAGAAGGACCTCTATAATTTCATTCCATCTCTCACTCAGATACTTTTAAAACTATTCAAGAAATATTTCCTGGCTGGGAACATGGCTCAGTGGACGAGTTGCTTGCCACACAAGCATGAGAACCCTACTCCCAGTCCTCAGAGCCAACATAAAGCTGGGTATAGTATCATATCCATAGAATTTCAAAAAATTCCTTGGCCAACTAGCCTGCCATGGGTAGCAGTGAACAAAAAGAACAAAAAGATACCAATTTAAAACAGGTAGAAATAGAAGACTGATATCCAATGTTGTTTTCTGATCTCTAGATACATCATGACATGCATGCAACTACACTTGTGTATGTGTAAACATACACACATACAGACATATACACTTGCATCGTATATATATAAATACAAATGAAATAGATAAAAAGCTCCTTTTAATTTGCACTAATAAAATTAATTTTCCAAGTAAACAAAGAGTTATACTTATTAGTGTGCAAAACTACTCTAATATATATATACATATATATATGTATATATATATATCCATAGAGATGAGAACTCAAAGTGAATCATTAATTATTGTGAAACTTGATTGAATAATGTTCATTTGGTATCGTAGTGTAAAATACCTAGAATTCTATCACAAAATTATGTACAACACATTCTTTCCTATTTTAATAGTAATAAATATTGTGACATATTTGGATCCCACTGAATCCATTTGGATTACTTTGAAATGTATTTAATATGTTAATAAAATACATAATTATTACACTCTAGAACACAGGTTTTAAACTATAAGTCAGTCTGCATATGAAACTACACATGGGAGTTCATGAAAAAAATTTTGACAGTCAAGGGTTTCTGGATGTGTAATGGAAAAAGTTAATTCAAAATGTAACACATAATGAATTTGAGATGTTCTGGTAACATTAGTAGCTGCTACACTGCAAAACTTCTGAGCCTTCTCTCAAGCCAGGCAATACCAACAAATGCTGCCTACACATACTGGCTCAAATTATATACTGCTGTTTTACCAACTTCAGTCTTCACTGCATGTATTGTTTTCTGGTCCTATTGAAACATAATGGTGGAATTATAGAAAAAACAAAGACAATATTTTCCCATCATTATTCTTCAGCAAGAAAATATCAAGTTAGCAAATATTTGGATTTATTGTGATACACTGCTGTATTTTAAAAAAATGCTGTTTGAGTAATTGCTGGCTTGAACCTTACAAGGAACAAAAAATATTAAATAGATTTTGGATTGGGGATAGGACACAATTTCTAGCAATTTCTGAAATCGCCATAAACATACCTCTGCTAATATGTTCTATAAATTGATTTAAAGTGGCATTCTCAAAATTGACAATAATGAAATTAAAGATCAATCAACTCTGAAAAGCACTGAAGATGCCATATACCCTGTAATATCAATATTCAGCCAAGATATGATCTTCTCATGAAATTAACAAACACATCATCTCCTCACTATTAAAGTTTGGTTGTTTTTAACAAGTGATAAAATTATGTATGTACCCCTGAGAATTTTTTTAATTGATTTCATCATGATTTATTTTCAGTAAATATTTGAGTAATGTACACACACACACATACACACACACACACACACACACACACACACACACACAGGTCATTAAGTACAAAATTATCTTGCAGAAAGTATAGTGAGTAAGGGAAGCGTCTTGTTAGTTATTAAAGTTACTGATTCTTAAGCAGCTGGAAAGGCTGAAGGCTCATGTTTAAATCTTAGCTCAAGCCATTAATAGTGCTGTGGCTTTGCAGACATTATTGAATGGATCTTAGTCTCAGTTTTCTGTCGACAAAACAGGGCTCACAAATTCTACACACCTAGGGAAAGAGTGTTGAGAATTAAGCAAATATGCAGGCAATGTATTTATACCATCACTCCTTAATACAGAAGGTTGATTCTTGAAAACAACATTTGATAATTACAAAAATGCTTATCATTGCACACACCATTAGATTAAGGGAAAGGGGGGGGAAGGTTTCTTCAACAGGAAAACAAAGTAAGGATATGTTGCTGCCAAGCATGTTATGAGAACCAGGAATAGACTAAAAGCTTTCAAACATTGTTCATTTGATAAATATTGAAGAAAATGACAAGTAAATCAAACTATAAAGACCTGCGCTGTGAGCAGCAATACTTCTCCCAAGAGACAACAAGAATAGAAAACAGAGAAAAAATAAATAAAATTAAGACTCAGATAACATAACTATGGAAAACATACAATAAGGAAGTTATGCTTTCTCTGCTGGATTTTGTGCATGTCAGGCAGGAGTGAGTGTACACTTACCATTTTAAGAAATTTTTAGTTCGGGATGATAAACATTGTTCAAAATATTTTCCTGTCAAAGGAGCCAGGTAATTAAAAAAAATAATAAAAAAAAAGCAAGTGAGTAAATAGGGAAAAAAGTCCCTTGATTTGGAAATCTGTAAACCTTTTTATCTGATCCTTAGAGCTAGGTATGCTGCCAGCCAGCAATGCATCACACATCTCCCAAAGAGGACACATAATCGTTAATGTGGCAAAGAGCCAGGCTCTGTGTCAATATTATACTCTGTATTTTGCTTGAATTTCACTATTTGCATTGCAATATTTTACTACCAGATTACACAGTTCCTTTGTGTGAACTCAGCAGCTAGCACGCTTTTGATAGAGTTGGAAAATCTACATGAATGTGATAGAGTCTGTTCTGTTTAAAATATAATAGGATAATGTTCATGCCTCTTCCACCAGATTTTTCTGCAGCAGAAAGTGGTTGTCATATTATGAAGGCAGCATGGTAAGATTTTATTTTTAAAGATGTAGACTCTAGTTTCAGTGATAGCAGACACCAAACAGAAAATAACTCACATGTTGAAAAAAAAAAAAGGAAACATATATACAAATGTATAAAAGAAATACCTTTTCAATAGATGCCTACATGTGTCCTGCTGTCTAGTAGGACAGGACACATGGCGTGTGATCTCTGAGATCTACCCTCAGTGAAAAGGGGGATACTAATTTATTTTACACATATTTATTAAGATCCTCATATAGGTCAGACAGCGTTATAAGCAATAGGGATATAATACAGAAGAAGTCAGATGCCCTCCAAAAGAACAAAAATATCAACTCATTAAACTTGTATCACAGTACAAACAGACAAAAAATCAAAGTAAACAGAGTGTGTGGATTCAGGGATGATGGTTCACATGTGAGTCACAGCAGGAAGGTTAAGCCAGAGGATGGGGAGAAAGGTATGAGAACTGAGAAATGCAAGGGTTTTGGGGACTCTTAGGCAAATTTCTGAACATGGCTGTCTAGTTTTGTTTCTCTTGCTATGACAAAGAAAAAGCAACTAGGCAGAGGCAACGGATTATTTGAATTACAATTCAGGTTATTGTTCATGATTACAGGGAGGTCCCAGAGGCAGGAAACTGAGACAGTTCGTCACATACCCATAGTTAAGAACAGAAAGAAAAGACTGCATCCATGATGTCTGCTTGATTTTAGATTTATCCTACTGTATATAGTTCAGGACCCCCAACCTAAGAAATGGTTCCAGCCACAATGTTCTAGGTCTTTGCACATGAAAGAACAATCATGACAATCCCATATCAATGTATCTACTGTCCAACCTGATAAAGACAATTACTCAATTTAGATTCTTCATCCTGGTGATTTTAAATGGTGGCAAGTTGACATTTGAAACCACCATTATCCACCCCTAGTCAAACTGCCACACTAACAAACACAGCACTTTTAAACCTTAACTTTCCATCCTTTGTCCCCAAGGCCTCAAGTTAACCTTATAATACAAAACACAACACAATATTCTCAATCTCCAATTTTTTACAAAAAGTCCAAAGTGTCATTTTTTTTTCTTTCTGATTCCTAATGATACTCAGCTATACTCATAGACAGGAGCATAACATAGTTGTCATCAGAGAGACTTCAACAAGCAACTGATGAGAACAGATGCAGAGACCCACAGGCAAATGCTAGGCAGAGATTGGGGAATCCTGCAAAGTGGGGGAGGATTGTAGGAGCCAACGTGGTCAAGAACACCCCCCAAAAAAACCATAGAATCAACTCACCTCGGCTCACAGGACCTCACAGAGACTGAATCTACAATTAGGTAGCCTGCATGGGTCTGACCTGGGCCCTTTACATATGTGTCGTGTCATGGTTGTATAGTTTGATATTCTTGTGGGACTCTTAACACTGGGAATGGGGGCTGTCTCTGACTCTTTTGCCTTCTTTTGGGACCATTTTTCTCCTACTGGGTTGCCTTTTCCAGCTTTAATATGAGGGAAGGTGCCTAGTCTTGAGACAACTTGATATGCCATGTTTGGTTGATATCCCTTGGAGGCCCACCCTTTTCTGAAGGGAAACAATGGAAGAGGAGTGGGCCTGTGGTATTGTGTTCCCCCAAATATTGTGCACCCTAATAAACTTATCTGGGGTCAGAGACAGAAGAGCTACAATATTAAACATAAAGGATAGGCAGTGGTGGCACACGCCTTTAAACCTAGCATTCCAGAGGCAGAAATCCATGTGTTCAAGGATACAGCCAGGCATGGTGACTCATCACGCCTTTAATCCCAGAAAACGAGCCTTTAATCCCAGGGAGTGGTGGTAGAAAGCTGAAAGGTATATAAGGCGTGAGGACCAGAAACTAGAAGCATTTGGCTGGTTAAGCATTCAGGCTTTTGAGCAGCAATTCAGCTGAGACCCATTCTAGATGAGGACTCAGAGGCCTCCAGTCTGAGGAAGCAAGACCAGCTGAGGTTCCGGCGAGGTGAGGTAGCTGTGGCTTGTTCTGGCTCTCTGATCTTCTAGTATTCACCCCAATAACTGGCCTCAGGTTTGATTTTATTAATAAGAACTTTTAAGATTCATGCTACATGGGCCTATGGCAAAATGTAGGTGGGAAGTTGGGGGACTGGGAGGAGAGTAAGAAGAGAAAACTGCAGTCAGATGTAATATATGAGAGAAACTATTTTTTAAAAAAGCCGTGTCTTAACTATGAGCTCCTATAAAAACAAAGTTACAAGGTTAAAAATTGTTATTCCATCAGGCAGTAATCAGGATATAAAATCAATCATATTATCATAAAACCAAAATTCAGTAGTGTAATTCCAAATTCTGTAGCTCAATGTGTAACATGGACTTGGTACCTTCTGGGCTTCAGAACTCAAGGGCAGTCCCTCTTCTCTAATCTAAGATCTGGAGCATGTACGCACAACTTCTCCTGCAGGCATGAGTTAATTCCACTCTCCATCTGTAGCTATCCTTGGCAGACATCCACAGGTCTGATTTTCCTGGGATCTTCTGCAACTGAGACTTCTCCTTCATCAGTGCCCTCTAAAGAATTCTCTGCAAGGACTCCAACCCTGCCATGAGGTGCCAAACTTTAGCCATTACAATGGCCCCCTCATTTTTGCTCCTTAAATAATTCAAAGTCAGTAGAGCATGGATGACAATTACACATGGCCACGTTCTAGTACAAGTTCACTATGTAGTCTGGCACTCTTGGTAACTTCTGTGTACTGATCCTGAAGAAACATGTTCCTATTGTCCCAGTGAAGTACAAATGATTTCACTTCATTGGTGCTGATTTCTTTGACAGTTACAGCTGCTTCTTCAGCTCTAGCATAATCAGCACACAATTTCCAAACAACTATCAAATGAATATCCCTTGGACCAATTCTTGATAAAGTCCTTAATCCCCTCTGAAATCTCATGAGCTAGTCCTCCACAGTGAATGTTTCCCTCAGCATTAGTCTTTTCTACACTCCCACAAGAATGACCCATGAAACTCAGAGTACTAAACAGGTATTTCAGTCTAAAGTTCCAATCACGTTCACAGTCTTTCAACAAAATAGCCCAAAAGCATAAAAAGTAACATGGTCAGGCACATCACAGCAACAACCCCACTTCTCTGGTACCAATTTCCATTCTAGTTTCATTTCCATTACAGTTTTAAAAATTACTCTGATCCAAAACAACCAAGGAGAGGAAAGGGTTCATTTGGTTTGGCCTTCCAGGTTCTCATTTTAGGGAAGGAATAGAATTGGAAGCTTAAGGTAGGTGGTCTCACCACATTCAAAGTCAAGAAGAGAGAAGAGTCAATGCATTCATGATGTCTGCTTGCTTTTATATTTCTTCAATCCTATATATTGAAAGATCATTTGCCTAGGGAATAGTTATACACATGAAAGGGTTGGACTTCTCACATGAATTAACAAACAAGAAAATCACCCACAGACATGTCTACAAATCAACCCGATAAAGACTATCACTTGACACTCTCTTCTCAGATGATTCTAAGTTATGGCAAGTTGAGTAACAATCATGATGATCTTGCTTGGTATGACAGAAACCTAATAGGTAAAGGATAGAATACACAAAGAGAAGAGAAGATGAAGAGAGAACAGTTAATTTCTGCTCCAAAAATCCTTGAAAAGGAAGGTGTCTAGACCACTGTTGCATAAAGATGCAATATGATAGATTCGTCAAAAATTTTAGTCATATTTTGAAGACAGAGTCTACTGCATATAATGATAGGTGAGAAGAATTGATTTAATATGTTTGTCTCTATTTTCCTCTTTCCATATATATCTTCTAAATTAGCATAGGCGGTAGTTTGGTTTTATCTGAGCAGTTAGGCAAGAATTCTAGGAAATAGCATGACATTGAGTTTGATTGTTAAGAATGACAAAAAAACCCAAAAAACAAATAACAAACAAACAAACAAACAAAAACTCTGTGAGAAAGGGAGCATTATAGATAAAGAAAAGCAATATGCAATGTGGATGCAGAAAATTTAACAAGGCACTCTTAGATGAAGGCTATCAATGCTGCTAAGAATGGGAGAACTGGTTTTCTATAGGGATGGATTCTCTTTGGCAGGTTATCTAATTCCATGTGATTAGCTGTAAACACACAGATATACAAGCAACACAAAGGACTGAGTACTCTGTGTGTGTGTGTGTGTGTGTGTGTGTGTGTGTGTGTGTGTGTGTGTGTAACAATAATAATTATAGGAGAAGTCATGAATTTGAGAATCTGAGAAGGCATGGTATGGAAACTCAGTGGGAGTTGGAGGTGGAGAGAGAGAGGGATGGAAATGATGTTAACATAGGGCTCATGGATAGAATTCTCAAAAAAGAGAGAGAGAATATTTATTAAAATGAAACAAAGTTATGTAGTAAATGGCATCATATTTGCTTTCCACACACAGATATGGAATTTTACAACAAATCTAAACCTGACACTGTTAACCTATAATGAACATAGAATAATACAAGCCAAAAAAGATTAAAATAGCACTTGATTCAGTCTATATTAATGGTTGTAGAAGATAACTCAGAAGCATTCAGAGTGGTATTAGTCATCTATGCAGAGCTAATCAAATACTAGTTAACTAGACTTTAAATGGACTTACAAACATAATTTGCTGTGGTTTGGAAAAATATCTGGGGGCAAAAAAGTTCCGCACAAGTATAAATGTACTTATCATAAGAATTTTGGAAATTATCAGAACCTGTTCTGTCAGAAGATTGTGCTATAAGCCCCATGGCACTAAATATTTCTTAGCAGTTATCAGTAATGGATGGGTTTAAGTTGTGCTGAAATTCTGCATGAGTAGCATCCCTTGTACTGCTGCAGTATTTCTGACTGATGGCTGTCCTAAGCCAGGCTATGAACTCACAGCTTCAGGTAATGGCCAGATCTGAGTCAGAGTCCATGTCTTGAGATCTGAAAAGTGTCAACAAAACAAAGTAAAATAAGACAACTGTTAATTGACAGACAATGACTTAAAAGTTTTTCTATCCTTTACCTGAATCTAATGCTCAGTTTTATTACAGTGTGAACAGGGAAAACGATAAAAAAAAATAAATTAAAAAATTCATGTTCTTTTAGTCTATGGGATTTTCTTCTATATCATACTCTCCCTCTGTCTTTTGCTGTGGGCTCCCAACTGTATTTTACCAATTGCGCTAGTACCTAGTCTCATGAGAAACTTAATCATTAAACAAGAAGGAAACCCAGGCCTACCCCTGTTTCCTTGAAGCTTTCCTTTGCCTTCAGGTTGTCTTGCTAGTATACCCAGCTAGTCAGAGTGCACACACCCTGCTGTGTGTCTAGAATCATTTGAGAACAAATAACAATCAGCTCATTTGAAATATAAATTAATAGCCCCCTATACATACACAATTATAATGTCCACCTTGTATTCATTATTTTTAGCTGGATTTGAATAAGAAAACCTATGCATAACAGTAAGAGTTAGGAACTTCATTGTTAATTGGACACATTTAGGGCAATAGTGGCTTCTGGGAGAAGACAAATAAGAAAATATTTTGACATTAGAAGTGTATTAAGAATAATCTGGAAAATAAGAGAAAAGGGTATGACTCAAAGAAAAGCTAAATCTGAGGCCGGGCGGTGGTGGCGCACGCCTTTAATCCCAGCACTCGGGAGGCAGAGGCAGGCGGATCTCTGTGAGTTCGAGGCCAGCCTGGGCTACCAAGTGAGTTCCAGGAAAGGCGCAAAGCTACACAGAGAAACCCTGTCTCGGAAAACCAAAAAAAAAAAAAAAAAAAAAAAGAAAAGCTAAATCTGAAAAGAAAGAGAAATTGCAGTCATCTGTTTCTTGAAGACTTTCCAGGTAGTGGTGAGGATGTGAATAATCTCACGAGAAGCTTTCAGTAATTTATATGGAGAATCTGTGGTGTCAGCTCTCCATGTATTATGCTAGTACTATTCAAATGTAGAAAACTACTCCCCCAAATTTCATATTTTCATGGAGGAAGACAAAAATAAAAACTAGTCAACCATACTACATTTACAGGAATATTTGTTTTCTAACAGAAGTTGGAGGATGTTTCAAAAGATAATCATTCAAAATTCTGTATTTTAATATTTCCATAGATTTAGGCAATTCAATGTGTGAGAATAAAATAACAACAAAGTATATATCATGGAACTATGCCATGCTGCATAGTGAGGGTTTCTTAGGAAAGAGGATATTTACTTCTGGCTTTTTCCTTAGCTTAGACACCAGCAAAACCACAGATCTCCTCACATTTCAGAATCCTTAACAACTAACTTGCATTTTCATATCCTGCAAGAACAATAGTTTATAAAGTAATAGATAACCAACTTTGATAAAATCTGATTCTTGCTGGGAGACTATCAATAAAGAGAAAATGAAAGGCACTAGGAAAAGATGTATGACTCACATTTGAGAAAAGTAGCTGATGTTAGTTTCAATTTTCTTCAATTAGGATGAATGTTAGTGAGGATGTTAACCTTGTCATTCTGTCTTAAGTCCAGCATGGGTAATTACATTGCACTTACTTAAATTCTCTTTAGGTCCAAAGACCTCCTTCATTCTCACCTCATCATTGTTAGTGATGTTGCTGATCATAGATAAATAGAAGCCACATTTAACCCCTAGGATGGTAGCATCTCTTATGGCACAAACTTGATCTTTCTGCATTCTATCAGTATAAATTCACTTTTTAGGGTAAAGGTTTTTGAACATGTAATGCAATAAAGGAAAAGAAACCACATATAATTGCTACTGAAGATAAAACAAAACAAAACAAAAAGAGAATCCAATAGAATGAATTGTCTCTGACAGGGTCTCTGCGGTAATGGGAGATTTTTTTTTAGCTTGCCCTGCTTGCAAATGTAAGATCATTATCATTAGATCTTTAAAATACCAACAAGCAAAATATGAAGAGATTCAAAGTCACCTTTAAAAATCACCCCAAAAGTTCAGCCTCAATTATCTACAATCAATGTCATTCTCCTTGACTAGAAATTGGTAGCAGAGAATAAATTCTAAGAAGAGGAAAATTTAAAAGTACAATTGATACTGACAGATTATCAATGAAAGAATGTTTCTAAGCCGTCTTCGCTCAGGCATCAAGCTTCTGTCTTTCTATGCTCTACTTAACTTGTGCTTTGGCCACATTTTTGTGAGGCTATTAAACACTATTAACAAATAACCTTTACTACTAATACTTGAAATATTTCATGTAGATTTTATCTATAGATAAGTAATGAGCTCCATGAACTGTAAGACGGAAAAAATACAAACATTTAAAATTTACCAGGAAATCTTTTTCTCTCTGCAATAATTATGAATATATTTATGAATCAATAAACCTGTTGAGGGCTTATAAATCATAAAATTAGCATAAATTTTAATGGCAATAAATGTATAATAGTTATGTTAAAAACAGTCAAAGAAGATAGATTTTGATTGTAAGACATACAGTTAAAAATAGACAAGAAAATAAAGCATAAAGACATTAATTGTAATTGGACCAAGGTCAGGTGCAGGTGACATAAAAGGAAAAAAATATATGAATATAAAAAAGATGGCATTTATTATAGCACAAATTAGAGTTTCATCGTTAACATAATTACATTTTTATCAATTAAATTTTCAAAAATAACAGGACAATACTCAGTGAAGTATAATATTGTTGAGAATATAAATTCAATACTCCATTTGGAAGGCAATTTCTTCATATTTCCAAGAATTTTAAAAATTATAATTTTTCCAGGAATCCTAAACCTGCGAGTTCACTATAGGAAAACAATAGTTTGAATAGATAAAGCATTATAGACAATGATGCTTATGTAGCAAAATAGCCTTTTGATCAATCAGGACAACAGACTCAGTGTTCATCAACAGCCTCCAATATACTTATTTGGTTGAAGTAATAGGAAAAGTGATTTCTGTTACATACCTCATATGTTAAGCGATACACAGAAGGAGAAGAAATGTAAAGCGAGTTAGCAGCAATGGGAGTGCCAAGATGAGGCAGGCTACAGCACTGAGCATTCACAGCAGTTCTCAATCAAACACTGATCTCTAAGCAAAGCTTGAGGAAACTAGAAGAAGCCTTTAATATTCATGGAAAGAGGACTGTCGGGTATAGGGAAGGCCACCACAAAGGTACTGCCATATGAAATCACTTACAATGGTTAAGAAATATCACACAGGCGGGAATCACTGGCAGAGTGAAGAACTGGGAAAGGAGTTTCAAGTCAAAAAAAAAAAAAAAAAAAAAAGGAGGGGGGAGACAAGTACTTGATCCCAGGAGCTTCTGCAATGATCTATGCTTGTACATAGAACATCAGTAGTCATGGGCCTGCGGTTTGCATTGTGAGCAGAATAGCATGATGTGACATACTTTAGCAGTATTGATTTAACAGTTGTGTTGAGAATAAACTCTTTGACAGATGAATAGTATTAGAGAAAACTGTTGAAGAAGCTGTTGGTCATACAGACAAGCAATGATGGTGGCTTAGACCAAATAGAAAAAGAAATTAAAAGTGATTAACATTAGGGTGTTTTGAAGAAATTACCAACAAAATTTCCTAACAATCTGAAACTGGGGAGGCATCAAAGAAGAAAAGAATCATAGGTTACTTGCAGGACTTTGTGCCTAAGCAATTAGTTGTGAGGGCTGAGTTCAGATCCATGGAGATTAAAAATGCTGAAGAGTGTTGAAGGTGGCAGACACCAAGAAGTCTGTTTAAAGTATGTGACTTGACATGTTAAGTACACAGAGAGGATGGATGTATATAATCCTTTTACTTTGAAAAGCCTAGACAGGAGACGCAAAGGTGAGCATCAGCAGATTACAGTGTTAGAGAAGTGACTCTAGAACCAGAACCAGAATGAATACAGACAGAAGCAACTGAAGATGGTTCTCTGGAGTCTCTCTGAACTATGAGTTTGGGTAGCAAATGAGGCAGTCTAGAGGAGCTGCTAAGGCAGGAAAAGGCAGGGTGGTACTCATGAAATTAGAGTGAAGACACTACAGGAGAAAAGAGGAACTGACTAGATTTATTAAGTGATTTTAACATTTAGGATGAAGGCTAGTCATTGGTCCTAGTGCTGAGTCATATGGAAGTCATTGTTAACTTATATAAAGGCCATATTTGTCAAGTGGAGCAAGTAAACATTCATCTGACGTGTGTTTAGGATAAAAAAAAAAAGAGTTGGGCATATAGCTCAGATGATAGAGTGCTGAACAAGACCTTGGAATTATATACAGAGAATTCTTGGGAGACTAGCTAACTCTTCCCCCTGTTCTATAGATAATAAACATACTTGAGGTTCTGAACTATAAATCTGTGGTAGCTGTTAGAGAAGCCCATCAGATCCTACTTCACTGTACATGTTTCTGAGTATCTTTCCGTTCTTCATTCTCTAGCTGCTCACAGACAGGGTTGTGGAATCAGCGCCACAAGAGATGGGTCTTGGCACTCTTATGCCATCATTGAGATTTTTACTTTCTTTACGGTCCATAGCCGGGTTCATAAGTTGCTCCAGAAAATTCTCCACATGTATAAAGTGATATTTGTATATTTAGTTTTTTTGAAAGATGTATGGACACCATAAAACATAGATGAAAAATAAAATAGAGCATATGTTCACACATGCACGCGCACACACTCACACACATACACACACACACACACACACACACACGCACGCACGCACGCACTCGCACACACACACACACACACACACACACACAAGAAATACAATGATCTAAAAGCAAATCCAAGCCATAGATCTCATGACTTTTCAGTGCTAGGTGTTTTTTGTGTCATGTCTTGGTAGACAGTGTAAGTAAATCATCTTAATCAATAGTCTCAGCTGCTCCAAGAAGAGGGTGGCTCTAGCTTCTTTCTTCCTGGATGGGTAAATAAAACTTAGGTAGTTTAGGCCTTTGTTCTACTGTCACTGCACTAGCAAAGAGTAAGAGTTGAAATTCTAGTCCCAGGGAGGTGAACAACCAATTAATCACCTGAACAGTTCGATGTTAGTATCAAATATATACCTTACATTTTTATAAAAGTCAAAGGAGTAAGATTAAGTTTGGAAGGATCCTGAATGGGTCTGAGCTACGTACTCTGCATATGCCTTATGGTTTTATAGATTGGTGTTTTTAATAGGACTCCAAAGAATGGGAGTTGGGGTGTCTCTGACTCATGTGCCTATGCTTGGGCCCTTTTCTTACTGTTGGGTTGCCTGGTTAGGCCATGTAGAGATGGAACGGGGAGACCTCTTTTTTTTTTTTTGCGGGGGATGGGAGGGTGGGGGAGGGTAGGGGTAGGGGTGGGAGAGCAAAGGCAAAGTGGATCTGGAGGAAAAGTGAGGTAGGGGTGGGCACTGGGAAGAGTGGAAGCTGGGGAAATGGCAGTCAGGATGTAATGCATGAGAGAAGAATAAAATAAATAAATAAAATAGAAAAAAGATTATGTTTGGACTAAGAATCACAATGGCCTCAGCAAAAATGAAAACAAAAAAATTAAAGCTATGTGTGCATATAACAAAGTGTCAGTTAGGAAAAACATAATCTACTATTTTCCCCCCATACATAGTTGGTTGCATCCACAAAAATAGTATAGCTAGTACAATAGATTGTGTGCTCAATATCCACCATTGTGATATAAAAATGTATCCAGTTTTGCACAGTACTTCCTCATCAACTTTCATGAAAAAAAAATGAAAAAGTTTAAAATAAACTCCTTAATAGCATGCAGGTTGATGAAGTGGGGATGGAATATAAACTCGTTTGGCGACACAGATTTAGAATATCTATACTATTGATGAGGTGATTCTAAATTGGAATTCTACCTTATTTGCATGTCCCATAGTTCAAGCATGTAGTAATGTCAGTAATGAACTGTGGAGAACACTCTGAATAAAAATGCTTCAATGGTCTGCTTTACCAGAAGCCACGCCAGTACCTAGAAACCCAGAACCCACCTGCAGACCACCAACACTTCCTCAGAACTTGCTCAAACTACCCCCAAGGGCCCACTCTCCTCATCACTATATCCTAGCCCAAAACTCCAGGTGAAGCACTCTGCTGTACCAGAGGACATGCAGGAACCTGGAACCCTAGAGGTCACACAAGCCAGGAGAACACTAGCAGAGGTACCCTTCTGGAAAAGAGGATATGGCAGCCATCAGAACTGCAGGCCACTTAGGCCAGAAGGCCAAAGAGGAAACAGAAACCAAGGAAGAAAATACACATCCAACAAAGACAAACTTAAAAATCAGCACTAAACCTATAATTACCCCCAAACCCATAGGCCTAGATGCCAACATAAGAACACAATCAGCAACAGCCACAGAAATATGACACCACCAGAGCCCAACTATCCTACTACAGCACACTCTGAATATTTCAATGCAGATCAAGTACAAAAAAAAAAAAGACCTTAAAACCAACTTTGTGAAGATGATAGAGATCCTTAAAAAAGAAATGAATAAATCTCTTAAAGGAATAGAGGAAAAGACAAACAAAGAAATTGGAAGAAATGAATAAATCCCTTAAAGAAAGCAAAAAAAAAAAAATAGGTGAAAGAAATGAATAAGCTTGAGAATGGAAATAGAAGCAATAAATAAAACACAAACTGAGGGAATCCTGGGAATGGAAAATCAAGGTAAGTGAAACAGAACTACAGACTCAAGCATAACCAACAGAATATAAGAGATGGAAGACGGAGTCTCAGACATAGAAGACATGATAGAAGAAATTAATACATCATTCAAAGAAAATGTTAAATGTAAAGAATTCCTCTCTGGCACACCATGAAAAAAAAACAAACATAAGAATAATAGGAATAGAAGAAAGAGAAGAATTCCAGCTCAAAGACCAAAAAGTATGTTTTAACAAATATTATAGAAGAAAATTTCCCTGTCCTCAAGAAGGGCATGCCCACAAAAGGACAAGAAGCTTACAGAGCATCCAATAAATTGGGCCAGGAAAGAAAGTTGCCTTGCCACATAATAATCAAAACATTAAACATACAGAACAAAGAATAATATCAAAAGCTGTAAGGGAAAAGGCCAAGTAGCACATAAATGCAGACCATTAGAATTACACCTGGCTTTTCAATTGAGACACTCAAAGCAAGAAAGTTCTGGTCAGATGTCTTGCAGACTCCAAGAGACCACAGATGACAGCCCAGTCTACTATGCCCAATAAAATGTCTCATCACTATAGATGGAGAAAACAAAATATTCTGTGATAAAATTAAATTTAAACAATGTCTATCAACAAATCCAGCCATACAGAAGATACCAGAAGGAAAAGTCCAACCCAATGATGTTAACTACACCTATGGAAACAAAGGGTATAAATAATCTCACACCAGCAAAACCAAAAGAAGGGACACACACACACACACACACACACACACACACACACACACACTACCACCATCATCACCAACACCAACAACAAAACAGGAACTAGCAATAATTGGTCATTGATATTTCTCAGTATCAATGGAATCAAGTCCCCCACTAAAGGACACAGGTTAACAGAATGGATCGCAAAACAGGATCTATCCTTCTCCTGCATCCAAGAAACACACCTCAAAATTAAAGATAGTAATGTGTGGGAAAAAGATTTTTCCAAGCATATGTACTTAAGAAACAAGCTTGTGCAGCCATTCTAATATATAACAAAAATAGAGTTCAAACCAAAATTAATCAAAAGAGAGGGGGAAGGATACTTTGTACTCATCAAAGGAAAGATCCATCGTGATGATCCTTCACTTCTTAACATTTATACTCAAGATGCAAGGGCACCTACATTTGAAACACAAATACTACTAAAGCTTAAATCACACATCAACCCTCATGCATTGATAGTGGGAGACTTCAATACCCTACTTTCATCAATGGACAGGTTTTCCAGACAACTAAACAGAGAAATACTGTAATTAATATGTTATTAACCAAATGTACCTAACAGATATCTACAGAACATTTCACCCAAACACAAAAGAATACACCTTCTCTCAGCACCTCACAGAACATTCTTAAAAAATGACCACATACTTGGTCACAAAGCAAGTCTCAATAAACATAATAAAATTGAAATAACCCTTGTATCCTATCAGACCACCACAGATTAAAATGGGATTTAAAACAACAGAAACAACAGAAAGTGTACAAACTCATGGAAACAGAACAACTCTATACTTAAGTTATCACTGGGTTAAGGAAGAAATAAAAGATTTCCTAGAATTCAATGAAAATGAATGCACAACATACCCAAACTTGTGGGACACAGGAAAGCAATGCTAAGAGAGAGTTCATAGTACTAAGTGCCTTCATAAAAGGAATTGGAGAGATCTCATACTAGCAACTTAACAGCATACCTGAAAGCTCTAGAACAAAAAGAAGCAAGCTTACCCATGACAGGTAGATGACAGGAAATAATCAAACTTAGCGCTAAACTCAATAAAATAGAAACAAAGAAAATGATGCAAAGAATCAATGAAACAGGGAGTAGGTTCTTTGAGAACATAAACAAGATAGATAAACCCTTACCCAAACTAACGAAAAGATGGAGAGAGAATATCCAAATCAACAATGTCAGAAGAGAAAATATCCAAATTAACAAAATTTGGAAATCAGTATGGCAGTTTCTCAGAAAATTGAGAATAAGTCTTCCTCAAGACCCAGCTATACTACTCTTGGGCATATATCCAAGGAATGCTCAATCTAACCACAAGGACACATGCTCAACTATGTTCATATCAACAATATTCACAATAGCAAGGACCTGGAAACAACCTAGATGCCCCTCAACTGAAGAATGGATAAAGAAAATATGGCACATATACACAATGGAGTACTACTCAGTAGTAAAAAACAATGACATCATGAAATTTACAGGCAAATGGATGGAACTAAAAAATATCATCCTGAGTGAGGTAACCCAGACTCAGAAGGACAAACATAGTATGTACTCACTCATAAGTGGATACGGTCAGCAAGACAAAACGACAGCCTACAGAATGGGAAAAGGTCTTCAACAACCCCACATCTGACAGAGGACTGATATCCAGAATATATAAGGAACTCAAGAAATTAGACATCAAAATGCCCAACAGTCTAATTAAGAAATGGACTATAGAACTAAACAGAGAATTCTCAACAGAGGAAACACAAATGGCTGAAAGACATTTAAGGAATTGCTCAACATCCCAATTATTAGGGAAATGCAAATCAAAACACCTGTCAAAACGGCTAAGATCAAAAACACTGAAGACACCTTATGCTGGAGAGGATGTGGAGCTAGGGGAACTCTCCTCCACTGCTGGTGGGAATGCAAGCTTGTACAACCACTTTGGAAATCAATATGGCACTTTCTTAGAAAATTGGGAATCAATCTCCCCCAAGATCCAGCTATACCACTCTTGGGCATATATCCAAGAAATGCTCAATCATACCACAAGAGCACTTGCTCAGCTATGTTCATATCAGCATTATTTGTAATAGCCAGAACCTGGAAACAATCTAGATACCCTTCAACTGAAGAATGGATAAATAAAATGTGGTACATATACACAATGGAATGCTATGCAACAGAGAAAAACAATGACATCATGCGGTTTGCAGGCAAATGGATTGATCTAGAAAAAAATCATCCTGAGTGAGGTAACCCAGACTCAGAAAGACAAACATGGTATGTACTCACTCATAGGAGGATACTAGATGTGGAACAAGGATGTCTGGACTGCTACTCACATCACCAGGGAGGCTACCTGGAAAACAGGACCCCAAGAAAGATACAGGGATCATCCAATGACGGAGAAATGGCTGAGATGTACATGAACAACCTGGACATGAGTGGGAGTAATGAAGGGCAAGGGTCGAGGGAAAGAGAGCCTGTGGCAGCGGGAGATCCCAGCTGGATCAAGAACAGACAGGGGAAACAAGGAATAGGAGACCATGGTAAATGAAGACCACATGAGAATAGGAAGAAGCAAAGTGATAGAGAGGCCCACAGAAATCCACAAAGATACCCCCACAATAGACTGCTGGCAATGGTCGAGAGACAGCCTGGACTGACCTACTCTGGTGATGGGATGGCCAAACACCCTTATTGTCGTGCTAGAAACCCCATCCAATGACTGAGGGGTCTGGATGCAGAGATCCACGGCCAGGCCCCGGGTGGAGCTCTGGGAGTCCAATTGGAGAGAAAGAGGAGGGTTTATATGAGTGAGAATTGTTGAGACCAAGGTTGGATAAAGCACAGGGACAAATAGCCAAACGAATGGAAACAAATGAACTATGAACCAATGGCCGAGGGACCCCCAACTGGATCAGGCCCTCTGAATGGGTGATACAGTTGATTGGCTTGATCTGTTTGGGAAGCATCCAAACAGTGGGACCGAGTCCTGTGCTCATTGCATGAGTTGGCTGTTTGAAACCTGGGGCTTATGCAGGGTTGCTTGGTTTGGCCTGGGAGGAGGGGACTGAACCTGCCTAGACTGAGTCTACCAGGTTGATCTCAGTCCTCAGGGGAGGCTTTGCCCTGGAGGAGGTGGGAATGGGGGGTGGACTGGGGGGAAAAGAAGAGGGGCAGGAGGGGGGAGAACGAGGGAATCCGTGGCTGATATGTAGAACTGAATTGTATTGTAAAATAAAATTTTAAAAAAAAGTTGTAAGTTTAAAAATAAAAGTGGATACTAGATGTGAGGGAAGGGATGGCCAGACTGCAACCCACAGCTCCAGAGAGGCTAGCTAACAGTGAAAGACTCTAGGAGGGACACATGGATGGCCCAGCGAAGGAGAAGTGAATGAGATCTACATGAGCAGGCTGGGAGCGTGTGTGTATTGGGGGTGGTGGAGGGTGAGGAGTGGGGCATGAGAACATAGAAAAATGGGAGGGCTGAGCTGGAACAGGGACAGAGTGGAAGGGCAGGGAGGGAGATACCATGGTAGATGAGGACATCAAGGGAATAGGAAGAGGCAGGGTACCAGGGGAGGCTGTCGGGAATCCACAAGGATGGCCCCACCTTGGAGTGCTGGCAGTGGTCTAGAGGGTGCCTGGACTGGTCTACTCTGGTGACCAGTCTAGTGAATATCCTATTCATCATCATAGAGCCTTTCTCAACTGACTGATGGAGGCAGATGCAGAGATCCACAACCAGGTGCCAGGATGAGCTCAGGGAATCCAATCGATGAGAAAGAAGAGGGATTCTGCAGGCGGGGGCGTCAAGATCATGATGGGAAGATGTGCAGATGACCGGCCACAATAGTGGAAGCCCATGAACTGTAGACTAGTGGCTGTGGAGCCACCATGGGACTGGACTAGGCCCTCTGGATATGGAAAACGGTTGTTCGGCTTGAACTGTTTTGCGGGACACCCAGACAGGGGGATCTGGATCTGTCCCTAGTACATGGGCAGGCTTATGGGAGCCTGGTGACTGTGGTGTGTTATCTTGTGCAGCCTTGGTGCAATGGGGAGTGTGGTGGTATTGTGTTCCCCAAAATATTGTGTACTCTAATAAATTTATCTGGGGTCAGAGAACAGACAGCCACTAAATACAAAGGCTAGAAAATGGTGGCACTCACACCTTTAATCCTAGCATTCCAGAGATAGAAATCCCTCTGGATCTCTGTGAGTTCAAGGCCACATTGGAAATAGTCAAGCATGGTGACACACGCCTTTAATCCCAGAAAGCCAGCCTTTAATCCCAGGGAGTGGTGGTAGAAAGCAAAAAGATATATAAGGCGTGAGGACCAGAAACTAGAAGATTTTGGCTGGTTAAGCATTCAGGCTATGGAGCAACACAGTTCAGCTGAGACCCATTCTGGATGAGGACTCAGAGGCTTCCAGTCTGAGGAAACAGGACCAGCTGAGGAACTAGTGAGGTGAGATAGCTGTGGCTTGTTCTGTTTCTCTGATCTACCAGCATTGACCCCAATAACTGGCCTCGGGTTTGATTTTATTAATAAGAACTTTTAAGATTCACGCTACAGGGGAGGGCCTTGGACCTGCTCAGTTTGCCTGGTTCTGCTGACTCCCCATGGGAGACCTTAATTTGGGGGGTGTGGGGATATGGGGTTACTAGGGAGAGAGGGCTGAAGGGTGGGAGAAGGGAGAAGGGGGGATCTGTGGGTGGTATGTAGAGTGAGTAGAAAATTTCTTAATAAAGAAAAATGAAAAAAATCAGAAAAGAAAAATTAATTTTAAATTATATCAATAAACTAAAATCTATGCCAATGTAAAACATTTTAAACAAGTTGCTCTTTAAAAGTAGGTTCAATAATTCACCCTTTTATCCTATCTTATCTATATCCTATATTTCCATATCACTGTGCGAGTGGGCTTTGAGTTCTCTTTTACTCAAGCCTCCCTCAGTGTGACACTGAGACCATTTCCTGTAGCCTGTAAGATGTAAGATTCTTAGCCATTCTCTAGCACCATTTCTGCCCAAATGCTACCATGTCCAACCGTGATGATAATGAACTAAATCTCTGAACTCTAAGGGCGCCACCCAAGGTTAGAATTCATAGCCATTCCCCCAGCTACACAACTGTGCATGTGCTGGCAAGGTGCTTAGCTATCTCTGGGCCTTACATCCTATATAATCCATGTGCTGCATAATCACATAATCACATAATCTATGCACATGGGTGGCATAGCTATGTAACCCCATGTGTGCATGTGTGTGGAGGGGAACCTATAAAATAGAATTTCACTTATCCCTCCCCTACTCCCACACAATCATTTCATAGGCCTATGCACATCTTTCATATTCTCTTCCCTTAATAAACTCCTATAGTGGGTTTTGCTGTACCTTGTGGCTTTTCTTACATGATAAACAGTGCCACTTAATGAATAACACTCACCCCAGTATAAAATGTTTTCCTTTATAAGAAGTAATCGTGTCTTTTCACAGCAATAGAAACCTTAACCAAGATAGACTCTCAAAATGGGAGTCGGGGGCTGTGTCTCTGACTCTTTTGCCTGTGTTTGGGACCCTTTTCCTCCTACTGGGTTGTTTCATCCAGTGTTGATTCTACGGTTATTGTCCAGCCTTATTGCATCTTTTTGATAGATATTCCTGGGAAGTCTATCTTTTTTTTAAAAAGGGAAACAGAGGAGAAGTGGATCAGGGGGAGTGGGAAGCTAAGGGGGAGGAACTAGGAGGAGTGGAAGGAGGGAAAACTGTGGTCTGGAGGTTGGGATGTAATGTATGAGAGAAGAATAAATGTTTAAAAAATGCTTCAATATCTGTAAAATTTAAGGCAAGTATTATAATTGTACTGTGTAACTGCAATGCTTGGTAACAATACCTCTAGAAAGTAAAGGCAGCATCTTGAATTTTTTGGCATATGTAGAAAGTAGTGACACTCAATAAAGTAATATATTGAAGTTCTCTAAGAAGCATGAGATTTTCACATTTATTAATGGCAGCACAGGTGTTAGAACATTTGTAAGGTGCTTTATTGAATAAGAAGAAAATTGTATGTTACTCAATGCAGTAAATTTGAACTATATTTTGTGCAGGATGTTACAATGCTAGAATTTATGATCATCATCAAAGTTGATATATAAGATTTAATCATCAGATGAGCTGAAAATTGTTTTCCTCCTTATTAAAAAAAAAAGTCTACTTTGGCCTTGACTCTAATAGTCACCCACATTCACATAGAATTGAACCACAAGAGCCAGAGATGGTGGCACAGCCTGGTACTCACAGTGGGCAGGCACATAAAAGAAGGTTTTTTTTTTTTTTCATTTTTTTTTTAGTTGGAGCTACTGCATTAGTTCAAGGCTAGCCTGAACAAAAATCCTATACCCATTTAAACAAAATATTTTTAAAGAGAAGTTATCATTTTAACTAACTCTATTTCCATGAAAATACTATTTTTAATAACTTAGCAGGCTAGGAAGCTATAATTTTCATAGATAGATAGATAGATAGATAGATAGATAGATAGATAGATAGATAGATAGATAGACATACTTCTTTTATTCATTATTAATAAATTTTTCTAAACTTTACTACCTTTATTTGTTTTGCAAATAATGGTATCGTTCATTATGTTCATGGAAATAAATAGAGCCAACAAAAGAAACACATGCTAAATTTTAAGAGATTTTTGTGTCTTTTTATAGCTATAAATGGGAAGAAATATTTCATGAGAGAGTATAACATTCCACTAATCAGCTAAGATGTAGCTCAGTAGATCTGTTAGTGTTAATCATATAGTTACCATGTATCTGCAAATGTTCAGAAAGTGTTAACCAAAAAACACTGATGGAAGTTCAGTAATTTCAGGACTCGCCCCCCCCCAAAAAAAAATTATATTTCAAGTCCCAAATGAGTGGGCCGATTTTTCTTTCCACTGCACATTCCATTCCACCTTGATTCATTACCCACAGCTTCCATGACTACATCTCAGCCCAGTTTTCCAGATTAAGCTACTACTCCATTTTCTCAGTGTAAAATTCATAATCAAGCTTCCAGGTAGGTAAGGACACATTGGATAGGGGGCGAGGGTCCCTGGATCCCCTCTCAGCAACTCCCTCATTCTTTTGCAGTTACTCCTGACCTCAACACATAGCAGTTTCGCAGGTTTTGTGGCTTCTCCAAACAAGAGCAGCCTCTACAGAACCCCGAGTATCCTCAGAATCTTCTATTGGTAAAACAGACTCCAGACTCTTCAGTATGTGATAACTCAGAAGTAACTACTGGAATATTATCTAATAAACAAAATTAAAGATTTGTGGTATTCCAAGAACCCTAACATCATGTCAAAACTTGAGTACTAAACTGCCAATTCCAAGCCCTTCTTTTTGGCAATAATAAAATACAGCAACTGAACCAAACTATTAAGAATTGAAACTATTTCTATTGTGTGGAACAATTTAGAGAGTATTGGTATTAACCCTTCTTTGAAGATCTGGTAGAATTCTGTGCTGAAACCATCTGGTCCTGGGCTTTTTTTGCTTGGGAGACTTTTAATGACTATTTCTATTTCCTTAGGGGTTATTGGACTATTTAAATAGTTTATCTGGTCTTGATTTAACTTAGGTATGTGGTACCTATCCAGAAAATTATCCATTTCTTTTAGATTTTCCAGTTTTGTAGAGGTTTTTGAAGTGTAACCTGATGATTCTCTAGATTTCCTCAATGTCTGTTGTTATGTCCCCCTTTTCATTACTGATTTTGTTAATTTGGATGCTCTCTCTCTGTCTTTTGGTTAGTTTGGATAAGGGCTTGTCTATCTTGTTGATTTTCTCAAAGAATCAACTCTTTGTTTCATTAATTTTTTTGTATTGTTCTCTTTGTTTCTATTTTATTGATTTCAGCTCTCACTTTGATAATTTCCTGGCGTCTATTCTTCCTGGGAGACTTTGCTTCTTCTTGTTCTAGAGCTTTCAGGTGTGCTGTTAAGTCACTAGTGTAAGATTTCTCCAACTTCTTTATGTGGGCATTTAGTGCTGGCAATGGTCGAGAGACAGCCCGAACTGACCTACTCTGGTGATGGGATGGCCAAACACCCTTATTGTCATGCTAGAAACCCCATCCAGTGACTGAGGGAACTGGATGCAGAAATCCATGGCTAGGCTCCGGGTGGAGCTCCGGGAGTCCAATTGGAGAGAAAGAGGAGGGTTTATATGAGTGAGAATTGTTGAGATCAAGGTTGGATAAAGCACAGGGACAAATAGCCAAACGAATGGAAACAAATGAACTATGAACCAAAGGCTGAGGGGCCCCCAACTGGATCAGGCCCTCCTGATAAATAAGATAGTTGATTAGCTTGATCTGCTTGGGAGGCATCCAGACAGTGGGATTGGGTCCTGTCCTCAGTGCATGAACTGGCAGTTTGGAACCTGGGGCTTATGCAGGGACGCTTGGCTCAGTCCAGGAGGAGGCGACTGGACCTGCCTGGACTGAGTCTACCAGGTTGATCTCAGTCCTCAGGGGAGGCTTTGCCCTGGAGGAGGTGGGAATGGGGGGTGAGCTGCGGGGAAGGGGAGGGAGGTGGAAGGGGGGAGAACAAGGGAATCTGTGGCTGATATGTAGAACTGAATTGTATTGTAAAATAAAATAAAATTTAAAGAAAAAAGAATTGAAACTATGCAATACCTCAGAGTCCTCCTAGATAGAACCTAAATTTGTTCTTACTACACATACATATGCACACATACACACACATTCACACACATGCACACACACACACATTCACACACATGCGCACACACACACACACATTCACACACATGCACACACATGCACACACACACACACACACACACACACACACACACACACACACACGCATTCAAACACGTATTCCTTGCTAAAGAAAATTGCTCTTTTTCATGTCATATGACTTGACGTTTCTAATATAATCCCCCTGTATTTTGTCCCAGTGAAGTATCCTCTGGGTCTGTGTAATAGTGTCTCATGGCAGATTCTATGAATATCTTTCAGGAATGCATGTACATATGCATATATGTAAGACCAACAATTACAAGCTTCATATTTCTTAGAAGAAACTTAACCATGTAAAGACTGCTGTAGCTTTAGCAGAGAAAGCAGTACCAGTTGAAACTGAGAAGTCTCCAGATTAACTTTCTATATCAACCATGTTAGCTATTCAAAAACCCCTTCCCTCATTAGAGACTTCCATCTTTTGACTCACTCTGTGAGTTAAGGTGTCTCAACTTGGCACTGATGACCAGGTGCCCTTCCATCCATGGCTAGCCACCTCTGCTCCCAGTGGGCCAGGAGACATCGTGATTAAATTCTACCATCAGAGAATCTAGAGGAAGAACAAAAATGCTAAGTGATATGCTAAGAAATAAGAAGCTATCAAGTAATGTGAGAAGGTGCTGAATTAGTAAAAGAATTTGCTGTGGGATGGTCTGTATGTCAAATCTGTTGCTCTGATTAGTCAATAAATAAAACACTGATTGGCCAGTGGACAGGCAGGAGAAATATAGGCAGGGCAAGGAGGAGAAGAATTCTGGGAAGTGGAAGGCTGAGTCAGAGAAACTGCCAGCCGCCACCATGATAAGCTGCATGTGAAGACACCGGTAAGCCACAAGCCAAGATTATTTTAAGCTATAAGAACAGTTAGCAAAAAGCCTGCCACAGTGTTGATGTAACCAACCGTCTTATTAAATAAGAAACACAGAAACAATGTAAAAGAGAAAGCCGAGAGGTCAGAGCTCAGAGCTAAAATCTCACCCTTCCTCCTGCTGTCCCAGCTTCGCGAAAAGAGACCTACTTCCTCTCGGTTCGTATTTTTAAAGTATGTTGTTCTGCCTTCTCATTGGTTGTAAACCCAAACACATGACTGCCTCGTCACTGTCTGAATGTACAGCCCCCTAGGTCTTAAAGGCATATGTCTCCAATGCTGGCTGTATCCCTGAACACACAGAGATCTTATGGGATTAAAGGCGTGTGCCACCACCGCCACACTCTTGCTATGGCTCTAATAGCTCTGACCCCCAGACAACTTTATTTATTAACATACAATCAAATTAATATTTCAGTACAAATCAAAATAATATTTCAATACAATTAGATTACCACCACACCACAGCCATACAGTTTGTAAACAATATAAGTATTTGTGTTTACTTGGTTGGGTCTGAGCGGCTGTGGGACTGGCAGGTGATAGAGATTTGTCCTAACTGTGAGCAAGGCAAAAAACAAAACAAAACAAAACAAAAAAAAACTAGCTACAAGAATTGAAGGTTTTTATCCTATCATAAGGCAAAGCAAAGTTTCTTAAACCTTGATGATGTCTTCTAGAAACAGACTCTGCTCACAGCCTTCTGTGGTCTCAAGTTTACTTTGAAGTCCATTTATTCCACAGCCCATCAAGGAAAGGAAAATGAATAAAACCTTCTAAGACGCTGTAAAATACAGCCACTATTGGCAGAGCCTTACATATTATAGTACATCTTTTAACCCACACAAATCAATGTTTCTGAGCTTATGAAGATTTGCACTATTCTAGTAGGACTGGGCATAGGTTCTAGTTTTTCCCAGAAGGCCACAAGGACAGTACTCTCCCTTATAATCTTACAATCTTGTCACTATGCACCATGCTTAGACTAGGGTAGAAACTCGATAAGCATTTGTCACAAAACTCTCCTCTGTTAGGTCTGATTATAAGGAAAAAAAATGATTGTTTTGTCTGAATCACATAATTCAGTATTCCAAAAACTATTGTGCTGTATATTCGATGCCTCCCAACCACAACAACAACAAAAGCAGGTATGAGTAATGAAGAAAGAAAATGTTATCTATTGCTTGAAAAATAATGAGTTAGTAGTAGTAGTATCCATGAGAACAACAGGAATGTGTGGTGGAATACTATTTTACCTGGGCAAAGATGTGTTACATTTGTTCATGCTTAAGAATATTACTTTAAGTGTGTAAAAGCATGTTATTTTTGTTTATGCTGCATTTGTTTAATGACATAAAGATGAGTGATTAATTATGTAAAGATGTGTTGTATTTGTTTCACCTTGCCTACCTAGGCCAGTGATTGGTTTAATTAAAAGCTGAAAGGCCAATAGCTAGGCAGGAAAGGGATAGGTGGGACTAGCATGCTGAGAAAATAAATAGGAGTAAAACTCTAGGCTGTGAAGGAGAGAAGAAGGAGGAGGAGGAAAGAACAAGGGAGACATCCTGGGCCAGAAGTCAGACAGCCTGCCAGCTGACATAGGGAAACACTGAAAAGTCAGAAGTAGGAAAGGTAATAAACCCCAGGGCAAAAGGTAGATAAAGAGAAACAGGTTAACTTAAGTGAGAAGAGCTAGCCATAAAGTGCCTAAGCTAGGCCAGCCATTCACAACTAATAATAAATCATGATTTGGGAGCTGGTTAGTAGCTTAAAAGAAAAGGCCTGGTACAAGTATACACTGCTTTCTCTGCTGAGGCTTATTAGCAACATAACGATTCATTCATTTAAAAAAAAAAAACACTATAAATTACCTGCGAAGTTATAGAATTATCAAGTGAGATGCAAGTTTTAGATTTGAGTACATGGAATCAAATATGTGTACATTCTTATATTCTAGCTTTAAATGGGTATCAATTATTGACACTAAAGTCAGCATTGCTGATACCAGTATATAGCAATGCTTGTATGTAAGTGGATATACAGATCAAAGATATAATCAATACTGATAAATTAGCATGTGAAAAATTTGCCATATGACATAATTAGAATTGTTTAGGAGCCAGGATTAAAGGCATTCATGATTAGTTACCTATAATGTCCTTCATCAGGATTGCTCCATATAGAAACTTTCTCATTATAGACTCCTAAATATTCTTTAAGTAACTGAAGAAGAGTACAAGGTCAAAGTTCTTAAAAATTCCAAAGAATTAGTTATGGTATATACACCCCTATTAAATCTTGCAAAGGGAATAGATTAGTTATTATTATAGTTCAAAGTGCTGAACCCACTAGGAAAGGGAGTACACCTGCCCACATAAAGGAACTAAGGCTTTGAAGTCTATGTTCTGAATTCTTCAGTCTATAGATTAGAAAGTGGCCTTCAAGGTGTACCTCTATTTGAAGATTCACTGGAGTAGAATCCACTTAAATTATTGTAGTTTTGCTACACCTGTTTCATGCATATATATACAATATAGCTAGTTTTATTTATATTATTTTATGAATATTATATTTATATGCTAATATATACATATATAAGCATGAAGCAAGTTTAGTAACCTTTCTTTGTATTAAATATATACCTATCTATAATATTTATCTATGTTAATAAAGAATGTACATTATAGACAAATTTCTAAGCGGTCTTATTAAATTAAATACACAGAGCCAAATATAGGGGTGAAAGCCTTAGAGATCAGGGAAATATGAATAGCCACCAACCAACCTTACCTCACCATGCTGTAGCATCTAAAGTGTGCTACTTCCTGCTTACCTGCACCTTTATTACCTTGCTGTTCTGCCCTCTCATTGGCTTAGTCCAGCTACCTCACTTCCTCGTCACTGCCTGTCTGCCTCCAGGTCTCTATACTAGGATTAAAGGCATGTGTCACCACACTTGGCTCTGTTCCCTAGTATGACCTTGAACTCACAGGGACCCTGCCTGCCGAGTGATCGAATTAAGGGCATGTGCCAGCACTGCCTGACTTTTGTGTTTAATTAAAATGGCTTGCTATTTCCTGTAATCTCCAGACAAACTTTATTTATTAACATACAAATAAAATATCACCACATTTCAGCACAAATAAAATATCACCACCGTACATAATAACATATTTTACTATCTTAGTAATTATCTTTTTAGTCCAAACACTAGCTTACCATCCTCATATGAATTGTCAGACACCAGAATGTGATCAAAATCTACATACAGATTATATATTAAACCTTTTCTTTAAAAACTTGTTTTTCACATTTATTTATTTTGTGTGTCTGAGAACATGAGTGTGCCCTGAAGATTGATCTTAGGTCACCAAAATCACTATCATGGGCCTTTACCCAATAGACAACATGCTGTCGCAATTTTTAAGATATTTTCATGTCTCCCCCTGGGAGGCCTTGCCTTCTTGTGGGGGGGAATAAGGGGAAGGAAGAGGGGGATGTCTGGTTGGTGTGTAAAATGAAAAAAATACTCTTAATAAAAAAAATGACACATAACAAAGAACTTCACTACCCTCTATTACCACCCCCTCTCAAATAAAATGCTTCTTCCCAATAAAATTTTTTTCAGTGATATAAATAAAACTTCATAAATGAAAGTTTTATGTGAATAGAAATGGCTACTCAATACTACAAATCCCAAAACATATAACTGCTTTTGCTTAAAGCTGTCTGGACTTTTTTCCTTATGAATGTGTGCATAGTTATAGTTATTATGTGACTTGATCAGTCTGCATTCTTTGCCTTACTTCATTCTCATCTTGCTGAATGATATGTAGCTGATGTTTCAAATGATCCTTTCTTCTTAGTTTTTGCTCCCAATAAAAGTATGTAGTAATTATAAAAAATACAAAGAAGAAAATTTAAATCTCTTCAAATTCTGCAATGGAGGCAACTTGACCAAGAGTAGAATTTTACTGAATGTCTATCATAGCTTATGGTTCAATATATATATATATATATATATATATATATATATATATATATATATATATATATATATATATATGTATTACCAACATGCAGCATATGTGCAATTTAAGTAAATAATTTCTATCCATAATGACTATTTTATAGGCTACTCCCCCCCCCCCCCGAACATTTCACAAAGATTATTTCCATATTAGAGATCATTTGTTTAAAGAATTGCAGACTTCAGGCAGATATCTCAAAATTACTTAATTAGTCACCGAGTGGCACTTTAAGTAGTACATTCATTTATCATTATACCTTCAGAAGAAAACAAAGCAACAAAACTATGGAAGTTGGGAGAACCTCTCTAGTCCAGGGCAGGCTCATGTGTGGAAGTGAGACCAGGCTGAGTTTGCCGCCAGGCATGGGGAGTACAAAGTTATGTTGCCCTAGTTCAGGGGCATTGTGGAAATACAAACTACTGAAAATGAGAAAAAGCTGAAGCTCTCTGTTTAAGAAAGCAGGATGAGCAAGCCATGAGGAGCAACTAGTAAGGGATGTTCCTCCATGGTTTCTGATTCACTTCCTGTCTGAGTTTCTGCCTTAGATTCTTTCAGTAGTAGATTGTGGTGTGGAAGTGTAAGCCAAATAAACCTTTTCCTCATCAAGTAGCTGTTGATCATTATGTTTTATCAGAGAAATTGGAAGTAAACTGCCTGTGACACAATAAACTTCTAAGATGAGAGAAAGAAAAGAATAGCAATTGAAGCCAAAACAGAAAATCAAAAGATGAACAGAAGCCAACCAAATTATAGGATTTCATTCAGTACAAACATTTTAACATTAACTGTAGTGATACACCGTGTACCCTAATAAAACCTGCCTAAAAATAAATGTGTGGGTGAGTTGTTTAAGATGAAGGTTGGATGACTCCAGAGAGAAATGTGAATCTTATCATAAAGACTATGGCGATCAGAGAAACACAGAAAGAGGGGAGCAAGAACACGTATGCAAACACTAGATTTCTTGTTTTCAATTTTCCTCTGTTTGCTTTAAGGAAAATATCTCATAGTGAATGAAAATGGAAGCAGAATGATCCTTTAGAAAACTCCAGTTATCCAGATGTTGAGGCTCCAACAAAGTGATGCAGCCAATCTGTAGAGAAGAAAGGCTGATGATGTCTGCATGATTTTCTAGGTTACCATGAAATCATACCTCACCAACGTTTTGGAAATTCACAAACAGGATAGTGCCATTTTTAAAAACCTAAAGTAAGTAGTTTCTTAAGAGAGTAAGAGAAGCTTGGAACATTGAAAAACAAAGAAGCCATCACACACGCTGGGACTTCAGACTTCCTAATGGGAAAGCAAGGGGAAAGCTTCCGGTGACAACTGAGAGGGATTACATTCTTTAAAGGCCATGAAAAACACCTCACAGTTTTCTTGAGTGTGAGCAGCAGGAAATATTAGATAGAAGGATTTATTGCAGAGAATATTGCCGAGATAAACAGATAGAAAATAAAGGATAGCCTCGAGAGGGCCTGGAACCTACTCCAATAGGCCCCAACAGTCGCTGCCCCAGGGTTTTTATAGAGACGCCAAGGGGTGGAGCAAAAGACCTCCTCCCCCAGCACAGCCAAGTGCAGACTATCTCAGACACCTGCACTCAGGCCCGTGGTCCTGATCATCCTCTATGCAGACCTGCTGGGTAAAGCCACGAGGAACCCGAAAACGGTCTCCCACAATTGCCACAGCTGTTGAGGTCCCTTGTTGCTTAACCACACATTTTCAACAGATGTAGAATCCTAATCTCAGTGAAATCAATGGGTAAGAATGTCACTCAAAAGTGTGACTTCAGTTGGAAGAATTTGATCCCCAGTTCAAGGAAAGTTGGGACTCTGTAAGTTGGGCCTGTATCCTAATTTTGTAGGTCTATGAATTACCAGTGACACTTCTTGTATTCTCTACATGGGAATTTTTCAATAATGTTTTAAATTCTGTTTGGCTACTCCTATCTAATGCTTCATTGCTAAACATCATAAAGAATTGTGAAGGTGAGCATGCAGGGTTCATGATATCTTTATTTGTAAACTAGTTCCTCAGGGAAAAGGCACAGTTAAGTAAACTCTGTTAATCTAGTTGGGAAAAAAATGCTACTCTTCAAACATAAGATTACTCCTTTTCAAGGGACGTTCAGCTTTCCTACTAAATTTTTAGGTAAATAATGATGACATTAATGCAAATATATTTAAGAGCTCTCTAACCATTTGGCTAGAAAATGCCCCCATATGGAAACCAATCATTGGAAATATATTATGCTTTCAGTTAACAGAGTTTCATTTTCTCAAGGGCTTCTCAGTAAATATTATTTGTTGATAATGGCTTATGAAACAATATGCATAGTTTTACAGCACTGACGATTGTGTTCTCACAAGCATGAAATGCTGCTGGCATAATTTTGAATTATATCTTCAATGCCTCATCCCCTTCAGGAGCTCATCTTATTTTTAACTGTGTCATCCTTGTTTGCATTTTTTGAACTGGAGTCTCATGAATACTAAAAGTACAAAATGAAACTAACAAAGATATGGGAAATTTTGTGCAGTAAAGTGATGAAATGTCTACTGTAGGGGAGAATAACAATGGAAAAGGTAAGCATAAAATACAAGTTGCTAAAACTTTCTCCATAAAGGTTTCAGTTCACAGCTTTTATCCATTTTTTTAACATAATGCCAAAATTAATTTCAATGAATTTTCAGTAGTGGGTTTTTTGCGAGGGGAGTGAGACAGGATTCTCTGTGTAGTTCTGGTGCCTGTCCTGGAACTCGCTCTGTAGACCAGACTGGCCTCGAACTCACAGAGATCTGCCTGGCTCTGCCTCCTGAGTGCTGGGATTAAAGGAGTGCACTACCGCCGCCCAACTTGAATAGTGTGGTTTTTAACTTCACTGTGTTAAATATTGAATTCAAACAATAAGGAAAACATAATTCCACCTATATATTAGGCATGGCCATACCTAACTAGTCAAAGTCTGAAGTAATGAGTCTAAACTTGAGCATAGTATCACCTGTCTCATTTCTTATTCTTATGTATAACAAGTAGAATCTTGCAGGTTATCTCTCTTTTACTCTATTTTCAGTTCTGTTACTTTTTAATGAAGTTGCTTGAAGTCTAAAACCATAAGCATGAATAGGTAGTGAAATTTTAAAATAAACTAAGGCAGGCTTGAAATGTAAATTGAATTTTAAAAAAGTAGACAAAGAAAGCATTTGACCCTAGTGCATATAGTAATTCCTGAACCTTTCTAGTTATTCTCTGTGTGTTTACTGGACAGAATATAAAGTACAATTATGTGAATTTCAAAATTTGTCAGAACACACAATATATTTTTTAATTTCATAAAAATAAAATTCTGGAACAATGGATATTTTTGATTTATTCAAGTTACTTACTCCTCCTGCTTGAAGAAAATATCAATATTGCAAAATTTTCTATCTCCATGATAGTCAATGAGATTACTAGGACAATAAAAATACTTATAGAGGGATAATAATGCTAGCATAGAGGAGAATTTTTAGCTGTGCCTGAAGATATAGACTCAATTCTTCTGCATTATGGAAAAGACATGGAAACCCATTCCTTGTACAGACTTCTCCATAGGCTATTTCAGAATGCTTGAGAAGGCTGGGTCCCAAAGCATGTGACTCCTTAAAAGTGTACTGTATTAATCATAAAGCATGTACACATGAGGTGGTTTCTTACAAACCTCTTCAGTAGTACACTCTATTTTCCCCTAATAGTTTTACTTATAACATTATAGGCTACTGTAAGTGTTCTTGGTGAGTCTTCAAGACTTTACTATAATGCCCTAATGCTGTGGATATCACAAGCTTGAGTCATAGAACAATCATAGATCAAGCTGATACTACCCTGAATTATTTATCCTGACTGGCTAGCTTTCACAGCTCTGAATGGTGCTATGTGTGCTGAAAGAGAAAGTAATTGTCACCTACCTGTGAACTCTGTATCTACAATAATGACTGGCCAGAAAAGATGTATCCACTGGTCAAACAGTGCAATGAATATTATAGAACTAACCAATTACTTTCTGACTATACTTAGGACCAGTCCACAAGATGAAACCCCTGCCTGGCACCATTACCAGGGTAAGAACCTATGTTTAGAAAAATCATAGACTCTAAATGAGAAACTACCACTGTTGTTCTGATGAATCAACACTACATTAAACCAAATCTTAATGATATATCTTTATATCTATAGATATGCCATCTTACAATCCTTGTCAGAGAAACTTCTGTTTAAAGAAGATGAAAATTAACAGAGTCCCCCAAGTGGGCAAGGTGAAGAGAATTAGAGACTTCCAAATGTTCAGCACTAAGTATAACATAAATATTTACCCTTTGTTGTTGGGGGGTTATTCTTTTGAGGGGCCTGCAATCCAGCTGCCAAATAAATCACACAATAGGCTTATTCTAATTATGAATGCCTGGCCTTAGCTTGGCTTGTTTCTTGCCAACTTTTCTTAAATTACCCTGTCTATCTTTTGCCTCTGGGATTTTCTTGTCCTCTTACTTCTGTAAATCTTACTCTTACTCCATGACTTGCTGTGCAGCTGGGTGGCTGTCCCTTGGAGTCCTTCTCCTTCTCTAGCTACTTCCTCTTTTCATTCTTCCATTTCTTTTCTTCTTCTATAGTCTTTCTGCCTGCCAACCCCACCTATCTTTTCTCCTGCCTTCCTATTGGCTGTTCAGTTCTTTATTAGACCATCAGGTATTTTGGACAAACACAGTAACACAGCTTCACAGAGTTAAACAAATACAACAAAAACAAAAGTAATACACCTCAAAATAATATTCTAAAACATCCCTTACTGCAAAGACATAGGGATTGTTGTAGAAGAGTGGACAGAAAGAGTGTATGAGCCAAAGGGGATGGGTGGCTACCAGGAAATAGTATCTTCTGGTCATAGTAGGGCAATTGCACATATGGACTCACAGTAATTGTGACAGCATGCAAGAGACCATTACAAGACTAAGCTAGATAAAATCTCAGTGTAGAGAGGGGAGTTGGACACACAATTCTACCCCCAGAGCCAAGAAACTATAAGCAACTGTTAGCTTCTAGGAAAAGAATAGTCAGTTTTCTCTAAAAGTGTAGTCCCTGATATATTGACCATACTTAGTAGAAAGTCACATTTCTAGGAATGTTCGGGCAGCATAAATTAGCCTTGATAAGAAAGAGAGAGAGGGGGGAGGGGGAGAGGGAGAGGGAGAGGGAGAGGGAGAGGGAGAGGGAGAGGGAGAGGGAGAGGGAGAGAGAGAGAGAGAGAGAGAGAGAGAGAGAGAGAGAGAGAGAGAGAGAGAGAGAGAGTTTAACATGAATATTAAAAGGTCTTGTTAAATTAAAACCCAGAGCCACATATAGGGGTTAAATCTTGAGAGATCAGAGGAATAGGAAATGCCACAGCTACGCTCACCTCATCAACTCCACAGCTTCCAAAGAGACCTACTTCCTGTCTACCCATGCCTATATGCCTATCTGTTCTGCTATCTCATTTGCTCTCTGTCCAGGTACATCACTTCCTCTTCCTGCCCAGCTCTGTCACTTCCTATCTGTCTGTACAGACCTGAACTCCATGGTTAACTAGTGTTGGAATTTAAGGTGTGTGCCATCATGCCTGGCTCTATTCCCAGTGTGGCCTTGAACTCACAGATCCAGACAAATCCCAGACAGATCCTTGCCTGCCAAGTGATAGGATTAAAGGCATGTGCTACCATTGCCTGACTTCTATGTTTAATATAGTGGCTGGCTTTTTCCTCTGATCCTCAGATAAACTTTATTGGGTTGCACAAATAAAATATCACCACAAGAAAGAGAAGGAAAGAAAGGAAGAAAAAAGGGCCACAATGTTGGTTGGAAAAAGAAGGAGGGGGTAGATCTGGAGTAGGAGTAGAGGGAGGGATGATGAATTTGAATAAAGCAAATTGCATAACAGTCTCAAAGAACTAAAATAAAAATGTTAAAAAAAAATAACTGGCATAAATGTATAGCCATCTTCCCAATAAGATGATATTCAAAATTATGCTTATATCACAAAATTCTTTTTTAATAGATTGGCAGGGCCATTTCAAGTTACTTTTTTATTTATGTATCCTTTTGGTTGTTTCCAGGGAGATAATTAACTCTGTAACACCAAGTAGCTACCGCAAAGTTCAGAGAGACTGCTTGTCACTTGTGTGTTCACTATGCTTTTGTGGGGACTGGTATATTGCATTTAGCTTCATTGATGGCTCTATGGGTTCCAGCCCCACTTAAAATTATGGTTAATATAACTCAGCAAATATATTATTTGCTGTACCAGTCTTCACATGAACACAAAGTTCTCAGTGAAATTATAGTACTCCTTGCGTGCATGTAACATTAGCCTTGTGAAATTAAAAACTAAAGAAAACCCTTGATATTAAACCAGAAAGACCCATCACTGCTCACAGTTGAGTGAATAAGGTCCTTAGCCTGACTGCACTTTGGCTTCTTCATCCAAGAAGCAGAAATGAAATGTCTAAGGAATGTATCTTGAGGGGGATATATGCTTGTCTAAGATGTTCAGTAAATGCAATAGAATGTTATTAAATATAGGAAATATGCCTGGCGACACAAATCCATGATTTCTTCAAAACTTTTCAAAATGTGTAAGCTAGGGGAGAGTCTTGAGCTTTACATACTGTTCAAATTGTGCTGGCATACAATTCAAAGGTCATGCAGGTAACAAAGATTCTATGGGATCTCTCTCATAGATGTTTTTCCAATTTCCTTCAGACCATCTCCAAGACAAAAAAAATCTTCATATGCTAATGAAGACATTAAACAGAACATGTTTCACATTAAAATTCAAACTAATTTGCTGTTTGTACTTACAGCACATCCATCATTTTTCTCTCAATTTTGTTTTATAGTATCACTTAATGTCTGTTATTAGTTTTGTTTTGTTTCTAAATAAAAACTAAAGTTTCCTCCTGGATTTTTTTTCTTTGTAGGTATGGCACTCATCATTGATGAAAGTATCCCGTGTTTGATAGGTGCATTTATTAGTAGGAACCGGTCCTTTACTTGATGTCACAGCTATTATAGTAGCCCTACTGTGGAAGTCAACTCAGTTGTTTCTGCTAGATTTGAAATGTGCTTCAGAACCCTCCAGGTTTAGCAACAAACTGGGAGCTTTTGCTGGAACACTGATGGCCTTAGGTTAGATCCTGAGACTCACATCTTACTTGCTGGACTTCAAGTGAAACCTGGTTCACTGTGGTGATGGAGGAGAAGCTATAACCTTCACTAGACATAGTAGCTACCTAACTGGACCCATCCAAAGCAATACCAAAAGAGCATTTATGTAGGAAAAAGATTTGAAAAGTTTCAGAAGTTTCCTTATCCATGTCAGATCCCTTAAAATGAAAGTAATTACTTACATCAACAACCACTCATTGTATTTTGGTAATAAACCTGACATATTATTAGTATGTTACACTTGGCCATTTTGCTTACCAATTTCCATAAAGATAGTTGAAGAATTGCAAGACAAAAGAGAACATGAACCTTAGAGTCACAAACTGATAACTAGGTAACAGGTCTGCCATCAACCCAACAAATAATGGATGGTATTCTCTACTTTCTGAAGCCTAAATTCCACATCAGCATAACACACAAAAACGTTATTCTTATTTCTGGGTTAGAACTGCTGTGAGAAGGAAACTTGACAGATGGTAAAATATGCTGACTACACCAATCTTTTAATGGATCAAGTCCTACAATAGAAGTTGCAAAAGTAAACCATTGCCTACATGGTAGCAAGAGCCATGTCATAGAACTTTTATAAATTTTTAAATACATCTTATCAACTCAATGGTCAGTTACATGAAAAAATAGTTTTAATATTACTGACTATTAAAATTGTAACAACCACAAAACAGTTTGTTTTTCTTTATTTCAAGAAGGTAAATGTTACAAAATGTCATCTCCTACCCAAAGCACCTGGGTTTCCTCAATTAGCAAATTTCATGTGCTGAAATACTGCTTTTCTCTTGTTAAAAAATTCTGAAGAACAAAAGTAAATACAATCTCTTAATGAACTATTGCAACTAGGCAACAATCAACAATCACTACAAAAACTATTGATTAAAAAGCTGACCAGGAACATTTACACCAGATAGATCAGAATAATATCAAAGCCAAGAGCAATCTCACTATCACAGAAAGACAGGAAAAAGAATCAGATAAATGGTCTCCCTGGAATAATGCAATAGAAGAACACACTGCATAATGTTCTTAGCCTCCTTGAAGAAGATCAGATCAAAGACAATTCAAATTCGGAAAAAGATTCATATTAAACAATGCTAGTAAGATCCAATCAGCAAAATTCCATATGCTGCAAAATCTTATTTTTTCCTTAAATAAATTGCAATTAAAAAGAAGAGTAGGAGCTATTACTCTGAAGTTTTTTTAAGAAATCTGTGATCCATGCATGGCAGTGCATCCCTATAATCACAACATCCAAATACCTGAAAGCCTAAGGATCCTGTGTTCCAGGCCAGTGTCTGTGACAAAGTGAATTCAACATAATAAAAAGAATTTATTTGAATAAATATTTTTTAAAACAATGTGTGAACTAAATACAATATTTGGAACTTCATTTGACTCAGATTGAACAAAAAAGTTTAAAAAATGTATGAAACATAAAAAAAATTTGTATACCAACCAATGCACAGATGCTAAAATGTTCAGGATTTGTTTGAAAATAATACAGTGATGATACCAAGGTAGCAAGTATGAGCTTTTGAAGCAAGATGAGTCATGTGTTGTAATCCTGTGGAGAAACACAGGCAGAGGCACATATAAGTTGAAATTTATCATATTTAGAAATGTGATCAAAATATATTGTTTGAAAAAACTTTAGATGAAAAAAAAATAGTATTAACCCAGACTTAAGACTCTCAATCTATGCAACAACTAGAAGTAGGCTCACCTGAGATCTTTACAAAAGTGCTTTATATGACCTCATGGACACAATGAAATGAAGCTATTCATGTGGTTGAATAATCAACTACAGAATGAAAGGAAATGCTTAAATTTAGAGGGAATACAGGCACTAGAAACCTATTGGAATGTCGGTGTCAAATTCATTATCCATAAATTCCTTGGGATAAAACGTTTATTGTGCAATGATACAATAATACAAAAGAGCTGATAAATTGAGATAGCTGCTTCAAGGGGCCATGTGTGTGGATAGGCTGCACTGTGCAATGGACAGCTGTGTTTGGATGCAGTGTGTGCCTTCCTGTGAAATATACCATTACTCAATGTCAGGTCTTGGGTTTTGAGATTTGCTTGTGGGTATGCAGAATTGCTTACTGATTATTTTATTATATTAATTTCAGTGTAAAAGATTTAAAATCTGTTTCCAATGGACAGTGGGCAATTTTTTTCAGGATTTTATACAGGGCCTATAATATCAAAACAATAAAATTCAGAAATATTGGGTATGTCTGACTGTCAAAGATTTCCCCTGTTGCAGTCACCTGCTACTAACATGGCCTTTTGAATTCAATGTTATTGATGCTAAGTTTTAGAGATAAAATAAGCATAATTCTATTGAAGTTAAAGTAGAGAGCCTCGATTTTAGAGTATGATATCTTCCCATAAGACCTCTGGTCCTCACATTGACTGAGGAAGCTTTAAGTGTCAGAACTAACAACTGTAGCATGGGGAGATTCTTACATTTTCTAAAACCAAGTCGTCTCCTTTTATTTTGTGTCTCCAAAAATAAAATACACACACACACACACACACACACACACACACACACACACACACACACACACCCTCTGGCTATGGGATAGCTATTTTAAAATCACAATATAAACACCAAATGCTAGAAACAGTCAACTTTTTCAGGTGCAGCTTGCAGTCCGTCTGTACCATATGTTAGAATTACACAGTACACCTTACAGCCTGACTCAATCTTTAGGAAACTATAGTTACTTTCTTCTTGGAACTTTCCAATAGTCACACTATTAAAATAGAAAAGGATTTGTCCTTGCCAGAACAGGTGCCAGTAGTGACCCTAACAAGTCATTCTATAAAATCCTCTGTTTTTGTGTCTGTGAGTGTTCCAATTTTTCCATGTAGCAGAAAACAAGTTACTCATCTGGATTCTCATTGCAACCAGGCTCCAATGACTTCAAAGAAATCTGTGACTTGAATCTGATTTATGTGTCCAGAGACCATTTAATCCTCTTAAACCTGTCCTAGGTTATCATCTCCTCTATCCTTAGCAATTCTCAAAAATGTATCATACAACCCAAAATGTTGCTTACTTAATGATACTTGCTTAATGATTCCATTTCTTCCCTTCTTAAAGCTACAAATCTAAATCTCCCATTTCTATCAATTGAGCCACAATATGAATTTAAAAATCAAACTTGATGGAATGTTTAGAAACAAAGCAGAAGGGGGAAATGGAAACATTTTATCTTCATTACATTACAACAAAATTAATTGCATTGATGCTTGAAATAAGAACTTGCTTATTTTACAACAAACTTCGAAACAACTGTGGAGAGGAAATGAACTCTGAGGATAACTCCTACAAACGTTAGGTTTTGTTTATGTGATAATCCAAATGTGCCAAATGCAGAAGTTCATGATCAAGAACTTTTTGATAGAATCCAGGCAGTTAATGTAATGGTTATCTTGATTAAAGCCCCAGGTCAGAAAAGGAGTTAAGCTGGTGCCTCAGATTGAAGATAGACAAGCAATGTGTTCGTTCATCGCAGTACCTGAGTGCAGTCATGTGTGTGACTTCCAAGGCTGGGGTGAGTTTCCCTTAAGCCACAATGTTTACAAACAGAGTTGGATCTGAGACAATTAAACTGACATGTGCTTTACAGATGGTAAACCCTTCAGTGCCTAAGCATTCTTATCGTAACAGAAGGAAATCACATGCTGTGTAACTGACATTAATTGTGTGTGTCTGTGTCTCATCTTTGCTGTTTTCTGGGGCTGGGGTAACCTGCTGGTTTATACGAATTCATGAAAATACACTTACTTAATTTTTTCCATGGTAGCCTATTCAGAAGAGCAGTGAAAGGGACAGGCAATTGTGAGTAAGAAAGGGTAAATACTGCTGAAGTTTTTTGTTTTGTCTAAACTCAAAGAATTAAAACAATCAGTTCCATTCTCTCAAAATTTAGGAAAGAACTAACAATGTTGAGTTGGTCTACACACACACACACACACACACACACACACACACACACACACGAATGTTTATGTGTATGTATGTATACATATATTGTATGACTAAGAAGAAAAAGAAGACAAATTGATTTGTCACTTCTTCCCCCAAAATGATTAATCTGGGCAATCAGTGTGCTACCTGTTTCCAGCTAATATGGATTTATATAAAAATAGTAAACAAAGTACAACTCTTTCTAAATACAAAAGGGATGTCTCACTTCCTTTAAAGAAAGTAAACAAGAACTAAAGTTACTAAAACCCGAGGTCCAGGGGGCATAAGTAGTTTTGGGATTTGTATGCCTTAGCCTGTCCCCCATCTGAATTCCTGGTCCCTGACTGAAGAAACAGAGATGCAGACACCATCTGTGACTAATGTAAACCCTCAGAGTTGGGGTGAAAATGGTCCTAAGGCTGAACTATGAAAACAGGTGAGACTGCAATGTCTAATTCAAAAATAAGACAGTACAATGCCTTTGCTTTCTTCGTATTAAAACTTTAAAGTATCTTTTAAATGTAGCTGAAATTTTCTAATTTATTTCCAAGTCCCTGTTTAATTTCCCACACCTTCCCATTCCCCACCTTTCAAGTTGCACAAGAAACTTCAAAGGATGAAGGATGCACATGTTAATGGACCTAAGACATGTGTAAACCTACAAAAGGTGGTTTCCAAAAGAATTATTTGTTTTCTTTATAAATTGTTGGAAAAATAGAATAAAATGGCATAGTTCTTTTTCAATTTTTATTAAATATTTAATACTGATGCATACATGTAATATTTTTTATTCAATCTGCCACCCATTTTTCTTCTCCAGTTACTCCCCATCCCCTTAACTTTTCTTTCACATGCTCTCTTTTAAATTAGTAACACTGAGTTCATTTAGTTCTGCCTGCATGGGTGTTCGAAACTCTAGTGCAGTGTTCGTAGCCTGTAGGGACCATATCCTTGAAGAAAAGTGGCTCTTTCTCTCCCAGTAACCAACAACTGCTGATAGTTTCTGGTGATAGGCAATTCTTTTCTGATTCCTTCTACCATACAGGATGGTAATTTGGTTTATTTGATCTTACACATGTCTGTACACCTAACAATAATGAGAGGCTGAGTGCTCATTCCTAAAAGGGATATCAATATCGCACCCTTTGCTCCCTGAAACTCATGGATTATCATGGAAGAAGCAGCTAAAAGCTTGTTAGGAGCCAGGGGGAGTGAACGTCTGTACCAAAACAGTATATTACATGTACAGAGTTTTGCTTGCACAGATGTTTGTGATTTCTGGTGCCCACAGAGGCCAGAAGATGATATCAGACCTCTGGAACTGGAGTTAGAGATTATTATGAGCTGGGAATTGAACCTGGGTCCTCTTTAAGAACAGTCTGTGCTCTATACCACTGAGTCATTTCTCTCACCCGTCTATACTTTTTAATTGTGCAAATATTTACCTCAGTTATATCATATCCACTTTAGATGTTAAGAAACCAGGTTACCTTAAATCAAAATATCTGAAAGGAAGGCAAATGCTATATAAAAGGCAAATGTTTTATAGAAGTGAAACAGACTATGTTTTCAAAGGTCAGTGACCTTTCTAGAAGGATAGTCGAATCAGAATTTGAGATAAAATAAACACGAAATGGCAGGACTATAGCTCAGTGGTGGGGCACCCGAGTAGCTTGCCTGAGGCCCTGGGTGTGAGTCCTAGTAGGAAAAACAAAGCTATAGCCATGCTCAGCTGTTACTGTTCATGTTGGGAGAGCCTGCAGAAAACTTGGGAAACAGGAAAATAGATATGTATGTATGTATGTATGTATGTATGTATGTATGTATGTATGAACTGAAGAAGGACCACAAACAGTAGTATTTGTAGTCTGAATCCAGCCATGAAATATGAATTTACAACTGGTCTCAGCTATTACATGAAGGGCATATTTATTATTGGAAGACATATCCTTTCAAAGCTTACTTTATCTGAAGAGGACCTGAGCCAAACAAAGAGCTGGGATTGGTGAATAGGTTTATTTAATTAGACTAGAAAAATTTAATCGCTTTGCAGGAATGATCCAGACCCCTTATGAAAAATAAAATGACAGAATTAGATGCGTGAGAAATGTACTGAGAAAAATGCACATATAAATAATAAAGCAGAGACAAAACAGGCTGTGGTGATGGCAACCGTCAAGCCATACTGCGGAGCTGACACCAAGAAAGACTCAAAGAAGGAAGGCTGGTTGGGCAGACAAAGCACCTCTCTGCAGGAAAAAGATGCTAAAGTTTTGCACACTGGACCTGCATCTCAGGAGTCCTGTGTGTCAGGAGTAGCCTTCGAGGGCTGTGGCAGGCCTGAATGTCTGGTCGTGGGAACTATGTCTCAGCTATGTCTCTTACAGGGGCAGCTCCCAAAGAAAGATCTGAGCAGAGCACTCTTATGGCCACAAAATGTATTTTGTGGATATTTTCACATCATCAGTAAATTTACAGTAGCTTTGCTCTTAAACATTGCCTGGACTTTAGGAAACAGAAACATGAAACTCTGATGTCCCTGCCCATCACATTCACTCTGCTTTTGGAAACCCAATTCATTAATATATTTAAATGAAAGAAATCAATTTTTAAAATGGATCATTCAAGCTTCTCTTTTATTTTTTTCATAAATTAAAAACATTTTGTCATTCTGCATTTAATAAGCATTGCATGACTGTGAATTAAATTAAATTTCAATTCTTATTTGAAGACAGATCATAAGCAGAGCGACTTTTATTCTTCTGGATTGATTTAAAGCAAATTGTTCTATGTATTACAGCAATCTTAAATATATTTAAAGTTTTTAGAAATTGAGAATTATGTGAAATAGTCTAAGAGTTTAAGTTTAAACGAGGCAATTAGCTGGTTACAAGTGGAACTACTAGGCCTTATTTAAAATAATGAGGTCTGACAGTTATGGAATCTGAATTATTCATTGATAACTAGCTTTTCCTCATCTGCAAACCATGGCTAGCATTAATAACAGAGGTGTAAGTGTGATAACCAAAGAGTCTGACATTAAGAACATGCATGCAAATGTGCTAAATTCTTATTTAATTAAAAAGGATCATGATAGCAATATTTTTTCTGAAAGAAAATCATTAGGCAAAATGTGTTTTCTCATGTTACAGCTTTCCTTCTTTCTGAGGTAGATTTTGTGTAAGGAAATAATTGTTTTCAATAACATAAATTTTTCTTAATATGTAGCATTAATAAAGTATAAAGAAATACAAGTATTATTTAAATTGTTAAATTCTTAACACAATAATTTTAGAATTATAATTCCCTCATATTTACCCATTTAAAACAAGGGAAATTACATAGCTCCATATTTTAATTGAAAGAGAAAAGCAAGCCATAATAAATTATATGCAAAAGGGCAAATAACTCGATTGATGATCATTTAATAGAAATGAGCACTGTGATTACCATGAGCCAATTTACTTCCTGGAAGCACAGTTCAAAACTAACAGAATAAATCAAGTTGTTGGTCCCCATAATTTTCCAGCAAAGAAAGAAAACTTGCTCAGGGTCACCAGGCATAAATCCATATTGTCCTTTACAGTCAGAAATTGCAGAACTCAAGGAGGGATGTGTGTACATATGTATGTAAGCATATACACAAGTATACAACATTAAAGCAATAATCTTAGTCCTGGAAAGAGGTTGATAAAAGAAAACAAGCCAGAACTAACACACCCTCATTTTTGTGCTGGGCTTTTGTGTAATTGTGTCAAAAGTCCATGAGAGAAATAATTGAAAGGAGAAAGGATTTATTCAGACTCACAATTTCTGAAGGTTCAGACCTTGGTCCCTTGCCCCAAGAGCTAGGACAGAGGTCCTTCCCCCACTTTGTCAGTCAGAAAGCAACCAGTGAGGAAGGGGCTTTGAATCAGGTATAACCTTCAGAGACACACCTCTGGTGACTCACTTCTTCCACTCAGTTCCTCCCAAAGTTTTAAACACTGCAATATAGTGCCACCAGCTGTGGATGAAGCATTCAACACATTATGATGAGGGCACATTTCATACTCTATACATAATACATGTGCCTACTGTGGGCATGTTTCATATTCTATACATAATACATGTGCTTACTGTGATCTCTATGTTATTTTCAACATTGCTTATAAATGTCTAATTCAACACCTAATATTAATTCTTAAATTATCAACCATCTATAACAATCAGTCTAACTATCATCCTCAATGAACTCCCAATATTACTGGTTTATATCTGCTGTTTTGTGTAATTATTTTTAGAAAACACACAGGACCTGTTCACTCTCCAAAGTCTCTTCCATTGATCACTGCCATAAGAAGGGTAACAATAACTCCATTTATGAAAGACCTGTTGTAAGACAGGGTGAGAACAGTGAATAGGTCCTAAGAGGTAGTTTTGTAGTGTTAGTATCTTCAGCTCATAGTTTCCAAATTGAAGTTCTAATAGGTCAAATAATGTGCCCAATGTAACACATTTAGGCTCAGAGGGCCAGAATTCAGACTTGTCAGCCTGACGAAAATCCAGGCTCATAATCATCATAATGCATTCCCACTGCTCTGCTCTCCTGGGAATTCAATCTATATTGCAGGGGAAAAAAGTTAGGAGATGTTCACCACCACACCTGAGATATAGCATGACACCACAAACCCAGAAAATGTGAGATATTAATTAATAATTTTTTGAGTCTAAAAAATCAAAGTGTACACCCAAGTGAAATGAAGGAAAAGATGATGACCAGTCAGCAGGGTCAGGAAATCTCATGTTTCAAGTCTTCTCCCTGGTATTCCTAGGCGGCACAACCCAGAGAAAACAGTTAAGTGACTCTGGTTAAGCCTTCAGTGTCTCCAGAGTCTAAGTAAAGAATGTTCCAAATTGGGCTTTCAGATCCATCTCTGGATTTATGGCTCTGCGCCTATGCATTTGTGGCACAGTGGTCTCTTTAGAAAGACTTACAAAAGGAGAGTTTGAAAAATGGCCTTTTTTATTAGTGCAGATATATATTCCATAATGTGATTTTTTTTTCAGTACAGATGTCAGTTACAGTACACCTATCACGCTTGGCAGATTGTGTCATTGGTCAAGCAGGAGAGAAACCCCAATATAATGATTAATAATCAATGTGTCTGGCCTTTAAGTCCACCCAGAGGAGAAATGAAACACTGATATAGAATCTCTCCCTGAAGGAAGAAAAACACTGAGGGTGGAAAAAGAGGGCAGGATGAGACTTCCTTGGAGGAATATAAATAGTGAAGCTGTCTAGTCTTGGGTTCTGCTTGGTTTGGTATAAAATCTTGTAAGTGAATGATACATGAAGTTTACATCATAGTTTCTTTTTGTAATAAAACCATTAATATAAAATAAGTAAAATATAAGGACACCACTTTTGAGCTTTTTTCTCCTTTCTTGACAGCTGCTCTCCTGCCCCCTTCTCCCTGCTGAGCAGCCCAGTTTGAAACAGATGAGGGGACACTGCAATATCCAGGCAGGAATTATTACAGCTTGTTTCAGTGTTGGAGTCAAGTTAAACTCTCTCTGGAAATGCTGATCTGCATATTCATTTTGGCCTGACTCCCTAAGTTTATACTCTTCCATCATCCCTTCTTACACTCTCGAGTTTCTTTGGTTGGCTATATCAGTCCTCAAAGAAAAAAATCAGGCAGGTGCAACAGAAAATAGGGTATACAATCCCATTGATTATTTTATGCTAATGAATGAACTATCTAGCATTATAATATTTCACTTTTTGTGCCCTCCTGGTGGTAGCAAAAGATAAATTCTAGAGTGTCTTTAATTAACTAAAGGGAGCAGAAAGAAATCTCTGTGGATTAATAATATTTATGGCCCTAAAAGGAACAAAATAAGAGATGAAGGTGGGAGGGGTCACCTAAATGGTAGACAAGTCTTAGGGAGTTAATTAAAACAAAATTCATGCTTATTTTGGCCTTTTCATCTGCATACAGTATTGATGCCAGAGAATAATGAATGGAAAATTTTTAATGTTCTTATTCTTTGTCCTAGCCTGTGTAATCTATTCCTTCCTTCACTTTCCACCCACATATTTCTATACATAACCACACAGCCAATGACTGAAAACTCTAAGCAGCTGCCTTTTATATTTATTTGATTTTTTAACTGAAATTAATTTCTTGAAGTTGTACGCAAACCAACAGCTTAATTGTTTCATTTCTGAGCTTTGAAGGAGAGTGTCATGGAAAAGTCTCTCATAATGTCAAGTAGTTTGAAGCCAATAACAGAAAGATTTGGGCTCTAGTTATCTCTCTCGGCATCATAAACAGCATGAGGTTTTCATAAGCTGGCTGGTTACCAGAAATAACCACGGCAGGGATTTGTTGGACCATTTGGAGAACAAGGCCCAAGGAATATGAATCCAGAATTTAAGGGGAAAAATGGAGAGTCAGTGACCCATTCTCTGCAGTGTGTGTGCGGTTTGCTTCACAATTTCTACCTTGGTCCTAATCACGACCATTTCTGAGTTTTTTAAACCAGGAAACGGACAGCGACAGATGCAAATCTAGTCAATGTAAATCAGAAATAGGGAACTCTAAGTTGATTCAGTAATAAATAAGAATAGATAAATATAAAATATTATTAACGAGTTAAAGAGTTATCCAAGCCTAGTACCAAATGTGAAACTTGGAGTCATTTATTGTGACCTTATTATGTTTTGTCCAAAAACAGTTTTGAGAGGTTTGCTATCAGTTATCAAGGTCCATGTTGATAAGTAAAAAATCCTACAACAATTGATTTCTCTTATGAATAACTTCTTAGTTACTCATCTAGATCTCTTCCTAGGCTTCATGTACTTGCCCACGTCTCCCTCATAGCATCATTAAATAAATGCCATTCTGTCTGGACCAGATCTTATATTTTCTAATTCGACTGTTTCTATCAGTAGTGTTCCTTCATGTAGTGGAGCCTCATGAGCGTCCAGGAGCATGAAGGTGCTGGGACTTCTGGTTCACTGAAACTTCCAAAGAGAAATACCAATCTGAAACAAACTGATCTGTTCTATAAACGCACACCTGTTGTCCTTCCTTGAACCAGACAATCATGCCCTTCACTGATCCTACAAAATCAGGGTCTCAAAATAGGTTTGAGTATTTTTGTAGAAAGATTTTCCATCCAGAATGAATGTATGGAGCAAAAATCTAGCTCACACTCCCCTCAGGAACACTTAGGCCCTAACCAGAGGCAAAAAGAAGATATCCTTTTATAATTTAACCACCAAGAATGAGTGCCTTGAGAAGCCAACCTTCAACTGGTTCACAAAAGATGACAGGTATGGAACATGCAGAAACCCAGCCTGACTCATTCTTTATGTTCTTGGCTGGGTTTGTTACTCTGTCAGGTTTTTTTGTTTGTTTTTGTTTGTTTGTTTTTTGATAAAATTGTAGTTTTAAAATAAAAGTGTATTTTCCAGTTAAATTTCTCAGGTCTAAGTTTAGCTGTATTATTCTATTTGAAGACAAAGTCTGAAGAACAACTTGCAACACACTGTAATGATCAAGGAAGTAATAAGTGGACCTTCTAAGAAGCATTTGGGGATTTTAACTGTCATTGACTCAGATCCACAACACCTGGAAGCAAGGGAATCTGGCTTCCTGGGAAGGGTGGTGAGAAAGCCCACTTCCCGATTTGCTTCAGTGATCCCAAAGGAAAAAGTAGGTCAAAACAATTGTTCTGCAAACTCATAGCTACATGTAATCCCCTCTGTAACTTTTACTGAATCCTCTGCCCTTAAATATATTTAGTTGTGTGACAGTAAGACATATAAATATACGTCTATTCACATCAAAAATGACTTTTTTAAAAGTTCAGTTCACATCCTCATCATTTACAACCTTTATGATGTTAGCCATGTTACTTTATGTACTTAAATTATTCAGAATTATTCTGATGAATATACAAGACATTTGTGGCAAACCATAAAGAAATGATAGGAAAATAGTAGGAATGCAAATACGATGTATGGAATTAAAAGATAAAATCTCATAGGTCCAATAGGTCTGGCATTGCATTTTTTTCTGATAATATTATAAAAAAATTAAAAATGAAGAGAAAAAAACACATTTGGCAGTACAATAATCTGTCTTTTGAAATTCTTCTGCTCTTAAATTCAAACAGTATGATGATCACAGGTGTACTTGATATATCAGCAATGATTACCACACAAAACATTTCAGTAGTATTATGATTCCTTCTTAGCATTGCCCCTCATGGGACTTGTTCTTTCACTAAATTACTCACTTTAATTGAGAATTATAAAAGTACATGGGGGGTATTGCCATGCTGAGATCAAAATGACTGAAGTTTCATAGGATTCCTTTTGTGTGTGTAGGTTGATGGTAGCATGCTCTAGCTTAATTTAATAGATGAAATGGCTGTGTTTCTTAAGTACAGAAATTAGATGAAAAGCATTTGCTTTTTACACCCAAGGTCTAAATCATTATATTTATAATTTTCATTTCCCACTGAAATAACCATAGAAACTTTCTTCAATAAAATGTGTCAATTCTTAACATTGTTGTCAGTCTGGTTTTTAAATTGCTTCTATTAACTTTGGGAAAACACACTCCCACTCAAGTTTACTATGGAGGTCTTCATACCCTAAATTTTTCCATGATCCCATTGCCAAATTGTAACTGTGAAAAAAAATTCTCCCAGTTAGCAAAACAGAAAGTCAATGAAATGTGTAAAGAGAAAGGTTAATGGTATAACAGGATCAGTTTATATCAAAATATTGAAACTCAGACAGAGAAATAACACCTACATATAGAGAACGAAAGATAAACATTTATATCTTGAAACTAATCTGGCACACAGCATGAAGTTGCCCAAAAATAAGATAGCAAGTGAAACATTGAAAAAAATCACTAAGGATAAAGATCCAAAGAGCTATAGACGTTCTGAAGAACCATAACATGAGTACAGACTATAAAAATCACATGCTTCATGCTGGTTCTCCCAAAAGATAAGGGAGAGGCTAAGAGTCTTCTCCTGGATCAAAGAAGAGCTGGAGCGAGGGACAGAAGACTCCAAGTCCACGGATTCTTTTTTGAATTTGAAGCTATTTCTAGAGACTTATGAAGCTTCTTCAGATCTATACTGACTTGAGGAAAGTAAATGAAAGGACCTAGTGACTGAAGTTGAAGCTAGAGGACTGTGGACAGAGGCCTATCAGAAGGGAAAAGGAAACAACGCTCTAGCTGAAAGGCTCCTTCACTCCAGACCTGTGACCTGATGGCTCCTGCTTTCCTTCTTTCAGCCTTTGCTTCTGTATTTTCTTGAAAAACCCTTCTCTTGTCTTTGAAAACAATCCATGCAAACTAATCCCATGCCCAATCCCTTGTCAAATGGCTTATCTCTTCCAAAGTCCTTTTTGTGAAGTATTATCTTTTCCTGGAAACCTACTAATATTATAAAAAAAAAAAAAAACTGTCATTTATAGGGCACTCAAGCCATACTCTTCAGTCGAGACCACAGATCAATGACTTGAGTAGCTTCACCACATGACCAAGCCCTGAATGTCACCCATGTAGCATGGCTGAAATCCTTTGGAAAACTACTGTAAAGGACATAGAGTCTGAAGTGGGGCGACCTGAGTTCAAGTCCTGGATCCGTGTCTCAGTCTTGTGCCCTCTCCATACCTCCTGCTTTACTCTCTTCACTTATGACATAGAGAAAGTGACACCAAGCATCTCACTGCTTAACCAAGTTAGTTACCATGATGTCAGCAGATGCCTCACCAGTAAACTCCTCTAAACTACTGGTAAGTTAAATGATTACCATTGTTCATATTTAGGTCTTTGACTAAATACTGAAATCTCACTGAAAGAAGCAACCACGTTTGGCTCATCTTTGCATGAGAATACCTAGAATGAGACACAACTCAAAGGAAACTTGGGTCCCCAATGTCAGCCTGGTGACAGAGATGTTCATCCTCATGTTCCTTCTTTCCATGTTTCAAAAAAAAAACCATGGCCTCCTAGCTTCTTGAGTCAGGAGAGATCCATTTGACTCCTTCTGGTCTGTGAAGTGTAAGTTGAGTTGATTTGTTGCTTCATAGGTAAAGCAGTTAAGAAGAAAGGATGGGCTTCATGCTTCCTTTCTGATTTGCTGGTTAAATATCAATTCCATTCCTTGAAAATGATGTTGTTTCTATCATCCTGGCTCTCTAAATAACTTGATGACGCTAGGAACTTCTGTAACCTATACTTCACTGTAAGTTGAGGAAGGAGAGATGACAAGGTTTTTGCATGTTAGGATACCTACATTTTTGCAGGTGCTTCTTATAGCAAGTAACCCACTCTGATTTGTAAAGTTCCCGTTGGCCAATTATAATATGGAAAACAAAGATGGGTAAACTATATGTGGTAGAGCATGTCAGTTATCTTATTGGCATCAGGAGGCTGAGGCAAGAGGATCTCAACTTCCAGAGCTTACAGTACATTGTACTGGGTTATGATTATAAAGTATAATTATATATTTTATAATTACATCCTTTATAATTATGAAGATTATACTTTATAATTCAAAGACCATGAGGAGGGAGAGAGAGGGATGGATATAGAAGAGAAGAAAGGAAGGAAGGGGAAAGGAGTGAGGAAGGGAGAGGAGGGAAAGCAGAGAAGAAGGAAAAGGGGAGGGGAGAGGGAGGGAGAGTGGAAGGCAGTAAAGAAGGAGGTGTGGAGTGAAGAGGGAAAGTGTGGAGAAGGCAGTAGGGGTGAGGAAGAGAGGAAGGAGATGAGAATGGTGGAGATTGTTCTTTTCAGACTTTCCAGCCACATTTCCCCCAGAAATTACTTTGTCTCTCCAGATTAACTTTAAATTTCTTGGCACATTCACAGAGTGTCCACAGAAATCATCATTTGAACAAATACTTTTAAAGAGACTTTGAAAACAGTTGTGTTATGTAATAATAATGATTATTTTCCTTATACTCATAACAGCCTTAGACGCTGGGTACATATTAAGTAAACTAAAATCTTCAATCATATTTACCTGTACCTGCCTCATAAAACAACACAGTAATGTTAAAACATAGATTTTTATCATGGTAGTTTCTACACACCAGAGTTCTCAATCGGCAACCCACCTGCTAGTTTTCAGAATGTCTTTTCAGTCTTTAAGATGCTATACCATGGTTAAAGAAGCACACACACAAAATAAACAAACAAACAAAAACAACAGACTGTGATTCAAGTGTTTCAGGTCTAAATCTGGACTCCTCTACTTCCTAAGCAGGTTTTACAGGCCCTTATATCTCAGTTTCCTCATTTACAAACAGGAATCTTACAATGCTTTTAAGATATTTAAATGGACTAACACATGAAAGTCCTTAGGATAACATGTGACAGTAAAATCAGTAATATTAATTATTATTCAGATGCAACAACACGGCATAATCAAATTATACTATAATTTATGGTCAAGTGATGACACTGGGCGGTGGTGATATTTTATTTGTGTTCTAACAAATAAAGTTTGCCTGGAGATCAGAGGGTAGAACTAGTTTGAGTGTCTATCAGGTAACTAAGAATTAAGATTTTGTACTCTGAATATACATAACAAATATTGATCCTTTAACCTCTTTGTGATCTGCTGCATTATGACATTTAAAATGTTTAAGTTTTCTGCAATGAACCATGACCACAACCAACAGTGACCTTTGAAGTCTCCAAAAGGATGATGGGGCCCCACAACAATAACACCACATGGACTACGATAACACCACTAAGCTGACAAACACCACCCAAAGATCAGCTTAAAACTATAAACTGCTCAGGACAATTTCAAGGTAGCTAGCTAAAATGGTCCAGCTGAGACGAGCCCTGCACTTTCCCATTATACAGAGACTGGACAACAAATGATATAGCTACCTTTCCCAGAACTTGACAACCTAAATTTTTCTTTTCAGAGTACCCTAAAGATGTCATTGCCCCCAGACAGGAGGAAGTAAATTTAATAACACGATGCCCGTGATCCCAAAAGGGAGGCTTTTGGTCATTCCATGGGTTATGAATATTTGTCATCATTTAGGGTAGTTGGTTACAAGTTATTATTGGTAATAGTCAGGAAAAAAGCTGAACAAAGGAGTTTAGATTTAGGGTTATTGTTTTGAAAAGAAAAGAGGGGGATATAGATATGATAAGATACAAGGGTAGATTATTGAATCTGCTCTGGAAAGAAACATGGGGGATATAGAAATAGGATAAAGAGATAGATTACAGAATCTACTTTTAAATAAAAAAGAAACTACTAGTTTTAAATGTGATACATTGATATGGATTTTTATATATTGATACATTTAAAACTATTTTTGTTGGAATATATTGTACATACATTTCTACTTATGTTCAAGGTATTGTACCTATACAACTAATTTAGAAATCTAGTGCAAATTTTTAGCCCTTGAAAGTTATTATTACAAGCTACTTAGGATAATAAAGAAATGCAGGTTAGTAGTTAGTTACCTATTACAATTAAACTTTTAGTCATGCTAAGTAGGTTTTCAAGGTCCAACAGAGATGTATTTTAGGTAGACATGTGGTCTTCAAAAACTTCAGAGAGCTACAGAAAATGGCATTTAAGATGTTTTAATAACATACTTTTTTTTAATGACAATGGGACATATTTGCTCCTGGCAGCACCAATCTACTACAAAGAAGAAGAAACTCCACATGAAGTTTACTTTCTTTGTGGCAAAAGTTAGCCACTGGGCAAGAAAACACCCTTGCCTTGGCTACTGACAGTATGCTGTCCAAATTGAACAAGCAGGACAGAAAAGAAGTGAATGCTGAACTTTGCCAAGATAAGGTAGGGGAGTCCTTCAGAATATCTCTTTCACAGAAAAGTCTGTCAGATATACTAGGCCTGTAGGCTGAATATGGATGCCCCAGCATTGCAGAAAAATCTTGGGTGACTGTCCAAGCAGCTAGCTGGTTTTTTTTTTTTTTGTTAGTTCTCACATTTTTTTGGAAGTCACTTACCTTCACTTCCTGCTTACTCAGGTAATATTATTTTCTACTCAAGGCTCTGATGGAGTTAAAGACTTTATAGTTATAGTTTTCCTGGTTACCAAATTCAGAAAAGAAATTCACTGAAGAGGTATAAAGCGTATATGGTTGAGAGACATTAAAAGATAGTTTTGGTAATGCATGTTAGAATAGAATTAGCACAACCTTTTGGACTCACCAAGATAGGCTAGATAATGGAGTATTTCTCTGAATTTGTCAAATGTTTATGGACTAGACATTGTTGATGTATTTGTTGATGATATATATTGTATATTGTTATTGTACTTGTTGTATATAGTTTTTACTATATTAGTTATAACTTTTTTTTTACTTTTGACAAAAATGGGGAAATGTGGTGATATTTTGTGGTCTAACAAATAAAGCTTTCCTAGAGACAGAGGGTAGAGCTAGCCACTAGTTAACCATTGAGGTCAGGCAATGGTGGTACACACCTTTAATCCCAACACTTGGGAGGAGAAAACAGAAAGTGATATGGCTGGGCAGAGAGAGGAATATAAGGCAGGTGGAGACAGGAGCTTGCCCCCTTTTTAGGCTGAAAGGAGTTGGCAAGGTAAACAGTGGCTGTGATTTTCTCCTTTGTCTCCATGATCTTTCAGCATTTACCCCTATTTCTGACTCTGGGATTTTATTATTAAGATCAATTAGAATTTGTGCAACACAGGGCATTATGAAAAAAAGATGAAAATAGTACATATATTTATACACAAGATGGTATCAGATCAGTCTGGAAAATCCTAAACCTGGAAAAAACATTTATTTTAAAATGTCCAATATATGATTATAATCATTAAAATTTTAATAGGAAGCCTTATATACACTCTAGGTTTATTCATTCCAAGCAAGCCTCACACTAGAACTCCTTTTCATAAAATGTTTATTAAGTTAGGTTTTTCAGAAAATTACATATTCAGCATTTTACCTAAAGGGAAATAAAGAATTTTCCTCTTCAGAGAGTTAAAATGTTTAGTTTCAAAAATTGTATTTCAGACAGTAAAAGTAAATATCAATTAGTCAGACCCTAACTGTAAGTCTTAATAACGCTTGTTAATCTTGCTAAGTGTACTTGTTTCATATGCAAATATGGAACAAACTGTACAGTATTTTTCTCCACAAAATTATATTCAATGGCAAGTTCTTAGAGTGCTGTTCACACTGAGATTAAATATGCAAAAGAAGAGCTCTCCCCATATTTTATTCCTTTAGAATATTTTAATAAAAGATTAACTTCTACCGTGAACACTTTCATGTTTTTTTAGCTTCCAGTATCTTTGTTCTGGTTTTCCCTTCCTACACCTGGTTCTATCACCTTGAATCCGAGCCTTCTTTGCGGTCTCTTCAACCTTTCAGATTCTTGTAGGCAATGATGGAGGTAGGGAGAAAGCCAGCAAACAGGGTTCCAGGACCTCTTTGCCCCACCAGCACGCAACTCATTTAACAGTATACAAATGATTTAACAGTAAGCCCAGCTGAGCTCCCAAAGGAAATCATTTCCATTCCCACCCCTGATTGCAGATGGAGGTCATGTTTCTTTCTCTCCTTAGTCATTGCTCAGCCAAACTATTCATATTTACATAATTCTCCCAGTAGTGTTGGGTAAACTTTTTGAAATCAGAGCAGTTTGTAGAGTTGTGTATCCAAGAAAGAGTGTAATGGGAGAACCTGAGAGATCTGGGCCAGGGCATGCGAAATGAATTTGTATTCACTTCATGCTGCATACTCTCTTCTCACCTTTCCAGAGACAATCTGTGCTTTTGGAGGCTGGTTTACAGGATCTTATTCTCTCATTTTCTGTGGAGTTTTGTGAAACTGAGGCACTAAGCTAGCTGAATGTAGAAAGCAATTGGATTGGGGGTGTGTGGCACCTGTCTATCAGCAAGAGCTGTATTCTTATACTTCAGCAAGAAAACAATCATGGTTTCTGCCTGAGTGCTCTCTTAAATCTGCAAGTATTTCCTCCAGAGTTCCTAACCTGTTCTTTTCCCTTCTCTTTGTAGAACTTGGGTTGTTACTATCTCTCCTACTGCTTCCCTATCCAAGGTAATTCCTCATATTTCCTTAGCGTCCTTGAATCCTACCCACATCATTCTAGAAGGCTTCACCCCACAGTCTCTTCAGTAACCCCTCACAGGGCATTCCCCCTGTCCCCATTCCCCTATTTCATTTTGCCTTAAACCTGACTTCACAGAGATTACCAAATGATTTCCAGTGAATGGGCACTAGTGGGCACTGCACATGGTATCTAGACAAGCACACATAATAGTTTGTTCTTTTGGGTTGTTCAGTGTTTGCCTTATTGGGAATCCAGAAACAGTACAAATTGAAGATAAGCCTAATCAGAGGGTGGGTAAACAGTAAAAGCAATTAGACATTTATTATCTTCAGTACTTCTCAGAGACTCTATCCTCTCTATCATGTGCTGAGATTCTCTGGCATTCCTCTCATATGTCAGCATCACTGTTATTTGATAAGACCGACATGTGACCTAACTGAAGAAGTACTATTCTGCAGACCAAAAACTGCAGTTCCAGTATTAATAAGTTGTTTGACTTTGGGTGAATTTGCCTGGTTTCTGGGTCTTTACATTTTTCTAGTAGGGCAAAGCACACTTCTGTCACATCTCAATGTTAACCCTTATTGTTTGCACAACTCTGCTCGGGAGTAAAAACCTTCAGTGTAATATTTTACTGTCATGCATGCAAAGTCCACCTTATCATATAGCCCATAAGTCCTACCATACAATGTTAAGTTCCTGTCAACAAGAGGAAAGGAGATCTGGCATACAAAGAGTACATAATTGTCTGCTCTGCTTGTGGAGGCAATTACTAGGTCTCCTCTCATTCTTCAAAATGGCATGCGCAATGAGGTGATATTTGAACTGAAGTAATTGGTACATGAACTTTTTCCTGGACTGGGAAGTGCAGAACCTCTGAAGCCTTCTTTCCGGATAAGCAGCCTGACTGTCTGATGTAATCTCACTTTCATTTATTTTACTCATAAGCCCCGACTTTGTACAACTCTGTGTTTTGTAATATGCCTTCTCTTCTCTTGGTCTAGAGCCAGCTTGTCAAACCCATCTTTTAATTTGTTTTGTCATTTTTTGTCAGTTGTCTTTGTCTTCTTCTTCTTCTTCTTCTTCTTCTTCTTCTTCTTCTTCTTCTTCTTCTTCTTCTTCTTCTTCTTCCTCCTCCTCCTCCTCCTCCTCCTCCTCCTCCTCCTCCTCCTCCTCTTCCTCCTCCTCCTCCTCTTCTCCTCTTCCCCCCTCTTCCTCCTCCTTCTCCTTCTCCTCATCCTTCTTCATCTTCCTCCTCCTTCATCGCTTCTTTCTGTTCTTTTTGATTCTATGCTTTGATTTTCATTTTTGTTTTTACTTTTTATTATTTTCCCTAGAATCTTTTGAAAGAGAAAATTACATGAAGTTTTGGTGATAGGATGTGGGGAGAATTTGAGAGGAGTTGTGGGAGAGATAATAATATGATTAAGAAATATTTTATGAAAATATTTCATAATCATTTAAAAAATTGAGCCATACTCAAACACAGTTATCTTTCACCCCATTTCTATCACACTTTTCCTGCCTCTGCTAACATCCTGTCACACTGAGCTATGCATATCTAATCACTGCAGCATGTTTCCTGTGGTGCTTACTGATTTTTGAGTTCTCCTTTCTCACCTTTAAATCAACAAAAGTGAGTCCAGCATAATCTGTACAGCAAATGATCATAAGGCTAATTAATTAATATGATAACTTAAGAACTATAACAAATGCAGGATTGTTAAATGTATTTGTGTTAGCTTTCTTTTAAAATTCAGTGAAATTATATATGTGTGTGTGTATGTATGTATGTATATATGTGTGTGTGTACACACACACTAGTTTATCCTTAGAAGCAAAGATGTAGCCAGCCAGACCAGAATCAACATAGCAACAAATCAAGAACTATAAGTGTAAGTTGTCTTAAAATGCTCAGGCAGAGGAGAAAGATTGTATCTCTAAAACAAAGTTGTAATGTAAATTGACACACAGCTAAGAACAAGAGATGAAGAAAGGCATGAAATGCATTAAGGAAAACCCTATGCAATTTTGGGAGTAGCAATATTTAGTTTAACAGAGTAGACAAATATAGAGTGAAAAGCAAACAGTTGTGTGAATTCTGCCAAAATGCCTGTAGTATGCTCCTATAGCTAGCCCTGTGCATCATGTCCACAAAAGTGAATTAAACTGTAAAAAGGGCTTATTTACTCTTAAAAATTGAGTATATATCGTATGAATATACATATAGGAGTACCAGAGAGTTCAGAATACATGCCAGATGCTCTGGAGCTGGATTTACAGGTGTGGATGCTGCAAAATGTACTCCAGTCCTCCAGAAGAACAGCAATTGCTTCTAATCACTTAGCCATCTCTGCAGTACAACTCTCACGATCTTGATGCAAGTAACACAAGTACTACTAAGACACAGTCACTACTCTTCCTCCTTCTCAGGACTATGTTTTCCAGCTCTGGGAACACTCAGGAGTACTCATGGATCGCTTACTGGGATGTAATGCGGTGAAGACTGGAGAAGACGTGTAAAGACTTACACAGCAAAAATGACTGAATCTCAGATAGTGGGATGAATATGATCATGAAGTCTTAAGGGAAAGGGAAATGTAGAGATGAGGGTATTGAGAAAACAATACACATAGGTAGAAAAAGAAACACAAACAAGATTCATTTTGGCAGAACCAATATCAGGAGATGTAAAGCATGCTTTGTAGACCTCAGAGACACAGAACCAGAAAAACAACAACAACAAAACCCCACTGTTTTTCATGTTTCTGTTTTACTTGTGGTTACCCCGACTAAAACAGCTTCTCTTAACTAGTCACTCACTGTTTATTCTTAATAACCATCTTTCTCCTCGGCAATATAACTCCTGCCATAATCTAATCCACTCCCTGATTTTTTTTTAATATAAGTTCAGCTTTTAATGTGAAGTGAGTAATCAGTGTATATGAGTCTTTTACCCTCTAGCAGCACTGCTTTTGTTTGGGGGAAATAGATCTAAATCATGTAATGATAGTTATTAGCTCGAAAGGGTTTCAAATGTCTTCCAGTAGAATAATGAGTAGCCCAGGGAGATCCTAAAACTTAAGCTTAGAATATTTCCTGTGGATGAATATTCTGTGCCAAACTGAAAAAGAATTTCAAAATCAGAACTAAGAGACACTGAATCTTTTTGGTAAGGGATATGATGGTTTCAGTATAAAAATCAAAAGAAATTTGCAATTAGGATAAATCAATGTATTTTGAGCTTTTCTCACCACTCTTTTATTGTGATCTTTCTTATATTTTAATGCTGTTGCTGTAAGTATGTATGTGTGAAAGTCAACAAAAGTCTGCTCTTAGCACCATCTTCTAGTCAGAGTCACCAAAAAATATGGGAAGTGGCACTATGTAGACTCCTTTTGTCTGGGATGATTTTGGGGGACTATTTTTAAAAGCAGAATTTAAGCTTGTACTTGGCTCAGTTCCTTTTATTTTGTTTCAATGTATTACTACATGACTTGAGAGAGCAAACTAAAAATTGTCAGAGTACTGTCAGGGGCAATGCATGCATAAACCAATCTAGTTCCAACACCCTTATTAGCTTTTCCACTTCCCATGAAAAAATTATTTCTGTCAATATTTTAATTTCAACCAGATGGGGTAGAAGGAGTGAGTGGCATGTGAGCACAGGGTTGACAGAAAGTTGATGACTGCATGCAACAGCTTGATTAGGAAGTAGGAAATAAAAACATTCAGCTAGGTATAGGTGGCATCTACATGTCTCCCTCTCAGGAACATGATGTTATAGATTATATTATGTTTAATAAAATACTTATATTGTAGTAAGTATTTTTTAAAAACACTTAGCATTTTAATAAATTGTTAAATATTATCTAGGCTTTTTAAGGCCCAATAAAATGTAGACTGAAATAGATATAAATATAGTCTTAAAATCATTATTCAGTTTTCTTATTAGCTTTCTAAATACCTTGAAATGTATGTGTCAGCTTCCCAAGTAAAAGGAAGTATAATTATAATCATACAAATTATTTGTCTGTGGTTGTGAGGGTCAGAAAGGACCATCCTAAATCAGCACTCAATACCATGTTATATCTTGAAATCAATATGCTATTTCCCCCATTTTACGTAGTCTAGGCCTAGGGGTCAAGGTTTGGTGGGGACAAAGGAAGTCTACATACGCATTTTAAAATTACTTGATCATGACCAATGTTATGGATCAAACTGAGTACTCCAAAAAGACGATGAACTCTCATTGTCTATCAGGTGATGTTATTTGGGAAAATATTGTGAGCTCCAATAAGGTAGTCCTTAACCCAATGTAGCTGTGTCTTTCTGAATAAAACTGGCCTGGAGTGAGGGGGATGATGCAATAAGAGATAGACACACAGGGAAAGACCATGTTAATATAAAGGCAGATTGCCTCAGAAAACACATGCCTATATCTCCTTTCTTTGTGGTTCTTGTACATACATAAAATATAGTGTGTAGATAAATAAAATTTTATATGTTTATTTGACATGAAATACAAGTGAAGAGGCCATGAAAACAAAAAGGACTAATAGGAGAGGAAGGAGAAAGGGGTGGGTATAACACGAATCTTAAAAACTCTTATTAGTAAAAAAAAAAAAAAAAAAAAACACCAGAGCCAGATAGATATTGGGGTGAAAAACTGAAAGATCAGAGAAACAAAACAAGCCACAGCCGATCTCACCCTACCAACTCCTCAGATGATCCTGTTTCCTTAAATCCTTAGACTGAAAGCCTCTGAGTCCTCACCTATGAAGGTCTCAGTTGTAACTAACTGCTCTTTGTTCCTGTCTCCTCATACCATATATACCTTTCTCCTCTAAGCCATGTCACTTTCTGGGATTAAAGGCATCTGTGCTTTCCAAGCAAAGGCATGAGATCTCAAGTGCTGGAGTTAAAGGCATATGCCACCACTGCCTCACTCTGTTCTCAGTGTGACCTTGAACTCACAGAGATCCAGATGGATCTCTGCTTCCCAATTGATAGGATTAAGGGTGTTTGCCACAACTGTCTGGCCTCTATGTCTAATTTAGTGGCTGGCTCTGTCCTCTGATCCCCAGATAAATGTATTAGGGTACACAATATATCACCACATTTAGGGTACACAAAATACCACATTTCCCCTTTTTGTCTAAAATAATAAAAGAAGGTTGTAACTAATATAAGAAAAACTATATACAATAAGTACAATAATTATATAAGACATATACAATCAAGAGTTACATTAACAATGACTAATCTACTAACACTTGACAGATTCAGACAAAAAACTTCCATTATTTATCTTATTTTAGTTTGTCCAAAATGTTGTACCTAATTAACTTTCTATCCTAACTTGTATTACAAACTGAAAACTATCTTTAGATGTCTTTCACAATTATACACTTTATAACTCTTTGGTGAGTTTCTATTATGAATTTGTTAACAAGAAAAATCATAACTATAGATATCTAATCTTCAACTCCCTCAGAGACCCAAGAAGGAAATATTAACTGAGTAAGGAGGAAGTGCAAACAAGCAATTTTCAAAATAATGTGAGAAATGACAGAAACAGCTGGCTGCCTGGACAGTCAACTAAGGTTCCTCTGCAATGTTGGGACATCCATCTGTGGCCTACAGGTCTAGCATATCTGACAGACTCATTTGTGAAGCAGGATTGTCTTACAGGGCCTTCCTACCTTATCTTAGCAAGGTTCAGCGGTCTTTCTTTTGTGTCCTGCTTGTCCGTTTGGACAGTACACTGTCAGCAGTCGATATAAGGGCACTTTCTTGTCCAGTGACTTACTTTTTCCACAAAGAAAATAAACTCCATATGGAGTTTCTTCAATGCCCATCATCTTCTCTGAAGTAGATTGATACTTCCAGGAGCAGATATGTCTAATATCATAAGAAAAGAAAAAAAAACTATGGTATTATAACATCTTAAATGCCATATACAATAGATCCCTGAAATGTTTGAAGATGACCTATCTAAAATATATTTCTGTTTGACCTTGAAAACATACCTAATATGACTACAAGTTTGATTGTAATGGCTATTGCATTTCTTTTATCCTCATTAGTTGGTAATAACTTGCAAGGACTAGCAATTTGCATTACATTGTTAAATGAGCTGTATAGGTAAAATACCTTGAACAAGATTAGAAATATATGTATAGTATTTTCTAACAAAATCAATCTCAAATTTGTATCAACATAGAAAATTTGTATACAATATACAAAAATCCAATCCAAAATAAAATATTTAAAACTAGTAGTTGCTTTTTAAAAGTATATTTAATAATCTACTATTTTATCTTATCATGTCTATATCCTCTTTTTTAGAGTAGATTCAATAATCTACCCTTTTATCCTATTATTTCTATATCTCTTTTTTCAGAGTAGATTAAATAATCTACCTTTTTATTTTATCATATCCATGTTCTCTTTTTTTTCTTTTCATAGTAGATTCAATAATCTACCCTTTACTCTTTTATTTCTGTATCTCCTTTTTCAAAGAGTAGATTCAATAATCTACCTCTTATCTATTTCCTCTTTTTTCTTTTTAAAAAAGTACCTTGAATCTAATCTCCTTGTTTAGCTTTTTTTTCCTGACCATTATCAATTAACAACTTGTAACCAACCATTCTAAACAATGACAATTATCCATAACCCATTGAAAGACCAAAAACCACCTACCTCACCTCTTGGGAATGTGGGCATTATGTTCTTAAAATTACTTCCTGCTGTCTAGGGGTGAAGGCATCTTTAGGGGATCCTGCAAAGAAAAAAATTTGAGTTAATTGTCAAGCCCTGGGAGAGTTAGCTGTATCAGTTGTCCCAGTCTGCACAATGCTACAGCCAACCTCACCTCACCATCTCCTCAGATAATCCTGTTTCCACAAATCCTTAGACTGAAAGCCTCTGAGTCCTTACCTATGAAGGTCTCAATTAAACTACTCCTAGTTCTTATCTCCTAATGCCTTATATACCTTTCTCCACCTAGTGATGTCACTTTCTGGGATTAAAGGCATCTGTGCTTTCTAAGCAAAGGCATGAGATCTCAAGTGCTGGGATTAAAGGCATGTGTCACCACAGTCTGACTCTGTTCTCAGTGTGACCTTGAACTCACAGAGATCCAGATGATCTCTGTCTCCCAAGTTATAGGATTAAGGGTATATGCCACCACTGTCTGGCCTCTATGTCTAATCTAGTGGCTGGCTCTGTCCTCTGATTCCCAGATAAGTTTACTAGGGTATACAATATATCACTACATTTAGAGTACACAATATATCACCACAGATGGGTATAAAGTATGAGAAGAACATGCTCAATATGTAATGTATACTGAATAAAAATATCTTCATGTTACATAGTGCCATATTTGAAGAATATATACAAAAAAACTCTTAGAAGAGAAAAATGATGAAGGCAAGGATCAGAGTGACACATTTATAAGCAAAAATAAAACAAAAGTCCTCACAGTTCTACAGCCACTTATAAAATAATCACTCAGAGGCTTAATATTTTTTACAAAATGTATGTTATATGGCAGGCCGCTTGCTAGCTAGCTCTTATATCTTAAATTAACTATTTCTATTAATCTATGTTTTTCCACGTTCCATGGCTTACTGGTCTGCTGGCATGTTGTGCCTTGGGTGGCAAGCTGGCATTTCCCCAGACTCCACCTTTCTCTTTCCTGTTTCTCTCCTTTCCTGCCTGCCTCTAAGCTGTCTTGCCATAGGCCAAAAGCACTTATTTATTAACCAATGGGAACAACATATATTCACAGTGTACAGAAATACATCCCCCAGCACTTCCCCTTTTCTATCTAATCAAAAAAAAAAGGTTTTAGCTTTAACACAGTAAAATTATATATAACAAACAGTTATCAGGCAAGAAATACAGTTTTGTATTTGGCAAAATTAAAGAAAGTATTTTATCATGTATCCTATATTTGTGAGTTTAAAGTTTCATGTCTAATTTATCTTTTATTATAACCAAGGAAAATTATAATTGTAACTATCTATTCTTCAACTACACAGAGACCTCAGAAGGCTATAATATTATCTATATAAACAGGAAGAATATTATAAGAAGCAACGTCCAAAAAATCTAGAATTACAGAGACAGTTGACTGCCTGGACAGTCACCAAAGTCTTTCTGCAACATTGGGGCATCTATCTTCAGCCTATAGGCCTAGAATTCCTCAGTTGCTTCTCTCTGTGTCCTGCAGAATATCTGGCAGTCTCCTCTGTGAAGCAGGAACCTGAAGGACCATCTCATCTTGTTTTGGAAAATTTTAGTTGTCATTTTTCCATGGGTCCTGCATATCCAGTCTATACAACATTTTGTCGAGCAGTCCAGGCAAGGACAGTTTCTTACCCAAATGGTTAATTTTTGCCATAACGAAAGCAAATTCCATAATGAGTTTCTTTGATGCCCATCATCCTCTTTGAAGTAATTGGTGCTGCCAGGAGCAGACATGTTTTATTGTCCAGAAAAGTCAAAGTTCTTACAACATTTTCTGTAGGTCTTTGAAGTGTTTGAAGATTACCTACCTAATCGAAATATAACTATGTATACGTAGAAAACTTAACTAACATGACTATAAGTTTGATTATCATAGATGACTAATTATTAATCTGTACTTTTTAATTATATATTACAATTTTAAATGAGCTGCATAAACATAATACCTTAAACAAGAGTGGAAATATATATACAGTATAGCAAAATTAACTTTAAATTTATATCAGTAAACTGAAATCCATAGCAATGTAAAACATTTCAAACAAGTTGTTGCTCTTTAAAAGTAGATTCAATAATCTACCTTTTCATCCTATCATATCTATACTATCCCCCTATTCTTTTTTAGAAAAATATTATATTTATAATCAACCACCTTTAAACAAAAATAAACATTTATAAACAATATTTGGGGAACTTGGGCATAGCTTCTCATATCACTTCCTGCTGGTTGGGGGCACTGGTAACTTTATGGAGATCCTGAGAAAATTAAGAATTAGAATTTAAATCTAGGATGTAGTCTGTGAGGATGGATCATCTCAGCCAGTTGCTTTGAAGCTGATTTTGGATGTTGGATCATCTGGGCCATGGTATCATCAGAGACCTTTCAGGGGGTCTTGGCTAATCAAATCATGTTATCCTGGAAGCAATCCACAGGTTCTCATCTTTTGTGGAAACAAAAGCAGAACCTCTTTCCAAAGCAACATATCCTTAGACATAAATTTTGAAGTCAAAATAACTTTAAAATATATATATTGGTTTAACTCAGCAGCCTTTACAATCAAAAGTTTTTCTGTAGTTAAAAATCCTAAAGACAATATAATCCAGACTTTGTGTGTGATTTACATCTTTATGTGGCTTTTTTTATATTATTTTATTGTCTCTTTAAAGACTTTATTTTTTTAACTATCTCTTTATATAACTGTATATATTCCTTTTTCTCTCTCTTCAAAGCTTATTACTTTTTTACATACGTTGTAAACAGTTTAGAGTTTTCTTCCATCTGAATCTGTGTTATTGTGAATATATAATCCTTCTCTGACCCAGAAAGATTTTAAACTGTTAAACTGTATTGCTAGGATGAAAAGCAACAGCCTTGGCTGCTGATTCCGCCCACCTCACCTTCCCAACATGGTGGAGGTACCCAAGTGAGTCACTCTTATCCTGCCAACTCTGGGGTCCACGCTGCCACCAGGTAGCATGCAGCTGGCCCACAAACCTTTTTATTCTGCATGAGTAAAGGCTAAATCCACCATACAGTACACTACATGTCTTAGAGACACCTCTGTGTACCACGGCAGGAATGCACCATGCTGTAGCTCAAGCCTGCATGCTGCAGCTTGCCTGAGAAATAGAACTAGGAAGCTTGTTTTTCTCCATTTTAGAATTTTTTTAAAAAGCTTTCTCAAGTTTTTGGTGGAAATTCTTGCTAGCAGTCTGGGCGCCAATTGTAGTCAGAATGTGTCTCTGGTCCTGCCCATCCCAGCAGTTCCCCAGCTGCTTATTAAATAATCACTCAGAAGCTTAATATTATTTACATATGGTCTATGGCATGCCTCTTGCTAGCTAGCTCTTATATCTCAAATTAACCCATTTCTATTAATCTATGTTTTGCCACGTGTTCTGTGGCTTACCAGTCTGCTGGCACAAGAGGGATCTCATTCATAGGCTATTTGTAGATTTGGATGATTAGTTATAGGGATATGTTTATTGTATGAAAATGCAATACATATGATTCATTTTTACATGTGTGTGCTATAACTTAATAAATGTAATTTTATGTTTTATTTTAATGTTTATTTGCTTAGTTGTAAATAGGACTAAAATCAATGACTTCAGCATGTCAGGCAAATACTTTACCACTGCAGCCATACAACTTATAATGCTGTGTGTGTGTGTGTGTGTGTGTGTGTGTGTGTGTGTGTGTGTGTGTGTGTATGCGCGCACATGAATGTAGATTTCTGAGAAATATTAACTTACCTTTCTTCATTTCTATCATACATATTTGCAAACCACATTTTAGGTAAGTTTAGTATTAATGTTTATTTAACAAGTATTGACATTTTTATGCTTCCAAAAATTTATTCCATGAGTCAGTATCATATTCCCAAAGCTATTCCATGAATAATATTGCTATTATTCCCATTTTACAAATAGCAATGCCATAGTTTAAAGCAATGGCACATTTTTTTAAAGCCCAAGGCATGTTAAAGTAAGTCTTTTCTCATGTACAATGTCATGGTCCTGATTGACTTGTTTCCATGGTAGCAATTTGGCCTATACTAAATAGAAGCAGAAGACACTCTGAAAGAGATCTTGGTCTAGAAAGGAGATGGAGAGATGAGAGGGGAATTTTTTGTCTGCCTTTCACCTAGGGGTTGTACAGAAAATGATTATTTGATACCTCTAGTATGACATCAGAGGAAAGTGAATGAGTGAATCAACTGGGTTCTTCTATTTATTTAATACCCCTCCTCGGTTACCCTTATGGATGGGTATTGGAGACAAATTTAGCTCCCCTGTTCAAAAAAATTATACCTAAGATATGTATTGGCTGTATCCTTCTGTGGCCCTTCCTCTCTCAGAAAGATCTTAGGGGCAAGAATTGCTGTGACATTTTTGTTGAGCAAGAGGGCAAACAAGCATCCCTGTGAGGTTGAATTCAATATTTTCTGAAGTTTCCCTTTCATTGAAGAAATGGTATATTTCAAGTAGTGAAGTAGTTTCTGGGCTTTATCGTTTATGCCGCTTCAACCTTGGGACTCAAGGGCTTACACATGCTGACTCAAAGACATTTTTGCAAGTGGTTTTGTGACAGCAATATAGACTTGGAACACATCCATAAGGTGATGGAATAAAATAGACTGTTGAAAAATGTATGGTCATTTCTTCTTCAGTAGAGTCCTTAATATCACAAGGGATGCCACCATCTCTGAAACATCATCTCATTGCAGATCAGAATCTAATTTCTTTCCCATTTTCAAATTATAGACTCTGATGAAATAAAATGAGCAAGAGAGGACAAGACAGAATTTAATTTATTCAGAATAAAAGAGAATTAAAATAATCTCAAAAATGTTAATCTAGAAAAGTTCTCCAACAGTGCAAAAGGAGTTTGCCAAGAAAGGAGATTTTGTCATTAGAATCAGTCAAGGCACATTTCACACCATCCTGGGAATTCTTACAAAGAAACATATTTCTTTGGGGGGAGAAAGAGATGTATTGAATAAGAACACAGACTGAAGTGATTAGCAGTTAGTACAATCATTTTTGAAGGAAGAAAGTAAAGTGGATTCAAAATATTGAATCTTGACAAAACACATGAGCATCTGGGGTTTCTATTGGACATTTTCAGAGTCTCATCATGATAGTAAATATAGTACCCTGTATTTTTAAATGAAGAGTAATTTTAAGTTCTTAAGAAGTAGATAATGGTAACACTGTTACTGTGCATTTCACAGAACTGTTAAGCCAAATGAAAGCAGGTGTGGAATTCACCTTGTAAACAGGATCTTAAGATATGCTATTAGAGGAAGTTTCAGTATTTATTTGAGAAGAAACCATCAGACACAGAAAGGTTCCCAATGAGAAGTAAGACTCAATGTCCCAACATAGCATACCAAGATAAAGAAACTCAGAGAAGCCACCAAAGCATTTGTTTATTAGTCCATACTGCTACAGCCTTGTAACAAGATGGCATTTCAGTGAAATGACAGAGGGCAATTTTGAGGAAGTTTTTTCAGATTCTTCATAAATAATTCCTGCATCATCTAACATAAAGCAATCCATCTAAAGTGCCCAACACCTTGCAACATACATACAAAGAAATACATAAATTTTATCATAGTCTTGTTTGTACCTAGGGAGACTTGAGAGCAAATAAGCAAAACATAAACTAACCACGTATATTCAGTTAATTTATTTATATATTGTAAAAAAATGTGTAAATAAGTAAGAAATAAAATTTTATAGTTTCATAGAGAATGGATTTCATGACTTTGACAGAATTAAATAAAGTAGAGCTGAATTCAGACAATGTGGTACAGTTTTACAGAACACATGATATTCTTAGTTAAAGAAGATGTCTACAGAGGACCTACAATATGGGGTATATTTTAAAAAGTATCTACTAAAATTACAATGGTATTTTATTTTTTAATTTTCTTTTATTCTTTTGAGACTATAATATAATATCATTTATCCCCCTCTCTCCAAACTCTCCCATATACTTCTCCTTGCTTTTTCAAATTCATAGCCTTCTTTTGCAATAACTGTTGTTAAATGCATATGTAAATATGCATATTCATAAATACACACACACCACATTCCCAAATACCACTTACCCAGTCTATGTAATGTTACTTGTATAAGTGAGATACTTTTGCTGGATTGCATTAGCTACTCAAAACTCAGAATCTGAAAGTCATTGCTGTTTAGAATGTTACTTAACCCTAAGAATTTTCTTGAGATCTTCCAAGAAAACCTGTTTCTTCAGTGTTTGTTTGTTTGTTTGTTTTCTAACCACGACCACCATCACCTGTATGATGGCTGAATTTATGAAGGAAATTCTCATTTTAAACACTGTGTTTTTATAGCAACTTATCAAGCAGTGGCCTTTAGCTGTTCTTCTGTGACAGCCACTCCATTAAAATCCTGATGTAGACAAGTGGAGAAGGTGAACTAAAAGTGCAGATATTTGCACAGCATTACTGTCAGGTAAATTTTTAAAGATAGGTTTTATGAACCCATTATTTACAGTCAAGGCTTTTTGACTATAGCATCTGAAATCATTTAAGGAGACAAAATGTTTTGTCAAAACATACTGCTGGGAGTCAGTGTGTAGCTTCTTTTGTGTAATTCAATTTAGTTCTGTTGTTTGCATGAAAGAGAAATTCTAGCTGGGCAGTCACAGAGAGCCAGTGAAAAGTGGCAATATGGTGAACATCAGAGGCAATTAAAATTACATGCTATGCTATCTTCATCTTATTTCCTAATAAATGGGTAATTGTATTGCAGTGTACCTGGTGACAGGCTGAGTTAGGAAGATACAGGACATCGTTGCTAGATTCCTCCACCAAATTTAATCTTCGTTTTGAGGTCTACACAGAGGAAAATAGCCATAAAATTTTCTTTCCAGATCATATGACTGAGATATGAAGTAATCATGAACACAGTCGACCTATTTTGACAAAGAAGGAAACCTTGTTGAAAAATAGCAAATCTCAAGCAAAAAACAAAAAACAAAAAACAGCTTGAGATAATAAAGACACACATATCATTGAATTTCAAAGAGCTGGTGCTGTTGGCAGTGTCAGACGTCACCAGCACAGACACGTCACTTAGCACATAAATAATCAAGAGTGTTCTAGATCTGTGACAACACACTTCTCCCTTGCAAAGCACTGAGTTTTTATAACCAATAAGAGTTCATCTAATCATACAAATGAAATGTGAGGAAATAAGTATCATTATTTGATTACTGAATTACTTCTTCCATACAGGTCTTTATCAAATACCTAGGATCTAAGAATGAATGAAAACATAAATGTTAGGTCATTACTCTCAAGCAATGTATACACTGGTGTAAGGGATGCATACATAAGTAAACACAACAGACAGCTAAAGTGTTAGGAGATTAGCATGTCAAGTTTGCATTGGAACTCAGAAGTGCCAGGTCTGTCTTGAAACTCATTTAGACATGACTTTTTAATGCATGAGTACATGCCCACCTATTGCAGCATGGGTAGACAAGATATCACACACAAGGAGTCCAAGAAGACTTCAGAGAATATAGGATGTTAGGAATAAAACAGTAACATGGGAAGGAGAGTTTGGAGAAAATTAGAATGTGTACAGCTAGAAATTTATTAGGGATAATTCAGGAGTTTATGGCAGAGCCCAGGGAGTATTATGGAGTTCTGATTTCAACACATAATGCAGAAATATTGATTAAAGCAGAAGAGAAAATTCATCTTCATCTATTAGAAATCTCACTCTAGAAAAAGTGCTGAATACTAAGGAAAGTTAAAAAAACACTAAATCCAACAGTTCAGGACTGCAACTCAAGAAAGAAGGCCGGGACTAAGGAAGTGCTAGGGAGAGGTATAATAGATTGTACAGGAAAGGGAAAAAATAGGCCACAGGATTGACAGCATTCAGCAAAGTAGGATTAAAGGGTTTCATTGGCAGGTTCAGGTCCTTAGTGTTCAAAGAGATAATTGTATTCTTTTTTTTTTTTTTTTTTTTTTTTTTTGGTTTTTCGAGACAGGGTTTCTCTGTGTAGCTTTGCACCTTTCCTGGGACTCACTTGGTAGCCCAGGCTGGCCTCGAACTCACAGAGATCCACCTGCCTCTGCCTCCCGAGTGCTGGGATTAAAGGCGTGCGCCACCACCGCCCGGCTGATAAATGTATTCTTAGTACAAGTCATTGTATTAGTAAGGGTTCTCTAGAGTCACAGAACTTATAGAATATGTGTGTGTGTGTGTGTGTGTGTGTGTGTGTGTATGAATATATATATATATATATATATATATATATATATATATATATATATATATATATATGAATATACTGGAATGGCTTACAAGCCGCAGTCCAACAATGGCTAGTTGTGAATGAAAAGTCCAAGAATCTAGTAGGTGCTCATTCCCATGAGGCTGGGTGTCCCAGCTGGTCTTCTGGGTGTGCTGACAAGGGAAGGGCAGGCAGGTGAAGAATCTTTTCTTCTTCCATTGTATTTATAAAGGCTTTCAACATAAGATGTAGCCCAGATTAAAGGTGTATCTTTCAGACTCAAGATCTGGATTAAAGACATACATCATCCAATGTTAAAATCCGGATCAAAGGCATATTGTCTTCTTGCCTCGAGATCCAGATCACAAGTATCCTCCATATTTGAATTTATAGTTTATTCCAGATATAATCAAGTTGACAACCAAGAATAGCCATCAACATCATTCAATTTTTATAACCTCTCTTAAGGTCAGTAAAACTGCTGTCTGCCTTAGGATAAGAAACAGTCGGTTTTAGTGTAGGTAATGTGCCTAAAGTTGGTCAGGCAGTTTGCAATATTATCTCCATTCAAATCCAGAAATGGTTTAGTCAAAATTAAGTAACTGTTAGTTTGGGTCGTTCATGCCTGTATGACCCAAACTAGAATAGCTAGAATTTGGGAGGCATAGGCAGTGGTATTGAGAATATGAATCCAGCTTGAGCTGCAGGAAATGCTGTTTCTTATAAGAGCAGTGCCTTGGTATAGTTCAGTTACAGAATTACCACCCAGTTTAAGGTCTGGGGTTCTATTCAGAACACTGAAAAATAGACCAAGTCATTTGAGGTATTATAATTCATACAATAAATTGGATAGGTGGGTTTTTGCTTTCGTTTTTGTTTTCATTTTACATACTGGCCACAGTTGCCCCTCGTCCCTCTCTTCCCAGTCTCTGTCCCCCATGCTCCCTCTGTTACCTCCCCCCAATCCATTCATCTTCTGTTTCTGTACAGGAAAAGGCAGATTTCCCATAAATGTCAACAAAACATGGCATATCAAGTTGTTGTAAGCCTAAGCACCTCACCTTGTATTAAGCCTGGGCAAGGTGACCCAGTATAAGGAGTAGGGTCTCAAAAGGTAGTAAAAGAATAACAACAGCTTCTGCTACCACTGTTAGGAGTCCTACAAGAGGACCAAGCTACACAACTGTAGCATATATGGAGAGTGCCTAGATAAGTCCCATGCAGGCTCCTTGGTTGTCTATTCAGTCTCTGTGAGCCCCTATGAGGCCAAGTCAGTTGATACTGTGGCTTTTCTTATGATGTCCTTGACCCCTCTGGCTCCTACAATCCTTCTTCCTTTCAGCAGGATTACCTGAGCTCAGCCTAATGTTCAACTCTGGGTGTTTGCATCTATTTCCACCAGTTAGTGGATGAAGTCTCTCAGACGCATTTGAGCTAGGCACCAATCTAGGAGTATAGCAGACTATCACCAATCTATGAGTATAGCAGAATATCATTGAGAGAGAAGGTTAGCAGGTGTTTTGTTTAAATACTGATTTTCAGATGACGATCTGGTGAAGTGAAGGGGAAGGTGTGCAGTTCTCAGCATAATTGTGCCTTACTAAAGGCATAGATTGAGAATGAAGTGAGGAAAGTCACAAATAGAGGCTGGTAATTATGCACTGAAAGGAAGCTAGATAATAAACAATAAACAATGTTTCAGATATGAAATGAGGACTTGGAGAAAGTGAAATCCCAGCATCCAACTGGGATTTATTTTATATTTGAACACTGTGTGTTCAAATATCCTTCAAGTCACTCAAGATATAAGTATGGTGCTTCCTCCTTCATGAGGCCTTTGATATTCCTGTCCAAAATCAAGTTTTGTGTTGTCCATTTACACTCAGTGTAAAGCTTTGCCTAATTCAGTTATTCTTATAATTTTCCACAATCCCTGATTTTGTATTATGTTGATATGTATATTATTTTATCCAAATAATAGTTCTGTTGAAGGAAAAATAAATATTTTCAGCTTTTATCCATAGAAATATCTATTATTAATATTTAATGTATAAATTACTAGGCAAATTTCTCAAAATTTTAGTGAAATTTTTGACATCAAGGAACCTTAGAAAAACAAAATACAACCAGATGTTAATCCCTTATAATACAACCATAGTCCCTATGCAATGACACACTGGAAAACCCACACAGGGTCTTACTGGATGATGAAAGGTCCACAGAATGGAAAATAATGTTGCAATTCTGAAAATACACTAACAAATTAAAAATTATTATTATTATTAAATCAAAAGACAGGAAGCTTTTACCACAATAAGTGACATGAGAAAAGTCTGTAGCAAGTAGTTCATAATGTATAGAATTTTTATTCAGAAAAATACTAGTTTAAATTTTGGCTTAATATAGTAAGAATTGGATTATCTCTATAATATCAGCCCCCTAAACTCAAAGAAGTAGTCTACCAAATAACAGAAAACAAACAGTAATCTCAAATGCATAACAACTTCCTATAAAATACTTGACCAATAATCACCCAAACTGTCAGGGTAATTAATAACCTGAATAGTCTAAGAAACAAAGTCCTAAAGCTTAGGTAATATCCTGGGTGGGCCCTTAATAGGACCAGGACATTAGAGAAATAAAGGAAGAAAGTTGAGTGAAATGTAGACTGTACTTGGTGGCACTGCATCTATGATGGTTCATTAATTTTGACAAATGTACCATGCTAATGCAAGGAGTCAATAATAAGGAAAACTCACCGTGGGGTACATGAGAATTCTCTGCACTGTTTCAAGCTAATTCTGTATATATGGTGCAGTTATAATATTAAAATTTTATGCAAGAAACCCAAGGACATCTGTATAAAGCAATGTGTATTAAGCATAACAAATATATCATACTAATATAAAATCTTATCAGTATATAAAACTAGGTACAAAATATATAGAAATATAACCACTTTTGCAATTATTCTGTAAATCTAAGTACCCCTAAACTTTAAGCTGATTTTTAACTTAGGGATGTACAAATATGTACTCGAAGTGGTTTTCTTTTTGTCCTCAACTGTTTTATCAAAAGTTATATACTACTTGGAAATTCTAGATTTCATGTGTGCATTATATCTTTCTATTCTTAGGACACGTGGGAAAAGGTAAAACAAAATTCAATGATTCACAAACACTTTTATTGCATGTTGTATAAGTCTATAAAATGCTACAGCTCATTCAGGTAGATCTCCACAACTGATTTGATATAGAAACACATGTCATAAGGAAAATAGTCTTTCTACACAAGTGTAGAAGGACCATTTTCTCTTTCAGAATTTCTAAGTTCAACAAGACTGTCTATGCTATATAACCTGGCATTGAGATGGGTGAGCAAGGATTTCAGTTTAGGATGCCCTGAACTGCACCAATACCAAAGAATTCATTTATCTTTTATTCTCTATTCTTCCACCTGTATGTTTGCTACTGTACTTTGTAAATGATGTAGCCTTGACATAAGAATCCAGAGGTGGGTTTTTCTTATGATGTTTCTCTTTAAGCATAGAACATGAAGCATGTATATCTCCTTTGGACAAGAATTTCATTCTTGTGTATCACAAGTTGCCACTACAACCTTGCCATTGAAATTTCTCAGACTACAGTCTTCGTGAGCTCCATGTCTTTGAGAAGTCTTATTTCCTTTAAACATATCAGAAAATGCAAAAAAGACACCAAGGAAAATTATTTGTATAACAACTATAGATAACATCAGTTTGTAATATTTGAAAACTATCACTTTATGAAATATGTTATTTTCTCCATTTTACTAGGTGCTCCAGTCATCTGCAGTATTAAATCCTTTGGATAAATTTTTGATTTTTCAATAGTCAACACTACTTATATGATGGCCTCACAAGAAGAGTTCAGTATAAATATCCCTGACTTCAATTCCCTTGGCCACTAAAATAATTTTATGTGGTGTCATGTCTTTGTATGTTAAATAGATAATTCTAACTAGGAAGATGACTGATAGATACAGATGTAGAGAGAGATAGATGCATTGCTAGATAATATGTAAGGTTACATATACATGTATGTAGTAACCTACTAATTGGTGTACCCAATATAATCATTTAAATATATAGGTTTCATATTCTGTTTACTATGTAGGTTGCCTTTGAAATACCCATCTCCCCTTTTATCATAATTCCATCAAGGACCCTGTGTGTTCAGGGAAGTATGTGATCCAGCATTATCCAACAGGATATTTCCTTGAACTGCAGTAATACCAAAGAATTCACTTCTGACCATAATTATTGATTCCTGGGCAGTCAGCTCTTAAGTTGGATCATTCAGAATGGTTCAGGAGATTTTCGTAAGGAGCAGTGAGTCTCAGGTCTCGTTTCCTTGCTGACTGTGAATAAGGGAAAGCTTCCCTCTATCACTGCTGACATCTATCTTGGAAAACAGAGCACAGAGAATAAAGGGAACTGGGTTCTTAGTGACACCACTGAAACCATAAATCAGCCTTTCCTGAGCAACTGCGACTGTCATTCCTTTAATTATGTGAGCCACTAATTTTTTTTTTATTGTTTCTACCAGTTTAGTTTAGGGTAATAGTTTCAATGAAAGGTAAACTAAATAAGCAACACTCTTGAGCCAATAATCATAATTAATTATAATGACAGTCATAATGATAGTATAGCCTAATAACCAAGAATCCACATTCTGTAGCCAAATTGCCTAGTTTTACATCTCTGGCTATCATTAATTGGCCATGTAAACAGGTTTAAGTTTACTTAATCTTGTGTCTCAATTTCCCTCTCTGGAAAAAAAGAGGTAATAAAGAGCACTTTCCGTAGAGATACTATGAAGTCTGAAAGATGCATGGAGTGTATAATACAGTATCTGACACAAAGTATGTGATCAGTGTTTACTATGGCTTTGAAATACTGAGCCAATGCTGTCTGATAACATCAAACAAATTTATTGCATGTTATGCATAGAATATGTCTACAGATGATCTGAAGGAATTGTAGAAAACGATTGGAATTAGAGAACAAGAAAAACAGTTTACCTCAAACATATAGAAAATGAAGAATGTAAGTAAAAAGAAATACATCAAACTTCCTGGAGATTCCCATGCTTTAACTCCTTATAATGATGCATTAATTCTTTTAAAGGATATGAATTATATTTTAGGTATTTATATCTTAAGCAACTGCTAAATTTTAGCAGCTTGAAGGAATTATATAGTCATTTCCAAGGCACCTTAATTTAAGGTACATTGGTATTCACATTTCCTTGATGATAATAAAATATAAAATTAAAATGCATTAAACCCAAATAAATTATAAATTTGATCCAGTTGCTTAAATAATTTAATAGCTTCTTTTTATGAACTACAAATATTAACAACCAGTAACAGGCACCAAACATGTAAGAAAAATGAGCAGGAAAAAATAAAACATAAAATTCTGAGCATTCAACTGTTTTCTAGAAACTGGCGGAAAATGCTTTTATTTTATTTTATTAGGAAGACACATTCTGCCCTGCTTAACACACACCAGGAGCATAGTTTAAGAATAATGGCAGGGTCCAAACTATGTGCTTAATACAGTTCTTTGCACACAGAGGGCACATAATAAATGTATTTGATTGGATGGCCAAAAGAATCTAGTTTAACATTTATTCTTCATCTAACAACTGCAACTTGCAAAGTACCCACAGAGATGATGTACTTTCAAATATTACACATGGCCCACTGAGTACAATTGTAGTGGTGCCCTTTCATAATATCTTCCATTATAATCTTCTATCAAAGCTGAATGAAATATTAAAGTGAAGTGTGCATGTGGTGATTAGTGATCTAGCCTTTCATTTCCTGAAGATTTGGGAGTGATTTGACTACTTGTATCAATCCATAAGTGGGGGAGGGGTCCCGCTCTTGCAGACTGACAGAAATCAGGGTACAATATCCTCAAGCATTTCCTGCATGTCCTCCGAATAGGAACAAATCCAAATCATTGTATTTACAGAGGATAATATTTTCATGATGTGCTACATTTAGATCTCTTACATTCTGTGCTTAGTATAATAATAAACAGAAAGCTGTGAGCAATGAGTGAAACGTCTTCCATCTGCTTGCTTCTGACAGATAATGTTCAGGCTCATGATAATTGGTGAAGTCACTGCCATAGAATGGAGAGAAGTTCTCAATAAATTGTGCAGATAATTGCAAACTGAAAATTTAAATTACAGAGAACACATTTGCTTTTGCTTCCTTTCACTTGTTTGGACCATCAGAGGAAAGGGAAAACAGGTCTGTCTTGATTGGAAAATAATAGTTGTTTTATCAAAATCAATAAAGATCATAATAAAATTTAAGTTTTAAATACCAAAGTTGTTTAACAGAAAGCCTCCATACTGTCAGCTTAGAAAAATACTTCAATGTCAGAGAGAAGGCTGCAGATGGGGAGTTGTAAATCATATAAGATTGAGTTTAGAATGCCTTGTTTCATAAAGTAACTGCAAACCATAAACACCTTCAACAACAGAAAGGTATTCATTATGGAAGAGAATAAAAGAGGAGTTTAGCTTTAAATTACCAGCAAATACTAAGAAACTTATTTGATTCCTTATGAGTCTCCAATAAGCAATAAAGTCATGAAACAATACAAAATTGATACTTTGAAAAAATTATGTGGCATGCCTCTTTTGCTTAGGCTACCTTTATTTTGTTCTATTGTAACTAGTTTTGCTGCAAAACTCAGACAGACCTACCTTGAACTTAGAACCCTTTTATTCTGGCCCCTTAAGTGCTGGTCTAACATATATGGAGTACCACACTCAATGAAAAGTCTATGATAAAAGCATGCAGTTTTGAATGTATCACATATCTCCAAAGTCTGGTTGGAATTATATTTCCTTTGATATTTTAGCAAAAGAACATGGGGCCCTTTAGTTAATAGGTGACAATTATCTATGTTAATTTAAAACTATTGAGTGTGACCGTATTGGGAAAAATGAGTTTTGTGAGTATGTGGGTCATTTATTCACTCTCCAACATAAAACATTATGCACACGCCAACTATTGCAAATTTAATACAGGGCTCAAAGGTATTTATAAGGATTATTTCAGTAACTAATTATAAGCAAAGTATTTATAACAATCATCTTCAGCCTTGCAAACATTTTGCTAGGGGCATTTTGAAAACTATGAATGACTAGACCCTAAGCAAAATTAATTATATCCTCAAAGGCTCTACATGCTTACTTTACTTCTCCATCTTTTCCAGAGTCTAAAGTCCTATTGCTCTGGGCCTTCTGGAACTTATGATCCTTCATCAACACATCTTACTTGTGATATCTGCTAAGCTCTTACAGTACCATGTGGTGAAATAGAGCATGGGTTTTTCCTTCAGGTATTTTACTTCCAGTGGATGGAGCACTGCTTGAAACAGATGCTGAGAGTCAATGAAGCTCACACTACTCAGAGGCAGCACTCTGGGGGCAGAAGAGGGTCCTTCCCAAAGCTTTGTCAGGACACTGGTTCTGCCAAGAGCATTCTCTCATCTCTTGCCAGTTCCTGCGTTCAGTGCACTGGTCTCTCTTCTCCCCAGAAGATGTGGTAAGTGATTTCATTATACAGCCATCTCAAGCATCATCCCTGGTTAAATGCAAATGTTTTCTTACTCTGAACCTTCGCTCAAGAAGTCAAAGGTTGCTAAAGTAAAACAGGCAGATGTTGCAGAAATGTGGTTTTTCCATCCTTCAAGGAAGCTCATAAGTCACAGGTTGTCATTAAAAGAGATGAAACATTCCATCCTCTAAGGAAGCTCCATAAGCTTGGGAAATAAACATCTCCAAGATTTCAGGAATTCCCTGAAACTAATCAGAGTCAATAATAGGCCTCCTTCTGTGTGCCTATAGAAGCAGCAAGTACCGCTGAAGACAGATTCAGAGAAACTGAGCTGCTTAGAAGAAAAAGACCAGACCAACAGAGATTAGCAGAACTACCTGTGAGAAGCTCAGGCCACCTGAGCTGCCCAAAGAAGATAGTTTCTAGCCTGCTGTGCCTCCTGCAAGTTGCATAGTGAATTCCAGGTTTCCACCTTTGGTTATCTGATTTCCACACTGGAGCAGGATTTAGTGATACCTGTCCTTCAGTTCTTTCTGCTCCTATAAATGACTCTTTACCTATATTCCTGTAAGAAAACCCAATAAAACTACTGGTTCACCCAACTGGATTTTGTGCTACCCTTCCTTTGGTAGGTCATGTGTTTCCCATCTGGCATGAGTAGGTGTTTGCTCACATCTCCCCAAAAATGGCTTTGCCCAACAGTAGGCATTCTAAGTATACTTTACGACCATGCACCTCAAGTAGCTCCTTTCATGCAACTCCCAATGATAACATATTTTCCTAATTCACCCATCACCCTGTCCCAATAAATGTCGACTTAATGCTTCCCTCTCCTTCATCAATCCTCTAATACCCGCTCCTCCAGTTTCATCTTCTCAATACTCTATGTAGGCATTGACAACAGAAAGGAAGCAGCTATCACCAAATGCATCAATAAAGTTCCACTTGTGCTCATTATTCTAAGGAACCTCAAACCAAAGTCAACCCCATGATTTATGTCCTCAGTGGCATCTTCACCTGCCTATGTATGAGCATGTCCTGGTAATAGTATCTCACCTATTAGTATCTACTCACTGATCAATATTCCACAGCGGAATATAAATGTCATAAAATATATTTACTTTGAATTAGACTCTAGTTTATATCACATAATAATTGTATCAATAATAAATTTCCTGGCTTGGGTCATTATATTCTGGTTATACATAAGAATGACCTTATTCTTTTAAAATATGCAATGAACTATTAAGAAATGGAACATGCTAGCTCCAATTAATATTTAGTTGATTCAGGAAAAAATAAAAGGAAAATAAGTAAGGGAGAAGTGAGAATGAGAGTAAATGCAATGCAAGACCGAAGACTTGATAGGTTAAGTAGAAACTGGTGTATTACTGGTTTCCCCTGAGTTGCAGAACCAATAGGGTGTGGAGAAATAAATTAAAAAGAGATTGACAAAACATTATCTCAGGTATGAAGATTTTAGTCAGTAGGTAGAGAAAACTCCTAAAATTTGTATTTAAAGCTGGGTTGATTGAAAGGATGAATGGTGCTGGTTGGTCGTCAGAAGAGTCACAGGCCACTGCAGAACCCAATATTAGTTTTTAGAGCTTTTTTGGAGGGAACACGGGGGTGGGGGGGGAAACAGGCCTGGCCGAGGGAACAGAGCAGAAACAGAGAGAGGAAACACAGGAAGAGAGGTCTGAGAGAGAGCCTGGGGGTCCACATCTGACTTTTTAAGGTTGGTACATGGTCGCCCACACCTACTGATGATGTAAGACATTAGATCTGGAAGAGTGAGAGCAGGAACTTAACATTCCAGACTTTTGTTTATTATAAAAAAGCAAGTAAATAGGAATGGGGGAGTTGTTTCTCCTGGAAAAACTGCTTCTAGCTGACTTGGTGGGTGTTGGTTGGCTCTTAGTGGGAGTAGGGAAAGGGGTCTTCTGAGGTAGATAGGAATCCTGGTGGGGAAAGCTGTCTTGCTTTCCTGGAGCTATCCATCCTTCTTGGCTTGGCACCTTGGCCACTTTTGTGTCTGACAGGATGCTGATGAGACAGGAAAGACCTGACATAAATCCAACCTGTCCAGATGGATTTAAGCTGGTTTCTGGAGCTTGGGAAAAAAAATGAACATGTTAAGAAGTATCCATAAGAAAATTAGTGACCATGGTAATGTTTAGTACTCTGCTTGTATTGGTTAGTGTTAATGAGAGAGACAGAGAGATTGGAACATGTTAAGCTTTATCAGAGACAGATTATTTAAGGTATCTGTTTCCTTTACTAGTTTAGCATCCAGGAGACAGGTGATCAATTGTTAAAAGCATTTAACAGTAATAGATGGTTATATTAAAGTGTGTTTTTATAGAGCCCAGACACTTTTGGGTCTGGGGGTGTAAATACCTTCTAGCTGTTATAGTTTCTTACTTGATGATCTCTGGACTCCAGTTCTGTGGAGTGTAGCTAGAGTTTTCCTGCCTTGCCCACAGTCAGGACAAATCTTTGTCACCCACCAGTCCCACAGCCGCTCAGACCCAACCAAGTAAACACAGAGATTTATATTGCTTACAAACTACATGGCCGTGGCAGGCTTCTTGCTAACTGTTCTTATAGCTTAAATTAATCCATTTCCGTAAATATATACCTTGCCACGTGGCTCGTGGCTTACCGGCATCTTCACAGGCTGCTTGTCATGGTGGCGGCTGGAAGTGACCTCCTCCACCTTCTGGTTCTTTCTTTTCTCCTCTCCATTAGTCCCACCTATGCTTCCTGCCTAGCCACTGGCCAATCATTGTTTTATTTATTGACCAATCAGAGCAATTTAACATACAGACCATCCCACAGCACTTCCCCTTTTCTTTTTTTTTTTTTTAAAGGAAGATTTTAACCTTAACATAGTAAAATTACATACAATTTGGGAATTGGGGCATAGCTTCTCTTACTTCTTCCTGCTGGAGGAGGGCACTGTATCTTATGGGGACACAAAATTTTAGGATTATGGAGTAGCTCATGAGGCTGTATTGTCTGAGCCAGTTGCCTTCAAACAATTCTGGATGGCGGATCATCTGGGCCATAGTGTCATCAGAGACCTTTCAGGGGGTCTTGGCTGGTCAAACCTGATGTAACTTAATCTGGAACAAATCCCTAGCCTCTAGCTTTCTGTGCAAACAAAAGCAGAGCCTCATTTCCAAAGCAACATATCCTTACATCCAAATTTTGAAGTCAAGGTACCTTTAAAATACACATTTTGGCATAACTCAACAGCTTTTGCAATCAAATGTTTTTCTTCAGTTATGAATATCAAAGAGAACATAATCCAGATTCTCTGTGTGGTAGGCATCTTTATGTGGCTTATTTTTTATATTACCTTGAGCCTATTGCTTTAAACTGCATCATTCTAAGACTGAAATGGCACCAGCGCTGTGGCTGCTGGCTCCGCCCACTTCAGCTTCCCAACATGGCGGTGGTATGTTTTCCGCCAGCTCTGGGAGCCATCCTGGGTCTATGCTTTTATCAAAGCAGCGTGTAGCCCAGAAACATGTTTTTTTGTTTTGTAACAGCAAAGACTAAATCCACAATGCAGCTTAATGGGCCACTTGCAGAGGCCTCATTCCCGCCAAACTGCAGGTCCAGTGCACACGCCAGAAACCTGCCATAGTAGCTCAAACACGCAGGCTGCCACTAACTTGAGAGAAACAACTAGGAACTGTTTTTAGCTACATTTTAGAATCTTTTTTTCTCAGGTTTTAGGTGAAAACTCTTGCCAACACGTTGGGTGCCAGTGGTGGTCTTATACCATTAGCTGAGTAGTGAGTTAGAACAGGGAACTGGGAAGAGAAAAGCAGTGGTGCATGGGAACTTATTTCTTTTGGAATTAGAGACAAGGCAAAGATCAGGGCCTTGTGTGCACAAGGAGAATCACAGGCAGGTGGTTATGGAGTGAGGCACATGGAAGGAGCAATGAAATGAAAGATCCGCTGGAAAGTACAGTTAAGTCTGGTGAGGTGGGAAAGGCTGTCCTCCCTACCCCAACGATAGGGAAACGAGGAGAAGTGGCATCCCAAAACTTCCCGGACCGGGTCAGTGGCTCTGGTGCCAGAAGGAAAGAAACAGATCACTTCTATGCTGCATTCTGGGTTCCCTGTAAGCCTGTACCCAAGCCTAGGTCTGCTGGAGGTCTTAGCTTGATGTCCCCATGTCATCTTGGTGCCTGGGGGCAGTCACCTGACCAGTTGTCTTTCTAGGCAGCATTTTCAACAAGACTATTGATGGCCTGGCAGGGCACTCGCTAGCCCACATGGCCTTTTTCCTCACTTGAAACAGGGACCCAACAGCTTTCGGGAGCCAGGGTGTGCCAGCACTTGGCAATTTTGTCCTTGGGCTTTTTTATCTCTTCCCTGGCACACCTTGCATGTCACAGATGGCACTTTTGCCTGTGGGGTCAGGAGCCTTGCTCTCCAGATGCTTAAGTTTTAGTTGGGGAAGTCTGGGGAACAAGAGATGGATTTTACTTTGTGTCTTGAATTTTTTTTTTCCTTGATGTTTGCTGGCTTGAGGACAGCTTTTGGAAGACTTGCCTAAAGGCAGGCTATAAACTGATCTCTGGCTCAAGAGCCATCTTGACTATTGTAAACTTATTTGTATGGATCCTAGCCTGCTTTGCAACCTGTCTGTGCCTCTCACAGCAGCTTGAGAATGAGTGGGAGGAGTTAAGGTGAGTTAAAGTGCCAGTCAGCAGAAGCGGCCCACACAACAGTAGAGAGCCCACCCACTGGTTTAGGAGTTAAGGTGAGGTGTGTTAAAGCCCAACCACTGCCAGAGAGTGGAAAGCAGAAGTCAGATAGACAGAAATGGTTGCACGTGACAGAGAAAACATCATAAATGGGGAGGGAGAAGGATTGAGAGCTTTAGCAGAAAGCTTGGGGCTAAAGTAACTCTTTTTATTTGCCTGTTTGCTGGCAGAAGTTCCCACGAAGCTGTTATGAGTATCCACCAAATTTACTGGTGTTCCCCCCCCACTTTATCCCATGGCTGCAGCTGAGAGAGAAAAATAAAAAATTGAAATAACAGACCAGTATCCTAGGCTGCTATCTCAAGTGTCCCTGAGGTAGAGGAAGGATCTATGAATCAGCACAAGTTACCCAAAACGTCATCACATTATGAGTAAGGAGCATGCACAGCACATGGACCACCCAGTGGTCTGACAGCATCCTATACTTCGTCAAGATGTCAAGATAGAATGTCTCGGGGCTGGAGAGATGGCTCAGAGGTTAAGAGCATTGACTGCTCTTCCAGAGGTCCTGAGTTCAATTCCCAGCAACCACATGGTGGCTCACAACCATCTGTAAAGAGATCTGGTGCCCTCTTCTGGCCTGCCGTCATACATGCTGTATACATAATAAATAAATAAACCTTTTAAAAAAAAAGATAGAATGTCTCCTTGCCAGCGCAGTCTGAAGACTGGCTTGGGAGGTCTGGCACGAAGAATATAGGTCAGGCTGCAGAGCCGCAGGAAGGGACTCACCAATTGTTCATGTGGTGAGGACATGGGAGTGGGAGCCACGGCGGCAGTGGCAGGAGCACTGGTGGAAGGACCAGTGGCTAGGAAGAGTGGATCTGGCAGTCACCAGGTAGTCGCAGGTCCTCGGCTAGGCTTCTGGCATTCAGCTCAGGACACTGAGTATGCAGAATTTCCTCTCTGCGGTCACAGCACCAATGAAAGGATAAATGGCACTGGTTGGTTGGCGAAAGAGTCACGAGCCATGGCAGAACCCAATTATTAGTTTTTAAGAGTTTTATTGGAGGGAAAGCAGGGGAGAGAGCCAGGCCTGGTGGAGGGAACAGAGCAGGAACAGAGAGAGGAAACACAGAAAGAGAAGTCCAGAGAGAGATCATGAGGGTTCATGTCGGCTTTTTAAGGCTGGTACGTGGTCGCCCACGCCCACTGATGATGTAAGACGTTAGTCCTGGAAGAGTGTGAACAGGATCCTAACATTACTGTCCTAGAAGTCTTAAGTTATTTAATAAGATACCATTCCATTTTTTAAGTATGTACAAGATATCATCAGAAAATGCACTTTGGAAGAAATAATTTCTAGGCTGACAAGATTTAGAATCATACACATTTATAAAGATTGCAATATTGAGTAACACCTATTTATGAAGACAGCTTTAAAAGTCTTATTATGCCTGAAATTTTACTTCAGTCAAGCTGGTTTTATGCAAAGGACTTACCAGTAGTGTATTTTCCACAGTTTTTGACAGTAGATGACAGATGGGATGACTCCTTCACAGTCCTTCATAGTCCTGGACCCTAAGTAACCAGACACCAGGAACCCATGTCCCCTGCTGTCCTAGGAGTGGGATAGAGATATGCTCTGATGGAAACTTATGTAGAAAGTTTATTTAAAATCACTGATCCAACTGAAGAAATCACTTTGCCAATTTTATTGGTCAAAGTTAAAAGTTGATGGACATTTCTCTGCAGGATTTTTAATTAGCAAATAGTAATTACCATGGTCACAGGGAAATGCACAGAATGTGGAGATTTACTGAGGAGACTTAAAATTGCATTCAATGCAACCATGCTATTTTTTGAATAATAAAAGCTGAAGACAAATGAATAAAGGAGTCTACACTGTGAACCCATAGGCAGGGATTCAGATACACAGATACCTTCTCTTTCAGCACCCAGTCAAGTACTTCAACCCTTGAAGATAAGCTGTGATTTAAAGAGAAAAAATAAAAGTTTTTCATATTTTTTTGTAAAAGTGCAAGAGGGAGGGAGAAGGAAAAAAGCAAGACATAGACAAGAAGATGGACAGGAAAAATAAGAGGAATCATAAAGGGGAAAGGAAGAGAACAAAAAAATATTTACCTGACTCTTGTTTATATATTTATTTTAAATTATGTGTATATGTATGTGGGGGGGGTATGCACATGTAAGTATAGGTACTCCCAGAGATCAGAAGAGGGCACCACCAGATTCCTCAGAGCTGTAATTACAGGCAGTTGTAAGCTCCCTAATGGTAGGTATTGGGGACAGAACTTCTAACCTTTGCAAGCGCAGTATGCATTCTTAATTGCTGAGCTATCTCCCCAGTCCCTAATTCTTTGTTTTATGTATTGAGCTATGAACAGATTAAAGGAATTTACAATAGTAAGACTCAATCATTTTAAAAATAACAGAAGTAGTCTGGGCGGTGGTGGTGCACACCTTTAATCCCAGCACTGGGGAGGCAGAGACAGGCAGATCTCTGTGAGTTCAAGGCTAGCCTGGTCTCTAGAGTGAGATCCAGGACAGGCACCAAAACTACACAGAAAAACCCTGTCTCGAAAACAAAAACAAAAACAAAAAACAAAACACAACAACAAACACCAAAAGTAATAAAACCTGTTACTAACCAACTCAATTTTCTTGACCTCTGGAACTACCTTAGTTATTCTACAACAGTGGTAGACATCATAGATAGAGGCATCTGCATTTAAATAATACTTCAGATCTGAATTAACACTCCTCTTCAAAACAGAGGAAAGTGTTAAAATAGATATTTCAAAATTCCCTCTCAATCAGACTTTAAAAGACAGATATTTGAAAGCTATTAGGACAGTATTAAATGCTCCTCTTTCAAACATCTTCCTTTCTTACTGGCAAGCTGCTGTTAAAAATTAAAAGGAAAAAAAGAGGTCATCTTTTTGTGCAATACATTTCTAATGGACCTGAAGCCAAAATAAGTCACACTAAATTATGAAAGTAAATGACCTCCCTAGAAATATTATACAGAATTCCAAAGTACTATAAGGATTTTCCTATGATCATTTTAGCCTTGCAGCCTGAATTCAAAAACTTGTATTTAATTTTAGATTGCATTTATCACCTTTTAAATTTTCTTTCTAAAGTGATAAATCATTTTAAATAATAGGATACCTTTAGCTTGTATTTCTTAAAGTTCCTGACTGCCAATTCTTTATTCTTTTCTATAAAAACTGGCATGGATGCAATTAACTGCTAGTATTTGAGGTTTGTGACTACAATGGACAAAAACATTGACCTTAATTTAAGAGTCAATGCTTTAGCTCCATCTTACTTCATATGTGAAACAACTAATCCAGAAAGTTTCTGTTCACAACCTAGTAAGATACTGAATTGAGGAATGGGGAGGAAATGTTGAAAGGAGATAAATCCTCAGATTCTTTTTTTTAGGACTGTTTTGGATAACCATATCCTATCATCAATACATCTTTTAGCAGCTTGCTGACAGGTGCACTTGTTTTCTGCACAGCTCTTTCCATAGTCACACAGGTGTCTAATTGAGCAACCAGTTAAGGATAATGTGAATACACTGCCACCTGTAAATCACTCTGTATTCTTAAACAGAGACATCCTTTACTAGCAGAGGATCTCAAGGACCTTCTCTATACCAGCTTACTGAAGGTGTTCTTATCACCACCATTGTGGAGATTACTGCTGCATCTGCTAAGATTAAAAGAAAAGGTAGACAATGATAGCTTGATTTCATAACTAAGGCTTGTTAAGCTAAAGATAAAATTTTTATGTTATCTGTTAATTCAAGTTGAAGTCTGATTGGTGTGGAAGAGATCAACAATAACAAAAACAAAAAGCCACATTGAAGTTAATATGTACAACCCAGAGACAAAAAAATATTCCTAAGTAAGTTCAGGGAGCATGCTGGATGTGTGAACAATAAGCCTGTGCTTATTGTTAACCTTGCTTAAAAATGCTCTCAAAATATTCATGTGACTTTTATTTGAGTTTTAACAACATTCACTGTGACCTTTTGGATGCTATTCTGATCCAAATTGTGTTTTCCACGCAAAATATCACTCATCCTGCCCATATTTACCACAGCTGTTTCATATTTCCTTTGATTAGTTTTCCCAATGCCAATGAGGATTTAAGGACATCATGTTGATTTCTTGAATTTCTTACCACAATTTTAAAATCATGAACGTAAATTTTGTCCTGCATACCACGTTGCTATGGCTGAGAAATGCAGTAAAGTACTTAGTTACTCTATTTTACTGTGGACCCACTCTCAGGATCGGGCCCCCCAGAGATCTGGCACCTGCACAACTCTGGGAGTGTCTCCATGCTTAGTGAAAACCTGGAATTTAGCATAGAATTTAACTAGTTCCATGTGTTCATAAAATGGTAGTTATGGGTGCCAAAATAAGCTATGTTTCTGGTATAGGTTACTTCTAATTATTTATCTTCCCAAGTACAACTATAAAAACTGGGAAGGACAAATACATATTATTTGAGCACACTGGCAAAGAAAAGATAATAGGAATTTGAGATGGTTATCTGCTAAAGAAATGGACATCCAGTGGAGAATTTTCTAACATTTGCATCACCATTGTTCTTAGGATATTTGCCAATGGTACTACTATTAATATACAAAACTGATAAACAAAACTTTACCTATATAAGTATGTAATATGTTAAACATAAATTCTAAAACGGAGACACAACAGTGAGAGATCATCATGTACATTTAACAGCAGATTAGCCAGAGCTGTAGTGACAACACATAGAATTTTCAGAGTGAAGTAATGAGGTAAACAAGACTTTATATATACATATATGGCTATAAATATATACATAGAGCCTCATGGAATGAAGATCTTGTGTATATATAAATAAAGCCCCAAAAAGGACAAAACCAAAAAGAATGAGAAGAAAAATTTCAAAATCCTTTAATACAAATTGTCTAAACAGATACAAGAAATGTATACTACCTCAAGAGTGGTAAAAAGGTCTTTGACAAAGTAGAACACTTTTATCTTTCATGATAAAAGTCTGGGAGAGATTAGGAATACAAAGGAAATACCTAAATATAATACAGGCAATTTACAGCAAGCCTATACATAACATCAAATTAAATGGAAAGGAACTCAAAGCAGTTTCACTAAAGAAACAAGACGAAGTTGCCTACTCTCTCCATATCTATTCAATACAGTACTGAAAGTTCTAGCTAGAGCAATAAGACAACTGCAGAAAATAAAGGGGATACAAATTGCAAAGGAAGAAATCAAAGTATTATTATTTGCAGATGATATTATAGTATACATAAGTGACTCTGAAAACTCCACTAGGGAACCCCTACAGCTGATCAACCCTTTAGAAAAGTGGCTGGATACAAGATTAACTCAGGACATCAGCAGCCCTTATATATACACATGATAAATGGACCAAGAAAGAAATCAGGGAAACAACTTTTACAATAGCCACAAATAATATAAAATACCTTTGGTTAACTCTAACCAAGCAAGTTAAAGATTTGTATGATAAAAACTGAAGAAGATATCAGAAGATGGAAAGATATCTCATGCTGGCGGATTAGTAGGATTGACATAGTAAAAATAGTCATTCTACGGAAAGCATTCTACAGATTCAATGTAATCCTCATCAAAAATTCCAACACAATTCTTTACAGCTCTTGAAAGTACAATTCTCAACCTTATATGGAAATATAACAACAGCAACAACAAAACCAGGATATCTAAAACAATACTGAATAATATAAGATGTGTGTCCCACCATTTCTGATTTCAAGTTGTACTACAGTGCAATAGTAATAAAATCCACATGATATTAGGATAAAAAAACATACACATTGATCAATGGAATGAAATTGAAGACTGAGACATAAATTCACATACTTATGGACACCTGCTTTTTGATACAGAAGCCAGAAATACACATGGGAAAATGATAACATTTTCAGCAAATGGTGTTGGTCAAACTGGATATCTGCAGGTAGAAGAATGCAAATGGACCCATACTTATCACTCTGAACAAAACTCAACTCTAACTCAATCAAAGACCGAACAAAAACCCGGAAGCACTGAAACTATTAGAAGAGAAAGCAGCCTTGAATCCATTGGCACAGGAGACCAGAACACCAATAGTACAGACACTAAGATCAACAATTAAAAAATGGGACTTCATGAAACTGTAAAGATTCTGTAAAGCAAAGGACATCATCAATAAGACAAAATAGTAGCCTACAGAATAGGAAAATATTTTTACCAACTCCATATCCAGTAGAGGATTAATATCCAAAATATATAAAAACTCAAGAAACTAGATATCAGAAAATGACCCAAAACCACAATTTAAAATAGAAAACAGATTGCGCCGGGCGGTGGTGGCGCACGCCTTTAATCCCAGCACTCGGGAGGCAGAGCCAGGTGGATCTCTGTGAGTTCGAGGCCAGCCTGGACTACCAAGTGAGTCCCAGGAAAGGCGCAAAGCTACACAGAGAAACCCTGTCTCGAAAAACCAAAAAAAAAAAAAAAAAAAAAAAAATAGAAAACAGATATAAACAGAGAATTTTCAATAGAAAAATCTCAAATGGCTGAGAAACACTTTAAGAAATTTTTAACATTCTTAGCCATCAGGAAAATACAAATAAAGGCCAGGGTTGGTGGCGCTCGGCAGAGCCAGGTGGATCTCTGTGAGTTCAAGGCCAGCCTGGGCTACCAAGTGAGTGCCAGGAAAGGCGCAAAGCTACACAGAGAAACCCTGTCTCGAAAAACCAAAAAAAGAAAAAAAGAAAAGGAAAATACAAATAAAAACTGCTTTAAGATTCCATCTTATACCTGTAAGAATGACTAAGATCAATAACAGAAGAGACAGCTCATGCTGGTGAGGATGTGGAGCAAGGATAACATTCCTTCATTGCTGGTGGGAGTGCAAACTTATATATCCACTAGGGAAATTAATATGGTAGTTCTTCAGAGTGTTGGGAATGAATCTACTTCAAAACCTAGCTATACCACTCTTGGGCATATACACAAAGGATATGCCATCTGAACACAAGGATAACTGCTCAAGCATGTTCATTGTGGCTTTATCAAATAGCCAGAAACTAGAAACTACCTAGATATCCCTCAACAGAAGAATGGCTAAAAAAAAAATGTGGAACTGAAAAAAAAAAATCATCCTGAGTGAGGACACCCAGACCCAGAAAGATAAACATGGTATGTGTTCACTTATAAGGGTATATTAGCCATTAAGTAAATGACAACCAAGCTATAATTCATAGACCCATAGATATTAAGCAAAAACAAAGGGTCTAGGGGAGACACAGAGATCTCTCTTCATGGGGAAAATAGAATAGATTTTATGGGTGCACTGAGGCAGGTGGGAACAGGAGTAGAAGGACCAGGTGGGTGATAGACTAGTAGAATAAGAGAATGTGAAGAAGGGTGGCTGGAATTGAAGGGCATTTGGGAGGTGGTGTGAAAACTTAGTGCAGTGGAAGATTGCTGGAAGGTGATCCTAATGAGGACTCTGAATAATAGGATACACTTTAATGAGAGACTTTGTTGTAACATGAATTGTTAAATCGTCTTATTATTATTAAAAAAAAAAAAAACAGCTAGATGTTGTGGTGAAAGCTGAAAAATGAGAGAAGCAGAGCAAGTCACAGCCAGCCTCACCTTGCTAACGTCTCAACTGATTCTGTTTCTTCAAACTGAAAGCCTGAGTCCTCAACCAAATGGAACTCAGCTGAGCTACTTGCAGCCACCAGGTTACCTCTATTAAATCTTCAGTCTAAAGAGAGAACTACTTACTGTATTCTCATACCTATATAACTTTCTGTGTCCTGCCTCTCTCCACCGAGCTACATCCCTTCCTCTTTCCACCCAGTCTATCACTTCCTGTCTGTCTGTATAGACCTCCAGACTTTTATGGTTAAGTAGTGCTGGTATTAAAGGCATGTGCCACTATGTCTGGCTCTGTTCCCAGTGTAGCCTTGAACCGACAGAGATCCGGATGAATCTCTGCCTTAGGAATGCTAGGATTAAAGGCATGTGCCACCACTACCTGACCTCTGTGTTTAGTATAGTGGCTGGCTTTTCCCTCAGATTCCCAGAGAAGCTTTATTTGTTAGAGCACAAATAAAATATTTCCACATTTTGTTTCAAAAAATAAAGTGATGTATAATTGAGAAAGACATGTAACCTCAACTTGTGGTCTCCATATAAACATGCATATACATACACCCACTTTGAATGAACATATGTACATATGAAGATAATATGGTTAAAATCTTATTGAATATGAGACAAAGATAATAACCACAGAGGAAAACTGACTTTGGACTTATTAGGAACCACCAATCATCAACTATATCACATTAAGGAAATGAAAACTTAAAACTTCAAATAAGAAAAAACTCTATGTAATTACGTATTGCTGACAAAGAATAAGGACATAGAACATTTATTATACTAATGTGCACATATATCTTAAATATGTAAGTGTTTGAAGGAAAATTGGCTCACAAAAATGGAAACAAAAGATGATCAAATTTAAAATGTGGAAAATTCATAAACAGGTTATTCCAAAGAAGATATCCAAAGAGCCAATAAGCATAAATGATGCCTGACATATCATGAGTCACTTTGGTAACACAAATTCAAGCCAAAACTGCATGCTAGTACTCTATGGTGGTTTGAATGGCAATATTCCCCATAGACTCATGTTTGAATGCTTGGTCTACAGTTGGTTGAACTGTTTGGGAAGGACTAGGTGTGGCCTTGTTGGAGAAGGTGTATCACAGGGTATGGGCTTTGATATTTCAAAAGCCCACTCCAGTTGTCTTGCTATCTGCCTCTTGCTTCTGGGTCAGGATGTAAACTCTCAGCTACTGCTACAGCACTATGCTTGCCTGACAAGTTTACATTCTAGAACCATGAGTCCCAAATTGAATGCTTTATTTTAGGTTGCCTTGGTTATACTGTATCTTCAAAGCAATCAAAAAGTAACTGACATATGCATGCTCTAAGGTTAACAAAATAACACTGTCAAGTACTTGCTAAAATATATATACAAACTAAAACTTCCACCCTGACCCAGAAGCAAGAGGCAGATAGCAGACAACTGGAGTGGGGGGAAAATGGCCTTTGATATAAGAAAAGTAACAGAAAATAGAATAGCTGGTATAGGAGCAGCTAAAATCTCAACATATTAAGGAATTAATCAGTCCTTGGAATTCTCCTATATTTGTAATTAAAAAGAAATTAAGACAATAGAGAATGTTAACAGATTTGGGAGCCACAAATAAGGTGATTAAGCCAATAGGCCCTTTTCAGTCTGGAATTCCCTTACCTTCTTTATTACCTAAAGAATAGTCTGTTATAGTGGTTGATTTTTTTTTTTTTACTATACATTTATAAGAACAGGACAGAGAAAAATTTGCCTTCACAGTGCCTACTTATAATATTTCCCAGCCTGTTCAAGGTACTATTGAGAAGTTCTTTAATAAGGAATGTTAACAGAGCCCCACCTGTGTCAATATTTTGTACAACACCCATTTGTACTAATTTGTAAACAGTTTCCTCAATCTATAATTTACCATTATATAGATGATATCTTATTGGCTGATTCAGACATGGATAGTCTAGAAAAAAAATTTAATGAGGTATATAGAATTTTGCCTTGTTTGGTATTAAAAAATGGTCCTGAGAGAATACAAAGAGGAGATTCTATTAATTATTTAGAATATAATATAGTTTTACAAAAAGTCAGCCACACAAAATACAAATCAGGAGAGTTCAATTATAAACTCTTAATGATTTTCAGAAATTGCCAGAAAATATTAACTGGCTGTGGCCTACAATTTGATTAACAACTCAAGAACTGTGTAATTTATTTCAAGCCTTATGAGGTAATAAGGACTTAAATAACCCAAGAAAAGTATGAGCTGAGGATGAGAAAGAATTGGCTATGGTGGAAAAGAAATTGCATATGAAGATTGCTTAGATCCAAAGTTGATTATATTATGGTTACTTTACCTTCTACTTATTCTCCTACAGGAATTCTTATGTAGAGAGAAGATAATATCATAGAATAGATATTTTTTAGCACACAGAGTAAAAAATTAAAGACCTATATGGAAAAGGTTTCTGAAATGTTTTTGAAAGGAAAATTGAGACTTTGTCAATTAGCTAGAATAGACCTGGCAGAAATTGTAGTACCTTTTACTAATGCTGAAATTGCCTCATTTTGGGAAGAAAATGAACAGTGGCAAAGAGTTTCCAGTAATTTCTTGGAAGAGATTAGCAATAAATATTACAAAGCAAGAGACTTCAGTTGTTTAAAAAGAAGTAATTGGATTCTCCCTCATATAATAAAGGGAACACCAATTTCTGGTGCCCCTACATTCTATATTGATACAAATAAATCAGGAAATTTAGGTTATAGGTCAGGAAAATTAAGTAAAATAGTCAAAGCTCTCTCCATTCACTTCAGAAGTCAGAATTATAATTCTATTCTCAAGGTATTATTAGATTTTTTAGAACCTCTCAATATAGTCACTGACTCTCAATATGCAGAAAGATTTTTTTTACATATTGAAACTGCTGAACTTATTTCAGATGATTCAGAATTAACTTTGTTATTTATTCCTCTAATTATCAGAAATAGAAATCATCCTTCGCATATAACACATATTAGATCTTGTGCAAGGGTATACAAGGCCTTCTATCACTAAGTAATGATTAAATTGATCCGCTATTGGTAGGAAATGTGCTAGAAGCCTCAGAATTTCATAAGAAACACCATGTTAACAGCAAAGGTTTGAAGAAAGATTTTTCTATCACTTGGCAACAAGACAAAGAAATTATAAGAAAATGTTCTACTTGTTCTTTGTATACTTAAACTCCATTATCTACAGGAAGTAACCCAAAAGGTGCTCAAAGAAACGAACTTTGACAAATAGATGTGTTTAATTTTGCTGAGTTCGGAAAATTAAAATATGTGCACCATACCACAGATACATGTTTAGGATTTCAATGGGCAACTGCTTTAAGTTCTGAAAAGGCAGATTATTTAATTGCACATTTATTAGAACTTACAGCCATTGTGGGGATATACATACATTAAGACTACCAATGCTCCAGCATATGTATCTAGTAAAATGAAACAGGTGTTTTTATTGCATATTACAATATAAAGCATATTGCAAGAATACCACACAATCCTACATGACAATAGATAGTAGTCATCTGTAATAATCAAACTTGTAGTTATATTAGGTATGTTTTTTTTAAAATAATTTATTTATTATGTATACAGTGCACATATCCCTGCAGACCAGAAGAGGGCACCAGATCTCACTACAGATGGTTGTGAGCCAGCATGTAGTTGCTGGGAATTGAACTCAGGACCTTTGGAAGAACAGCCAGTGCTCTTAACCTCTGAGCCATCTCTCCAGCCCCTAGGTATGTTATTAAGGTTAGACAGAGATACATTTTAGATAAGTGGTCTTCAAACACTTCAGAAACCTACATAATATGGTATTTATGATATTTTCACAACATGAGGCTTTCATAACAATGAGATATATCTACTCCTGGCAGTACCAATTTTCTGTGAAAAAAAAAAAGATGATGGGCATCAAAGAATCTCTATATGGAGTTTGCTTTAGTTGTGGCAAAGTTAGCCACTGGACAAGAAAATGCCCTTGCTTTGACTGCAGATAGTATGCTGTCCAAATTGGACAAGCAAGACACAAAAGAATGCAACTGCTGAAATTTGCCCAGACAAGGTAGACAAAATTCCTGCTTCACAAAAAAGACTGTCCTATATTCTAGGCCCGTAGTCCAAAGATAGATGTCCAGACATTGCAGATAAACATTAGGTGACTGTCTAGGCAGCCAGTTGCTTCTGTCATTTTTATAGTTTTGGAAATTGTTTGCTCTACACTTTCTGTTTACTCAGGTAGTATTATATCTGTCTTAAGTATCTGATGGAATTGAAGATGAGATTGTAATAGTTACAGGTTCTCTTGATTCCAAACTCAGAAAAAGAAAAAAAAAAACTCACAAAAGAGATATAAAGTATATAAGGTTGAGAAATAAAGTGCTTATTTATTTATTATTTATCTAGAAAAATGTTTTGGATTTCTAAAAAAGATAGTTTTGGGTTGGTAATAACAAGTTAGGATAAAAAGTGAATTTGGTACCAAACTTTGGACTCATCAAGATGGGATAGATAATAGAGTAGTTTCTCTGAATTTGCCAAATACAAATGGATGGGACATTGTGAATTCAATCCTTACTTAGTAATTGTTCTATATACTTGTATATAGGTTTACTATGTTAGAGTTAAAAATCTTTCCTTTTTATTTAGATAAAAAAGGGAACTGTTGGGGAACATTTGACAACACTGTGAACCTTGAGTTTGCATTTTCATTGATTAAATAAAATTAACCTTCAGTAAGGAGGATGAGTTGGCGACTAGTTAACAGAAAGTTATCATAGAGAATCAAAGGGCATCCAGGCATCCAGGAGAGAGAGAGAGAGAGAGAGAGAGAGAGAGAGAGAGAGAGAGAGAGAGAGAGAGAGAGAGAGAGAGAGAGGAAATAGTAGGGAGGGATTTGATGTGGCACAGCTTTTTCTGGTTTGGTGGAGCCAAAGCATAGGTCCTGCTGAGACACCAGCAAGGATAGAGGGTTAGCTAGTTGCTACTCAGCTTCTCTGAGCTCACAGGTTTTCACCCTAGCTGTTGAACCTCAAATCTTTATAAATAGAACCATAGAGATTTAGTTAAAGGTATGTTTAGTGGCCCACAACAGGGCTTGGGCCTGTGGAAACAGAATTCCTGCCAGGCTATTGTCTGAGTGTCCTGGCAGCTGCTAGAGAAGCAGGCTGGTAACTACAGAGTTGCAATTGCTGGCTGAAATAGCATTAGATTAAGGCACAGCTACATTGCCGAAATTAAAACAAGCATGCTTTGACTGAAAACATAAATGTAGATATAAGGGTGCAAAAATAGCACGCAAAGTTTCATAACTTATCTTAGGTCTCTGAAAGAATAAAGTGAATCTGTGCTGATTGAAAACTACACCACTAGCACCAACAAAGCAAAACAAATAAAAAAATTTAATACAAGTATTTCAGACATAAGATCCAGAATGCCTGTGAAATGAGAAATAGCTTGACTTTGTCCAAGACCCTGAAGGTATCTAAGAATACTCATACCCCGCTATGGATGATGAAAAGGTTTAGTGACATTGGAAAGGGAAGATACTGGTGTAAAGAAAAATGTCTTAATTCTAAGGAGAATTGGGAGTCATCGACCAACTTTTAACCTCATTTTTATATAGCTGTCTAAATCATTCTTTCATTATTACGGAAAAAACATATTAATGAGTAAGTGACAATATCGAGGAGTTGGTTCTAATGCAAGCTAACCAGTAATGCCAGAAAAAGCCATATCGTTATGTAAACAACATTTTAAGAGTAGCATTTGACAGGGAACACTGATTAACAAAAAGTGTTGCTCGTGAACTCTTCTTGCTTTCATTCATTTTGCTGTGTTGCAACTCTGCACCATCCTCTTGTAACTTGTAACACACAGCCTAGGTCTGCTGATCGTTAGTGAGGATGTTTTAGTCCCTACCCTCAAGCTTACTTTCAACGTTCCAACTTTTCAAATTTTTGAGGTTCACAATGGTACTATCTATTTTCTCCTGAATGAATAGGGCTTTTTATTTCGGGTAACAAAGAAAATCATGTTAAATGTACCACCTGAGAGAGATATTTGATCTTATTAACCAGTAGGCAAATGTGTTTTCTCACGTAAAGGTAAAGTGTGAAAGAATTTTTTCATTTTTCTCCTTCTCTTTTTGTGCTTCCAACTAAATGTGCTAACAGGCAGAGTAAAATTAACAGACCTCTTCTCAACTTAAATATGGGGAAGATTCATAGACTCTATGGATCTTGTATTGAGTATTGTCACAAAAAATTTAATCTGCTTAGATTTTTAGGTGACTCATTTTTGTAAGATTTATCACATAAAATATAAAACACTTAGTACTTTGACACGCACTCTTGAGTCTTTATGTTTATTTCTTAAAGCCGTCTTGGGATTCTTGCATTTTCTTTTATAGACATTCTCTGTTTTGTCACTAGGACTTAAAATAATTTATTTAAACGAGCAATGGTTGGTGATCTCCTACAATGAGCTCTTCCTACTCTAGTACTGAGTGATTGTGACTCTTTTCTATGCAGAGAGTATTTAAAAACCAATATATACAACATGAACAAAGAGGAGGAAAAACGAAAGAGATTAGGCAGCGAGATAGGAAGAAGAGAAGCAAAAGGGGAAGTGGGAAGACTGACAGGACATAGGTGGAAAGGGAGGGAAGGAGGGAGAGAAGGAAGGAGGAAAAAAGGGAGCTCTTTGGAGGACAAGTCAACTATATTCATTGAAAGAAGGTGTGCTTACCCACACCTATTTTTTAAAAGATCTTTCCTGATTCTGAATGACCAAATTCAGCTCAGTATCTTATATTAAACAGATACGATGACCCTATCATTTTCTTGTCCAAGTGTTGTGTTGTATCATGATACTTCCAAATGCCTGACTATGCACAAAAGGAGTTTCCACTTGGATAGAAAGTGCCACCACACACTCAACATATTTTACTTATCTCCACAGTGAAAGGTACCACTTATCTTGCTTAATCAAATGATCATTCTTTGTGTCCTAATTTACAGAGGTATGTCTAGTTCATAAAAATTAATCAGAATTGTAAATGTGGACATTTTTGTTGCCATCACCACATTCAAATAATAAAGGTTATCATCGTTTTCGCAACATTCGGTGTGACACCACTCTTTCTCCTAAGATATTTGTTCTGACGCATTTTGAAATATTGTTTCATTGTGATTTGGTACATCTATTAGTGTAGCTGCATCATGCAAATGCTTTAAAATGCCATTCACATCTTAAGGTGAAGAACAGCAAATTCAAAATACTAAAGTGGCTGTCTGTAGGAGACAGAGACTTATGCTTTCTTAACCTGCAATAGTTTAAAAATAAACAAAATAATACTTAATAGAGATACTTGTGGTTGTACTTATATTGTAATATTTAAATGATATAAAAAGAGAAAAGTGAAATGAAGCAAGAAATCCAATATGATAACAATGAAAAGAACCAGATGATTTCCTCTGTTACTATGTCAACCCTAACTCTGAAAGTAGAAGATATCATCTTTATGAAAACAGATAATTTGCAACATATATGACCTGAAGATAGAACTGAAGGCTACTTTTCTAGTGTTTTGCTTTTAGGTTTAGAGTATTATTTCCAGTGGTAGGAGTGTCTGTTGGTTGGCTGGATTTGCCAGGGCTGAAAATAGAAATTAGAGCATTCTTGGCACAGTACTCTACTCCTGAATTTCAGCCCCAGTTATTTGCAGTTTGTTTTTAATGGAGCACTGTCAATTTCAGGTTGCTTTTTTTCATTGTTTGATTTTTAGATCACAGTTATATTCTTGTCTTTTCATCTACTTTACCAATTAGTACAATATTTTAGACTGTATATATTGAAGCAATGAAATCCTATACTAATGAATGAAAAAGAGGTTTCAGTATCTGGAATTGTAGGATTTGGTGTAACATGAAATGTCACATTTTTATTAATAAGACCATCTTAATGGAGCCAGATATTGGGGTGAATGCTGAAAGATCAGAGAAACAGAACAAGCCACATCCAACCTCACCTCACCAACTCCTCAGATGATCTTGTTTCCTCAGACTGAAAGTGTCTGAGTCCTCACCCAAACGGATCTCAGCTGAACTGCTCAAAAGCCTCTAGTTCCTGGTCCTCACACCTTATATATCTTTCTTCCTCCTGCCACCACTTCCTGGGATTAAAGGTGCGTGTCCTTCCCAAGCAAAGACATGAGATCTCAAATGCTGAGATTAAAGGTGTGTGCCACCATGCCCGGCTCTGTTCCCAGTGTGGCCTTGGATTTACAGAGATCTAGACAGATCTCTGCCTCCTGAGTGATAGGATTGAAGGCATGGGTACCATCACTGTCTGGCCTCTATGTCTAATCTAGTGGCTGGCTCTGTTCTCTGACCCCCAGGTATGTTTATTGGGGTGTATATATCAACCAAAATTGGGGCACTGAGTTGTCAATTTTCACTAAGGGACATCATCCCTTGAGCACAAAATATTAAAATACCTAAATCTTGTAAAATTGTTACTGTTTTATATTTATTAAATAATAAAAATATACCAAAAATGAGCTGAAATATGATTTCTTTAGTCAAAAATAGACAAAAATTAGATAAGTGTAAGATCTTTTTAAAGCTAATTATTTCTACAAAATACGTAGCTTCTTTATTCTAAATAGAGATACCCAATAACAAGTTGGATTGGCTGAGAGATCCAAGGTGCTGCATTCAGAAACACCCAATATCATTATACAAAGAAGTTATCTTCTAAATTCACAAATACTTTTGAAATTTGAAAATCAGTACATAAATACTTTAAAATTCTAAGAAACATTAAAAAAAAATCCCAGAGGAAACAAAAATACCAGAACTAACATAAAATGTCACTTTTCAAAGTGATTTTTCCCCCATAGGAGATTTCATGGTCAAAGTTCAAGTAAGAATTTTTTGGTATGATGAAACTTCAGAGAAGCAAAATGAACTTGGAATTGGTTTCACAAGGGTTAGATATTACATAATGAAAAGGTATACTCAGCATCCATTTCATAATTTAGCAAATAATTATATCAGGTTTACTGTATAGCAATACTTGCCTCATAATTGACTAGATAGATCAGTAGATGATAGATAGTTGGTAGACTAGTGTGATTGATAGATAGATGAAGAAAGAGAGAGAGGGTAGTTCAGATGAATCTTGCTCTCATATATTTCATGCTATCACAAAACCTGAGAGAATGAGGAGACAGTTGCTAGAGAAGATCACAGATGAGCTGAACCATAAAGAAAGAACAGCACTGCCGGCCGGGCGGTGGTGGCACACGCCTTTAATCCCAGCACTCGGGAGGCAGAGCCAGGTGGATCTCTGTGAGTTCGAGGCCAGCCTGGGCTACCAAGTGAGCTCCAGGAAAGGCACAAAGCTACCGCAGAGAAACCCTGTCTCGAAAAACCAAAAAAAAAAAAAAAAAAAGAAAGAAAGAAAGAAAGAACAGCACTGCCATGGGTAGACAAAGTCTGAAAGGAAAGTGTTCAGAGAGAGAAGATATTCAAACAACAGCATGGGAGAAATGAGGAGGAGGATTTCCTCCAGAGAATGGGATTAATCAGTCAAGATGAGGTACAGAATGCAGAATTGCATCACAGATGCTGGAGATAGGTCTGGAGCGTTGATCAGAGGCCAATTCTCAGAAGCAGCACACTTTGGGCTTCTGAAACAGTGATGGGAAGGTGTTGTAAGATTATGTGGGAGACCAGCTCCCACTTTTTCCCCAGGGTACGCTTGAGGAGAGAGAGATAAAAGATTGAGGTAGATAAAGGATAGAGGGGAGAGTAACACATAGAATCACAGGATAGCCTTGGGAGGGCCTGGATCCACAGGCCCCTTCTGTCTCTACTAAATGGCTTTTTATAGGAATGCCAAGGGGTGGAGCAAAAGAACTCCCTTCCCCCAGCACAGCCAAGTGCAAACTCTTCCAATCACCTAGTGATCATACATGTGATCAAGCAATCCTCTAATGCAGACCTGCTGGGTAAAGCAAGCTCAGATCTTACTAGGAAACATTTGTTGGCCCCCACAAAATTCTTAACAGGGTCAATGTTTGTTTGGAATGTAAAATTTAGGGGCTTTAGAAGATATACCTCTTGTCATGTCTTTGAGGGTGTTTCTAGAGAGGATTAATTTAGGTGTGGAAGACCAGCCCTCAGATGGACACTTTCCAATATATGGTCCAATTATTAAGGGGTCCAAGATAATAGCAATGTGCATATGCTTACCTTTTTTTCTTCCTGAATCAGTGTGTGTAGCCTCTGACTCATCCTCCACTGATAGAAAACTTCATGTTTCCAACATGGACTCAATGCCAGCAACTCTAAAGGCATTTCTCATGCATTCATCACTGGATTGGGGCTGCTGAGGCATCCAATTTCATGGGCTGAATAACTACTTGTTTCTCTGCTTTTCCAGAACACAAATAGCCATTGTTGGACTACCCAGCCCCTATTTTGTAAGCCAGTCTCATAAATCTCCTTTTGTAATTGTTATATTCTGTTGGTTCTGTTCCTCCAGAGAACATTCCTTAATACAAGAAGAAATGAGGTTTCCACAGTAGAAATGCAGCTCTGGATGTGAAGATAAATTTGCACAGAGTGGACTGTGAGGTAAAATTTAGTGCCAGTCAGAAATTAGAAAATCCTGGCTTAAGGAATGGGCACATCATTCAGTTGATAGAGTGCTTGCTCAGCATGCAAAAGCCCAGGATTTGGTAGTGGGCACCTTATAAATTGGCTGTAATCTAAATACCCAGGAAGGATGTAATAGCAAGGGGATCAGACATTCAAGGTAGTTTGGAACCAGTCTAAAACAAGTGATTGTGTCAAAACCAAATAGCATCTAAGAAAGTGTCAAACAAAACAAAAACAAAAATAAACAAAATCTTAACATGGATAATATATATTGTATTAATATGGAAGAGGCTGGTTTCAATTACAAATGCATAAAAAGATAGTTTAAATACTTTGTTGTGATCAACTGGATATGCCAACTCTAACATGAGCCTTGCATTATGAACACAAAATTATGATCAGTGTTATAAGTCTGAACCCAGTTATTGTGCAGACAGAAGATAAACCAGTTTGCATGCTACTGTTTTTAGGATGACTGCCTGAAATCCAATGAAAGCCAGTAGACAACTAGATATTTAGCTGAAATGATCCAAAGAGAACATTTATATAGCCACATTTAGGCTATAGACACAGAAGATGTAAGCAGAGTTGAGGGTACAGAGTAAGATGTCTAAGGAAGAGGAATGATGCTATTTCAAAATATAGAGGTGTGTGTGTGTGTGTGTGTGTGTGTGTGTGTGTGTGTGTGTGTGTGTGAAAATTTGAATTCTATATCCAAATGTTTCCCACCAAGTCTGACAGTTATTGGCAGCATGATTGGATTTATTGATGTCTGGAAGATGAGTGAGACAAATGTGGGTGTGTCCGTGAGGGTGTAACCAGAGGTGAATCAAGTATGAGGGTTCTAATCTAATGAAGGATTTCCAGGTTTGAACAGGCCACTGCTTTCATGGCAAAGAGTGTGGAAGTTCGGGCCTTGGAGTAAGTAGTTCACAGGGTATTCTCTCTGAAGGCCACATCTCGTCTTAGTCCTTTATTTTCTTTATCCTTCTTCCTGGCTACCAAATTCTCCTCCCTCAGTACCTTCTCACCAGAGAGAGCATAACTTCAAAATAAAATACTTTTATTTTTCCTTTTAAGATGTCCTTTCACATATTTTTATCATAACCAGAAAATGCTAATTAACACACATAGGTATGATACCCTCCCAGTGTACTGAAACCTTGATATGTAATTGGTACCTTGAATAAAAATAATCATATACCTCAATTTCTTGGACTGGAGATCAGTGTGCCAATGAAAACACAATAATCTATAAAGACCTTGAGAAGTTTCTATGGATGAAAGCTGGGAGTTCATTTAGAACTTAAGAGAAAGGAAGAAGTAAGTAAAGTTCCTTCTTTGTGAAGTTTGATTGTGAAGAGGAAAGAGATCAGTACATATATCCCCTTAGTGATAAGGTGAAGCATGATCCTAATTAGTCTTAATAAAAGCCCATTGAGGGTGAAAGCTGAAAGATCAGAGAAGCAGAACAGCAGCCACTAGAAACTTCTTATCTCTACGAATTGAATCCTCAGATTGAATGCGGGACCAAGATCCTGTCTCTACCTCCCTAGTGCTATGATTAAAGGCGTTTGGCATCACTGCCCAACTCTGTTTCTCTTTTAGACTGATTCAGTCTTGTGTAGCCCAGAGTGGCCTTGAACTCCTGATCTTCCTGCTTCCTCTTCCCAAGTGTTGGGTTAAAGATGTGTGCCACCACTGCCTAGCCTCTATGGTTAACTAGTGTCTAGCTCCACCCTCTGATCTCCAGGCATGCTTTATTTGTCAGAACACAAACAAAATACTATACAACAATAAGGTGAACCTATTAGCTAATTATTTGTTTTTATTACAAAATAGCCAGGTAGCCAAGGGTGAAATTACACTACTGCTGCACAATAGAGGTAAGAAAAAGTATGCCTGAACTTGAGGAGATAATTTTTGGGTGCCTCTTAGAGTTAGCATGTCCAATGCTTACAGTCAGTGAGAAGCTACAACACCCTAATCCAGGCAAAATGATAAACAGCCTAGACCCACCAGGAATGAAAGCTAGGGTCATCTCTCCTGGAAAAGAACCAAGAGGCACTTGCTAATGGTGAAGAAAATACAGAATGTTTAGTATATAAAATCAAACTAAGGCCATGTGTCCAATCACAGAAATGAAAATTTCCCAGTTTGGAGGTCAAGGGGAACATGAGCTAGATTGTCTTTATAGATAAGACTTTATTGAAAGTTCTATTAATGTTGTAGACAGACAGAGAACAGAATGACAGGAACTCTAAGAAGAGTTCAGGCCCACAGTGAGAATCTCTTCATATAGGTTTCAAAGGAAGAGTAGTGATTGGTTTGCACTTATCCTGGGTAGTCTATAGTACTCAGAGTATGTACTTACAGTCAGGCTGGCTCTGGATTGCTGGGTGACAGGGAGAGGAGAGAACTCTGCTAGCTTTGGTATTGTATGTGAAATCAGATGCTAGGGCAGGAAGAGCAAGCATCTAGAAACCAAGTTATTAGATGAGCATTACAGAATAAAGTGGCAGTGGCTCACAGAAACCAGGACTATAATTGGCACAAGTATTTCTGTCCTATTTTGTTAGACATTTGTGCACATATATGCATATATTAAGCAGAAAGTTG